>NC_138369.1:184470184-184532829 GCF_054177405.1 Leptonychotes weddellii | reverse complement strand
CAATTGCTAGCCTGAATTCCATCTCTGACATCTTGGTTATGTCTGCATCCATTTGTAAATCTGCAGCATAAGTCATAATCTCTTGAGTCTTTTCTGTTTTGGGGGCTCCTCCTCCTAGTCATTCTGTTGATGGGTATTTGAGGGAATGTATAGAGTCCAAATTATTGACCAGAACCCAAGCAAGATGCACCTGTTTTCTTGGGACCTACGGTTGCTGGCCTCTTGTTTTCCCAGCCTGTCTTCTGCAGGAAGGGCCTGCCGCGCTGTTACTCAGGCAACCCTGTTTGGGGGGAGTTGCCCTGCGCCCCTGTGGCGGGGGCTGGGCTCAGTGGGAATCAGTCTTTGGGGCTTTTGTTCTCTGGCGCCTTTCCCTGGCGGCTTTCCGTGTCTCTTCCGCCAGTCAGAGCAGAAGAGACCGTTTCCAACCCTCTGCCTCAGAGCAGAGAGACCGCAGTCTGTTCTTCAGTGAGCTCTCCAGGCCACACTGTCTCCGTTTCTGTCTGTGCTGCTATAAACTGCAGCGTCCTGGGTTTGCGCCCCTTCGCAGCGCCCCCAGTCCTGCCTGCATGTCGGGGCACGTCTCTGCCTTTTGTGCTTCTAAAACCGCCAGCCGCTCCCAGTTTGCGTGTGACTCCGCCGCTTGGGGTTTCCACCCCGGGGGTTGCAGTTCACCGGTGGGACCCCGCACCGGGTTTCCCTGTCGGAGGCTGCAGTTCACGTGCGCATGACCGTCGCTCCGGTTTCTGCCCAGGGGGGCTGCAGTTCGCGTGCGCGCGACCCTGCCGGTCTGGTCCTCCACCCCGGGGGCTGCCCTAAAGTTCTTTCCCGACGCTATGGGTCTGCGAGTCTGTGCCGGTCCTCAGCCCACGAGGCTGTCACTCACCGGCGGTGTAGGATCCCCAGGGCCAGGCTCCCTCCCGCCACCGTTTATCCTCCGATATCTGCCCGCAGAATCACGACTCCCCGCTTCATACCCTGAAACCAATCGCCTGCGATATTCTGTTTGTAGAGATCCAGATCTTCTTACGTCTCAGGCTGGTTTCGTGGGTGCTCAGAGTGGTCTGGTAGATATCCAGCTCAATTCCGGGGACCAGCTGAAATAGGGTCCCCTACTCCTCCGCCATCTTTCCCCTCACCACCAATGGTGGGTTTTTAAGTGTACCAAATGTATGACGGTTTGTAAGATGTTTGCTGTGGGGGAAACTTGGGTGAAAGGTATATTGAAATTCTCTCTACTATCTTTGCAACTTTTTTGTAAATCTAAAACTATTCTAAAATAAAAAGTTTATTTATTTTTTAAAAAGCAGGCTCTCATGGTCATTAACAAGCAGAGTGGGCCATTTGAATGCTGTGGGATAATCTAAATTGACATAGTTTAATGGTTTTCTTCTGTCTGATTCTGTTACTCTCCACCTGTCATTGCATATGGTGAATGGTGAATTATTCCCTGTTATTGGGCCATTTGTGCAATTGCATAACTTGAAATTATTTGCAATATCACTTTGAAAGCACTTATATTTGAGTGATCTGTGCTTGAAATTAATATTTATAGCTTCTGCAAATATTCATGTTGCATATAAAAGATTCTGCTGGATTTTTTTAGATGGTTTGTTTCCTTCCAAATGAGGCAGTAAATATTTCCAGCTTTCACCTAGCATGACCTGAGAATATGTACAGAAAAAATGTAATTTAGAAGATAAATGAAGCCTAACTTTATGTTCATGGATTATTTATTTATTTTTTAAACACTATGATCCATTTTACTTAAGAATAAGAGCATGGTATATGATCTATATGTTTTTTGACGTTGATAAATACTTAGTTTTAATGATTTGTAAAGCAATTCATTGATAATCCATGATAACATGATTATGAACACAGCAAGTTGAATCTCTCTTTTCTGGCTACCCATTTTTTAAAAACTTGGTCTCATACATTAAAAGCTCATAGATCGGGCACCTGGGTGGCTCAGTTGGTTAAGTGACTGCCTTCGGCTCAGGTCATGATCCTGGAGTCCCTGGATCGAGTCCCGCATTGGGCTCCCTGCTCGGCAGGGGGTCTGCTTCTCCCTCTGACCCTCCCCCCTCTCATGTGCTCTCTCTCATTCTCTCTCTCTCTCAAATAAATAAATAAAATCTTTTAAAAAAAAAGCTCATAGATCTTCAGCTTTACAAATAGTTTTTAATGTACTTATTAAGTAATTGTGTTAAGTGATGGCAATGATTTTCTTATCTTTAATACAGGGCTTTGAAACAAAATATAAAGCATCTACAAGGTTATTTCATGGATCTTGGGGTTCTTCAAGGTCTGACTGGGTTGATAGGATGAAGAGTATTAATCAGTACTGCCTGAATACAATTCTTATCTCCCAGATTTTCAGATCTAAAGAAACTTTACCAATTTCCCAGGATAGAATGTTAAACTAAGCTTATTCCTGCTTTACTTTCAGTGTATTAGTCAGGATTCTCAAGAGAAACAGACCAATAGCTGTGTGTATATAAAGGGATTTATTATAAGGAATTGGCCCATGTGATTAGAATGCTGGAGAGTCCAAAATCAGGATAGGCCAGCAAGCTGGAGACCCAGGAAAGCCAATGTTCCAGATTGAGTCCAAAGGCAGTTTGCTGTACAGTGTTGCAGTTAAGCTCTGAAAGCAGTGTGCTGGAGAATTCACTCTTGCTCAGACGAAGCTGGTCTTGGTCTATTCAGGCCTTCACCTGATTTAATGAGGCCCACCCACATTAAGGAGTGCAGACTGCTTACCCCAAATCTATCAATTTAAATGTTAAAGTCTCCAAAATAGCCTCATAAAAACACCCAAAATAATGCTTGATCAAATGTCTGGGCACTCTGTGGCCCAGTCAAGTTGACACATAAAATGAACCATCTCACTCAGGATCCCTTTATAAATTTGGAGTAATAAAACAAGGGACTATTGTGTGCTTGGACCTGTACTAGATCAGCTCTGTTCCATGAAATCCTCTCTTCAGCATCCCAAGATAGGTTTATTATCTTATTTCATAGATGAGCAAACAGAAGCTCAGAGTTACTTGCCCATAACCACACACCTAAGAATTGGTTGAGCTCTGATTTGGACCCAGACTTATCTGTTTCCAAAGTCCACACTATCTCTTGATGCATGAATTGCTCTCACTGTGCTTCTTAGCGGCCCATGTGTCTTAGATCCCAACACTTGCCCAGAGTCTCAACCAGGATCCTTGGTTTCTTTTATCTCCTATGGACTGCCCAGGTTGGGAGTGAGTTGGGGAAGTGGGACAGGCTGCCAGAGAAATCCTAACCTTTACCCAGCCCAAGAGACAACACTAGTCTTTGATCAAGATCATTCTCTTCACATAAAGAATTGCTTTAAAATGATCTCAGTATCTCAGTTGTCAAGGCTTCTCATTGTTGTTGTTATGTGTTCATTTTTATTTATTTATGTTTCCTTCAGTTCTATTTTTTTTTTTTTAAGATTTTGTTTATTTATTTGACAGGGAGAGACACAGCGAAAGCAGGAACACAATCAGGGGGAATGGGAGAGGGAGAAGCAGGCTTCCTGCCAAGCAGGGAGCCCGATGCGGGGCTCCATCCCAGGACCCTGAGGTCATGACCTGAGCCGAAGGCAGACGCTTAACGACTGAGCCACCCAGGCGCCCTGCCTTCAGTTCTATTGAACACGTATTGTTATAGGCTCTCTAATTATCTCAGATTATCTTCAAATAATTTCTTACCTGCAAGTGCACATGAATTATATTTGTTGGAATGGAAAATCCAGCCCTTGTAGCTTAAAGAAAAATCTTGAACAGATTTTTAACCACCACCATGTTAGTTAGGATGATCACTGCCAGTGGCCACACAGAAAACCTCCCAAATCCCACTGACTTAATGAAAAAAGTTCATGTCTTATCATTCAAAGTCAATAAGGATCATTAATAGCTGCTGTCCATCTGGTGACTTAGGGATCCATGCTCCTGTAAGCTTGTATACCGGCATCTCCCCATTATGGCTTTGTGATGGCAGAATAAGGGTCCCAATAGATGTCCATACTCTAATCTCAGAACCTGTGCATATTACCGTATACAGCAAAATGGATTTAGTAGACGTGATTGAAGATACAGGCAATGAGATGAGATTACCTTGGATTGTCTGGGTGGACCCAATCTAATCACATGAATCCTTAAGAGGATTCATCTCCCAACTGAATCAGTGAGAAATATGACCACAGGAGAAGGGCCAGAGACAGGTGTGAAAAGCACTTGATCTGCCATGGCTAACTTTAAAGATGGAGGAAGGGGCCACAAGCCAAGGAATGCAGGAGTCCTCTGGAAGCTAAAAAACTCAAGGAAACAGATTCTCCCCTAGGACCTCCCGAAGGAATTCAGCCCTGTCAGCACCTTGATTTTAGCTCAGTGAGACCTATGTTGGACTTCTGAGCTCCAGAGCTGTGAAATAAGTTTGTATTAAGACACCAAGTTTGTGATCATTTGTTAGAGCAGCAGTAGAAAAGTAATACAGCTTCTGAGTTTCTTTGGCAGGGAAGTTGGGGTGGAGGTGGCAAATAGAATTTTCAGTTCCCCAGAACACAAGGGCTCACCTTTCCTTTTGCCAAACCTTGAAGAACTCAGCCACTTCAAGTGAAGGTGAGCTCCTGTGAATGGAGGACCCATGGATATTTGGAAAGCACCAATAGTCTTTGCCAAAAGCACATAACACCATTTTTGGTACATGACAAAAACACATTAATACTGAGTAGAAAAGTCAACAGCTATATAATGAACTGATCTCAGTTGCCTAAAGGTGCCCAGAGGAGCTTATCTGGTTTAGAAATAGCATACACATAGCAGGTAGACAACTCCTTTTTGGTGTTGCATTTCTTTCTTCTACCCCAGGTCTGGGAGTAACTATGGAAGAAATGCATAATTCTCAAACATACTGTTTTCTGGCCCCAAGTATTTCCCATCCTCTTTAGCCAAATGTAAACTATCCATTATTCAAACACTATAATTTAGGTAAATGATAATTCCAGAGTGTGATTATTTGAAGCATCTATGTATCTATGTTGCTACTTAGACCTGGTCCGACAGAGAACTGATAATTGGTTATACAATTGAATTTCCTTGAAATTGACTTTGCATTCAGTAAAATGGGAAAATTAAAATGTAATGGCCTTAATGGATTAGATTAAAGAAGTCCATTTGAAAGTTTCAGGGGGAGGTATAAGAATCCACTTTGGAAAAATATCTTCCAGCATCTAGGAGGTATTTGGTTAATACACACAAATCCTATAGCCTGTCATCGGCCATAACTAAAGGTTCTAGATCTAGTTATGCAAGCATCTACAAGTTGCTATTTGCTGCTATTCATTTCTTTTTAAAAAAGTTTTAGGTAAATTTTTATTTTTAAAATTTATTTATTTATTTATTTATTTATTTATTTATTTTATTATTTTCAGAGGTAGAATTTAGTGTTCACTAGTTTCATATAACACCCAGTGCTCATTACATCACATGCCTTCCTTAATTCCTGTCACCCAGTTACCCCATCCCCCCACCTACCCTCCTCCAGCCACCCTCAGTTTGTTTCCTATAGTTAAGAAGTTCTTATGGTTTGCTGTTATTCATTTCAAAACATTGAGTGACAAAAAAGCAATATATCTTAGCAAGTTAAAATTAGTTTTTTCTCTTATGTTTTAAATTGGTAAGCTTCACATTTTTCAGCTTTCTATCTCAAAAGCTTTATTACATCATTTAATATTTCTCTTAACTCTATCAACATTTTGTGTCTGTGTTGGAAGTTGGCCAATGCAATATCTGATTTGTGTTCATTTCATAGAATCTGTTCCTGTTATACTTGAAATATTGATTTGTTCATCGTTCTAAATTTAAAATCTGTAATGTACCAGTTTGTCTCTGGTGCTTAAACATGTCCCGGGATATTTGCGAAAGATAAAAATAAGATCTTGTCATTAAGGGAAATTTAGTAACAGATCAGGTTTTTTAGAACCCGAAGCTTAAATTGCTAAAGGGCATCATTATTATTTCATAGTCTGGGCAGGAGAAGCGTCTTGCCAACATCAGAATGGGCCTAAGAATGGAGGATTCCATCCTTTGAGCCACATTTAAAATTCTGTGTTCAAGTTCATTTATTCTTGGCAAAAGCCAACTTCCTGTTTTTAACAAAAATGGAATTGAGAGACTCAGAAGTCTTATGAATATCAAGTACCTTGCTTACAAAACAGCATTTTTGTAAAGCACAAATAAATCATAAATGCATGGATTTTTGTTAAGGATAAATGAAAATAAGGATATAAGGGAAGCTTTTGTGAAAAGCTTTAGGGATTTAATCAAACACTGGGATATTTGTTTGATGGGGACAACTATTTACTCGTATTTTAATTTTATTCTGATTTTGCTTGTAATCACATTGGGATAGCCTGGCCTTCAAGTTAATGACATCCTCCAATTTCAAAGTGATAAAAACCTTGATACAGGGCAGTTTCTTAAACAAAACCAGGCTCTATTACAAGTAACCACTATTCACATGTGCACCATAAACTCCATGCGTATAGTATGAAAAGTTTTGGCCACAGTTAAATATATTCCCATTGCTGCATTTTTCCACCCAGAAGCAGGATTGCATTAAGTATACAGGGCATAAAATTTATATTGGCATGATTAAATCTATTTACCTATTTAAAATACTGTTAAAAATAAACTAAAATAAAATACTGTGAATAACAGACATGCTGCCACACTGAAAACATTCTTGCTACTTCCTTCCTTCATTAACTCATCTGTTCAATCAATCCACAAAAATACAGGGAGCATTTGCTGTATGCCCAACCCTGGTCCACAAAATACACTCACATGTTTCTAAAGGGAGAGTTTTTTCCCATGTCCTCCTTATGAGTCTTGTGGTGGATTAAAATGGCCAAAAATTCTCTAACCCATCTCCTTATTATGTCCCCCAAGCCTCAAATCTGGGTGGGCTCCCGTGACTTGCTTGGCCAAGTGGGGTGGGGAAAGTGTCATGGTGCATTTCTCATGCAATCTCACAAAAACCTTGTAGCTGCTCCCTTTGTCTTTCAGAAAACTTGCTCTTAGAATCCTGAGTCACCATGTAAGAGGTCCCAGTATACACAGATCGAGGCTGCCACGTATGCTGTGAGGAACCCAAGCTGCAAGGAGAGGCTCTGGAGATGTCACATTTTGAGAGGTCAGTAAGCACCAAGGAACCAGATGTGAGTGAAAAAGCTGTCCTGGGAGTGACTCCACTTGCTCCAGTCAATCTACAGCTAACGCCATGTAGAGCAGAGATGGATCACCCAGTCAAGACCTTCCAGAATTCTTGACACCCAAAATCGTGAAGAAAATAAAAGGGTTGTTTTTAGCTGCTAAACCATGAGATAATTTGTTGCATAGCAATAGATAAGGGAAACAAGACTACGAAAGTAGATTAATAAAGTATTAAGGACTTGCTAGCAAGAAGAAAATCATTTTCCTCTGAAATTTTTTGAAAGCAGTTGGAAAGTTTTATACCATGATGCCATCCTTCAAAACTCTGGATCTTATATGAAGTCAGTTTTTCATTATTGATAAATCTAGAATCACCCACTTGTTTTTCTTCTAAACACTTGATCCATACTTGTTAGATTCCAGGTACTATGTCAGTGCCTAGGGACTCAACAGTGAAAAAAAAAAATCCCAGTTCCTGCCTTGAAGGAATGAGCAGTTGAAGAAAGAAGACAAATATTCAAAATGGGAGTTGTGGTTCAACATAGTGAGAGCAAATGTAATGGGGTACTGAGGATGTTAGGGGCGCCAGACGAGAGAACAGGAGGATGTATAGATGGAGATGTAGGTAAAGGTTCAGATGTAAATGTAGATACAGATATACCCAGTGCTCTTTTAATATAAAACAATAATACATATACATATTGCATATTTTTTATATTGTATACACATACTCAAGTATGTGAGTGTGTATACGGATGTTTTGGCAATCATTCCCTCAAAACTTTCTCTTTGACATTGTATATTATTATTTAAATATATCAGTCATCTAATGTTTAATTCTTAGTTATTCTTTTAAGTTTTTAGATTGTAACATAATAGTTAATGTTTAATAATGAGGGTGCCAAATATGTGCTTTTAGAAAATGTCTCAACTCAATGCTTAAATTTTCTGATGAAATGATGTATAGAGCTTTTTTTCTATAAGAAACTCTACCATATACCTTATTCCCAACCCATTGCATTTGTTCATGATATTCTTTTCAGATTTAGAAAGGAATGGTGAATTTGTCAAGAAGAGAGAAGTAATCACCTCACACACTTGAGAACAAACCCTGTATTCTTCTTCCACATCTTCGCCTTCTACTTGACTCTTGGAAAAGTGAAAAGTATGATCCAGGAAAGCTACACATAGCTGCAGAATATTCATAGAAACATAATAAAGACTAAGTCCTCTGGCCTTCTCACCCCATCTCTAGTATTTCCATATGTCAATTGTTCAATGGGTTGACCTCACTTCAGACTTTATTGCATATTGATTTAAGAAATATGTCTAATGAAATTGCCCTAACAGTATGTAGGAAGATTTCTAAATGATGTGAATGTTAAATTTCATTTGTATATAGTGCATGTTTTATTGTGCTAAAGACGAGATATGTTAAAACTGGGATTCAGACTGCTTTTCCATATGGTGAAATTGTAAGTTTCCAGAATCATCTTCTAGTGCTTTCCCCCACATTGTTCTTCTGAATAGCCACACACACACACACACACACACTCACACACACAGATGTACAATTTTTTTATACATGTAAGATAATTAAACCAAGTTGGAGCAAAGGGTTCAGAAATAGACAACAGGCAACCCAGAAAGAAGTTGAGTTTTGGGTGAGGAAAGGAATTATGGAAGAGGCTTGTCCTATTACCTGATCAAGTGCTTGAGTTTATTCTAGGGACTAACTCACAAGGAGTCGCATGAAGGGGATGAACTTAAAAACTGGAGGAGACTGTGTTGTGTTCACCTCCCTATGGAATTTTTATGGCTCTTTAGGAGTCCCTTCTGCAGCTACACTAGAAGATCTGGACCCATCACTAACTGATGGCAGTTAGTCATTCATTCCACAAACATTTATTGAGAACCACCTGCTCAATGGACACAGTAGTGGAAGGTGAAGATCCCATCTCTCTCCACATTCTGATGAGATACCAGCTGGGAACAGTGGCTAGCCATGGCCACGTTCTCCAGGTCCAGGCATCTGAAAGCAGTCATTGGACAAGTCAACTTGTCCCCAGTGGCCCTCTGGGACCCTTTCAATGCCCCAAATAGTATTGAAACAGAGGCACATTGGATGGGTCAAGAAGATGACTAGGTTATCAGGGAGGGAATGAAAAATAAATCTATAATAAAAAAGAAGGCACACCTTGGCTGATGGGTTAATATTTGCAGGTGATTATTAACACTTAACTTATCCACAGGGCTGCTTCCTTCACCTCTTTTTAACCACCTGGTTGTTGACATTTACATTCCTTTTTTCCCTGGACTTGGCCCCCATTTGGTTGAGGAGTCTTGACTTTTCAGTCTAGTTTTGTTTTCCAAAGTCAGCCAAGAGGTAGAGACATTATTTATTCTTTCTTTTTCTCTCTTTGGTGAAGGCAAAAAGAAACTAAGAGTTGCCTTTTTGCCTGTCAATTAAATGTAATGACATTGTAGGAATAGTTATGGGAAATATTTTCCAGCAGATCTTTTTTTTTCTTATATCCCAATCCTGTTCTCTCCTCAGACATGGGGATTAAGAAAACAAACACTGCAAGTTCTGAGAAAATTGGGGGAGGATGTGTTCTCAGAACCTGCCTGGGTGGCTGTTACCAGGAGAGCATGGCAAGAGGACACTCATTCTTAGAATCCAAAGTAACAGCAACAGCCAAATCAGCAAGATTTGTATAATATTGTGTGGACACTTTAAAATAGTTACCTGGAAGAGTTGAACTACAAATCTGCTTTTTACTTACTTAGATTACCCAATGAATAAATAGTTGGCAATTTTGCCTCTTCTGACAACACATAGATATGGTTCCTGCATGATTTAAATATGACAATGAATTGAGCTAAATGTGTTTTTTATTGTTTTTAATTCAATAAAACTAAACTCACTGGAATCTGTTATAGCTTGACCACCTTTTTCAAAAGTGCTTATGATTCTTATTTACATATGAATGAAATATTTGGCAATTGGAACAATAGTTCTTTCACAACCACATTGTTTCTTTTTTTTCCCCTTCTAGTTGCAGACATGGGAGAGATGTGAGTTTAAAAATATCAGTGGGCTTTGGCATGCATGCTTTGGTTGGCAAAGCAATTCCCCAGCTGCTACTGTCCGGGAGTTTGCTGTCATTTTCCACACATCTCTTGATGCTGGGCTTAAAGGTTTGGTCATTCAGCACCATAGCCCTTCTCAACTTATATGGCATCCCACAGACTGAAGATGTAGCCTCCCATGCACCTCCAGACGCTGCCATGGTGGGCCATACACATGCAACCTCACCTTGGTGGAAAGGGCAGTTTTGGAGAGAACTTTCATGGGGACACGGGTTCTAGGAGGGGTGAGTTGAGGACCAGTGTGAGATATTTGTTGGGAGGAAGAAAACATCATCCCCCTCTTAGCATAGCACCTAGTTAGTCCTCCACAGAACATAGGAGTTATGGGAAAATCAGAAGAGAATAACAAACTTTTACTTGCAAGTGTGTGTGTGTGTGTAACAAAGAGGAGTATAACTTGGTCATGGCGACCTGGAAGGGTTAATATATAATAAATTACTCCTAAACTGAGTGTCTTAAAACAACAATGTTTATTATCTCAGAGTTTCTGTAACTTAGGAACCTGGGAGTGGCTTAGTTGGGTGCCTTTGGCTCAGGGTGTCCCACAAGGCTATAATCAAGGCATCAGCTGAGTCTGCAGTCACCTGAAGGCTCAGCTAGGGGAGAATGCACTTACAAGCTCACTCACATAGTTGGTAGCAGGACACCCTCAGTTCCTTCTCCGTCTGGCAGCTCACAAGATGGCAGTTGGCTTCCATCAGAACAAGCTAAAGAGGGAGCACAAGACGCAAGCCACAGGCTTCTTGTAACCTAATCTCAGAGTGAACCCCTATCACTTTGGTTGAAGCAAGTCCCTAGGTCCAGCCCAGATCAAGCAGAGAGAAAAGATTGTGAATGCCAGAAGGCAGAGCCTTTGGGCAGCCAAATTGGAAGCTGTCTTCTACATGATTCAATTTTCAAAAATTCATATATCATTACCTCAAGATTGGTACTGTGTTTTCTCTTGCATTTATGGCCATTTATCAAAAATTGATGAGAGATATAAAGGGAGAGAAAACAAGAGGCTAGAAACTTACATCATGGCAAATCCCTGCAATAGATGTTTATATGATACCTAATCTCCATGGGAAGATTGAGAGATGGGTCCTTATTACCATATTTTCAAATAATGAAACTGAGGCTCACAAAAACAGACTTTAGACATAGTGTTTTGTAGCATGATCCTATAAATCCTACAAATATACATTAGAAACAAAACTATGATTTTCCCATTATATTTTTCTATCAGTTTCTGTTCAATTTGATACTAGAATTGAGTATTAAAAAACTTATTTCATTTATTTTTTCAATTATTAAAATAATACATGCTTACTTTATAAAGTTAAGAAACCATAGAGAATTAGAAGTATGGGGAAGGGCACACCATGTCATATCAAGTAAATGTGAGCGAACACTCTAGCGTTGTCAGAGCAAGTTTTAGCCAGTAGCAGCAAGGCAAAAGTCGATCTCCATGGTTACAGAATCCAAAGAAACAGGAATGCAGCAGATCTTACAAAGCTCAAGGGACCAGCCAGGTCTTGCTGATTGAGGAAGATTCTATTTAGCAAATTTCTAGGTAACATGGGGAAGTAGTTCTGGTGAAGGTTATGGCCAACGGCTAAAGGTTAACACCTCATTTTTTTATGATTTGTTTGTTCCTAAAATTTTTTATGGAAAGTTTTATATTAAAGGTTTGTGGCCTTAAACTGACAAGTTCATAATTATATCAGTTGTATAGTTAGAAATCTTAGGGAAGACATGTTCTAGACGTGATGGGTATTAAGGAGGGCACGTACTGCATGGAGCACTGGGTGTTATATGAAAACAATGGATCATGGATCACCACATCAAAAACTAATGATGTATTGTATGGTGACTAACATAACATAATAAAATTTAAAAAATTAAAAAAAAAAGAAATGATTGACATACTTAGATTGATGAATCAGAGACCTAAATTGAGGCACCTGGAGGGCAGGAACCACAGCAGCTTATATTTGATAATGGTTGGCATTTGTTAGGAAAACCAACATCTATTGAGCATCTAGTTGTGCCAGACACGATGCAAAGCACCTGACATACATCTGCTCATCAAATCCTCAATAAACTCTAGAGGGAAGTTATTATTAGTATGATTATTCTCATTTCACAGGGATGGAGATAGGGAGGTGTAGAGAGGTCAAAAACCTGGTTAAGGTCACTGCATGTATTTCCTGGGGCTGCCACACTGTGGCACAAACTGGATATCATGGTACCACGAAGTACCACCAACTGGGTGACTGAAAACACCAAGAATATACTCTCTCACAGTTCTGGAGTTCAGATGTCTGAAACCAAGGTGTCAGTGGGGCCGTGCTTTCTCTGAGATTCTTGGTAGATCATTTACTTGTGTCTTCCAAGCTTCTGGGAGTGGTTGTCAGTCCACAATGTTCTTTGGCTTGTTGCTCCATATTCCATGTCTGCCTTGGTGGTCACATAGACTTCTCTGCATGTCTCTGTGTTCATATGGCATTCTCCTCTGTGTGTGTGTGTGCGCGTGTGCACGCACATCCCCAGATTTCCCTCTTCTTATAAGAACATCCATCACATTGGATTAGGGCCCATCCTAATGATTTCGTCTTAACTTGATTACATCTACGAATATCCCATCTTCAAATAAGGACAAATCCACAGGTATTGGAAGTTAGGACTTCGACTTCTCTGTGACAGTTAATTTTATGTGTCAAGTTGAGTGGGCCACAAGGTACCCAGATTTCATGCTGTTTCTGGGTGTGTCTGTGAAGGTTTTTAGGATGAGATTAGCATTTGAATTAGTGGACTCCATAAAGTAGATGGCCTTCCCCAATGTGAGTGCGCATAAGCCAATCAAGACTGGGGGAGAATTATTTGCTATTGCACTACTAAAGTATATAAGTATATAAATAAAACTGCCTAATCTGAAAGCTACCATGAATAGCAGTGGAGATCCCAGACAAAAGATAAAGGAACAAAGGGAGAGCTAAACTGTCTTTTCCTGGGTCAAATGGGAATGGAGAATTAAGGATGTGGAGATTGGAGAAGAAAGGAAAAGGAAAGAGGAAAAGCTTGGTGAAGAACATCCCCAAATACCTGAAAGACTTTTATGAAGAAGAACCTAATATTTAATTTAACTATTTTTTTTAAAGATTTTATTTATTTATTTGACAGAGAGAGAGAGACAGCGAGAGAGGGAACACAAGCAGGGGGTGTGGGAGAGGGAGAAGCAGGCTCCCCGCGGAGCAGGGAGCCCGACGCGGGGCTCGATCCCAGGACGCTGGGATCATGACCTGAGCCGAAGGCAGACGCTTAATGACTGAGCCACCCAGGCGTCCCTAATATTTAAGTATTAAGAGTGTGATATAAAATACCCTTCAACTTCTCCTGAAGCAATATCTGTTGTATACAAGGATGTTTTATAAGGTTTTGTGTGTATGAGTGTTTGAGAAGTGGGTATGTGTGTATGAAAGAGAGAAAGATTCTGAATCTGTGTCTGAAAGAGGTGTGAGCATGTGTGTCTCTATGTGTGTGTGAGAGAGTGAATATTTGTTAGAAAGGGAAAGCTGGTGAGCATGTGTGTCCACCTGTGTGTGTGTGTGTATGAATGTGAAAAAGAGAGAATATGTGTCTGAGGTATGTGTGTATGAGAGAGAGAAAGGGGTGGGGGGCTAAGGGCTAATAACCACTAAGTCTTCTGTCTGGGTTCAGGGTTCATGCAAGGAACAACATGCACAGAATGGCAGGCAGACATATAACCCCAAACTATTTCAGCTGAAACAGGAGATGAGAAGGAGCCAGGGCAGACCTTGTGCCCTCACCACCTGTTCATGGGTCCACATCCCACCTCATCTCTACTTCTCTCAAACCACCAGAGTTTGAAGAACTTGGGAATGGGTCTTTTCTCCTTTCCACAAGTCACAGAGAATTCATTTGAGCTAAACTCTGGATCTTCAGTAACATGGGGACCCCAGCTGTCACCAGAGTTGATCACAAAAATGAATCTAGACACTTAGCTCTTAGCAAAAAACAAAAACAAAAACCAAGCCCACCCTCCCCCCCAAAAACAGTCATCTATACTTGGAGACGAGCCTCTATATTAAGCACAGGTGGTGTTTGAATGTGGGGACAAACACCCTCACATGTTCATATGGTTTGGGGTTTGTGAACAGTGATGACCAAGCAATCCTACACACTAGATCCCAGAGACCAACTAATCAGCTAAGGACCATGTCTAGCACCTGCAGGCTAAAACTATTGTCTAGAAAACTTCTTTCATTGCTTGAAACACTTACTAAAATGGTAGGGACCCCAAAACTCAGTTGATGTGCTCAAACGGACAACAAAGCAATTGAGTAATGACAGTGTTGATTTGGCGAGAGTACCTGGACCGTGATCAAAATGCGTTCTGTTCTGAAGTGTCTTTGTTGCTGTTGGGGCCTCAGGTTCCCCTTAAGGAGTCCAGAGGAGGTGAGACCTTCCCATTACAGCAGAGTGGTTGAGAGGTTGAGCTTTGGTATAAAACAGACCTATCTGCTGACACTTCTTAGCTTTAGAACATTGTGCTGTTAATCTCACCAAGCTTCCAGATCTTCTTCTCTAAAATGGATTAAACAGTACTGTCTTTTAAGGTTGTCGGGAGGAACTCATGAGATATCGTATGTAATGTGCTTAAGACAGTGTCTGGCACACAGAAAATATTTTTAAAAGATTGGTGACAATTGTTAGCGTCAATGAGAAAAGCATTTTGGGGATATTATAATCATTTCATAGCAGACACCTGTCCTTCACACAAGAAATAATGGTCAGTAGCCAGAACTTTTTGCCATTCACTTGTGATTTGTTTGTTTTTCCCTAATAAGTCTTGGTTGAGCTAAGGGAGAAAGGCCAGTGGGGAGTTTTTGGATGTGTCACTCAAAGGTAAAAGTCACATCACTGTCCTCATTTTCTAGTCCTGATAATCACCCTCACCTCATCCAAACCAATCAGTGATAAAAAACAATTTGAACTTGGTTGTTGAAATGGAAACTTTTGGGTTTGCAGTTCACTTTTTACTGTAGCTGATTTGCCCTTGCTTTTTAGCATTGATAAGGAGATACAAATATAACCAGACCCTAGGCTGAGAGAGTGAGAGAAAATGGAACCGAAATTCAAAACAAAACTAGATGCCCCATCCTGATACAGGGGCTCAGGGCCAGTGTCTGGCAGCATGACAGGAAAGGCTTTAAAAAAAAGAAAGAAAGAAAATGAAAGGAGAACAGAGCCTGAGCCGTTTACCACGTAGTAATTGGACACAAGGAAACTTACCACTGGCACCTGGCCTTTGAGGTAATTATCCTTCTCCCAGGAGCATAATAGCCCCATTGTTTGCCTAGTGAGTAGCGCAGGAGTGCAATCAGAAAGGGAGAGAAGTCAGGGGAAGAGCAGGAAAAGAGGGAAGGTGTGGCCTTTGATGTGCTTCCAGGCCAGGGCTGGGGATCTGCACTATGAGCAATCAGCATGTCAGTGACTTTGTCTTCTCACCCGGGAAGACACTTCTAACATTGCAAATCCTCGCCTTTATCTGCACAGAGCCCACTAAATCAACTCGGCCCAGCTGTCATCAGCTGGGGCTGGAAACCAAAGCACACACTTGGGTTTGACTTTATTGACACGCCTCACTAGCTAAAGCAAGATCGGAGAACTTTAGGCTGAGATAATTCGGGTAAATCCAGCGGTAGTGTGATGTTTCTTACCATGTTTCCCAGACAGGTTCTTTTGGTACAAGTGAAACTATACTGAAGTTCAAGAACACTTTTCAGTGTAGAAGGTGCCCAGGATGCTGTGCTCAAAGGCCTGTGTTCCACCAAGCAGCAGCATTCACTCACTCGTTGGTCCCACGAGCATTCTGGTGAGACTCTCGGCACAAGAGTGCTCACGATGCCCTAAAAGTGAACTTGAATGTCAAGAAATGTCTAGTCCAGAAGTGGAATCATGTACCTACAATAATATGATTGTAATAGAAATGGTGCAAGCTATAAAATAAATAAAAGTTAAGCGGGAGGAGACCGTAAAGAAGATTTGATTTTTTTTCTTAGATGGGGTTGGGAAAAGATCAATTAGAAAGGGGCCTTGACATTGAGGAGGGCATACGATGTGATGAGCACTGGGTGGTATATGCAATTGATGAACTGTTGAACACTACATTTGAAACTAATGATGTACTGTATGTTGGCTAATTGAATTGAAATTAAAAAAAAGAAGGGGGCCTTGAGCAATGGGATGGGGTTTGAAATTCTGACTGAGAGGTAAATATCTAATGATGAATACAAGTTGTGTCTGTTTTCCCTTACTTGTATTATAATTCAAGATGTTATTTGCATTATAATGGTACATTCCAAGTTTTGACTGTAGAACACAGAGTATGGAAATACTTAGAGGACAGGAAAAAATTCCTTTTCATTTACCCATTTGGGCATTAGTGCTCATAGTCACAGAAAGCAATATTTAAAATTACTTTTAAATTTTAAAATGATTACATATTTGTTATGCTATCAACTGCATGGTAGCAAGCACTGCATTAGGTATCGCAAGAGAGAATAATATGCAAATATGACAGAAAGCATTAGGGAATCAGTAGGTATCTAAAAAAAATAGGTGCTATTTTTGGTGCTCTTCAAAATTAGGTGAAAGAGAGAAAATAATTTTAAAATTAAAATGTTCAAGGCCATAAGTGTTCTTCCTTTCCAAGTTGCTTTTGAGTTGTTATATCCTCCATTCTTTGTTTTACACAGAGATGTACTCTAAATTCATTTTCTCCCTGAATAGAGTCTACCTCTCAGGCAAGTTTACTTGTACACCAGTTAAATGTGAAAATTGGAATATCCTGTCCAGGCTACCCAAATCCACATTACTTTTGTCTTAATTGTTTTGTATTCACATACAATTAAGCTCAGTAGACATCAATGCACCTATTAAAGCTCTCTTTAAAGTCATTATAATATAGCTTTACAATTGATTCTGTAATTTGAATGCAAGCTTTTATGCTCAATCATGTATTAAATACATCTCTCTGGTTTCTTCGCTTTCAAATACTTTGGCTGAACAGGTGGCGAGGAGCAAAGCCCAAATGCTGCCATTTTGGTGACCAATTGGTTACACAAAGAAATGAAATGAGTGCTCCCTGGTGAATATGATGCTACAATAAATATGGAAGTTGAATGAGTCTATTTAACAGATCCTTTTCTAAAGTAAACTTTTAAATTTGAAATAATTTTAATTTTGCAAAAGTTTCAAAGATAGTTCAGAGAATAATTACATACCCTTCACCTAGTTTCTGCAATTATTCACATCCATGCTCCTATGGTATATTTGTCACAACAAAGAAGTCAACATTGGTTTATTACTGTCAACTAAACTCCAGATCTCATCTGGATCTCACCAGTTTTTTCTAAATGTCTTTTTTCTGTTCCAAGATCCAATCCAGGGCACCACACGTGTTTAGTTGTGTCTCTCCAGTCTCCTCTGGTCTGTGACAGCTTCTCAGTTGTTCCTTGTTTCTCCAGGACCTTGAAAGTCTTCAGAAGTATCCAGGTATCCTACAGAATGACCCCTAATCTTAGTTTGTCTCTTGTTTTCTTCATGGGATTATAGGATTTTGGAAAGAATGGGTGAAGTGCCCTTCACATCACATTCTATTAGGAGGTACATGGTATCCACATGACATCACAGGCTTCTTAACCTTCATCACTTGGTTACAGTAGTGTTTCTTAGGTTTCTTTGCTGTAAAGGCAATATTTTCTGTTTCTGTCTACCCTACCCTCAAGAGAGAGGAGAGCAACTGAGCCTCACCTTGTGGAAGAGGTGGTATCTACATATATTACTTTAGTTTTTTCTGAAAATATTTGGTACTTCTTATCTATTTACTCATTCATTCAATCATTTATTTATATCAGTATGGACCCATGAATAACTTTGGGTTATAATTCAATGATATGTTATTTATTTTGTTGCTCAAACTACATCAGATATAGCTAGTGGGAACTCTTTTAAGTTTGCTCTAGTCCCTTTGATATGCCACTATCTGTATGTATGTAAGTATGTAGCTATGTATGTATGTAACTGTGTGTGTGTGTGTGTGTGTGTGTATACACTTCTTTACCTTTGGTATTCCAAGGTGCTCCAGGCATAACTTGCGCGTTCCCTTCTTCAGCCCCCAAATCGACAATTTTCCTGAGGAGCTCTAACAGATTCCTTTAACCTATTAATGAAAATAAAAACAAATTCTCCTTTCAAAATATGGTGTCGTCATTTGATAGGCACATTATTTTTAAACTTTCTAGAAGTTAAAGGACTTTCAAAAATTTGTAAAGGATAATCTGCACTTGCTGAGATACTATAAAATTTTATTAATTCCTCTTTTCCTGAGGCCATAATGATTCAAAATATAAAATATTTCTTAACCTTTAAATAATTTTTTAACAATAAGTACTTTTAAAAAAGTTCTAAAGTAGTGCAAATGAAATATTTGATCACATTTCAGTTTTTATACAATTTCTCTTTAACACATTTACCTCAAAGGTTAACGAATTAGTCAGGATGTGCCAGGTTATGCTGCAGTGACAGAAAACCTTGAATCCCAGTGGTTTGAGACAGCAGTGGTTTATTCACACTCATGATCCATATCCACCGTGGGTGAGTAAGAGGCTCTGCTCCATGGTGTCCAGCCACGTCTCTACTGTCTGGATTGAAATTCGTCATGTTGACAGTAGGAAGAGAACATGCTTGTGACCAAAAGTGAGATAAGTTACTTCTCAAGTATCATTAGCTAAAGCGAGGCACCTGGCCATGCCCATCCTGCCATGTGTCCTGAAGAAAGAGAACTAGAAATATGAACAGACAGCTCTAATGATTACTGCACTTGGACATGTGTATACTACGAGGTGACCCAGCTCTCCATAAGCTTTCCATACACATAAGATTCATTGGACCTCCCATTCCAGAAAATGGAAGGGAGTCCTATATCTTTCCCTAGTATTTCTAAAGCCCTCTAAGGGGCCTACATTTTCTTGGTGTCACTTGTGACCTCTCATTATAAACTGCTTCTTCAACTCCAAAACCACTGTGTGCTTTTGAAATTATTCTACCACCAACACAATGGCCTTTGAGAAGAGTACAGCTCAGAGAAGGCCTCACTGCCCTCATTAATTTATCCCAGGTACAGACACTGTCCACTACCCTAATTATGAACAATAAATCTAGAACTGAATGAAAGTGACTATTAAGGTTTACTGAGAAACTGTGGCACAAACTTGATAGAAGGTAAAACTAGATATCCATCCTTTTTAATTACCCACAATCTTTTCAGAGATAAACACGATTAACATGCTACTGTATTTCTTTGCTCTATTACCATATATCTTCCATAGGTACCTATTTTAATAATATAATTTTGGATTCTGCTTTATCTCCTAACATTAAAATGTTTTATGTCTTTGTACAACTTTTAAATATCTTGTTTTAACAATTCCATTATATTTTATAATATGGAGATTCCACAATTTGTTTAAGTAATTTCTATGGTGGACATATCTCTATATTGTGAACATCTATTTTTATACTGAAATAAAGTACTCTGTGATAGACAATTTTTTAAATACATATTTATGCATATCTCTGGTTAATCTCATACCATAAATTCTTGGAAGAGGAGCTACTGAGTCAGAGGGTTAACCATTTTATGCTCTTACTACTTACTGTTAAGTTGTTTATCAAAGAGATTGATTTCAGTTTATGTTCTCACCAGCAGAGTGTGTGACTGATCCCCGTCAACACTGAATAATCTTGGGAGGATAATTTTGAGTTCTCATTTGAACAAAAAACAAACCCTACTAGGAGAAGTGAAACGATACAGAAATGGCCAACGGTAGATTTTAAGTTAACATAGTAACATCTTATATTTTAATTGATGAGCAGTAAGACATCTATTTGGCTGACAAATAACTATGATAAATATTAAACAATACTTTGGTTATAATAGACCTAATGTGAAAATAGCAACCTTTATAAACTCCTTGTGATCTCATTACCTGTCTCATTACTGACATGCTGGGTTAATAACCTGTTTCTTAAACATGAAAAGGCCTTATTTGTATGGTTTTATTTGTTTTTAGAGGAAACTATGCTTTTGTGTAATTAAAAACTGAGAAACATACCGCAAAAGAACATACAAACACCATAAATCAGTAATTTAAAATCTGATAAAAAGTCTTAGACTTGGAAAAATAATAAAGCTCAAGATAATGCAACTGTACTCATCAGTTTCCTAAAAAAAAATAGTCCATATGAATGAACTAAAAACATTAGAATTAATGTAGAAGAGTTAAATTTTACACTTTCTGTAAAGGAGGAGATTTCCATGTTACAATTGCCACCATGGAAATCATCTCTGAAAATTAATAATGATGATTTACTCTCTGTTTATGAGACTTGGAAAAAATTTCAAGTTCCTGCTAAGGGTTATGATTCATAGGACAAGATTGAAACCAGAAGTAGGAGTGACTTACATGATTCCCACATACAGGCCAGTTTCATAGATTTCTGTGGCTTAGTTACAATGCCCTATAACTTGTGTAAAAATCACCTACAAATACACAGAAACATATACATATACACATAGCTGTAAAAACAAAACTAGACAACATAATTTAACCACAAAATCCACAGTTCCTAAAAACCAAGACAGCTCTAATTATTTAACCACAGAAATACAGAATAATTTAACCACAGTATACAATGCATATAACCAGAAATATTAATTTAATATTCATATCCAGAATAGTTTGTATCATAAAAAGATGATATTTCTTTCTTTTTTCTTTCTTTTTTTTAAAAATATTTTTTATATTTATTTATTTATTTGAGAGAGAGTGTGTGAACGGGGGGAGGGGTAGAGGGAGGTGGAAAGGGAGAGAGAATCTCCAGCAGACACCCCACTGAGTACAGAGCCCTACGTGGGGCTCAATCCCATGACCCTGATCATGATCTGAGATGAAACCAAGAGTCAGACACTTAACCCACTGAGCCACTCAGGTGCCCCAGATGATAATATTTCTTATCTTCCCAACCCATCTATCTGAAAGATTGCCTACTACATTGAACCCAGATTTGATGGACAACATTATTTACTGTAGTGATATATGTTTAGCCAGCTTGGTTTGTCCCTGTGCCTGTCCTTCTGTGATTTGTATTTTTCAAGCTTCTTTCAAAAACTTTGAGGAGTCAATAATTCAGTTCAGTGCAATAGCAATGCCAAATAAGTTTGTTTTACCATAAACATTTTATCCTGCCTAAAGGGAAATAGTTGATGGGGAAAACAAATAAGATAAGTAGTACCAATGCAGTGCTCTCTCAGACTATCTGTGTGTCATTGTTTTGGTGTCTCTAAAACAAGTGAATATAGAATGTGGGTTGACTTTCAAGCTGGTCATATTTGTGTTGAGTGATAACTACAAAACTTCTTATATCCAGTGCCATATCTTGTTTAGCAGTATGCTTTTAACAGATGCTAGTTAAATGGCAAAGTGGATGATGTACCAGTGATCTATTGCTGTGGGGCTATTGTACCACAAAACTAATGGCTTTAAAACAACACACATTTATCATCACAGTTTTCTGTGGGTTAGGAAGAGCCTAGGCACAATTTTCCTGGTTCTCTGTTTCAGGGTCTCACCAGGTTTCCCTGGAGGTGTTGGTCGGGGCTGTGCTCTCATCTGAGGCTTGACTGGGGGAGGATCCACTTCCCAGCTTACATTGTTTTTGACAGAATTCAGTTCCTTGGGGTTGTGGGCGTAAGGGGTTTATTTCATTGAGGTGTCAGCTGGAGGTCCTTGCAGGCTGGAGACTGCCTTCAACTCCTAGAGACTGCCCCAAGTTCCTTGCCATGTGGGGTTCCCCAACGTGGTTATTTGCCTCATCATTTTTTAATTAAAGATTTATTTATTTATTTGAGAGAGACAGAGAGCATGGGGCAGAGGGAGAGAGAAAATCCTCAAGCAAGGGACAGAGGGAGAGAGAATATCCTCAAGCAGACTCCCCGTGAGCACAGAGCCCAGTGCAGGGCTCAATCCCAGGAACCTGAGATCATGACCTGAGCTGAAATCAAGTCAGCCACTTAACCAACTGAGCCACTCAGGCACCCTGGTTATTTGCTTCTTCAAAGCCAGCAAGAGAGAGAAAAACACCAGCAAAGTGGAAGATACAATTTCATGTAATGTAATCATATAATCACATACATGTAATCCCATTCCCATATGTTCTATCATCTTTAATGTATTCTGTGGGTATTAGCCCACAGGTCCAACCCACACTCAAAAGGAGGGGATCAAACCAGGATGTAAAAACCATGAGGCAGGAATCATGGGGGCCACCTGAAGAGTCTTTCCATTCTTTTCAATATAGGTGGGTATTCAGGTATAAAATGATGACTTTCAACATCAATAACTATACACTTTTTTGAAAGGAAATTAGAATATATGTACCTTTCCAATGGTGTATTGTTGTTTGCTGTGTAAAGTGGCTAATGATGTCCTTTTATTATGAATTTTGTATTTTATAATCTACATATTCCTCACAAATTGACCATGTAGAAATTAGAGACTGATATTCCCAGACTGTGGTTGCTTCTTTATTTGATGGTCTAATGCAGTGTCAATTATGAACTGTGATATCAATAGTAAGAGTAGTAGTAATGGTGGTAACACATAATAGTATTTTGTTTGTTGAGCATCAACTTTATGTCAGGCACTGGGCCAAATACATACATTCCTGCATATAAGCTCAGTCCCACAATGACCCGCACACACATGGGCTTGGCTTGACCATATGACTCTAACCCACAGCCACTTTTGATTGGCCCAGGGAGTCAATGTGTGTCTTCTCACAACACTCTGGGGTTGCCTGGAAAAGGTAGGCTGCCTCCTCACTTCTCCCTGGACTTTTCAGCACCACAAAGAGAATATAGCACTTAATGAGAGCTGATACTTAAAAGCTACTGTGAGATACATGACAAGTCAGGAAACAGAACTTATAAGTAAAATGAAGAAACAGAAACTAAGGAACAGAATGTAATACTTGTTTGTTCAACAGATATTGACCAAATGCTTAAAAATATGCCAGGCACTGTGCCGGATATTAAGAGTTTAAAAGTAGACAAGATAGACAGGTCCTAGTCCTCACAGAGCTTAATTCTACTAAGGAAAACATAAACCAAGATCAAAAATTAAAATAGAACTATTGATATAATCTGTGAAAGCAACACATACACCTACCTTATGACCCAGCAATTCCATATCTAGCTATATGCCTAACAACAGAGATAAGTTCTTATGACCACCAAAAGGCATGCACAGTTTTATTCATAATGGTCACAAACTGGAAATAGCCCAAATGTCTGCCAAAGATAGAATGAATAAATAAGTTTTTTTTTAAAAATCACACAATGGAATATATATATATATATATAGTCGTAAGAAAAAAGAACAAATTATTTTACCCACAACTACATGATGAATCTTAAAGTGTTCTGTTGAATGAAAGTAGCCACACACAACAGAGTACATGTTGTGTGATTACATTTCTATGCGGCTCAAGAACAGGGAAAACTAACCAGTGATTGAGAGAAGGCAGAATAGCAGTTGCCTCTGGAAATGGGAAGAAGACACTGTGGGGATTGACTTGGAAAGGATATAGGGTAATCTGGAATTGTAGTAATGTTCTATTTCTTGATCTGTGTCGTGGTGACATAAGTGGGCTATACTTATCCATCAAGCTATACACTTAAAATTAGGGCGCCTGGGTGGCTCAGTTGGTTAAGCGACTGACTTCGGCTCAGGTCATGATCCTGGAGTCCCGGGATTGAGTCCCTCATCGGGCTCCCTGCTCAGCAGGGGGTCTGCTTCTCCCTCTGCCCTCTTCCCTCTCGTGCTCTCTGTCTCTCATTCTCTCTCTCTCAAATAAATAAATAAAATCTTTAAAAAAAAAAATTAGTGCACTTTACTATATGTTATAATGCAATAAAAAATGAAGCTGATAAAAAATAATCACAAACTGCTTTCTGAAGGAAATAATAGTAGGCCTGAAATGCGGGAATGCTGTGGAGCAATGGCCTGCTTTTGGTACAGTGGTCAGCATGGGTCTCTGTGGAGGTGCCGTTTGAAGGAGCTCGCCATGAGATCAGGTGGGAGAGCAGTCCGGGCAGAGGGCACTGCAAGTGTAAAGGCCCTGAGGCAAGAATGAGTTAAGCAGGAAGTATATAGCTCAAAACTAATGTGTAAGAAGTGACCAATATGAGATGGAGAAGTAGGCAGAGATGGGGGCTCTCAGGGCCATGGAGGCTGCCATAAGGAATGTAGTTTTACCCTAAGTGCACTGGGAAGCCACTGTAGGATTTTCAGCAGGACAGTGAAATGAGCTCATTTACAGTTCAAGAAACAGTCACTCTGAAAAATAAAGAGACCAGTGCTAAAAGGGTGAAAAATAAAGAGAACAAGAGTCATGGGTAGTGGCAGGGAAAGGAGGATGGGGTCCTGACACTGCATCAACAGAACTAGCCAGCGAATTGACTATAGGATGATGGTTCTGGCTGGATTGGCTCTGTGACCATGGGGCCATTTTCTGAAAGGTGGAAGACCAAGGACTGATGGGGGTGGGGCAGGCAAGAAGCTATAAAGCCACTTTGGACATTTTTATTTTGAGACATCTGTGCTCCAAGCGGAGGAGGAGTTAGATGCATTAGCCTGGGGCTCAGCAGAGAGCCATCACCATTAAGTGGTATGTTCATCCTTGGGGATAGATGGGCTCACCCAGGGGCATGTATGGAGGAAGAAAGAGAGGAAAGGGGAACCACAGAAGGAGAAGATGAGCGTGATCATGAAAGCATGAACTTGCATCATCTAAAAGGGGCCCAGGGCAAGCTTCGCTGTGCCTAATCTGGGAAGGTCCTGGAATCTGACTCCCGATCTGGGATGTCCCTTCATCGCTCTGGGTATAGCCCCAGCCACCCCCCATCCCCCTGAAAGTGCTGGTGTGAATATGTCTCCCATTCTTATAAGAGAATAACTTTAAAAAATGCCTCATTCAAAACTTCTTACTGCTCCGAGATATTAACACGTCCATTTGACAGGTGAGAGAACTTAGTTTAGAAGCTAAGAAATGTATCCTGTGTCAAAGAGCTATTAAATATCATGGCTAGCACTTCACATCAGGTGACTTCCAAAGGGGGTGTGCACTGAGCCATAGCATGAAAGAAGCATCTGGTTACAGTTTATACTCTAAGTAAAGAAAGACTGTCTGCCCAAAATGGGAATACAAAAATTACCCTTGCATGGACACAGCTGGCAAAGCAGAAAACCAACTTCTCAGGCTGTGAAGGCCAAGTTTGCTCCAGTTAGAAGGATCAAAAGGACAAGAAAGTCCTTGATTTTGGGTAGAAAACAAAGGCAGGCCTGGTTCCTGAGAGGTTCCTGAGGAACGCAGAGTGACTCCCTGGCCTAAGGATGACGAGGAATGAAAAGCAGAGTCCCCAGACCAGCCCTCCACTAAGGTGGTTCTGAGGGTCACCCCTGAAACGCACCTCTCCCGCTCCTTCCTGGGGATGAAACAGTGACTCATCTCCAAATTGGCCTCATGCCCTATAGAGGCCGTTTTATGTAAATCCGTTCGGTGAATAATACACACTTCCTTTTGTGTATCCGGTAACAATTATCCAAGTCTTCTGTGATCATCATAAATTCCCAAGTTGAAGAGCTCTGCGGGCTGTTTTATCCACCCCTGAACTGACGATGGTATTGTCAATGTGTGAGACCAGGCTGGGGGAAAAAAACCCATAAGATATTCCCTAAAACATGTTCTTTCTTAATGAGGCTTACTGCTGTTGAGTGTTCTACATCACACACACACACACACACACACAAAAACACACATGCATTATGTGACATGCTTTTTAGTCATTATGATAAATGATGGGTTCCATTTTGTGAACTATATTCTCTGTTTTGACCAAATCTACATCTGTACAGCAAGATTTAGGAGTGGTTTCCCTTGATTATGTCTGTGATGCCCAATTCACATGAACTGTGTTTCCCTGTACTTTGAATTCTAAGAAAATCAAAACAAGAAAGTAGGTGCATCGGAACTTCCCCTTTTTCCAGAACACATCTCCTCTTTCCCATGTCATTGTTATTTCTCTTCCCCTTTCCTCCAGTACAGGATCATCCTTTTCTCTCCACAGAGCCCTCCCTCTCCTACCTACAGCCTGAGCTCCAGGCATCTCTTCCCTGAGGCCGCCATAAGGAAACACCATAAACAACAGAAATGTATTCTCTCATGGTTCTAGAGACCAGAAGTCCAAAATTCAGGGGATGGCAGGGCCATGCTCCCTGTGAGGCTCTGAGTCGAATCGCTCCTTGCCTCTTCCAGCTTCCGACGGTTGATGGTGATTCCTGATGCTCTGTGTCCTCCAGCAGCTTACTCCCATCTCTGCCTGTGTGGTCACATGGAGTCCTCCCTGAGTGTCTGTGTCCAGATCTTCCTCTTCTCATAAGACACCAGTCATACTTGGATGAGGGCCCACTGTAATGATGTCGTCTTAATTTGATTACGTCTGTGAAGACCCTATTTCCAAATAAGGTCACGTTCTACAAGTACCAGGGGTTAGGGCTTCAACATATCTTTTGGGGGACACAGTTTAACCCCTGACACCCTGTGCCACTTATGTTTACTTGTAGTATGAGTTCAAGTCCCAAATCAGTTCAAGTCCCAAAGGAAATGTGGCTTACAATTTCCTTAGTAAGCTACATATGGAAGGCCTTATAAATAAAGTTCTCCCAAGGACAATTCATCACAAAAATTACTTTTTCAAGGGCGCCTGGGTGGCTCAGTTGGTTAAGCGACTGCCTTCGGCTCAGGTCATGATCCTGGAGTCCCGGGATCGAGTCCGGCATCGGGCTCCCTGCTCAGCAGGGGGTCTGCTTCTCCCTCTGCCCTCTTCCCTCTCATGCTTTCTGTCTCTCATTCTCTCTCTCTCAAATAAATAAATAAAATCTTTATAAAAAAAATTACTTTTTCAAAATAAAATGTCAGTACTTTGAAGAAACCTCAGCATTACCATACATGCTCACATGTACAAACACACAGTTCCTCTCTCTCTCTCGCTCTCTTTCTCTCCTCCCCTTTCTCTCTCCCCTTGCTCCCTCTCTCTTATTTACTTCCTTTTTAGGACTTTAATAATAAATTATAATACACATCTTGAATTATCATCCATTCAAGAATAAATTTTATTCTGGTTTTGCTCTTTTCCATTTAAAATAAAAAAAAGAAAGAAACTAAAATGTCAGACCGATGAGATCACCACCTGATGTGACCCCCCCTTATTTTCCATGCTGACCTTCATTTCAACCCTCACAATCTTAAGACCAGAAATTTTGTAGGATTCAGTATTTTGTGGGCAGAATGGTGTATTGATTAAGAGCGTGAGCTTTGAAGATATTAGAGTTGGGTTCTCACTGACTCATGGTATGTTTTGGGTTCTGTGACTCAGCCACCTCAAAGGGTGGTTGTAGAGATGACATGAGGTGATACATGGAATGTACTTAGCCCATGGCCTGGTGCCTAATAGATGCTCAATTAACACTATCTGGTTATCAAGCAACAGATATGTAATGTGCTAATGGACCATTAGCCATAACTTTAGAAATATTATCTATAGGTGTTATAGAATGAATTCTGTAATTATGTTTAAAATCTTTTTTTAAAAAAAATGATGTCTTAAATTTTTGACTAGGTAAAGGTTTGGGAACTTGTATTTCAAGATTTTCTGAAAATGAGCACATTTGATTTTGTTTGTTTTATAAGTCCTCAAAAACTATAGACCTTGATTTGGGTGAGACAGTCTACTTATATGACCCTTCCTAGAGTTTATGAAAAGCAGCCAGCTTATTAATCTTACTAATCTGCCCATGGCCCAGAACGAGTACAGGATTTGGAGGCAAACGGATGTCAATTTGCATGTGACATTGGGCAATCACTGAGCATTTCTAAGTCTCAGTTTCCTCATCTTAAAACTAGAATTGTTAAGAGCTGAGAAGACTGGAGCTTAAATGCTATGACTCAGATTTTCAGAAAAATAGAATGTTCCTTATTTTCCATAACTGATCTCATTGTCTTTTGGAGCTTCCCTATTCCCCCATGAAAGGGGAAGAAGAAAACTCAAACTGGTCAGTATGAATTATCCTAGTCTCTTCAAGTTTAAATCATTCTCTTTCAGATTAACTCAGTTATTTCTGAATAAATTCAGTCAACTTGGGTTTTCTCCCCATGCCCATCAAAACCCTCGGTGGACTTCCGCATCATCCAGGTATCAGGGTGGAAGAGGCAGATGGTGGGACCACATTGGTTCCTTGGGCTGCCTCATGAGTCCTTTATGGCCTACAAAAGAAGTCTGGCACAAAAAGTCACACACAGTCTGATTCCACTTACACAAAATGCCCAGAATAGGTAAATCCACAGAAAGAAAGTAAATTAATGATTGATAGGGGTTAGGAGAAAGGAAATGGGGAGTCACTGCTAATGGACCTGGGATCTCTTTAGGAGGTGATGGACATGTTTTGCAAATCAATACTGGTGATGTTTGCACAACTTCATGAATGTCCTAAATAGCACTGAATTGTATACTTTATAAAGGGGTGGATTTTTTGATATGTGAATTATAACTCAATTTTTTAAAATCACTCATGATCAGAATTATAATTGCTGTCTTTTACTATATTATTGGTTCTTGTTTGCATATTTTATTACATTTGGAATTCACTTTCAATAGAAAAAAAATCAGTTGCTCATATTTGTGTGGGTTTATTTCTGGATTTTCTATGCTGTCACATTGATCTGTATGTCTGACTCTCACTGTCTTGATACCACACTATCTTGATAACTGCAGCTGTATAGTAAGCCTTACTTGCCATCAAGTACTGATTCCTCCCACTTTAATTTTCTCTATCATGATTATTTTAGCTATTACAGGGCTTGTGTCTTCCCATGTAAATTTTAGAATAAGCTTGTCTATATCTACAAAAACCTTGCTGGATTTTGATAGGAATTATATTAAATATCTAAATCAATTTGGGGAGAATTGACATCTTTATTATGTTGCATCTTTTAATCCACAGCCACAGTATGTCTCTCCATTAATTTAGGTATCATTTAATTTCTTTTATTAGCATTTTGCAACTTTCAGCTCGAGATCCTATGCATGTTTTGTCAGATTTATAGCTAAGTATTTCCTTTTCTTTGACACGATTGTAAATGGCGCTGTTTTAAAACTTCAATTTCCACAAGTTCATTTTTAGTATATAAAATATGCAGTTGATTTTTGTATATTGTTTATGTATCCAGCAACCTTGCTTAATTCACTTCTTAGTTCTGGGATTTTTTTCTTTCTTTTCTTTTTTCTTTTACAGATTCCTTGAGCTCTTCTATATAGACATTCACATTATTTGCAAACAGGGCCATCTCTATTTCCTCCTTTGCAATCTGCATGCCTTTTCTTTATTTTCTTTGCCTTATGGCAGTAGCCAGAACTTCCAGCACTATGTTAAATCAGGGTGGTGAGAATGGATATCCTTGCCTTGTTCCCAGTAGTAGAGAAAAAAGCATTCAGTCTTTCACCATTCAATATGATATTATGCATGAGCCATTTTTAATCACATATTGGGCAGCACCATTTGCTCTCATGCCATGCTGAATATCAGGCTTTTCTCAGTAAGCTGATATTTTTCTGGAACATGCCCTCAGAAGTAGAAAGAAGGCCCCATTCCTTGGGGGAAATTCCCTTAAATTTTTCTGATTGTTTCAAACACCATGTTCCTACCTCATGTCTCCATCCTGAGAAGCAAGAGGACTATGGGCCCACCTACCAGTTATTTTCTCTCTCCTCTTTGTTCCCCACAGAAGAGACCAGAAGACCTTCCCTCCTTCCTGAAAACTATAGGGAAGGGAATGGGGCTTCTTTTACCTCACATCTTTCTGATTACTGTAGGGCAGCAGGATTCGAAGTGTGATATGTAGATACCTCAGGACTCAGAAACCCTTTCGGCGGGGGGAGCGGTCCATGAAGCGTTAAACTATCTTAATAAATACTAAGATATTGTTTCCCTTTAAAAAACATATTGACATTTTCACTAATGTGGCAAAAACAGTTGTGGATAAAATTGTGAACATTTCAACAACAAACAAGTCAGTGGCACCAAACACCACTAGTGTTCATCGTATTCTTCACCACCATCCACTCACAGTAAAAAAGAAAAAGTCAACTTAATTCAGCAGTGTCCTTGATGAAGCAATAAAAATTATTAATGCTATTAAATGCTAACCCTTGAGTACACATGTTTTTAATATTTTATGTAACAAGACAGAAAGTATGTATAAAACACTTCTGCTACTACTGGACCGCAGCGGTTGTCTCAAGGGCCAGCAACAAACTGTGAGCATCCTGAACGAGCCTCTTCTTTGATGAGACACCATTTTCACTTGAAAGACTGACAGATAAATGATGGCTATTCAGACTTGAGTATTTGGAAGACATTTTCTCAAAAATGAACAAAGTGAGCCTGTCAGTCAAGAAAAACAACTGAGAATATTTGTTGCCAATGATAAAATTTGAGCTTTCAAGTGAAAACTAGAATTTTAGGAATCTTGTATCCACCACTATGAACTTATTTCCCATTAGCTTAATACATTTCTGTTGTGATGGGTAATATTAACAAATGTGATTTTTAATTTTTAATTAATTTTTTAAAAAGGATTGTAGTTTTTTAAGTAATCTCTACACCCAGTGTTGGGCTGGAATTTACAACCCCGAGATTAAGACTCACATGCTCTACTGACTAAGACAGCAAGGCGTCCCCCAACAAATGTGATTTCTTAATATTAAGTAAGGAAATGTGTCAATATTTGGAAGATCTGCATAACTTAGACAACTAATATTTTTCAAATGACCAATTCATGATGTTACAAAAATAGACATGAATAAAATATCTATTCAAAGTGCAAGATGGATCCTTTAATTTTAATGTAACAGAGAATAAAAGTTCATTGATATGGTTTCAGATTCCATACTATAACCAAAGTTTGAGAAACTGTGGAAGTCCACAATAACCTGAAATGGTTATTAACATACTCTTGACTTTTTAAACTGTGTGTATATGTGAGGCTACATTTTCTTCATATACTTCAATCAAAACAATGGATTGAAACAGATTGAATGCAGAAGAAGACATGAAAATTCAACTCTTTTATTAAACTAGACATTAAAGGGATTTGCAAAAATGTAAAAAAAATCACTTTTTCTTTTGGACAATGTAATTATTTTCATAAAAAATATTTATGTTAACATGTAATGGGTTTAATATTGTTATTTTAAATGAATTAATAAACATTTTTAAAACTTTTCAATTTTAATTTATAAATATGATAAGTATAAATATGACAGCCGACATGAACAAACCAACAAAGTCCCTTTTTGGAGGTTGCACCGATTTTCAATAGTAAAAAAGCGTTCTGAAACCAAAAGTTTTAAGAACCTACTGGTCATTCCTGCAACATTTCTCATTTCTTTTAAAGGGAAGATTTGAGTATTTACCATATTCTTTTCCTTTCCACAAGACTAGCTTCAAGACTATTGTCTAACCCCAGCTCAACAAGTGTAGTTTGCTCCACAAAGCTGAACAAAATTATCATTGTTTTAGGTAGTATCTGCCTTCACCTAAAGTAATAAATGTCTGATTCACTCTGTGGGGGAGCCACAGGGGAAAATGATTTGCAAAAAAATATTTTAAAAATGCATTGGTTTACTGTATCAAAAATATGATCCTGGTTACATGGGTATTAAATGGGGTTTGTATCTTTAGGAACTGGCAGAGTACCTCATAGAGGGTAGCTATTCAATTCTTGTGCATCTATTCTCCAGCCATCTTTCCCCAAACAAGAAACACCTCTAAATCCTGGCCCAGCAAAATAACATTGAAATTTTCCCAGTGCACAAACTATTCTATGCACTAAAAGTGGCATTTCCTAAATCACTGCTCAAGAAATAGTGGTTAATTGAAATGTACAAGGTACTTAGCTAGTGAGGTGCTAGCTAGGAACACAAAAGCCATGAGAATGCAAACACTATTTTATATGCCTAAGAACAATTGTTCTCAACTTTGGTTATACATTGGCAACATCTAGGGAGCTTTTAAAAAGTGCCAATACCTGGGCTCCACTCCAAGAGGTTCTGATTTAAATGGCCTAAGGTGTGGTCTGAACATCAGTATTCCTAAAATTTCCCTGCTGGGATTTAAGGCAGCCAGAGTAGAGAAACATGGGCCCAAACTTGAGGGTTTCAAAGAGACTCCCCTATACTTATTTATTTGTTCGTTTATTCAGTGCACATTTACTGAGCACCTACTATGTTCCTGGTACTCGTCAAGGCTATAGCAATAAACAAAGCATCAGCTCTCCTGAGACTAATGTTCTAACAGAGGACAGACAGAAACTACATACATAAACACATAAAAAATATTATGTCATTGGTGGTAACAGTTCTGAAGAGAAGCAAAGCCAGGGAAGGCGATAGAGTATGTGGGTGAGCTTTTAAAGACAGAACCATTCAGAAGTCCTCTCTGACAAAGTGGCCTGAAGACACCAAAAAAACTGAAGGAAGCAAGGAAGAGACCCATGCAGCTACCCAAGGAGGGCCATGCCAGGCAGAAGAAAAAGTTCCGAGCTCTTAGGTTGGGGAATGCTTGTTACACTCCAGGAATGAGAAGGAGGCATGGCTGGAACAGTGGCCGAAAGCAAAGCAGAGGAGTTGGGCCCAGAGAGGCCTTGGTAAGGACTTCTCATTTCATTTCAAATGATGTGGTAGGGCACTAGGGAGTTCTAAGTGGAGCGGTGACACCTTCTGATAAAGGCTTTAAAAAGTCACTTGGAAGGAGATTGTCGGAAGCAACAGGTGAGGGCGGAAGCAAGGAGATGAGTTAGGAGGATATTGTAGCATTCCAGGTGAGATATGATGGTGACATGAGCCAACGTGGGAGTGCGGGACACGGTGGGATGTGGGCAGTCCAAGACGCAGTGCAGAGGGGAGCTGGCAGCAGCAGATTTGGGAATGAGGGATGGTGGAAAGTCAAGGATGACCCGAAGGCTTTCTGCCAGAGCGCACATCTGGTCCTTGCAACAATTCTGTAAGGTAGTTGGAAAAGCGCGTTCTGCAATTTATGAATGAGAAACGGAGGTCAGAAGGAGGGTAAGTGGATAGAACTGATAGCAGATAGCTACAACCTCTCACCACCTGCAGGTCTGGTACTCCTACTTTGACCAGTTGTGAGGCTGCAGTGATGCGGAAGAGCAAATCCCACTTTCTGGAAGTTTATAATGTAGCTGTGGAGTCAGAGCGTAGAGATGAATACTGTCGTAACTGACGTCGTGCTAACTACCCTCTCAAGATCTGAGATGATCCCAGGTGAGCTTGGAGAGCTGGGGTAAGAAGAATCTAGTAAAAGGAAGTGTCAGTGAAATAGTTTCAGTGAAAACCATCATTACTCAAAGTAAAGTGAGGGACCTGAGACACGTACACATCAGGTCCAGACTTCAAAGGAAAAAGCTATTTGCATGGACCAGAGGGTTTCTAATGTGTGTCGGGGAGAGTCGAGGTAGGGGAATCAAGGAGTTGAACATGAGGTTAAAAAGAGAATTTGGGACCAGATTATAGGAAGCATTAAATGCCCACCTAATGGCGAGTGAGCCCATAGCCTCTTAATAGAGATAATAGAGATTAGAAAAATATGAATGTGATTTCCAGGTGATCATTAAGCTTATTAGGAAAGCAATAATAAAATCTTCAGGAAAACAGGTCAAGAATATAGTTCTAATTTAATAACAAGCTGGATTAATCAGCTAGTCCTTAGAAGAAGTTTCATAATCCTGAGAGCCTTTGAACTTGATGGGTAATTATTGTCAATAAGAACAGACATCCTTTTGAAACTATAAGACGTTAAAATAAGGTGTAAAAGCAGTTGAGTGGCTTTCATTTGTACAAAACAGCAAAACAGTTTCAGGCCAAATATGTGTCTGACTGGGGAGAAGCTGGAATCCGAGCTGTATTTGCCCACCCAGCTCTAGAACATTTTCATTTGTTTTGTGGGTGTAGCCAAGACGGGAACAACTGGGAAAATATTTGAATGGCAAAACTCTCTCAATAAAGCCTGACTGGTTTGGGGAGTTTGGAGGGTGTGTTCTCAATATAAATTGGGGGTATTTACTTAAGTCTTCAATCCATCATAACATTACGTAGAGTATTGAGCAAAGAGAATGAGCCAGGAATACAATCAAGACATTTCAGAGTATTTTTTATCCCAAGAGGGAACAATATTTTAAAATCAAAATTGTGTACTACTTAAGAAAACTGCAGCCACAGTCAATATGTTTAAAAGAGAGAAAGTATTAAACTAATTTTCTTTGGCCTCTTAAAATATATGAATCTACTTGATACCTTTTCTGCTACTTTAGAGGAACAGTCAACAGGAGTAATATGGTGTAGAATTGGAAGTATCTTTAGCAGTTTAGACATGCTCAGAGACAAAGATGAGTTCAATGGGTAAAGAGTCAGTGTAGAATGAAAAAGAACCGGTCCAACAATTTTGACACCTGCTTTTTCCAATACACTTGGGTAATACTATTGTATGTGAAATGTGTGTAAATCTTCAGCTATCCAAGGAGAGGCTTAAAAAAAAAAACAAACCTGAAACCATATTCAGGTAAGGTGTAGAAACATCATAAAAGCAAAACAAAAACAGGAGGAAAAGAAAAAAAAATTTTCATTGAACTAAATAAACATAAGATGGCACAGAAATATCTAGATGTCGGTGTGTGAGATGAGATGAGGGATTGGTTTCCAATTGTCAGAGTGGTTTGGTTACATACTTCTTGTGAATCCAAACTCTAGGTAAAAGGGAAGCTGCAGGAGTGCTTGGACCTGAGTATGATGTTTGGGATGGGAGTGAATTACTTTGCTCTTTGCCTCAGTGTATGTGGCACAACGCTTCCAGATGGGTTGGAGGAAGAGTGACCGATCCAACGATATGTTTCTCCTCTACAAACACCTTGCATCTGGGGTGGTCATAGAAAAAACAGACTAAATTGCAGCCTTGGTGGAGGAGGAAGTGTAAGCAGGAAGGGGAGGGAGGTGCAGACCCACCCCACTCATCTTGTGGCTGCTGTGGAATCTGGAAAGATTTTTTAGATGTGGAAGAGCATCTTCAAATCCAACACTGTGACTCATCTGTGATGTGACTGTGGGCAAATGTCTCAATCCCCCTTTCCCTTTAGCCACATTTCTAAATGTGAGTGATTACTACCTCACGCTTGTTTCGTTTTGTTTTATTTTATTGGCAGAGAAGTGTGTGAGAGCTTTATGTAAGGGAGTGTGAGTTAATCCTATTGAAAATCAAAGCACCACATATGTGGGAGGTACTGTGATTATTTTTATTGGTGGTGGTTTGGGCAGGTAGAAGTGAGGATTGACCATATATCATCCCCGGGACTGGTTTGCCTTTCCTAACGCCTGTACCCTGGCAGTGGCTGTGAGGAGGCAAATAGTTTCTGTCCTCTGATTTTCACTGTGAAGGTCAAGGGGGTGAAGGATGCCAGGGAGATGGAAATCTACGCAGAACGTTTTTAGGTGAGCTGCACATCATCTGACTTTCTGACCTACTCGCCAGGACTTAAAAATCATTTTTGTTTATGTTCAATGGAGAAAACAGTCTACTTCTTCTAAGTCTCAACCACAAATTGCTGTTATACTTCACATGCTTAAAACTCACAGTGTTGTAATAATATGAGAGAATTCATGTTGCTTCTTTGCATTTATAGCAGAACAAAATGATAATTTTACTTAAATTCCACATAAAGTATTTTGCTTTGACATGAGGAATAATTTCTTGGTGTTTTGGTTGAAGACCCTACAGTGGGTTCCTAAGAAAGGTGGCTTATCTGTCCAGAAAATACTGCAAAATAGGGCAAATTTCTGCCTGTTGTTAAGAAAACAGATTCTACCTCACTTACGTTAGTGTATTATGTTTGGTTTATTAATCAGTATAACCAACACTTCTTTTTTCTGACAGAAATGGTACAACATTAAATTGCATCCTCACTAGAACATCACCAGATTCATACTGCAAAGCAGCCGAAGGTCACAACTCATATTTATGGTATGAGGGAATAGACAGGCCACACAAAATGGTTTTGAGGTCACCAGATCTCCATGTGCCTTGGATGAATGATGAAATCCAGCCTGCTCTTCACCAGCCAACATTTGCCAAAAGAAGAATTTGCCCAAAAGCATCAAGTAGGCTAATAGTTTCTCTAGAAGCTTCCACAGATCACCACAAATATCTCGAAATCTTGTGTCAAAATTCTTATTCCTTATCATAACCTATAGTAGTAAAACACAATAATTTTGGGCATAACACATCTTTCTCTCTATAAAAGGGCATTACCTAATTTATATTCTGAGGAGGCAATTGGTCATGAGGGATAACAACTTTTTAAAAAAACTTGAAATTATCCTCTTGGCCTCATTTGTCTCCAAGCATTATATGATAGAAACTATGATGATTAACTTTATATGTTAATTTGAAGTGTATTTTTGGATAAGATTAGCACTTAAATTGGTGAACTTTGAGTAAAGCAGATTATTTTCCATGTGGGTGGGCCTCATCCAATCAGTAGAAGGCTTGGGTAGAACAAAAAGTTCAGCCTACCTGAGCAGGAGGAAATTCTTAAACCCCATGCTTTCAGACTTCATCTGCATTATTGACTCTCCTGGATCTCCAGCCTGCTGGCCTTCAGACTAGTACCTGGGGGCACTAAGTGCTTTCAGGGAGCAGGACAGTCTCATTCTGGTCATTATGAGGACTTCTGGGCTCCCAATGTTTTGTCAACTCTGATACCCACTGCGTGTCCTGGGGTGACCCATTCACCTTTCTTGGGGTTATCATCCATGGAATGGGGTGAATAGCATTACCTGTCATCTCAGTAATGAGTTGTGAGCATTTATTAGGCAAAGCTTGTAAAGTACTTTGAAGATGAGAAGTGTTGCACCATGCTGTTTTATTGTTACGTCTTACACTTGATTATATTCTTCCTCAAAGATCTCTGTGGGGACTGATGCGTTCTTTATGTTTTAGTGGCTGATTTCTGTGGTAGATTTTATATCTCAATAAAGAGACTGTATAATGTTCTAAATTGTTTGAGATGTTTTTCCTAGGCATCAAAGCCGTGATTTCTAAAACCTCTAAACCAGTTTCTTTTGCTTTCTCTTACATGTTAATGTGGATAGTCAGGGTCAAAGACAAAAGGAAAGAGAAATAGCAGGCCATTTAAAATATCATTTACAGGAGCCAAGATACCACCCCTAGTTCAGAGAAGCTATACACTAACACACAGAGCCTCCTGGACCAACTAAAAGTGAAGGATATCTGTCTCTTCACTCTGTTGCAGTAGAAAATGATGCAAGGTGATAGGTCTTTTTCAGCTATCCTTGGCTCTTCAGTTTTTTCTAAATCATGAAGAATATTGTTCTTTCTAGAACCTGAGGCGTAGCTGAGAAATATAAAAGGGCATAGATCTAAGACCTTTAAATCTATATGCCAAAATTATTTATTCTTCCAAATATAGTCTAACAATCTGAACATGTATTTGGCAACATTTGTTTCCCCGATACATATGAATTCTTGTATTTTCTTTCAAAGGGTGCCAGTAAAAAGAAGACTAGCTAAGTGGGTGCTCCTCTTTATGGTGAGGAACATAGGAGGGGTATGAAAACATTTGCCAAACCCTTCCCAGATTCCCACATCCCCAGGGGCAAGAATCAATGAAATTCTGGATCAGACATTCCCATAGAGTTTCCCTAATCTTGAGCATTAGCCAGAGCCCAACCTATACCTCAAAGTGCTCATGATCTATTATTCTTTATTTGACACTGTAAATTCAAATTCTTTGTCTTCCTGATGCTGGAAAATTTGTCAAAAGAAAGATTTACTGGGTTCTGGGCGCCTGGGTGGCTCAGTTGGTTAAGCAACTGCCTTCGGCTCAGGTCATGATCCTGGAGTCCCTGGATCGAGTCCCGCATCAGGCTCCCTGCTCGGCAGGGAGTCTGCTTTGCCCTCTGACCCTATCCCCTCTCATGTGTTCTCTCTCATTCTCTCTCTCTCAAATAAATAAATGAAATCTTTAAAAAAAAAAAAAAGAAAGATTTACTGGGTTCAACACGCAAACATCAATAAAAATATTAATTATAAAATCATGCCTCTGGACATTGATTTGGCTTCAGATGAAGATAGAATGTCATCTGAGAGGATTTGTTTCTAGGCTGAATTATTTAAAAATGATGGTACTTACACAGCATCTTATTTGACACTGAAGACTGGTTCATTTAAATAAGACATACAGAAGGCATAATGTCAGATTTGTTAAAATGACATAGAATCAAAGAGGGAAGTTACTCTGATAGATGACAGAATCTGGATTTTGGAGTATCTCCATTGGCCATGACAGTAGGCTAAAACCAATGAGAGGAAATCTACCAAGAATCACTAGGAAAGTCTGCATTGAGGTTCAGAAAATGAACCACAGAGGTATAAAATGGAATGACCTATTTAAATGGAAATTCCTTGGGTAGAGGGACTCAGTTGATTTCAAACTCAGTTCAGGTCAGTGTGACCAGGTTGGCCAAAAATTAATGCATCAGGGATTACATTGCAAGATTTAGTGTTAATATCAGCAGATGTAATGATATAATTCATTCACCTGTTTTTCCATTTAGCAGTCAGTGGTGTATAAGGAGTGGAGGAGATCGGGGAATTCAGCAAGTGCCCAGTCTTCACTTAGCTTAAGTCAATGGTGCTATTGTACGAATTCAGGATCTGTGTTCCAAATTTTCACTTTTTTTCAAGAGAATCTGGAAATTTGAATTTTAATAGGAAAAAAAATTTCTAATTTTACAAACATCCTGAAAAAAAAATAGGCTGTATCTAACCAACAGTCCTCCCATTTTTACCTCTGTGTTAGACATATTGTCTGAATCTTAGGAAAGAGATGTAGGGTGGAGACAGAGGTTAAGACTTTGTCATTTTACAGGTCATCTTACAGGTGGCAGTTGAATCAATGAAAGTGAATCACTGGGGTGTATATATAGAAGAGGAAGTTAAAGTCTTATGTGTGCCTTATTTTGGGCTAACTATATATTTTTTTAGAATTGATTTTAATTTATCTGTTGACATTTTAGCTACACTTCTTTGCATTACTTTTATAATTGTTGCTCTAAGTACTACTATTCACATTCTTAAATTTTCAGTATGCTTAGAGTTCATATCCTACCACTTCATATAAATATACAAATTTTCCTATTTATAGGTTCATTCATCTATTTCCCCATCCTTTATGCTATTATTGTCATATTTTTCATTACCTCCATGCTTTATAAATCTCATAATACAAGGGCATCATTTTTTGTTTTAAATAGTCTTTATTTTTCCACATTTTTACTATTTGGAATGTTCTTCATTCTCTTCTAAAGATTCAGTTTGCATCTAGTATCAATTCCCATCAGTCTAAGAACTGATATCTGCTGACAATAAATTATCTTAGTTCTCATTTATCTTAAAATATCTTTATTTTGCCTTCATTCTTGAAGATTATTTTCCTTAGATATAGAATGCTAACTTGAAAGTTCTTTTTTTCTTTTACCACTTCAATGATACTGATCCATTGTCATTTGGCTTTCATGATTTTTGATGAGAAGCTAGCAGTTACTTATATTGTTGTTCCTCTGTATATAGTGTGTTACTTTTCTTTGGCTGCTTTAAGAATTTTTTTCATTATCTTTGATTTTTTTTTTTAATTAACTATGATGGGTGTCATGGTTTTCTTTGGATCGTGATTGAGTTTATGGAGCCTCTTGAATCTGTAAATGCCTTTTACCAAATTTGGGGAAATTTCAGGTATTACTAATTTAAGTATTTTTATGCCCTATTCTCCCTCCCTTTTCTTTGTGGGACTCAAATTATGTATATGTTGGGACTTCTCATATTGTCCCACAGGGCAATCTGTCTCTTACTTATTCTTTAGACTTTATAACTGTATTCATTTACCTTCAACTCCACTGGCTTTTTCTTCTGTTGTCTCCTAGTTGCAAAGGCCATCCAGTTAATTTTTCATTTCAGATATTGTAGTTTTCAGTTCCATGTATTCTATTTTGTTATTGTTTATAGTTTTTAGTTAGCACTTGTTCATTTATTACACATATTTTCTTTGTATTTTGGATCATGCTTAAAATATCTATTTTAAAATCTGCTAATTCCAATGTCTGGATCATTTGGGGGTCAGATTTCATTAAGTCATTTTTCTTGGGTTTGTGTCATATTTTCTTTGAATGCTTAGTAATTTTGCCTTGTATGTCTAGTGCTCCTGGACATTATGGATACTATATTCTAGAGGCACTGGATTCTGCTATATTCCTTCAAAGAGTATTAAGTCTTTGGATTTAAGCAGACAGTAAACTTGATCAAAACTCCAGTTTTGTCATTCTTGTGGTAGGCAGCAGCTGAAATTGATATTCCCTTCCCTTAACCTCAGCTTTACGGCTTGGAGTCTGCCCTGGGCATGAATATTTCAATAGTCATTCAGAGATTTGGGCAGAGTTTATACACAAAAGTTTGTGTATATTTCTCTGGCTATATTCTATCTTTTTCAGTCTCTCCAAGATGTGCCTTCTGATTCTTCATGTCTGTAAGACTGCTGCTTCCTATTTAAATTTAGTTGCCCAATGTGGCCAAGCTAGGACCTGTTGTCTGGCAAAAAAAACTATAAAAAGCAGAAAACTTATCAGTGATCTTTCCTCCTTGTAAGTATCCTTTGCCTCCCCATCTCTGCCTGCCTTTGGTCTTTCTCCAATGCCTTCAGTAACTGATTTTTTTATTTTGTCCAAAGTTCATAGTTGTTGCCTGTGATAGTTTGTCTGACAGGAACTACTCTGCTGTTACCAGAAGCAGAAATTCCAGACAATTCCAGCAGAGTGTGAAGTTTAGAGCAAACTCTCAATTCAGGACCAATAGGCAAGTTGACTACAACTGGGCTAATTACACAGGATGGTCTAGGATTCCTTCTCTCTAGACCTCAGACTGCCTGAAGCACTGTGACCTGCATCTAATCTTTTCAACTAAATTGGCAGAACACAAGCACCAGCTTTCTAACTGAGACCCCCTACCTCCAGAGTTTTTCACCCCAAATCCACTTTCTACACTGAAGTGAAAGTGATCTATTAAAAAAAAAAGATCATAACACGTCACTTCTCTACCAAAGAAATCTTCCATGGCTCCTGATTTGCCTGATATAGAAGAACACACAAACTTCTTAGCAGAGCTTATAAGATCATATGAGACTTTTAATCCGAACATTCTGCCTCCTCTATAGTTTCTCACCCTTTTCTACCCCTACTCCTACCAAGCACCTTGTGCTCTTGGGACAGTCAGATCTTGCTGATTCATGAAATAGTCACCTGTATGTTTAGGGCTCCACATATTTGCAGTTAATATCATCTTACCCTGCATTATTTTTCTTTGTAGACATTTGACATTATGTTATAATTATATGATAGACTTGTTATATTATAGACATTATTTCATAAGGTCTATTTGGCATTATAACACAGATCTTATTTTTTGTTTATTATTATCATTATTACATGTTTTCCACATTGGAATGTAGGTATCATGAGGTCATACACTTGGTTTGGTTCACAGTGGTATCCCCTCCATTCAGAATAAGGCCTGTTTCATGATAGCCACTTCAATAAATACTTGTTGGATAAATATTGCTCTTGTTAGCTGGAATTCCCTCTCACTCCCTGCCCAAGCTGGTGTTGCAAAGGCATACTGAGAACCCAACTCAATTGTTATGTTCCCTCTGGAATCTTCTGTCAACATTTTTTCACTCATATCGAATGAATTATTAAGTCTTCTTCCATTTTTCTATAGGACCCATATTTCTTATTTTTCTTTCCTGTTTCTCTATTTCTGTGTTTACCATGGTACCATGGTACTAAGGTAAGCTCACTCATGACTTGATTTGGAATCTCAGCCATTGTACACACTCATCACATGAGTCTGAGTTTTCTTTAGGGTAGCTGCCTTTCTGGCTTGGCTTCCCATTTAAAGGAAAGCTCTTTTGTACCCTTTAAGCCCATAGGTAAGGTCTAAGACAGACTTGATTATACCAAATTCGGGATACATCACACTTACACATTAAGTATAATAGTTGATGATAGTTCATTAATTATTCAAACAGTCTTAGATATGAATTGGGAAAAATTATTTAAAAAACCATTAATTGGTTTTAGGGTCCCAAATCAAAGCATTCTTTTGGATTTATTATTTTCTAATATTTGCAAGCCTCCTCAGGCTTAAAACCTCAGGCTTATTATTATATATTTTTTTCATATTGAGTTTGTGGTCAAATCCCAATCAGTGACTTTAAGATCAATTAAGTCTTCTCACTCATTTAATAAATAAGCTCTCTTCAACCCAAATCTACAATGAATTGGAGTAAATAAAGTAGTGAGAAGTAAATTAACTCAAAGTACCAATGGTCATGGAATAACATTTCTATGCTTACCATCCAGGAAAAAATTTTATAAGTGCTGAGATTATGTTGAAAACTATAAATTATTATTTTTTTACATTATTATCATTGTTAAAGAAGGTAAGAACCAACCTGTTTGTTGTCTCTTCTGAAATCTCTTTTTAAGAAAAAAAATAATGGGGTAGGGGGAAAACTTTAAAAGTGAAAGAACCCTATTTTTACTCTATTCATCTATTTTTTTTTTTTATCTCTTGCTAAGCCTCTGAAACCTGTATTGCTGTTTGTTTACTGCCCACAAGATGATAGATAAATAATCCCAAGAGAACAAGTGCACGGTCACCTCCTCCGTGACTCTGGTAATACAAGAGTTCTTAAAAAATGTATACATGTGTTTATGCACATAACAATGTACGCATAAATCATGGACTTCCCCTGAAATGAAACTGAGGTCATGTGAACTTATTTCAGCCTTTAACTTAGACACTTAGGCTGCATGCCCAGCTATGACACATAGCCCATGTTTATAAAGTCAATTTAATTTCAGTTGTTAGTATCAGTTACCATCATTCCAGATTTAAAACCACCAGCCCAGAGCCCTTCTCTGAGTTCTCACAGCCCCTAGTAGCTGTACCAGGCATTTGGCACTTTTATGCACACTCCTTCATATTGTTCCTGGACGATCTATTTAAACAGGCCTTTTCTCTTCATTTTATTACAAATTCTTGAATCCAAGGATCATGTCTGATATTTCTCAGAATCCTTGTTAATGTCTAGTCCAGAAGCCTGTTCTAGCAAATGCTCCAAAAAAGTTGTTGATCGATTCAAAATGGATTTTCAGTTTTATGAAAAATATTTTTAGAGTAAAGGAAATATTCACTTTTGTGTTTGGAAAATAGGATGGATATGTTTAAAAACAAGTGGAGATGAGGTGACATCTCAGGGGCTACACACTTCCACATCAGCACATAATCTCAATACAAAATCCCAACCCAACTTCATGAGAAAAATAATAAAGGACAAAATAAAGAGAATATGACAAACCGGGTTTAGTATTTCTTCTTCAAAATTTGTTTCCACCATAATCATTGGAAAAAACCAGAGTTGTCAGTCTTCTGTGAGAGGAGACATATGTGTTTTCTCTCTTTCCTTCTTCTTCCCTTTCCCTCCCCCGTGTCCCCTTCTGAAACTGAGTCAGACCAGGCCATATTTCCAGTTAGAAGTAGACACTGGAGCCAAGCAGCTGTTCAGAAATGTCCAAGTGGACAGCAAATGGTGCTGATGGAGTTAATGGTGGTGACTCACTTGGGACATTCACAGCAGGTCAGCTGAAACCACCCCTTGCTGTAAAGAGAATTTAGTCCCTGTCGGGCAAGCACCCAAGAACATGAGCTGGGGTTGATAGCAGGATGGTGCCTCTTAGCTGCCACTGGTTGTCTGCTGTTCTCAGTTTTCACAATTTTTTTAAAGGTGGATTTGTTTCTAACGCAATCATGAACAGTGATGGGAAGAACAGGCTGAGCAGCTGTTGACTGTTTGAAATAACAGAGGGAGGTTTGGTATCTGGAAATGCTCAACACAAGTTGTCTTGCAAGCTTTGATGATGACTTTCACATATAAAACTATGGGTCAGAAGCAGGAAGCTGAGTACGCTTCATGCCAGTATGTCTAGCCTGGCAAATGTAAGATTTTGGGGATTTCAGAAAGATTTCATTCATCTAGGAATACTTGTCTACAAAATATTGTGATGGTTTAAAATTTACTCAACCGAACAACAATAAAAACAAAACAAAGCCACCCAAACAAAAAACATATCAGCAATAGAGCATACTCATATTTTGTGAACCTATACAACTTTCTCTGCAACCCAGAAGGGGATGTACAAAAATATGATGAAAAACTGATGTGTGGTTTTGCATTATAAAACATGATATGAAAGACTACTAAAGACATTTTAGAGAAAAACCATAATTACCAGAAATAACACAACCTTGACCCAACACCTATTTTTATTTTTGTTTTTTCTTCAAATTACTTTTTAAAAACCCCTTGAAGGCAAATATCTTACATTTATTCTCTACTGGTTGAATTTTTAACAAATAAGGAATAATAATTACTGATATTAATGGTCATTTGACTTAAACTCCATTTCCCTAAAATTCTGGCATGAGCTCATTGTTTCCACATTTAGACGAGATCTTATTTCCTTTGCACTTATTTGGTAGAAAAATCTGATTTGGCGATTTGTATTCACTAAAATCAAGTTCCCTTTTGTGCCTGGATCTAAAGCTAATTCTGACAGTCTCAGACCAGGCAGGCCGAAGACAGAATGAAAAATAAATTAACTTCCTTTCCTAAGAATAAGTCTTTGCATTAAATGGGCGTGGTAAAACAAAGGACTATTTATCAATCCGTATAGTTTGCTAGATACTTTAATGCCTTCAGCAGTTTTAAGGTGTATAGTTTTAAATGCATTCAACAATTTTTTCAGCCCTGCCTCTTTGAGAATATATATTCTAAGTTCAAAGGAGAATAGTTGTGTGTCTATGGTTTTATAGACAACTATATGTGTGTGGGGTGGCTTCCAAGGGCAGGGATTGTGTTGATGTTGCTTGCCCACTATCTACCTCATGGTAGAGGCTTAATAAATATTGGTTGAATTAACTAATTTTGCCCACAGGAACTGGAGGGATGACAAGGAGTGTCTTGTTGGCCAAAGAACAGATTAGTCATTAGGATCAAGTCGAGAAGATGGGATTTAGCATGATTTAAATCAAGAATACTGTAGCCATTTGAAGTTGAGGCTGGGAGCGGCACTGGGGAAGGGGAAGACAGTTGGATGAATAAGTCTGTAGTGGCCTGAGTCGAACACATTTCTTCACATGGCATCAAAGGCCAACCCAAAATTCCACACTTGGAAAAATGAAAATGAAACAGGGAATCAAGGTATCACAGGGGCAAAGAGAGAGGGATGAGAAGAGCATAGTCACAGAAATACATGGGCTTTGAGAATTTATCGCTTTGTTTCCATCCCTTCTCCTTGATTCTGTTCATCTTTCAGACACGTTTCTGACAGTGAACCTAATCATCTTCTGATTATGATAGTGAAATGCAGAATGGCATCGCTATTTTCAGGTGAGAAAGAACTGCTCCATATGTATGGAGATATATTTCCTATCTTAAAAAAAATCAGTTCTATTTCTCTGTCTATTGAGAGAAATAGAACTCACTTTTTATAAAGACAAGAAAGTAAATTGCTAAAGTTTTTACCTTCCAACTATTCTGTGTATAATTTCATTTTTTCTTCTGGCATATTTTAAATTGCTACCATTTGATACATGCTTTTTAAGATATTCTATTTTGGGGTTAATAATTTAATATTAAATGATAGCTGTGTTAATTCTACTAAGGGCAAATCATACTATTCTATTCATCATAGTGGAGTAGGCACCGACTAAATCTTTTGGGTGGTAGATTGTTGAGAAATCCAAATTCTACACGGATGTGTAGACAGGCATCTTCCGAGAGGTGACAGGTAGGTAGATCCACATACATATCCACAGGCACACACACAAATACCAAAGGCATAAAAAAATGACCCCACTGTGGGGGATATTTATTATAGCATACCAGTACATGTATATTGTTCTAAAAGCTGAAACTGGAGGCTTACCACTCCTTTTGTCTGGTTTTATTACCTTGGTTTCACATAAAACGAGACCAAATCTCCTACGTGAAAATCAGGCTGGTATGTGTCACGTCTGTATCAAGTGTCTGAGCTCATTTTTATTCGCAGCCTGTTTCCCCATTGTACTTCCTGAGTTTGGTAATGAAAACAAGCAGGACATTGTGTCACTGTGCTGGAGACACTCCCTCTGTAAGCCCAGAGTCTTGAAAGCTGGAACTGGAGTTAATGGGACTCATTAATACAGGAAAAGAAACTGTTCTAGTACCACGCTCTGATGTGGAGGGCTGGCTAATCTCGAGGTCTGAGGTACCTCACCCTCCATGGCACACAGCTTCCTCTCGAGAATGCCCTGCACTTGGCGTCACGTTTTGTCTCATACATAGGCAGAATGTTAAGCAATTTATGAATTGATTTGTGAGATGTTTGCAATATGCTGGAAGAGTTCTCCTTCCGTTGCAAGAAGCCAGTGAAATTATGCAATCAGTAAACTGAAAAGGGGAGATCTTCTAATCTGGTTTCAAGTCACTTCTGAAGCTGTCCTTATTCCCAAAATGCTGCCTTGCAGTTGTAAGGTGTATTTTGAAGACCTTGAAATGAATTTGGAGGAAAGAGATCAAAGAGGTTAATCCAAGGCTGAGAGCAACAATAGAGTGTCGTTTGTGGGTCTATGCACTATACTTTTCATTTTTAGCCTGGACAAAATCTTTCCAGCTATTGTGTTGAGCTTCAGAATCTAGAGTTGTCACATTCACCAAATACTAGCTTTATCTTTGAACACTGTGCCTCAGTGGTACCAGAAGAGCATTTAAAATGAAGTTCAGGATTCTTTTGTGAAATGCTCCTACATGGTCTTATAAGGAAAATTTTTTATAAAGACCATCTTATTTATTCAATTTTATTATTATTTTTAAGCAGCTGTATTTGGCATTAGAGCCTGCCTAAATGCCTGTCCTTAACACTAGTAAAAATTATCTAAGGTCAGATGGCTGAAATCTGAAAATTTTCAGGGTTTAGGACCCCACACTGAGAATGCCATGGTGCAGGACAAACCAATGGGGACCACTGGGAGCCAAAGTTTACTCCATCAATGAGAGTCATAAAATTAAGTCACAGTGGAGGTTAGGGCTTAAATAACTTAGTGAGACTGTTCACATCAACACTGCTTAAACGGGAGAAGGTAAACCAGCCATTGCTGCGCTGGCTTGAGTATTAGCCTGTCTCTTGGCAGCTGTGATTGGAGGCAATGCCATCTATATTTCAATCCTGGCTCCATTTTCTAACTGGATGTTCTGGGGCTGTGGTTCTCATACTGGATGGTTAGGTGCATCAGAATCATCTGAGGGTCTTATTAAAAATGATTATTGGACCCCATCCCCGGCATTTCTGATTCAGTAGGTCCAGAGTGGGGCGTTATGGTGTGCATTTCTGGTAAGTTCCCAGATAAAATGAATGACCACACTGAGATCACCAACCTAGGGCAACTAACTTAATCTTTCTGTTCTTGAGTTTTTTTCTCTGTCCACCTCACAAAGCACTTTTGAGATTAAATAAAGTGCTCTAGGGAAGGTCATGCAAACCCACAACACTCAACCCTTTTATTGCATTTCTATTGATGTACTGATTTTGGCCCCCGCCCCTTTAGTTCTGTTACTTATTGACAATATGGCCTTGAGCAAGTTTCTTCATTGAACTCCAAATTCTTAATCCATAAAAGATAGTAAATAGCTACCTCATTCCTCCGCTATGAGGATTAAATAAGAAGATGTGCAATGCCTGGTTCAGTGGTGGCTTCTTTCGTGACCAGTTCATCATCATCATAGTCCCTCTTAAATGTGTGATATCTAAACTGAACTTTTAGAAGGTCATGGATCACAATCAAATTATGGTTGAAGCCTTGGACATCATATTGATTGAAAAGGGGGCTCCATATGCTTTATATCAATAGTTTTCAACCCTCTCACGCTTCACAATGACCTGGGGAATTAAATCCTGCCCTCTCCCCCAAATCCTGAGAGCCAGTCAACTGGCCTGGGCAGACATAGACTTTGAGATCTGCAAAAGCTCCCAGATTATTCCAATGAGCAGCAAGTTTGAGAGCAACTGTTTACGGTGACCCACAAGCAGCAAGAGCAGAGGTTGACCTTTGATGGCAGCCTGATTTGCATCTTCAAAAATTCACCCATGCCCTTTACTCAGAAGTGACCACTGGCAGTACTTTAAGAGAAGTTGGGATGTTGGGGTGAGAACAGAACAAAATCTTCACATATACTCTTATACATGCACACAACTGGGCCCTCCACCTCATAAAATGGGAAGATTAACCTGGTCCGAAATTTTTTAGTGGCAAGAGTTTCCAAGTGGCCATCTCAGCCATCAAAGTGTGGCCAATATGAGGCCAGATGTGCCTATGGAGAGAAATCACCTAAAGTCATATACTGTAGCCAAAAGACTTGAGAAATTGGGTAGGTTAGTTTGCAGTTTCCATTCCATGTTGAAAACTGTCAACCCAATCCAGTGATGTTTTGTTTTGGTATGACTGATGCTAAATGGCTGTTTCTGAGCACAATTACCCAGTAGGTTGGGCTGCTTCTTAGAGATGGCTCTAGTTCTTAATAATAAACCCAAGGGCTCAACTTCTTGGAGAATAGATGTTTTCTTGTTGGTTATGGTGTCTTTAGAGCCATATCAAATTAGTTAAATATGTTTTTATTTGCCTATGGTACATGACTTGATATTGGAACTTAATCTGTTGAAAGGCAGCTTCAACACACTGTGAATTTGGCAGCTGTATTAAGACACAGGGTTTGGAGCAACATCAGAAGCCTTGGGATGGTTATCACATTTATATAAAATAACCATAGTGTGTCCACAGCTAATAGAAAGTGATGAATGCTTGTAATGAGTCAAACATCATTCTCTACTTTTGTTCATGGGTACTAACAGAACTTGGCACCCTCAACAGACAGTGGAATAAAATCCCACTCTAACATAAAATTGTATTCCCCAAAACTCACTATTCAAGTTGTGCGTGCCATCACAAACTAGGAATGTATATGTGAAGACCAGATATAGGACAGGAACATAAGCAAAAATATAACTCTTAAGAAGAGAGATATAAAATATGTCATAAAATATTTATTTCAATTGTGGCAAATAAGAAAGGCTTATTTTCACCTGAACAGTAATTCTGACCCCTTGATAATAATAAGTCAAATTTTCCCTACTCTTCTTGAGGGCTATCATATAAGTAGATTATGACAATAAGTAAATTTCGACCAGGCATTTTACTCTCTCTGTGTAGCTGTCCCTTGAGAAGTTACCCACAGGGAAGCACCATTGCCCACCACGGTTTCCTATGATAGGATCATTATCAATCCTGGCAGTCAAGACTCTTAAAACCAAGATGGCAAATGAATTCTTGCACCCAATAAGAATAGGACACTGGCCAGAGGTTCCAGGAATTCTGGAGCTCAGGATGCAAAATGGTAGAAACATGTGATTCAGCAGTAATGAGGAAAGTGGTTGAGGAAGGGGGGGGATTTAATCCTTCTGTGCACCTCTGCAACTTAGAAGATGCCCATTTTCCACCATCCGAGATCAGAGCCCAGCCTGGTTTGCTTGGAGGCTACCTGAAAAAAAAGACTGGTACTTTGTTTTCTAAAATCCAGGTTTCTGTAGATGGATGAGGTCTAAGTCAATTGCCCCTTAAGCACTGATTTGTCATCAAGTTCAGTCCTCTGATCTTTGTTCTCTTCATTCTATTTCTTCTGGTAGATCTCATCTCAGACTATGACCTCACCTCCCCCTTAAACATGTAAAGTCTTTCCTCCATCCAACCCAGGATTTGGAGTTTCCATATTCACCTGAAACAGGCTTTCGTGAAGTCATCCTGTGCCCTCATTCATCCTTCTCTGCCCCTCCTCCCTCCACTCATGCAACACTGCTGCTCTCTGCAACTCCCCCACATTGCCTGGAATGTTTATCCCCAGATACCCTCAAAGTTACGTCCACAGTAAGACCTGCACCACCCCGTCTTACAGCTCGGCATCACCTACCCAACATCACCTCCCAGCTCTCCCACTCCCACATACTCTGCCTTGCATTTCCTTTGTGTCATAGATTGGTAGGCTGAGTCATGCTTCCTGTAAAATATAATAATAATAAAATAAAAATAAAAATATCAGTTCCCTAATCCCCTGGAATCTGTGAATATGTTAGCTTATATGGCAAAGAACTTGCAGATGTGATTAAATTACAATTTCTGAGATGGAGAGATTATCCTGGATTATTTAGGTGGGCCCTTAATGTTATCGCAAGTACTCTTATGAGAGGGAAGCAGAGGGAGATTTCATACAAACAGAAGATAAGGCAATGTGACCCTGGAGGCAAAGATTGGAGGGATACAGCCAGAAGCCAAGGAATGCCAGGAGCCACCAGAAGCTGGAAGAGGCACAGAATGAATTTTCTCTCAGAGACTCCAGAGGAAGCACAACCCTGCTGACACCTTGATTTGGGTCCAGTGATACCGATTTTGGACTCTGACCTCCAGAACTGCATGAAAATACACTTCTGTTGTTTTCTACCATTGGATTTGAGATAATTTTGTTACAGCAGCCAGAGGTAACTAATACACATAGTAATTGTAACCTCCTATCACACTATAAAAACTACTTCTTCATTATGTTTATGGTTCATATTGTTGGTCTTCCATCATTAAAATGAAAGTTCCACGAATTTTGTCTGTTTTTTTTTTTTTTTCCCCTCATGTATCTCAGGTGCCTAGAAAAGTACCTAAAAAGTACCTGGGAACTAAATTATTTATTGGGTAAATGGTGAATGAGTTGTTTCCACCTGCCCACATCCTCCCATCTTCCCAACCCCTCGCCCAAGCTGTTTTCTCTTAGATTGCCTACTTCATGAACGTCATCCCCTTCTCTTTATGCTCCTCAGTCTTCTCTCTTCCTACCTCCCTGCATCCAGCCTGTGGCCACATCCTGTCTGCTCTCCCTCTTAACTGTCTCTCAGTTCTTCTCTCCTCTAGTCAAAGTTCCCAACCACAACCCTGGTTCAGTCATTTATCATTTCTCCCTGGATTGCAACAGACCCAAGCCTTCATGGTTATTTCTACCCTCTGTTCCTGCTGCCAGGTACCTCATTCAGAACTGCTTACCTCTCCAGTCTCTGCCCCTCCACAGCACGCAGATGCATTCCTGCTGGACTGGACACCAGAGAATCCGTGAAGCCCTGCCTTTGTTCCCCTGTGAGCTTTCGGTGCACAAGCTGATTCTCCCTTGTCGGCATGCAGGCTCTACAGTTTACTCAGCTGTCAAATGAGTGCAATGATATTACATATATCAGAAGTTTGCTGTGAGGCTTAAATGAATCAATGTGTGCTGTGTTTAACTGATAACAAAAATGTTTCTAATTTTCCACCCTTCCTGTGTCCATATCCCTTTGCATTGTGTCTTGCACTTTTCCCATCAAAAGGTAGAGTCTATGTTCCCTTGAATCTTTTTCTCCTGGTTCCCTTGAATTTTGTGTCTTATTCTACCCAGTAGAAAACAGCAGGAGTAGTGTTATGCTAGTTTGCTGCATCTCAAGGAACCCTGGCAGCTTTCTGTGAACAGGCCTGGGCAAGCATATGGGAGGATACAGTCTATGTGAGGGAGACTGAAGCAGATCAGCCTATAGCCAGTTGGCCTCCAACCTGTGAGGGAGCCCAGCCTAGATCAATGGAGCTGTCCACCTGAATCGCAGTTGGCCACAGATGCATGACTGAGTCCAGCCCCTTCCAGGAGAACCATCTGGATGACCTACAGACTGGTGAGCATGAACACGTGCTTACTATTTTAAGCCATTAAGTTTCAGAGTGTTATGCAGTAGCAGCTGACTGATACATGGACAAAGAGAAGCTAGCTATCATTATTAACTCACACTAACATAGAATGTTACCATCCCATCAAGCATTTTTCATCTCTTTCTAACACGACTATCACTTTGACATTCCATAGCACTCGGTGTATAACATGTCTTCTCTATTGTTTTACTTATCACATTGGCATTTATACTATTTGTATATTATTTGTATGTGAAACAATGTGTTGTAATACTCAATATCCCAGGTTTGGGAGCCAGGCCGTGTGGGAGTATATCCTGACTCCACCATTTATTAGCATATGACCTTGGCAAGCTCTTCCTCTATCTGTGTTTCAGTTTTCTCATCAGTAAGATGGGGATATTGATAATATCACTACTTCCTAGAATTGTTGAGGAATAAATTAAATTAATGCTACAAACTTCCAGGTGTGTATGAGGATGAGGAATTTGTTTCTCCCCATGGACAATGACTTCTCATGAGAAGGTTTTCTGTTCTCTTCATCGCTGTGTTTGCTGTGTGACATAATATCTAGCACCCAGTAGGTTCTGAAACACAGCAGACATGTTTCTTAAATGAATGATTACAGGCATTGAAGTCAGGTGCAGCTTGACAAGAAGGACATGAGATGTTCTGTGTTTTACATCTGTGAAACTCACTGAAGAATGGCTAATATTGCTAAAAATTCTATAGAGCTTGTTATAGGTGAAGTACTTGTTTTCTACTGCTGCTGTAACAAGTAGCCATAGACTTAATGGCTTAAACCAGCTCAAATTTATCTTACAGTTCTAGAGGTCAGAATCTAATGCCAGGCATGGACAGGGCTGCATTCCTTCCAGGAGGTTCTAAGAGAGAATCTCTTTTTTTTTTTTTTTTTGCCTTTTCCAGACTCTAGAGGCTGCCCACATTCTTTAGCCCATGGCTCCTTCCTCCACCTTCAAAACCAGCATGCTGTCTCTCTCTGACCTTTCTTCTTTAGTTACCTCTCCCTCCTATCACCACCAGGAAAAGTTCTCGGCATTTAATGACTCACATGATTGGTATGGACCAACCTGGATAGTCCAGGATTATTTCCCCATCTCTTGGTCCAACACAACCATATGTATAAAGTCCTTTTTGCCATGTTTCAGGTAACATGTTCACACATATTCATAGGTTCTGGTGATTAGGATGTGGAAATCTTTGAGGGGCCATTGTTCTGTCTACCACAAGGGATAATAACGTTGGTCAAATCTGTAAGGATAACCATAGAATCACCAGGGAAACAGTGACTCACCAATGAAGACCATTTCATTCACCACTTTGGGGCACTATGTACAAAGGATACAACACGAATGGAGCCCTTTGGAGGTGAGTCAAAGGGCCTCCCAGAAATAGGATGAGAACTCAGAGAGGGCTTACCAGTCATGCATGTCATGATCGTAAGCTTCAATTTTGAATTTGTAGTTTTTTTATGCATCACTCTAACTAGAATTTTTTTAAAATTCCATTCAAGAAATCCTCCTAAGTCCTACCTTGCCAGAAGGAAGGTTCAGTTTAATCAGGTGCAGTCCAGAGCACTGATTCTCAAACTGTGTTCCAAAAAAGTACTTCAAGGTTTTCATGTCTAATTCAATTTTCATGTAAAAATATTTCAAACACTTAAAATTTATAAGAAACCTGAACACCCACATATGTAGTCTGCTGAACTTTGATGCACTTATTATTACTTTATTCTTTGACATTCACTAGTTTGGAGCTGACCTCAACTGAAGTGTCTCCAGCCACCTGGGTTTAATGGAAAAGGATCCTGATGCCACCAAGCAGGTGGTTTAAAATAAATAAATAAATAAATAAACAAATAAATAAATAGAAAAGAGAGGGGAAAATGATCTTTCGTGACTATTTCTGTGTCATCAGTTAATATGTTTTTTCCATATTGTGTCACCAAACATCAACCAGCAGGGGAAAGAAATAATAGTAATGTCAGTAAGCACTCATGAGGCATTTATTACATATCAAGCACTGTTGTAGACATTTTACTCACACACAAATATCAATTTGTGTAAACTTTGTGATAATCCTATGAGGAGGGAACCATTTTTCAGATGAGGAAATCAAGATATGGGGAGATTAAGTGGTTTTCCTGAGGTCAAACAGCTGATAAATGGCAGACATCACGAGGCTCCATTCTGTGCTTGCAAGCACAACATGGCCAATATTTAGTTATAATTCTGACTTATCAGGACAGCCTGTGTTGTTCTCACAAATTGACCTTGTGGTAAGTAAATATAATTGCTTAAGATTGGAGGAGGGTGAGAAAGTATTCTTGTTCTCCCTGCCTAATTAGGTGAGTGATAAGAACAGGCGTCAGACCAGTAGAGATAAAAGCACAGCATCCTTCATTACTGATGGGCAAAAGCTAGATTGAAGGAGGAAGTTAAAGTTTATTGCAATAATAACCAATTTAGTAGACCAGAATAGGATTTGCCCACCCGTGGGGCAGGGAGTGTGGGGCAGGCCTTCCCTGCTGGGCTGAGTTAATGACAAGGCAGAGAGCAGGTGGATCCCAGAGAGTGGAGAGAGGACAAGGCCCAGTCATGCCTGCCCAGCTTCATCTCCAACTTCCAGCCTCACCCCCTGAATCTGTGAGAAGCTGAAAGAGAGACTCAGCACGGAGGCTTAGGGAACTGAGTCCCCATCAAGATAAGTGTGAGAAGAAGAGTCTTCCAAACAATTACAAACAAGAAAACTTACTAAATACAGTTTTAATTAAAAAAAAAAACCACTTAGGTATAGTGTATCAGAGTTCTCATGACATTTTTGTTTGAAAGAAAAATAAGGTTCCATTGCTAAATGCCTTTGAAAGCCATATGCAAATTAGTTATATCTTATTTCAAAGGGCTCAATTTTACCTTTTTCAAAAGATCATTTAGAATCTTTTTCAAGTTTTTATTTAAGTTCCAGTTAGGGATTATTTAGAAATTTTAAGAATATTTTGTTCTTTCCAGAAAATATAACTGATGGATTCAAGGCACCATCCCTGAAATCTGGCTTTCCACCCGATGTGGACTTCCCAGCCCATGATACTGTCTCTGTTCTCAGGGCCAAAAAGTAATTGATACATATTTATGTTCTTCATAAATATTGGAATTACAAATGACTGATGAAGAAGGCTTGCGCAGTGCCAGAAAATTACATAAGTCAAAGACAAGATCTTCCCATTCCTTGAGATTGAGCTACTCAGTCAGTGGTTATGAAACACGGCTGCCTCTGAGAATCACTCAGGCTGCTTTTTAATTAGTAAGGAAGTCTGGGGCCCAGCTCAGACTCACCTAATGATCAGACCCTCTGGAGGTAGGGTCTATGAATCTGTCATTTTAGATGCTCCTAGAAACCAAAGGAAGTGAAGGAAATTGGGATAAAAGATATTAAGACACAATGAAATGCTTTTTGAAAAACGTTTTTAGATTTAAAAAAAAAAGGAAATCACTGAGATTAAAATAGCCTAAAGTAGTTTATCAAAACCTCTTTGCTCTTGAGGCAACAAATACAACAAAGGCAAACACCCTTTAATCCCCAGGGGCTGTGCCAGAGAGAATCCCCTTCTGAGATCCAGATGCTGGAGTTTCTGCTGAGGTCCATCCAAGCTTGGGGTTTCTTGCCTGGGGGGTGAGGCCCATTGTCAGAGGCAAGTCGGAAATGGGGTTCTGCAGCTGATACTCTTGCCAGGCTACTCACTGTCAAAATCCTTTGCCAAGAAACCATCTGGGTTCCTCTGTAGCCCTCTGGTCACCTGCAGGCATCTATTATCTGCTTTTGGATGCTCAGCCTTGTCCTGGGAACCATGTGGATGTGTAGAATTTCTGTTATTCCTGTGGTATCCTAAGTAGAGGATTCCAGGGTTCAGGGCATGAGCTAAGCATTTCGGATTCCAAGGTACTGTCCTAGTCTTTTTACAACTCAGAATACTGTGAACACTTTTTATCTATCTGGAGAGGAAAAAGATAGGTACTTGAAAAGAGAATACTTACAAAGCTACTTACGTGCAGTGAACTTACCTGATATCAAGAGGGAAAGGGATATATCATTCATCAAGTCTTCTGTAACAACCACATATGAGTTACCTATTAGCAGAGAATTAGAATACAATGCAATTATTTGATGAGCATAATTTAGTCTTTTGATGAATCAGAAGGTATGCATGCTTCTCAGCCATCAGTAAGACGGTCATTACAGTTACAGTAATGACGTGCTCACAAGCTTATTATTTAGTAAATCAATCTAATGAATCTATTAATCTAATTAATAGACTGACAAAATATGCTTTATCAGCATATGATCTATAGTTTGCATAGTCTCACCATGTGCTGTTGGATATACTGTATAAAATATTTTAGACCAATGAATTTACTAATAAATTGAATCATAGCTCCAATAAGGTATGATAGGGTAAGAAGTGAACTTCAAATGAACTCAGCAAATACTGGGAGGGGAAAGAGAAAGAAGGATATTTAGAGAATCACAGGGGAACCGTTCCTTGATATTGACTTTATTTTCAGTCTCAAACGCCAGTCTTCTACTGTGAATGACTCACTTGTACTCTGAGCAAACCAGGAATTTGGGTTGGATGATTGGTAGATTGGACACACCAGGTGAGTGCCCTGACAACATGCAGAAAGAAAGTGTCCTCAGATTTTTGGTAAGTTATTCATAGTTCACATAAATCTAGTTTTGGCACATCTTCCTCAATCCATCCCAAAGTAAGACAGCCAAAATCTTATGTGTCAATAGAGTGGAAATACACCCTGAGTCAGCTAATTATCACATGTTGCTGTAGCAAGCAGCACACCCAGACTAAATTTAAGGTAGGAGCTACCCACATGCTTTTGCCCAAACTGGGAACTAGAACTTATTTTTCTCAAAATGAAAATACCTTTACTGTTTTTTTGAGATTGCAAAAATAATAGTGTGACTTACAAAATCCCAAATGATACGTAGACTATATGGAAGGAATAATCTCCTGAAACGTTGCAAGACACAAGAGCCATTAAAAATTTGATAAATAGGGGCGCCTGGGTGGCTCAGTCATTAAGCGTCTGCCTTCGGCTCAGGTCATGATCCCAGCGTCCTGGGATCGAGCCCTGCATCGGGCTCCTTGCTCCGCGGGAAGCCTGCTTCGTCCTCTCCCACTCCCCCTGCTTGTGTTCCCTCTCTCACTGTGTCTCTCTTTGTCAAATAAATAAATAAAATCTTTTAAAAAAATTTGATAAATATCTGTCCAGACACATCTCTGTGTATATAAAATTTTATATAAATGGAATCAAATCATATCGTTTATTAACTTGCTTTGTTACTTAACAATTTGTGGTCATCTTTCTATGCTGATATGTACAGGTTTAAACCATGGTTTTTGATAACGTCCTAGCATTTCATTTTATGGCTGTATTAAAATGTTTTAACTATCTCCCAATTAATGAATTTAAAAGTTGATGAGATGTGGAATTTAAGAAATGAAACAGATGAACGTAGGAGAAGGGAAGGAAAAATAAATAAGATAAAAATAGAGAGGGAGACAAACCATAAAAGACTTTTAACTATAGGGAACAAACTGAGGGTTGCTGGAGGGGAGGTGGGTGGGGGGATGGGGTAACCGGGTGATAGGCATTAAGGAGAGCACGTGATGTGATGAGCACTGTGTGTTACATGCAACTAATGAAACACTAAATTCTGCCTCTGAAATGAGTATATGTTAACTAAACTTAATTTAAATAAAAAATTTAAAAAAATAAATAAAAGTTGATGAGCACTGGATGTTATATGTAAGTGAGGAATCACTAAATTCTACTCTTGAAACTAATATTACACTATATGTTAACTAACTAGAATTTAAATAAAAAATTGAAACAAACAAAAAGTTGTCTTCAATGTTATTAACAATGTTTTAATAACCAACCTTATATATATATATATATATATATATATACATTTTTGTGAATGTATCTGCTTTTATTCTTAGGAACCATTCCTAGAAGTGGACTTGCTGGGTCAAAGGGCATATACATGTTTAAGGCTTTAGTTCCTATTGTTAAATTGTCCACCTCCAGAAAAGTTCATCTCAATTTACTCCTCCACTCGCAGTGTTTGAAAAACATGAGAATATTATTTCTCATAATCAGGCAGAGTCCACCTAACTTGGGTGCTATCTTCACAAGTGGAGAATTGTTGGATGCCAACTTTCATGAAACTAGTAAAGCGTTCTGTTGAGGATGACTGGATTTGAACTCTGGAATGAGATCTATGTGCCCTCCACCATCTATAAGGGGCATAGAGGCCTGAGGATGGGTATTCAATTCATCCTCATTAAGAAGGTGACCATCTTCTTATCTGGTCTGGCCAGGGACTTCCTCTGGTCCCACCTGGGTCTTGCCTGCTCCACTCTGGCATTCCTGCTTCTCAATCCAGGCTCCTATTTCTGGTCCCATGAAATTCCTGGCCATGATCCCTCCACTAATCTGACCTCTACTGCCTTGGTAGTCAGAACCATATGAGAATTTCTAAAACTACATAGCTTGAAAATGATTTCTTCTTGTTTGAAGTTCCACACAGACATAGATGTGCCATGTGCATAGAACCGTGGTTCACCTTCTGTAAGTCCTTTACCCATCATGTGTGTAAGATTGGGACTCTCTACCAGACACCTCTTACAACTAGATTTTACACGAGCCATTTACGGCAGTAGACATCTGCCCGCAGCTATGACCTGATAGCATCTTGCCTGGGCTGTAGTAATATCTCTTGTTTTCTGGGTTTAGCTCAATTGCAAACATTTGGATGAGCGTTCCCTCTTTCCACTTTCCTCTCTTCTGTCTCCCACTCCTGGTCCATGGGATCCTTTCCCAAATAAGCTTCATGCAAGCTCTTGTCTCAGGCTCTGCTTTCTGGGAGAAACAAGGCTAAGATAGTGCCCAACACTAACATTTGTAATGAAGTAAAACAGCTTTTATTAGTGGCAAATGTTCCCCTCTTATCTAACCAGTGATATAAGATGTGTCAAGCAGATCTTCTTAAAGCAAAGAATTGGTATTGACTTGCCCTAAAGGCAACGGGTGTTCTAGAGTTAAGAGCCCAAATTGAAAAAACCCAGTGGCAACATTGGACGAACAGTTATAATCCTATTTTGAGAAAACAGAGGTGGAATGATGCATCCAAAAATTATTTCAGTGGCCCTATACTAAAGAAATTTGTGTCCTAGAATATATAATGGAGGGTCACATTATCTATATTTATATCTATATCTGTATCTATATCTATATCTATATCTATCTATATAAAATAACTGATTTTCAATGAGCTGCCTGGCTAAGTAAATCTTTTATGCTTTTTAAGAAAGTAAAATTTTATTACAAGTTTTCTGTTTATATTCTTTTTAAGACACTTTCTAAGAAACGTAAGTTTTTTTTTCTTTTTTACAAAGATACATAGTCTTGAATTAAAAGGCCTCAAAAGGGGCCCTTAGGTGGTGCAGTTGGTTGAGCAACTGACTTTTGGTTTCAGCTCAGGTCCTGATCAGGGTCCTGGGATCCAGCCTTGCTTCCTCCTGCTCAGGCTCCCCGCCCAGCAGGGAGTCTGCTTCTCTCTCTCCCTCTGCTCCTCCTCCTGCTTGTGTTCCTGCTCATGCTCTCTCTCTCTCTCTCAAATAAAATAAAATCTTAAAACAATAAAATAAATAAATGTCAGTCTTTTAATACTTGCCAACTCTAATTCATATTAGATAGGTAAAAACCTGTTAATCAAAAACCTTTCTAGAACTATCCAGAACAGGAAAATCCATAGGTTCAGAAAGTAGATTAGAGCAGAGGGGGTATAGCTCAGGGGTAGAGCATTTGACTGCAGAAAGTAGATTAGTGGTTGCCAGGGGCTGAGGGCAAGGAAGAACTGGGAGTGACTGCTAATGGGCAAAGGGTTTCTTTTTGGGGTGATAAAAATGTTCTAGAATGGGGCAGTGGTGATGGTTAAGCACCTATGTGAGTATGTGAAAATCACTCGTGTATATTTTAAAAGGGTGAATTTCTTGTATGTGAATTATATCTCAATAAAAAAAAAAAACACCCAGAACTTGGGATGCCTGGGTGGCTCACTCAGTGAAGCATCTGCCTTCGGCTCAGGCCCTGATCCCAAGGTCCTGGAATTAAGTTCCATGTCGGGTTCCTTGCTCAGCTGGGAGCCTGCTTCTCCCTCTGCTGCCGCTCCCTCTGAGTGTGCTCTCTCTCTCTGACAAATAAATAAATAAAATCTTAAAAAAAAAAAACCCTCAGAACTTAAAAACAAACCCCTTTCAAAAACAAAAAACAAAAATAAAACCCTTTCTAGAAGTAGTTGATATTTTTCCCTGGGAAATAATTTTGAGAACTTGGGTTCACTCTTTTTCTTTTGCTCTTTTTGCTGAAAAAAAAAAAAAGGAAGCCACAGCAGGAAGCTCCCGCCTGACTTCTACCATGGTCTTGGTCAACTCTGGCCATTTGCTGTCTTATTATAGGAGAGCAAAGCATCCTTTGGGCCCCACCCCTGCAGTTTAACCCCCATGATCCCGCTCAGTTGGACGCCTCTATGGTACACTGCACATTTTATCAATCTGACTATAAGGGAGCTTGCCCACATTCTCCCCTAGATCAGGACTGTTGATTTGGTGCTGTCATATATAGCAGGGCTGCAAAGAGGACAGTAGTCACACTCTCTGGGACCTAACCCCCCACCCCACCCCCATGAGCCACCATGCGGCACCATAGCAAGTTAATAGTCAGCAGAGGAGTTGTAGAGGCTTGGCTTTTTATTCACAAGAAAAAAAAAAATCCCTATTGGCAGTTGAGGAGACAGCTCCTCTGGGGACCAATTATTCTATTTTGTGCTGCACATGCTGCAGGAGTCTGCTGCCAGCCCCCCTGGGAGCCGCTCTGCTGGGCTTCCCTAACGGAGGCCAGGCTGGTGCTCCAGACACAAGTTGCTCTTCATGTCAAAACTGCAGCTAATGACACAATTAAGTAACTGGGGACCACAGAGAAGCTCTTAATTAGGTAAACACGGCTCTCTGAGAAATGATGGCCCAGTTTTAGGCTAGCCATTACTGTCAGATTGCTAGAAGATGTACGCTCTTGGATACATGAAGAAGCGTTTTAAGGACCCAATTGTGCCCTGATTATTTCTTCTTATTTAATAGTAGAGGATACTTACCATTTTATTAGAAATAGTGAGGGTTCCTCCATCTTAAGAATTTACATCCCTTGGATTTGCAAAACAAAAGACTCCCGTGGAGAGGAAAGAATTACTAAACATTGTCCCAGGTACCAAACAATGTGACCATCCCTGATCATCTTTTGGAATCTCTAAGCAACTGGTGTAACCTTGACATTGGCCAAACTAGATTCACACACATTTAGACTGATTTCCTGTTCAGAACTTCCCCGCCCCACTTGTCCCCACTATGAGTCATACACTTCCATAATTTTTTCCTAATCATCCTTATTTAGATTGTTTTTAATATCAGGTTATATTTAAGGACTGTTGAAGATATACAGCATTTTTTCCATCATCCACCAACTCTATTTTCATGGGCTCCATTCAGCCAAGAAGCTGGAAGAGCTACAGCCCACTGGCAGGTCTCAACAGGAAGATCCTATATGGTTTTGCAAAGCAGTAGTCACATACACTCCCTTTCTCTCACATTGTTTGGATTTTGGTGTTGTTTTATGTACATTTCATATATTTATATATAAAAAAAAACTGAGTTTACGCTTCTTAAGGGTTCCACTGGTTGTCAATGATATTTTGTTTCTTTGATCAACAAATCTGGAAGTTCAGTTAATTTATCTTTTCATAAAGACATGTATCATATGATCTCATTAATATGAGGAATTCTTAATCGCAGGAAACAAACTGAGTGTTGTTGGAGTGGGGGGTGAGGTGGGAGGGATGGGGTGACTGGGTGATAGACACTGGGGAGGGTATGTGCTCTGGT
>NC_138369.1:184448246-184469684 GCF_054177405.1 Leptonychotes weddellii | reverse complement strand
TGGACTCTGAAAAACAAACTGAGGGTTCTAGAGGGGAGGGGGGTGGGAGGATGGGTTGGCCTGGTGGTGGGTATTGAGGAGGGCACGTTCTGCATGGAGCACTGGGTGTTGTGCACGAACAATGAATCATGGAACACTTCATCTAGAACTAATGATGTAATGTATGGGGATTAACATAAGAATAAAAAAATAAAAAAAAAATTTATCTTTTCATATTACAAAATGACAGACCAAAGCAGTGTTTTCTCCCAATTATTTATTGACCCAATTATTTAGCACTCCCACATATTTATTGTTATGTAATAATGTTTATAGGAACAATATGCACACATGTCAATTTTCGTGATTTTTTATCTTGATTCATTCTTCTATCAGGTTAGCTTACTCTATTCTAAAATTGATGGTCGGATGGACATATTGATCATGTGGAAGAATCAGAATAATTAGATTGCTTGTAGATCGGAAGATTTGGTGGTAAAGGAGCACATTAAGTGGTATAGCGTCCAAGTGGCCATCTTACCATGGTTCTCATTGTATCTTTCTCAACTGCATGCAATCACTTATCCTTCGTGGTAGTTCTTTGTGCTTTTATGAACCTGGTCTTCTGTCTATAAAATTCAGGTCATTGGTGGATGTGAGAAAGAGTACTCTGCCTTCTCTTTGCTTCCTACTGCTCTGTGAACCTCACTCCATTTTCCCTCTAGGGCCCCTGCCATCTGGCAGCTCCCATAGGTCCTCTTCCTCACTGTCACCATCCATAGTGACAACCTTAGTTCTTTGCTACAACCCAGCTGACTCAACTGATACCACCTTTATTCAGTTGCCCAGAAGTTCAGCCACCACCCCTGCTGTTCACACTCTTTGTCCCCAGCGGGACCTCCAACATCTTCCCCTTCCTGCCTCACTTCGTTTTTCCCACTTGACACTCCCAAGCTCTGTGCAGCTGACATTCTGTGGTCAGACGCTTCAGTTTTGCTCTCACGCTCAGCTGGGAGTCTCAAAGCCCCTTTCACCTACTCGTGGGCCTGCTGAGCCAACCACAATCCCAGGTCACTCCCAAAGTTGGCTCTTCTGTTCTTGATTTTAGCCTTCATAGTCACTGAAGAAAGTCACAGATATTTGCACACCTGACCCGTGTATGATGCAGTCCTGGTTCAGATCCATAATCTTTCATTGCTCTGGGCTGTAGGCTTAGGCACTCCCCCCCCAAGGAAGCTGTATAATGCCTTTCCTTGTTTGAAATCTGATCTTAATGTTACCTCCTGTCTTTTTCTTATTTAGCAAACATTTTTTGACCCTTTCCTGCGTGCTGTGAATGAGTGTGTAGGTGCTAAAGATGGCTGGTGTAAAGAAAGCAGGTACTGCACGCCCCTTCAAAGAATTTATGTTGTGGTGGTGGTGGGAGGCTTGTGGGGAGGACAAGTACCCACCTAGGCCATCAGGAGACAGCGATGTGAGAGGACAGAGAGAAGGGGAAACCAGGTGAGCCTTGGGGCCAGAAGAGGATCAGGAGGGTTCGTTATTTGCTGAAATCAACACCATCCAGCATGAGCTCCTTTAGCTCATATCCTCCAAACATCAAAGAATTTCACCCCCTCTGGTTCCCTCTTTAATTCCATTCCAACTTCAGAGGAAATGCTGTCCATTCTTCATTACTAATCACCTCCTCCGTCTGCTGTCTTAATGCCATTTCCTCCAGCCTACTCAGGGGTCCCACCATGTAAATCATCACTCTTTATAGAATATTAAATCCCTCTCTTCCTACTGGCTTCTTTCCCTTCAAAACTGCACAAGTCACCTCAGTACTGAGCAAATTCTGCTACTCACCTTTACAACAGGCTGATTTCTCTACCAAGTATCTAGAAAGAATCCGTCTCCAGTACTTCACCCCACTGGCCGCTTTCGTCTAGATTTTTAAATGGATATTAAGTATTTCATAGGTATAAAAAGGAATAAAGGCTGGTATGATAAAATATAGTTTATTGACCGATTAATAAAATTAATTAATTAATCAACCAAAATACTATAATGACTCTTGTGTTTACTGTCCAATAAGGTAGTAGTAATTAAAAATTGCCCAGTCAATTATGTCCTCTGGTATTACTGGCCTCCCATTCTCGTGGAAAAAAACACTCTCTGGAGTTGGTGTTTCTCATCCTTATGCATTCATTTACAACTTCATTACACGCTTATTATAGAACACAGCAGAGGGGCGCCTGGGTGGCTCATTGGGTTAACTGTCTGACTCTTGATTTCGACTCAGGTCATGATCTCAGGGTCGTGGGATCGAGCCCCGTGTTGGGCTCCACACTCGGAATCTGCTTGAGATTCTCTCTCTCCCTTTCCCTCTGCCTCTCCCCTCTGTGGGCTCTTGCTCTCCCTCTAAAATAAATAAATAAATCTTTAAAAAAATGTAAAAAATAAAATAAAACACAACAGAGTATGAATTTGCAGATAAACTCCAAACAAATGGTACCATACCTATATGTCCTACTTAAAACTGTTACTTTCATTCAATACTTTGCATCTTGAGATATACGCATGTTGATACGTTTCACTCCTGAATTGTATCCCATTGTTTTTGTGTGTATGTCCTCACACCCACAAACAATATACCTACACACATCCCATTTAGAATTCATTCTCCTGGTGTTAGAAATTTAGATTTTAAAAAATGCATACAGCTTTGGGGCATGCATATTTTTATTTGTGCGTTCCTGCACATATATGCCAGAGTTACTCAGGGTAGAGATTTGGAGTGGAATTTCTGGGTTGTTTGAATGAATGACTCAATGAATGGAAATGATACTGTCACTGTCACTTGATCACACATTGCCCTGGAAGCGTGGAGCCTGCTCTGTGGCTGTAAAAAAATGAGGCAAAAGGAGGTAACGTGGCATGATGGTGTAATGGTGGTGGGACACAAAACACAAATCTTGATTCCAAGCCTGCATGCAGTAGTCACCGAGTCTAATCTTCATAGGTGGGTTGAAAGACATTGAAACCCAAAAGCTAGACTTCAAAATTTGGATGTCCAGTTACGGTGTTTTCCATTTGAAAACATAGCTCATGCTTTAGATTTTTAAATGGCTTTAAAAACCAGAGCAGTTTCTTCTTGTTGAGCTAACCAGGACTAGCTTGGCCAAATAATTCCAGAAGGCATGTGTGACTCTCATGATTGGAGTCCAAGTTAGTCTAAATTAACCTGCTGTGGCAGTTTGCAAATTCCTTTCCCTACCCTGAGCAGTTTTTTCCTCTGCTCAAGTGTGGTAACGAACAACTGTATGATGGGTCTGAAACCAAAACCATAATTGCAGTGCTTAAATTTAGGACTTTGCCTTGTGTTGCCAATTTAGAGAAGATGTGGTTAAACCAACAGTCACTTCGACTGCTGACATTTCTAATGTTTTGAATTAAAAATAAAAGTCATTTTCTCTTCTATAACAAAATTAATTTGCCACTGACATGGGAGTTCAGTGGCACATTCATCAAGATATTTCCCACCCATATAATAAATTGAACATCTCAACCCAAAAGCCTCATGGGATAGTAATTTGCCAATACTTAATGCTTATTCTATTTCAGTACTTCCTGTAAGTATTTAAAAAAAAATCTTTTCCTTTTTTTAAATTTGCTGCTTGGGACATTAGTTGTATAAGTGGCATTAAAATATTACAGTTTCTACCAGTACTGATGACCTGCTTATCGAGGAGGAAAAGTCAAAACACACCGAAAGGATGGTGCAGGGGCAAGATTCCCCACAGAATATGAACAGCACTGATTTACCTTCTCCTTCCTAACAGCATATGTTAATGTGCACGGGAAGATGTCAGTGGGAAGGCTAGCACATCCATGGGTGAAGATATAGTGGCTTCTACAGCAGAAGGACGGGCATTTTGTCATTTCCACCATAGAACGTAGAAACGTTGGAAGCATACTTTTTCCTCAAAGTACCTTCTGGTGAGGTTTTCAGAAGAAGACTCCAGTCTGTGTTTGGAGACACACATCTCTCGCACAACGTAAGCCATGTATGGCTGTAATGTATTCTGGATGTGGGATTATAAAGAGATGATATACATATTAGATAGTTGGAGATGGGAAATAATGCCAATTGATTTGCAAAAAAATAAGGCGGTTATTTTTTAGAAGAAATCTTTGCTTTGCATTAAGGAATGTATTCAAACAGTTGAGAAAATATTTTAATAAAGGTCTGTAGAGTCACTTTACATGTCAGTGGACTCGATTCTGATTTGGTTATTAGGGCTACAGCTAGAGTCATAATCCCTCCTATCCACTGGGAACACTTGCGAAACCAAACCAAAGTTTGATGTATCATCATCGGGTTCTAGTCCCAAACTCCATTTCTTCTTACCGGGACCTGAAGATCAGCTATGGATTTTAAGTCCTAACTAGTCTGTCTTTATTCTTTCCATGGTGGCAGATGTTACAACTAGCTATAGCTCTTGAATAATCAGGAGCAGTTATAACAAAACCTATTGAAGACCTTCTCACCCTCCTATATTATCAATAAAAAATGGTTAAATTGGGCCTGCAAGTACTAGCATAAATCTTCACATTACTTTGGTTTTCTGTTTGCTCATTTTTTTTATAATAAATGGATGCAATAGAAGACAAATATTTACGAATATTCTCCACAGCAAATTTTCCTTAGAAGCTTAGGTGATAGGAGTGTATTTTTAAAAGGTCTGAAATTAAATGACTGAAAATAAAGGAGATGAATTGAATAAAAATAAATGTGGGTAAATAATGTTTCAGTTTGAGTAGAATACAGAAGCAATAAAAGATTACATTAAAAGAATATAAGCTAATTAAAAAAGGTTTTGCTTTTAGATTAAATTATTGAAAAAGACCTAGTTTCCTTTAATGAAAATCATCATCATTTTTTAAGAGCTGACAGACTCCAGAAAGATTAACAAGTTTTAAAAAAGAGTATAAACATACATAAATGGGTAGCTCTCTAACCATTACTGAGCCACTCTGGGCACCAAGACTTTATAAACCCATATTCTAAATAATTGTCTCAGTAAGAAGAGAAGTTGAGTAGGTTGGGGCACCTGGATGCCTTAGTTGGTTAAGTGTCTGCCTTTGGCTCAGGTCATGATCTCAGGGTCCTGGGATCGAGCCCCGCACATCTGGCTCCCTGCTTAGTGGGGAGTCTGCTTCTCTTGCTCCTTCTGCCCCTCTCCCCACTTGTGTGCTCTCTCTTTCAAATAAATAAATAAAATATTAAAAAAAAAATGAAGAGAAGTTGAGTAGGAGAATAATCAATGACTGGGTGCTAATGATTCAGTAGATGCCAAACCCTTTGTCATCGCTGGCCAAGATTCTCGGCTAAATTTTAGGAAGCGTGGCCCTTTGAAGTGGTCTTTCCTCCCACCCCCCCAAACTTAAAAGCATTGCTTTCACCTGGCTGAGTCACTCGAGAAAATGCCCTGAGAACCTAGATGTACAGGAGCCCTAACACTGATGTCTTGACCACTTCCTAACTCAGAAAATTACATTCTGATTATCAAAGTTCTCTTCTTGTGGCTCTATTTTTTTTTTTTTTTAAGATTAATGACTCTGGTCGGAATCTAATTTCCTCTTAGAATTAATGCTGCAAAATTAATGGGCCAGCTGGTCACGTTTTGAAGGGCAAGCAAATGGTCCTCCTCACTATGGTCAGGGTCACAGTTAGGACTCCTCAGTGACTCATAGGTCAGGGGTGTACATAGATGACTGGACCCGTGGGCTGAGAAGCTACCAGCAATAGTGAGGGGCCCCGGCAGGAGGAGCGGGACAATCAGCTTTCTCCTAACTTATTCAATACTCTGATGTTTCTAAGAGTCGCTAGTACTAGTGCTATGGGAAGGAAGCACCACTGGCTCCATGGACCCCTTCACTTTCTCAGGACGCATACGTGCCCACATGCACCCACAGCCCACCATAAGTCCTATCAGGGCAGGGGCTGTATTTACCAAATCTGGCACAATGCCTAGCCCATAATGTGTGCTCAATACATGGGAAGGAAGGAAGAAGAGAAGGAAGGAAGAAGAGAAGGAAGGAAGGAAGGCGTGTGATGTAATGAGCACTGGGTATTGTATGCAACTGATGAATCACTGAATTCTACCTCTGAAACTAATAATATAGTATATGTTAATTAAATTGAATTTAAGTAAAAAAATTTTAAAAAGGAAAGTAAATGTAGCAGCATAAATTGGAAAGCTTCCCCATCCTCCTTTCAGCTCCCTTTCCACCAGTGCAATCCTGAAGATTGTCTTGAGTCTCATGTGCACACTTGCAGTTAACTAACCCATCACCAAGTTCTACACATAGTTGTTTTGGAGAGCGCTGAGGCTGATCTCTGTGTGTGCTCATGCTTGTTGGTGCACGGGCAAACATACACACACTCACATCCTCATAGGCATGGTGATGGCTATCAGGAGCATTTTCTACAAACAGGACAAACACGGATTTCCTCCATTTGGAAGGATTGTCCCCCCCATCTGAAACCTCCATGACATTCTATCATGACCCTCGGCCTTTCCTCATTCTTTTATTTTAAACCAAATAACATTTATAAGTAAATTAGCTTCAATTAAGGCTAGTATTTAAATTCTATAAGATAGTTAATGTAGAACTAGAATTTGCACTTACCCCAGCAAAATGATTACACCTTGTTGTTTGCACTCCGTTTCATTATTTTAAGTTTTAAATATGAACCAAAAAATCTAAGTGGGCATCTAAAACACAAAAATTGGAGCAACTCAAGTTCTTCTTCTACTACTTTATAAGCAGAGTGCTCTCATCATGATTTTGAACCTACTCTTTAAAGGCAAGAATATTTTAAGTGCTGGAGTGACAAACAGAACCCAACCAGTGACAAACTTATTCTCAAAACAAATGTATATAGCAGAGTCCTCAAAGATTATATACCTAGGAGTCATAGAATTCACTTCCCTTGTAGAATACAATGTTTACTAACGAATAAGTAATAAAAATGTGCTGATTAAAACTGATGCATATATTATCAAAACTCACTAGTAACTGAGGCAATTGTTCCTGCTTAGACCAATGGTTGGCAAACTTTTCCTGTAAAGGCCAGATTATAACTATTTTATCCATTGCATAAAGAAAGACCATCTGGTCTCTGTCACAACTACTCAACTTGACCATTGTAGCATGGAAAGAAAGCAGCCATAGGTAATGCATAGATTAATGAACATGGCTGTGTTCTAATAAAACTTTATTTACAAAAACAGTCGGCTGGACTTAGCCGGTAGGCTATAATCGCTATGCCCTGACTTAAACCAACAAAAGACTTTCTTGAGAGGAGGAGTATTTTATCACTGACTTTGTTTAGAATGGCTGAATTTTAATCAGTTTTATAATCATTTTTAAAATTCTTTTAAGAAAATGCACCCCCTTATTGCCAAAGCTGGGTTGTACCTCACTACCTGCCCTCGGTATACCATTGTCCACTTCTAACTATGGTGTGGGCTCCTGAGGGCACACTGCATGTCCAGTTCTTCTTGGTGGCCCTGGGATCTACCACAGGCCCTTGCACATTGAGTGGGCTGAATAATTATTTTTGAAATACACTGATCCAGAAGTTCCTTAAACTTAAATCAAGACTTACCTACTAATTTCATACAGTTAATTCAATGTACTCCTCACAGACCTTTTAAAAATAAAGAGTATTTATTTATATTTATAAATGTATTTATTTGTATTTATAATTTTCTTCCCACAGCTAAACAACCTTCTCCCGCTATTCCTGAAGAACAGGTCTGTAGTTTTCACAAATAAATTTATATACACTTATGAGTAGCTTTGTTTTAGCAGATGGATTTTACATTTCCACCCTTTTTTCTTCTTTGGCATCTGCCTCATCTTTTACTAGACCCACAGCCTCCCAATCCCTTCCTCTCTGGTTTCACTTGCAAACCTAACAGCTTCAGCTCTTCTCTTGCTGCTACACTGTTTCCTGCCCAATTAGAATCCTTTGTTCTTTCTTATTTGTCTGCCCTTATTTATCATCCTCTGAGGCCAGAGCTGGCCCATTCTCCCGTCCTGTCCTCTTGGCCAACTGCCTTGGAGCCTGTGGTCCTGGCCCATTAAGAGGACAGGTGCCGCTATGTCACTGTCTCCTCTCCCTTCGCGGCCCCCACACAAGCAGGTGCTGCTTCTCCTAGAACAGACACCTGTTGGCTTTTGCCATCAGCTTGTTTTGTCAAATGTCCCAGGTGGCATCTCCCCTAGTCTCACATCTCCCATTTTCTGAAGCCCGTGCCTTTCTTTTCCTTGGAGGTTTTCCTCTCTTCCATCAGTTTCTTTGGCAGTGTGTGTGTAGATGGCCCTTTGCACCTGTTTTCCTGAGACCGACTGGAGTGTCGGTCAGAAGCAGGCCCCCAAGGGCCAGCACAGTGGGACTGGAAGCCAACTTCTCCTTGAAAGGATGGCCTTGAGAAAACGTCCTTTTTAAGCCTCGGTTTACCCTGTATTTAAAATAAGAGGAATAATCACTGTTTCATAGAGTTGATATGGTACCCGGCCCCAGCAGGAGCTCAGCGTGTGGCATTTTAACGTTATTGTTAGGGCCACCATGTCTGGTTGTGCAGTTTGTGCACTGCAGAGAAATGCTTAATCAGCTCTGAGGGGAATAATTCTCCTTGTTTGAATTTGTCTTCCTAGATGTCTGCCTTTGGTTCCATGAATCTGCCAGGAGGGGTGTCCTTTGTGACCTATGCATGTTATTCATTGGAGGTCTTTCTCCTCTGATATCATTCACAGGCTGCTCCTTTCCATTCTCCCGAGGATCCCTTTTGAGGGCTTTCTCCTCTCCAGCAGGACACAAATCCCATGCCAGTCCCTGGCGTGGTGGCTGACGCTCATTCTTGGTTGGGCAGAGAGGAGCTCTCTCTCTCTCTTTTTTTTTTTTTAAAGATTTTATTTATTTATTTGACAGAGAGATAGAGAGCACAAGTAGGCAGAGAGGTAGGCAGAGGGAGAGGGAGAAGCCAGCTCTCCGCTGAGCAGGGAGCCCGACGCGGGGCTCGATCCCAGGACCCTGGGATCATGACCCGAGCCGAAGGCAGCCGTTCAACCGACTGAGCCACCCAGGCACCCCAGAGAGGAGCTCTCTTAAAGGAACTGTTCAGTCAGGTAACGGCTGGGCACGGTGCCAGCCCTGAGCTGGGGAGGGGACCCGGATTCCTCTCCACGGCTTGGGGTTTTGTGGGGGAATGAGCTGTGAAAAGAACCCTGACATGGGGAGTGCAGCCGGGGAGGGTGTGTCACCCACAGGGTTCTCAGAGCAGTAGATGGGGCCCCTGCCTAGCCTAGCCATGGCTAAACCTCCCCGGAGGAGGCCATACCCATGTTGAATCTTAAAAGACAAACAGCAACTGCCCAGGCGTAGTCAGGTAGACAAAAGCATTCCAGGCTGAAAACATTCTGGATAAAAATTAACATTCATGTTGGCACAGCTGTGCCCCTTGCCAAGGAACAGGCCCCAGATGCGGTTTCACTAGAACTTTCGAATCCCCACGCGTTCAGTCTCTGAAGCTCCCTTAGCTTGCAGGGTTCCGGGAAGTGGTGGGACGATGTTGTCAGAGCCCCCTGAGAGGTGAGGAAAGGGCCTGCCGAGGCTTGTCCCACTTGGCCGAGGGCTTTGGGGTGAATTCGTTCCTGGGCAGTCCTCAGGCCTTGCTTGACCCCAGGCCTGACTTTTGCCCCAGGTCTGCCAGGCTGTAACCGGACCTCCGTGGCCGCTTGCAGAGCAGCCAAAACCCTGTTCCCACAAGAAGAGATGCCAGCGCCCGTCGGACAGCCTCCCTCCATCAGCACCTTTGACCCAGTTCACCCAGGAGAACAGCGCGCTGACACCAAGCTGCTCCCGGCTTTCTCCAGGGGCTGGGTGGGAGCCATTGTGTTTGAGCTGGAGAGTTGTTTTGACCGCAGAGAGGAAGCCCAGAGCAGGCCGGGGTGCATTTCTCTGCAGCTTTCCCACAGCTGAGTGCAGGCTCCAGCAGGGGATCAGGTCTTGGGCAGCAGCTGGGGACAGACATACAGCAAGGAGGGATACTGTGTTGCTCCGAAGAAGCTCCAGCCCTCTCTGGCTGGGACTAGTCAGATCTGCTGCTGCCCCATTCAGGCCCTTTAATGCCCCCCCCACCCCCTCAGACCTCCAGACAGGCCACCCCGGAGTGCGAGTCCCAGTGAAGGGTAGGTTCATGGATCTCCTGGTCTGGAGCCCACAGTCAGGCCTGCGATCTGCCGTCAGCAACCATTACTTGGGCAAGTAATCTCATCTCCCTGATTCTCACTCCTCTCCTTTGTCAGATGAGATGATGCTTTACCTACCCCACAGAGACCTTGTGAGTAGCCTGCGAGATCATGCACGTAAGATGTTTAGCATCCCTGCCAGGTAGAGAACAACCTCCCCTGACAGACCGGCTCTGCCTGCCTTAAATTTCTATTGACATTTGCGCTTATGAAAGCAGTACTTATGCAATGCAAAAACCTTCAAGATACTGGACTCTACAGAAAAGAAGGAAAGGGAAAGAAAGGAAGGGAAGAAAACAGGAAGGGAGAAAAAAGAAAGCAACCTCCCCATTTCCCTCTCCCAAAAGACGAAAACCACTGAACCTTGGGTTATCTCTTTCCAGTCTGCTATTCATGTGCGTACAATGTTTCAAAAGTATAGTATGCACTTATGCCTTTTTCTTTTTCTTGTTTACAAGAAACAGAAAACTAATAGACAAACTATCCTGGGATTTGCTTCTTCTGCTTTATGTGGGAGAGAGATAACTTCACAGGAGCACGTGAAGACCTCTCTCTCTTTCTCTATTAACCGAACAGAATTCCGCTGCCTAATTAGACCACCATTTATCCAACCCATTGCGCATGGACTGACATTCGTTGTTATTAGATGTTTAATTTTATAAACAATGCTAAGCTAAGCATCCCTGAGTGGACCTCTGTGCTCCTCTGGCCGTATCTCTTTATGATGACATCCTAGATCAAAAAATAAGCTTATTTAAGCTTTTAGAGAAATTGCTGAATTTTGCTTTCCAAAATATTGAGTTGTTTTCACATGGAACAACAGTGTATGAGAGGACGTGTTCACCATACCTGCATGAAATGAGGTATCAACATTTTATATTTCTTTAGAATCATCACATGGATGGACCACATTTAAAGAGTATTTCCTTAGCAGCTCTAACCAACTAATTTCCCATGTGCCAACTTCTCCGGCCATAGCCCACCCTGGAGGGCAATGCCTTGTTTGCTCTCCCAGAGGACAGTGAGCTACTCCAATCAGGCAGACTCTCATCTCATTTCCAAGGAGGGGAATAAAAAATGTGATGCCTTGGGCTTATAAATTAGGTGTGTGTGTGTGTGTGTGTGTGTGTGAGAGAGAGAGAGAGAGAGAGAAGGTCACATCCCATCCTCAGAGCCAAACGTGCCCTTATAAATTAAGCATTGAGCTCCCAGAAGGGCCCAACCTGCTTCTCATTGGCAAGAAGGGGCAAAAGGATCTAGGGTTTCTGGGTCTCGGTTTTGTGTGCACTGTTGGGTTGACTCTTTCCCTACCTAAATCTGGACAATGTGCTTACCTCTCCAGAACTTGAGCTGCTTCTCATACTGGTGGAGTGAGTCCATGGAAAGCAGAGACTTGAACTGACTCCCCAGGAGACTATGACAAAACCAATTCCAGGGGCACCTGGGTGGCTCAGTCAGTTAAGCATCTGCCTTCGGCTCAGGTCATGATCCCAGAGTCCCAGGATCAAGTACCGCATCAGGCTCCCCGCTCGGGGGGAGTCTGCTTCTCCCTCTGACCCTCCCCTGTCTCGTGCTTTCTCTCTCTCACTCTCTCTCTCTCGAATAAATAAATAAAATCTTAAAAAAAATTCCTTTCTACAGCAAGTCTTCATAGTTCAAAAATATTCAGAAGACACATTTTCTTTACGTTACAATCCAGAATTTCTCATTTTTTCAAATTTCAGGGATGTCGACCCATCCAACCAATGACCAGTTTTATCGGGAAAGGGAGGGAGCCCTCGGGGGAATGCTGTCGGTGGGAAAATTACCTGTATCCTTGTAGCAGTACCATGGTCAAGTGGAGAGTAAGCAGGTGGGACAGAGATATGCCAGCACCAAATTGCTAGTGTGAAAAGAAGCTCCGAATTCTAGTCCCGACTCCTCCACGTAATAGCTGGGTGACCTGGAACAAATTACTTAACCTCTCAGAACTTTAGCTTCCCCATATACAATGTGGGCATGACTCCTTGCATAATTCATACAGCGGTGGTGAGGAGAAATACAATAATGAGTGTAAAAAAAAACATGCTGTCCACTGGGAAACACTTAAACATGAAAGGTATGGTTAATATTTGGTTTTAAAATCTAGCCTTCATTTTATGGTGTCTGATTTTCTTGGCATTCACAACATTTAGAAACCAACAATAAAGCCAGGCTGTCAGGAGTACAATTAAGGGCAACTTGGAAAACTGCCCAGTCCCTATGCATTTGATCTCAGTGAAGCATAGCACCAGTGAAGGGCTTTTGATGCAGGAGCCAGATTTCTGAGGAAGTCCCTCCGTGTGGTCCTGTCCTTCCCACCCATGCCACCTCCTTCCTCCTCCCCACTCCTCTGCAGTTTGCCCTGTTTGGTCCCCTCCAACCCTCTGCATCTATGATTCCATGATCAAGGTTTGTCCCAGGGACTCTTGGGCCCAGGCCACTCCAACTTCATTCCCTCCTTTCCCACCCACCTAACTTACTTGTGCTGATAAATGCTCAGAAAGATCTGGAAGGAAATTTGAAGAGGATACAGGATCTCTGGTCTAGGCAGGTGTGGAGAAGGGAAGGGCTGTTTATGAGAATGTCTGATCCCTCTGGGCCATGATGGGGGTCTACCTTGCCCCACTCGCCATCTTTCCGGAAGGTGGTAGGGAGGGATCTCCTGGACACCCTCAGCATCTATTTCAGGGGACACACTGCTCATGGGCTACCTTGCTGCTGGACTCCCTGTGTGGGTTGTGTGGTCTTTTATGCACTGATCAAATCCCAAGCAACTCAGAAAACACACCACATGTGGAGACGCAGTGTCACAGGGAATTCAGCAGCTGAGTCCTGTTCTACCTACAGGCCAACCCATCCTCCAAAAGCCGTGTACACATCTCCACACCTCCTGTGTCCCGACAGATAGATGAACTCCCCCGCTGATGGGGACTTGAGAAGGGGAGCACCTGACAGGCTCTGTGAGTGCGAAGCCTGTCCCCTTTTGCTGAGGCCAGATCGGGGGCTTGCTGTCCCCGAGGGGGGTGGCAGCACCACCTCCTGTCCGGCCCTGAGGGCAGGAGGCGCAGACCCCATTCCCCCAAGGTACCTGCTGCAGCAGATTGGCTAGTTCTGAAACAAAGGAACTTAGGTCAGAGTTCTTACCGTGCACGTAGCCAGGGAAACCTAGAGCCAGGAGGTGAGGTGGTTCTGATGAGCACAAGGACTGTTTCAGAAATGCTCTCTGATGCTACCCAGCACTCTCTACCTTCCTAGAAATCTGTGACAAGCATGCAGAAGGATCCCCAAACTGCCCGCACAGCCCTCGTGTCCTGCCAGTCCCCCGTGTCGCTGCTTTCCCACTGGTGGCTACCTCTGCTCACTGTGGCTCATTCAGTTTCAATGTCTTCTTTTTTATGAACTCATTTTCTTATGACCTGGTAACATGTGCAAAATAATTTAAAATATTTCATGTGATACTGTCTTTAACATTCTCAGACGGCGGCATGAAAACATTGTGAAATTTTCGCTTGTGAATGACGCATATGTGGTAAATGTGGTTTGTGTGTGTGTGCGATAAGGATTGTGTGGTGTGTGTGTGCATGTGTGTGTATGTGGTGTGGTGTGTATGGTGTGCGGAAGGTATGCAGTGTGTGGAATGTGTGTGCGGTATGTGTGCATATGTGGTCTTTGTGTGTGGTATGGTATGTATGTGTGGTGTGTATGGTGTGGTGTGTGGTACGTGTGTGCACGTGCATGGATGCACAGAGGTTCGTGAGCATGCACATGCACACGAGCAGATGTTCTTTACACTGAGCAGCAGTACACAGAGCAAAGAACATGTGTAGCCATCATAGATCTGATGCAAAACAACACATGTATTTACAGATGAATTAATTCATCAGAAAACCATTTAGAAAAAGTTCAAATACGCAAAAGACATCTTGTCTTGGCACAGACGTAGGAGGAAATCTGTAAGGACAGTCAGGATTGCCTGGTCCATCATCCACCGCTTTCTCATGCCCCTGGTACATATTTATAGACCTCCTAGCAGGGGGCACGCCCCCACCCCCTTCTGCCGGCACCACTGGCTACATGATGAAGAACCAGGTAGGGAGGCTTGCAGTCTAGGCTTGCGGTCTAGCTGGGAGAGAAAGGTCTTGACAGTGCAGCTGGGGAAGTGCTTTCATAGAGAACATACAGGCAACTCTTTATTTCCTTTTGCCTTGATCCCTTTCCTGGTTTACCTTGACCTGGCTGCAAGTCTACCTTTGCTACCCCAAACTACCAGGTTTTGGGGTGTTGCAAGGAGCCACCAGCTGAGGAAAACAATGTCAGGCCCCTACTGTGAGAAAGCCAGAGCAGCTGAGCATAAACTGGGATTTGAGCTTCCTAAGGGCCACTGCAAAGAAGGAAACACAAAGACCACACATCACCAAATGGTAAAATTTCCCCTATGGAATTTACCTATCATCTAATTACTGATTTCAAGAGATGTTATATAGTACTGTCTTCTCTAATTGCCATGTTCTACTTCCATTCTTGGGCAAATTTTGAATTTTTTTTTGTTCAAAGTGTATTATCTGCAATTTCCAAGGTGGATTTTGAGATGATATTTAAGTCTTTTATAATAAGTCATGTTTCAAACATACCAAATAATATGCACTTATATAATTGACATTCAGGTATATAGAATATCAGATAAGCATTCACCTACACACCCCTGAGCTCAAGTAGAACATAGAAATATATTGAAGTTCTCTTTCCTTCCTTCCTAAAGCAGGTTAACACCGAGTATCTGAAACTCAATGTTTATCACTGCTAGATTTACTTTATAGATTTGCACTGCATGTGTGAGGCCCACATGTTTTCTTTGCTCATCAATCCTTCATCTGTACCCAACCTTCTTTCTGGGGTCCATTTTCTTCCCGCCAGAGCATACTTTGCAAAGAAGTTCCATGATGTGAACATCTGTGGGTAATAGGTTCTCTCATATCATTGTTCATCTGAAAATACCTTTATTTTGATAAAAGACATTTCCACTGGGTACCCAGTTCTGGGTTGACAGTTACTTTCTCCCAGACTGCTGAAGATATGTTGTGCTTCATTTTAGCTCCATTGCCCTGTTGAGGAATCGGCTGTCTGTCTAATTGTGACTCCTTTTACATCATTTGTCTTTTCTGGCAACTTCTCAGATATCCTCAGTGTTCAGTTGTTTCAACACAATAAATCTCCAGGAGCTTTCTCTTATCCTGCTCATGATTCCCTGATGTTCCTAAGTCAGAGGACTCATGGATTTCAGGAATTCCTGAGGATTCCCCACCACCAACTCCTGAACACTGTGCTTTCTCTAGCCTCTATATTATCTCTTTCCTCAAGTGACCAAATGTGTGTGATACCTTTTTACTTCACGTACATGTTCTCCACCTTCCTTTAGTGTTTCTACCTTGTTGTCACTCTGCCCTGCGCTCGGCACAATTCTGTAAGAATAACTCACCCTTACCCATTCCCCTCAGCTCTGCCCAACCTGCTGCTAGGCCCTGCCCTGAACTTCCCATTTTATTTATTATAGATTTGTTTCTAGAAGTTATGCTTATCACTTTTCCAAATCTGAGTCATCATTTTTCTGCTTTTCTTCTCATGTTTTTAAGACACTCCTTCCTTTCTTAAAACACATAAAATATATTTATTTTATATTTGTTTTCAATAATTTCCATATCTGAGAGTCTCTGTTTCCATTCTGCTGTGTGTTGTTTCTGCAGATCTCACTCATGGTACCCTGTTTACCTATGTATTCTATGATTTTTTTTTTAACTCACAAATTTTGGAACTTTCTTTGAAGTCTGGGATGAAGGCATTTTACCCTTTAGAGGTTTTCATTTACTCCTGCCAAGTGCCTGGGCCACCACCTGTCTCGCCCCAGAATGTCCCATTCTTAGCCTGATGTGTTGCAGACCACATGTGTCCTCGGAGATGGACCTCAAACCTTCATGAAAGATGGTTAAATATTCTCAAAGAACACTTCTCCCTGTCTTCCCAGAATCAAGGCTGATACCAGATAAGTTCCCTGGCCATTTAAACTCATGGGAGAATATATTTTGGTTCATCTTTTCGCTGAAGGCACAGGTCTTCAAAGACCCTAGTTTTATATGGGGTCACCATTAAGTTAAACCCACAGCCTAGTTACCTGAATAGCCAAGCCACCTAGGACTGCTGACAGTGTTAGCCCTCCCCTCTCTGGATTTGCACTCCTGCTTAACGTTTTGGCTTCTGATCATTTCCCCAAGCCATGCACTTAAAAAACGTTTAATGTTAAAAAAAAAAAAAAGAACATTTAAGGGGTGCCTGGGTAGCTCAGTCAGTTAGGTGTCTGACTCTTGATTTCAGCTCAGGCCATTATCTCAGGGTTATGGGTTTGAGCCCCACATAGGCTCTGCCCTGAGCATGGAGACTGCTTAAGATTCTCTCTCCCTCTCCCTCAGCCCCTCCCCCCAGCACATATTTTTCTCTCACTCTAAAAAAAAAAAAGTCATTTACTATTTTATCCAACATTGTTACATGTTTGAAGAGGGAGGGGGGAGGGGTTTTAGGGTGCCACAGGCGCCCTGTCTCCAAGTTTAACTGCTCTGTCACAGGCTTTCACGGCTGGCAGTCAGATCTTCAATGTAAGAAGGCTCATTTTATGTAAATCCAGGGGATTGAAGTCCAGCAAAAGGGCTAATATCTTGGGGAAAGAGCTAATGTTTACAGAGTGTCTACCGCAGGCCATCCATTAGACAGTGTAATCCTCACCCAAACCTTTGGGGTATTTTTATCCTTAGAAACTGAGCCTCTAATAGTTCAGAACCCATCCACAGTTACACAGGGGTGAAGCTGGGACTCAGCCTGATTTTGCTACTTTATAGATTCAGTTCTTCATGGCTCTTCCTCACCCATGGAAGAGTTTTTCTCTGGCACTTAGAGATATCTAGTATCTCCTTAAATAGCATAGGACTAAGGCTTCTCTTTTAGCATCTGATGCCAGACAACCTCATGCAAATTCTAGAATTCTCACCAATTTTTTGAAAATTTAATTACCAACATCTTTATAACTTAGGAAAGAGAATATACATAAATATGCATATATATGTGTGTGCATGTATATATGTGTGTGCATATATATATATTTTTTTCTTTGAAGATAGTGAATAAACCCTTTAAGAAACTTAGGGACAGAGACAGGACTTGCACACCTCCATAGCCTTCACAAGCCCAAGCGCGTGCCATAAAGTGATAGACATTCAATAAATACCTTTTAAGTGAACAATTGCTATTACTCCTTGCAGAATCAGAATGTGTACACAAACATCAATGCTATGGGCAATTCAAAATGTGTCCAGGTGAAGGCTCGCAGCCCTACAAAGGCACATGTCTCCAAGATTAGGATTTGGACATTCCAATCCACCCATGCTGTTCTCGACCACATTTATTCTCCCTGAGTCAGGATGCATCAGCTCCTCATGCTGTGTCATTTGCTTTGGCCCTTCACACCCTCCTCTGGGGTGCAGGAGAGTTTGAGTCACAGATTTCAGGGAACCTCCAATCGGTCCGCTCACATTCTCTTTCTCAGCTGCCATCACTGGTCCAGGTGCGTTCACCTGCCCCTGAAGGCATTGATCACCAGGACCCCTCCCATGCTGGGCTAACACCATGTCAGTCACTGCTATCTTGCCAACCTGCCCTGCTTCCTGCTGCATTATCATATTTTCTATGAAAGGACCCTTTGGGTTCTTTGCTGACCCTCAATTATGTCTCACTTACGAAGGACAACATCTTGCTTCTCTTGCTGGTAGAGTCATCTGGTCTCATTCCAAGGATTACCTTCCATTAGTAGCTTGGAGAGAGCCAGTCTCTTTCTCTGGCTACTTCATTTTGGAAAGAGGTCACTCTTGAAAAAGTGAACCTGCAGAGGCTCCAGCTTTGCTTCTCCATCTTAAAGAGACAAGAAAGCAAGTAACTCTCTTGATCTCACGTAAATCTCAAGCGTACAACTGCCTCTCAGAACTGGAAAATGTTCATTCGCGAACGCATAGCTCCTGGCAGGTTTGCATCAAAAGCCTCTATATAGGGGGAAAGGAGGTGGAGACAGGTTAATTGCCTCAAGAGAAACAGCTTATAACACCAGACTCTTTCTTCCACCAGCAAGTAGGAGGGGAGAGTTCAGCTCGGAACTGTGGGCACTTGCCTGGATGCTTGGGAGCTCTCATTCAATTGCACACCCATGTTCCAGGGAGACTGATCTCTGTGTGTTTTGAATACCAATAAACAGATTTTCATAGAGCCTGTCCTAGCTTATTAAAAGATTTTTTAAAATGCATTTTTATTTAGCCTCCTTCTCTAGAAGTTTGATACTAACCAGTGTCAAGAGCCAACAGATTTAGTTTTTCAGAACACTAAGCATTCCCTAAAAGGTGGTTTCAGTAAAATGATTCTTTAAAAAAAAAAAAAAAAGATTTATTTATTTATTTGAGGAGAGGAGGGAGAGAGGGAGAGAGGGAGAGAGAATCTTAAGCAGACTCTGAGCTGAGTGTGGAGCCCGATGCAGGACTCGATCCCATGACCCTGAGATCATGACCTGAGCCGAAACCAAGAGTCAGACACTCAACAGACTGTGCCACCCAGGCGACCCTAAAATGATTCTTAATTACAAGAAAAGTTAAGCTTGCATCAGCTGAGCAACAGGCAATTTAAGTAAACTCAGATTAGAAAAGGAAACTGTATTTTTCAAATTGGTAGCAGAGGCCATTGAAAAATATCTGACTAAATTAAAAATAGGAAATGCATACTGTGTATCTTCAATGAATGAGCTCTAAATAAATCTGGATGTATTGTGATGAATGAGATCTGCTTTTTATTTTGGGAGGAAGAAAACTTCAACTTTTTGAAATTGTTAGACATGATTTTAGAAGGCTAGCAGAAAAACGAGACACACCAGGATGAAAGCATTGCCTCATTCAATTTTGTGGGATTTTTTTCCTGACAAAAAGGCACACTATTTTCTCCCCATTCCTCAACCTTACCCTTTGCACTGTCATCCTGCTTGAAATTCTATTCTTGAAGTTCTTGTAGGTGAGCATAATTTCTGTTCCCAGGTATCCCTTCCCTCCTGTCCCAGTCCGGGCTGACCTCTCCTTGGTCTCTGAAAATACTTGCTGCTCTTGTCACTCATGAGGCTCCAGTTCCTCATTGTTCAGCCTCCATGGACTTCCCAGCTTTGCTCTGGGTCATGGGGGTATCATGGTGAACATGACCCAGTCCTTGCTACTCCAGAGGAAGAGTATTTCTTGCTCTATTTCTCAGCAAAATACAGGGAGGGTGCCACGTAGCTACATGCTGAGAGGGTCCTGGCAGCCGAGGACTGAGCATTCCTGAGACAGTGAAGCATGAACCCAAAGGAGAACCTGCAGGACCCACTGGCTTAGCTGATCCGGGCCCCTTTTCTTCATCTGAAAGAACAAGTGGAGTCTTGTCGGGACTAAGGGAGGTGACCCGCCCCGGTGGCCAGCACTGCTGCACATTCAGCACATCCCATCTTTGGGGGCTCTCTTCTAAGGAGCTTCTGCCTCCAGGAAGTGGAAGGAAAGGCAACTTTTGGCTCAAGACAAAAAGTTTCTCAAACCAAAAGTTTTATAATAACAAGATAGTGTTGTTCACATTAAGTAACTTCTGTTCCAAATTATATTTAAAAGTCAGCATAACACCAAAAAAAAAAAAAGACCCTAAATAGGTCTGCTCATGAAATGAAGGTTGTCATTTCTATTTCCACCAATTCAAGAGCTAACATCTGCTGCATCTTCCCAGAGGTGCCCATATTGCTTAAATTCTCTCCATTCAGCTCATTTCTTAAAAATGTTTGAGACTGAACTGGAACATAAATAGATTCCTCTGTATACATCCCGCCATTCCAGTGGGGGAAGTTATTTTTATAGAGAAATTTTTGGTTAAGTGATAATGTGGCACCTGGCAGTGAACTCAACAGACATTTCTATTAAACTGGGTAGAAAATAGTGATTATTTGAGGACATTTATTTGCTATTTGGAAGCCACCAGCTTATGATTTGGGAACATCTAGTAGTTTTTACTTGATTCAGGATTGTCGAGGGTGCCTTTCAAGTTCAGTGGTGACAAACATCTAAGGGGCACAAGGCTGACCCTCTCTCGCCCCTGTAGTTGTGAGTGGTGGGGTTAGGTTTGGTGGATGAAGGGCTGGTATACAAGTAGCCAATATTCCTAATTGCCTGAGGCTTGATGGAATTGGAGTTTTACCTCCTGGCTCATCCTCTTCTCCATACCTCTCTGTCCCTTGGGTTCTCCTGTCCTCGCTCTATTTCTCTGGCCCAGTGGATGGGGGGCCAGGACACTCAAGGTGTGGATATAAAATAAATATAACTTAAAAATTGGGCTTGAAGCAATTTTGAAAGATTTTATACATTAGATTGCACGTGGGATCATTCTGATTATAATTATTTTTAAATAAAAACTGATATTATGCTTGATTTTATCATTCATCTTTTTCACCAGACCATTAGCCATTTACAGAATTCCAATCTACCTTCTGAGGACACTGGATGCTAGATATATTTTTTTAAATTTTATTTTATTATGTTATGTTAATCACCATACATCACATCATTAGTTTTTGATGTAGTGTTCCATAATTCATTGTTTGTGTATAATACCCAGTGCTCCATTCAGTATGTGCCCTCTTTAATACCCATCACCAGGCTAACCCATCGTCCCACCCTCCCTCCCCTCTAGAACCCTCAGTTTGTTTCTCAGAGTCCATTGTCTCTCATGGTTCGTCTCCGCCTCCGATTTCCTCCCCCCTTCATTTTTCCCTTCCTACTCTCTCTTTTTTTTTTTTTTAACATATAATGTATTATTTGTTTCAGAGGTACAGGTCTGTGATTCATTAGTCTTAAACAATTCACAGCACTCACCATAGCACATACCCACCCCAATGTCTGTCACCCAGTCACCCCATCCCTCCCAACCCCCACCACTCCAGCAACCCTCAAGTTTGTTTCTTGAGATTAAGAATTCCTCATATCAGTGAGATCATATGATACATGTCTTTCTCTGATTGACTTATTTCACTTAGCATAATACCCT
>NC_138369.1:184417375-184447746 GCF_054177405.1 Leptonychotes weddellii | reverse complement strand
TGTGTATTCTGTTGCTTTGGGATGGAATGTTCTGAATATATCTGTGAAGTCCATTTGGTCCAGTGTGTCATTTAAAGTCTTTATTTCCTTGTTGATCTTCTGCTTAGATGATCTGCCCATTTCAGTGAGTGGGGGTGTTAAAGTCCCCCACTATTATTGTATTGTTGTCAATGTGTTTCTTTGCTTTTGTTATTAATTGGCTTATATAATTGGCTGCTCCCATGTTAGGGGCATAGATATTTACAATTGTTAGATCTTCTTGTTGGATAGACCCTTTAAGTAGGATATAGTGTCCTTCCTCATTTCTTATTACAGTCTTTGCTTTAAAATCTAATTTGTCTGATATAAGGATTGCCACCCCAGCTTTCTTTTGGTGTCCATTAGCATGGTAAATGGTTTTCCACTCCCTCATTTTCAATCTGGAGGTGTCTTTGGGTCTAAAATGAGTCTCTTGCAGACAGCATATCGATGGGTCTTGTTTTTAATCCAATCTGATAGCCTGTGTCTTTTGATTGGGGCATTTAGCCCATTTACATTCAGGGTAACTACTGAAAGATATGAATTTTTTGCCATTGTACTGCCTGTAAGGTGACTATTACTGTATATTGTCTCTGTTCCTTTCTTGTCTATGTTACTTTTAGGCTCTCTCTTTGCATAGAGGACCCCTTTCAATATTTCTAGTAGAGCTGGTTTCGTGTTCACAAATTCTTTTAGTTTTTGTTTGTCCTGGAAGCTTTTTATCTCTCTTTCTCTTTTCAATGACAGGTTAGCTGGATATAGTATTCTTGGCTGCATATTTTTCTCATTTAGTGCTCAAAATATATCATGCCAGTCCTTTCTGGTCTGCCAGGTCTCTGTGGATAGGTCTATTGCCAATCTAATGTTTCTACCATTGTAGGTTACAGACCTCTTGTCCCGAGCTGCTTTCAGGGTTTTCTCTTTGTCTCTGAGACTTGTAAGTTTTACTATTAGATGTCGGGGTGTTGACCTATTTTTATTGATTTTGAGGGGGGTTCTCTGTGTCTCCTGGATTTTGATGACTGTGTCTGCCCCTCTCTCTCTCTCTTCTTCTTCTGGGATCCCAATTATTCTAATATTGTTTCATCTTATGGTATCACTTATCTCTTGAATTCTGCTCTCGTGATCCAGTAGTTGTTTATCTCTTTTTTTTTCAGCTTCTTTATTCTCCATCATTTGGTCTTTTGTATCACTAATTCTCTCTTCTGCCTCATTTATCCTAGCAGTTAGAGCCTCCATTTTTTATTGTACCTCATTAACAGCCTTTTTGATTTCAACTTGGTTAGATTTTAGTTCTTTTATTTCTCCAGAAAGGGTTTCTCTAGTATCTTCCATGCTTTTTTCAAGCCCAGCTAGTATCTTTATAATCGTCATTCTGAACTCTAGTTCTGACATCTTACTAATGTCAGTATTGATTAGGTTCATGGCAGTCGGTACTGCCTCTTGTTCTTTTTTTTGAGGTGAGTTTTTCCATCTTGTCATTTTGTCCAGAGAATAGATGAATGAGAGAACAAAATGCTAACAAGGTAACAACAACCCCAGAAAAATATACACTAAACAAAACAGAAGACACCTGAAACCAGGAGAAAAGAAAGGGAAAGAAAGAAAAAAGAAAAAAAAAAGAAAAAAGAATAGGATCAAATATGATCAGGCTGGTGAATAGATCAGTGCTACTCAGTAGATTTTGGGCGTATTTTGGTCTGTTAGAAGAAACCGCCTCCCAAAATTTTAAAGAAAGAAAAACTTACATATGTACAAAAATAAGGGTAAATACGATGAAGGAATGGAATATGATTTTAAAGATGAAAACTCTAAGAGATTTTATAAAAGGAATTGATAAGATAAAAGTTGGTTGAAAAAAGAAAGAAGAGCAATTTAAAAAAAAAAGGGAGAGAATGTGATCAGGCAGGAGACTAGAACAAAGCCATACACTACAGATTTAGGGTATATTTTGGTCTGTTAGAAGAAACTGTATCCCAAAATTTTAAAGAGAGAACAACTTATATATATACCAAAAATAAGGTTAACTACTATGTAGGGATAGAATATGACTCTAAAAATGAAAAATGAAAACGATTTTTAAAAAAGGGATTGATAAGATGTTGATTGAAAAGGGGAAAATGAAAAATTCCAAAAAAAAAGATAATTAAAAAAATTAACTTTGAAAGACTAAAGAATCATGGTAAAAAAGCCATGAATTCTATGTGCAGTATTCCTCTAGGGCTGGAGTTCTGCCGTTCTCGTTGATCAGTAAACTTGGTCTTGGCTGGCTGTCCTTGCTGATCTTCTGGGGGAGGGGCCTGTTGCTGTGATTCCCAAATGTCTTGCAGGAGGTGGAATTGCCCCGCCCTTGCTGGGTCCTGCCTAAGTAATCTGCTTGGGTTTGCTCTCAGGAGCTTTTGTTCCCTGCAAGCTTTCCGTACAGCTTTGGAGGATGAGAGTGCAAATGGCGGCCTCCTAATCTCTGCCCTGGAGGAGCCGAGAACTCGGGGCCCCACTCCTCAGTGATCCCCCAGAGAAAAGCAGTCAGTCACTCCTGTCTCCCCGGTCTCCGGCCACACTCCATGCTCACCTGGCCTGAGACCAACCGTTTCTATCTCTGGCACCCGACTCAGTGTGGAGTCTCCAAACCCAGCAGATCCCTGCAGTGCGCTCCCGTGCTGCTCCTCCTGGGGGAGGAAGGGGAGTCTCCCTGGCTCTGCCGCTTGTTGGGTCCCTGCTGGAGGAGCAGGGGCCCGATTGTGCCGGGGATCATGGTCTATGGCAACCCCGAGCTGAGAGCCCACTCCTGGGCTCCATCTCTGCAGCCGGCTTCCCAGCTCTGATACCTGGGAACTCTGCCGCACTCAGGCACCCCCGGTCTTCCTGTGACCCCGACAGTCCTAAGACCACATCATCCCAGTGAGGGTTCCACCCCCCCACTTAGCCACTGGAGCGACGTCCCTCAGCAGAGCAGACTCCTAAAACTTCCGATTTTGTGCTCCGCTGCTCTATCACTTGCCAGTAGAGGCTGACGGAGGCCCCCTTCCCTGCCATCTATCTTCCCAAATATCGCCTCACTTCTCCACATGTCCTACCTTCCAGAAAGTGGTCGCTTTTCTGTTTAGAGAGTTGCTGCTATTCTTTTCTTCAATCTCCTGTTGAGTTCGTAGGTGTTCAGAATGGTTTGATACCTATCTAGCTGAATTCCTGGGACCAGATGAAATTTAGGTCTCCTACTCCTCCGTCATCTTGCTCCTCCCTCAGCTATATATAGATATATATCTTAAATCGTAGCAGCCTCCAAAGCTAATCTAACTATAAGTGTATTCCTATGCAAAGAAAAAAAGGGCAAAATGAAAAAAAAAAATCCATTGAGACAAAAAACAATTTAAATTGGGCTCACATTTGAATGTTTCCCTTCTTATAAACTCAGGAAACCTTTTGCTAAATAATTCAAAATGAGTGAAGTGTTGAAATTCTGGGTGGCTCAGATGGTTAAGCGTCTGCCTTCGGCTCAGGTCATGATCCCAGAGTCCTGGGATCGAGTCCCACATCAGGCTCCCTGCTAGGCAGGGAGCCTGCTTCTCCCTCTGCCTCTGCCTCTCTCTCTCTCTCTCTCTCTCTGACTCTCATGAATAAATAAATAAAACATTTAAAAAAAAAAAAAAGAAATTCTGGCTCATTCTATGAATGGAGAGTATCCCAAAGGAGGATCAGCCAGTGCTCCCTGACAAAATAATCGATTCCCAAACTCTTGTAGTTCTCTACACTCAACTCGAAGGGCCTCCCTGAACTTTGCACACATTGTTCCTTCAGTCTGAGAGATTCATCCATCCCTGGTCTGTCTGGATGTCTTATTCAAATGAGAGTCCATTCTTCAAAACCTAGAACTGTCACTCACTCTTTGTAGACACTTTCCTGGTCCCCTAAGAGGAATCATTCACTTCTTCCCTGCACTGCTGTGGAATCTCATGACAGCTTCTCTCGTGGCACGTGTCCTGACTTTTTTTATTAATTCTTTTCATATGTATGTGTATATATATGTGTGTGTGTGTGTGTATAGATATATCTATATATCTCATAGTAGACTGAGGCTACTATATCCTCCTTTATTTTTACAGTATTGCACATAGTAACCAGAGCATGGTAGGTGCCTCACAGACATTGCTTAAACTGAATTGTACTGACCTTGAACTTCCATTACTATATAGTTCATTTTCCTTCCATTAACTCTTCCTTACGTTGACCCTAATCCTACCTCCCCTGTCCCTACCACTCACTGCCTCTATTTCACTCCTTTGAGGCAACACAGAATAAGTCTTCTTCTTACTGCAAAATGGAAGGCACCATTCCCGGCACCAGTAATGAAACACCCTTCAATCTTTCCCCACATGATGCTTCTGGGACCATATGCTGCTGCATTACTGACTCAACCAAGTTCCATTTACTCTAAGTCAAAGATAATCTGGCAGTTATGTTACTATAATTTCTCTTATGCACGTGTTAACAACTTGAGTCATTTTGTTGTTGTCGTTGTTGTTGGGAATTTTAAATGATTCTCCAGATATGAACAGAGGCCATCTGACAACTGGCAAATAGGGATGCCCCTCTGACCTTGAGAAATACCCGGTTGTGGATCATCGTGTAAACAAGGTTGATAAATACCACAAAGCTAGATAAACAAGATGGTTATTAAGGTTGAGGCTGAGGATTCTCTACTGCTTCCATATTCCACAAATATGGAAATATGTCTCATACCAGTTGGCAAATTGTTGCTTCCTTGAGCCCCCAGAGTCTCTGACAAGAAGCCTCGAAGAGCCAGCTCAAGCTTTGTGGCCAGCATCCATTCTGAATGGATCATGCTGCGGCCTTAACAGTTGTTAACTTTTACCAGTTGTTAAGTATTTTGATCACTCGTTTCCCCCTCATCACCCACCCCCAAGTGAGCTGAAAGGGGATTTCACTAATGGCCTCCAAGTACAGAAATGACTGTCCCAGTGAATCATAGCCAGTTAAGTCCCTGAATCCACAGGGAAGGAAGCAAAAGGAAATGAGTACAACTCTAGCAAAAACTCCGTGTGGACTCCAGGGTGTGGGGGAGTGACACTGTATGTTCCCATTCTCCCATTTGGTCAGACTTTGTAAAGCAGATGGAGCCCCACGGGTCTTGAGGATAAAAGCCCAGGCCTGCCAGAGAATGGCTCTGCATGGTTTTCTCAGGGTCTGGGATCCTCTAGGCTAAATGCCAGAAGAAAAGGAGTATATGTGGGAGGAACTATTATCTAATATTAGTCTCTTGATGCTTATAAGAACTGAAACAAATGATCGTTTACTGGTATCTTGCACCAAACCCGCCTGGAGAAGAGAAACTATCAGATGTTTCAACTCAACAGCTGCACAGCAAAAATAGTAGTCTTTTAGACACTGGGAGCTTTGTTACATGAATGCTAGAAACAGGTCCAGTGTGTTGGAGGCTCTGATGTTTCTTCTTCCTGGATTGAAAGGAGACAGTACTGCTGTCGCAGGTCCAATTCAGTGCATTCATGGCTGGGATCACACTACCTTTGTGCATGTGTGCATATGTTTGTGTGTATGTGTACACATTTATGCACATAAGCACACACTCAAACACAGGCAAACAATGGTTAAGAAAAGCGTGTGCTAAAAGGCTGGTTAATCACCTTCCAAAAATCTATCCAAAAGAATCTATAGGTGACACTTTCTGCTAAACAAACCCATTAGGAAAATCACAGAAAGAAGAGCAATATCCCTGGACCTGGGCATTTTGAGCATTTTGTGAGTATTTCTCTTATATGGTATAGCATGGATTAGACAGAATGTGGTCATGATTTCTGTACAAAGACTGCTATTGATATCATCAGACTGATACCACATCAGCACTCACCAGGATGGATATACAAGCTGTTCTATAGCCAGCATCTGTTCTGACTGGTCAGGATCCAAACTGTACAGATTGATAAATATTTTGAATATTGTTCCCAGTCATCATTGGCTTGTGATTGAGAAATAGCACCACAAACATAAGAAGAAAGGCTGTTGTGTCCTCTGCTTTGGAAAACACAGCTGCTTTCTGGAGTAACTGGCTGCTCAGCTGACATTATATTCTTTTGTTCACCAGTGGCATTTGTGAAAAGTTCTGCTATGTGTTTTGAATCTAGAAATCCACCGATTTTGGTCTCATCTCTATAATTTGCTTGGTTATGTTTGGGTTTTTAAAAGAATCTTACATCAATACTTACAATAACTTACATCAATTTAACATCAATACCCCCAAAATTAACATCAATAAATGCATTATTGTTATTAAGATTTCATTATGAAAATTCTTCAGTAAAAATAGCTTGAAATGCTTTAAGTCCTTTCTTTTCCAACTGAAATAATTGTTTTTGTATGTGATTCTTAATAAATGAGGTTTCCTTTAATCCCAGCTGTAATTACCAAAGCATAAAAATAATAATCGCTTAAAGCAAATGAAAAAATCAGAAGGTAAGAAGTCCAGGCTGGTATAGTGGTTATGTTCTCTAAAATACTCAGGGATCCAGGTTCCTTCCAGCTATGTACTTTACCAGCCTAAAGTAGAGCCTTGTTCCTCAGGGTCCAGAATGTCAGTCAGAGCTCCAGCCATCACATCTTATTTCCAAGTATCAGAGTGGAGAAGGAGAAAAAAGAACACAACAAAGAGTGCATTCCAACTGTCATTCAAGTAGGCTACACAAAAACAGTTAGTGGATGGCAGAGTCTGGTGGGCCTTGACTACATACTTATAGCTTGGATTTTGTAGAGAATGAATTGAAGATGAGCAACATTTGGCCTACATCTAACTGCAAGAGTGCTGGGAAATGTAAGGTTGTTATTTTGTTTTCTTTTTTAATAAAGGGCCCAACTAAAAATCAAGACTTCTCTTACTCTAGGAGAACAGGGGAGTGCATATTAGGGGACAATTAGTCCTTTTTTTTTTTTCTGCAAAAGCCATTCCTTTAGAGCAGAACAGATTGTATCCTATCCATTTCTTCACTGAATATTCACTTCCCATTCTTATTTCATTCAGAGATCTATTCACTTCTGAACTGAGCCATCTAGAATGAGGGTATTAATAATTTGAGTCCGTGGGGGCACCTGGTGGTTCAGTCAGTTGAGCCTCTGGCTCTTAGTTTCAGCTCAAGTCATGATCTCATGGGTCATGGGATTGTGCTCCACATCGGGCTCCATGCTCAGCAGGGAGTCTGCTTCAAGATTCTCTCCCTCTGCCCTTCCCCCCCATTCACTGTCTCTCTCTCTCAAATAAATAAATATTTAAAAACAAACACACAAACAAAAAATAATAATAATTTTGAGTCCCCTAAGCAGTTTCATAACTTTATTCATTCCTTCAATAAATATTGATGGCACATCTATTTTGGGATACGAACTCTGCTAGCACTTAGAGATAGCAAGATGAACAAAACATGGCTGCTGATTTCACAGACCTTATGGTCATATGGAGACCAGTGCAGAACAAGGAACTATAATGGAATGTCCACTCTGGGAAGCATAGGACAGGGAGACAAAACTTAGTGTTGACGTGGGGAGGGCATTGAAGCTGATACATGGGTGAGTAAGAGATTTTGATAAAGTATTCCAAGGGAAGGAAACACATGTCCCAAGTCTTGGGAGTTAGAGAGAATGCAGAATTTTTGAGGAACTGAATGATTTTCAACATCTCTAGAGTATTGAATTCAGGGGGGGAAGAGTATTGAGAGATAAGGCTGTTGAGACGCTGGGCCCCAAATATGGAGGGCATCTCAGCCATGTGAGGCTTCATACTTTTCCTATGGGAGGCGAGAAGCCATTGACAAGAAGGCTCATTGAGATTGCTACATGATAGCCATCCCTAGCATCTAGTAAGTGTCAAATATGTGCTTGACATTGTGATGAGTGTATTCCATGACTCATCTTATTGAATGTTCACAACAAACTCTAATTGGCAGATAATATACCATTGTCCCCGTTCCATAAATGAGAAAAATGAAGCATTTAAGAAACTCACTCAAGGTCATTCAGTTGACAAGAGGTTGAGCCAAGATCAACCAAAAATAGTCTGATACCATACTCATTCCACAGTCTGGACTCCACAGAGACTGGATTAGATGGGGTCATGGCTGGAGGTAAAAAATCAGGAGTGACTAGGAGTATAAACACATTTAAAAAACAAAACAAAACAAAACAAAAAGCTATAACCTTCGTTGCTACTGCAAATCAGTTAGGAGGTCCTGGCTCTGAACCTGCTCTTTAGTGGAGGTTGCTGTCTATACTCTACCAGTCAAATAGCCCTCCTGTCAGCCTCTACCCACCTGAGTTGTCTGACGTGGGTCACAGGTGCCTCTGACTGATTCTAGGACCACGGGAGCACTCTCAGCACCAGCTCCACCTTTGTTACACTGAGCGTGTATGATCCCCAAGAATCTACAAAAGACAGGGGGAACTGGGTATGTGAAGAGGCAGGAGACCCAACGCTAGTACTTTCGTAAAATCCCTCTTGCTTTGGCTTTAGATTTTTTTAGTGTCCATTTGCCTCCTTTAGCACAATTAATGTTACTAACTGCCACAGGTCAAATGTGAGTGTCCCCCCCGGGTCAGCTAGGAACTTGGACCAACATGCACTGGTCTTCTTTGCTGCACTGGAAACTGCAACAGCCCTGCCCTTGGTGCACAGTTTGAGTCAAACCTCCAGGGGCTCCCACCCCTCTCTGTGCATGCAGGCAGCCTCATCTCTGTTGGCTACTGTGCAGATAGCTTAGCCAGCTCCAGGCAACATTGGGTCCAGATGCCAGATACTGTTGTTACTATTTTTGACTGCAGCGGTAACTTACCACCAAGCTTTGGAACTGGAGGGCCAGGAAGGCCCATGTTCTCATCCACATCTGGCGCTGCTGCTAAAACCAGCTCTGTTTTGTCTGCATTGACAGCATCCTGAAAATATCCAAGCCTCCGCAAAACAGAAAATCTGACAAGTAAAAATATCTCGGTAATGTACAGGGAGTTGAGGTAATGGGTTTATTCATTGTAAAAGCAGCTGGTCTTCCTTGTTAATGTTTGTTTTGTTTAAAACGAGGGAAGATCCCAGTTGCAGAGGGAATGGATGGGATGCACTACAATTTCTTCTCTTCTAGCTCTCTCACTTCTAATGGAGGCAAATTGCCTATGATTCTGCCAAAAGCCCTAATCTCCTTTGTCTGGATAGTTTTATTAGGTGAAATGTAAAATTCGGTGATATAACCTTTTCTTTATCACATGCTTCTCTTTGTGGGTGAATCATCCTTCCACCTTCACAATGTAAATTCTATGATGGAAAAAAAGAAGTTGAGTTTATTCTGATGAAATACTGTATTATGCTCAATGCTGTCGGCTTCCCAGACAGAATCAGAATATATTTTCAATTTGTTTGACATTCACCAAACCATAAAATAGTCTCAGTGAGAGTGTCCTGTTGACACTTATCTATACTGTAGCACAAGATGAGAATTAGTCATGTAGTGAGGAGGAGAAAAGAGAGTATTAATTTGGTCTGTACCACAAAACTAGTGAGAAATGAGACATTTGGTGACTTTTGTCTTTTACTTTGCAAGTTTTTGTATATGCCACAAAACACAAATCTGTTACTATGAAAATGCACGATGTGGTTTGAGCTCTAAAGAAGGAATCAGATTTACTGGGCCATCTAGTCCAGGGTGGTTAGAATATTGTCGTTGGTGTTTGTGATCGGTGACGGGTATTCTGAGAAAGGTGAAGGGAGAGAGAGTGAACACGGGAAGAGAAAAACCCTAAAGGCCCCAAAAGCAGCAGAGGTGGATCCCACAGGACTAAACTTCGTGATCTGAGACGGCCTGTCCAAATACAGCACAACTTCATTTTTGATCTACATTTTCCATATTTCCCAGAACTGTGGGCTGTTTACAGAGTCAGGAGAATTTTTGCTTTGACATGAAGTAATCCTGTCCTTTGGGAGCCCCCAAAAGTTAGCCAAGGTTTAAGAGAGTTCCAGAAACCACATTTTCAGTCCACTGTGGGTTTGTTTGCTTTACTGTTGTGGGTGCTTATGTTGGAGGAACTAAACAACACAGCTAGCACTTTTAAAGCTCTACAATATAGGAATCTTTTTTTCCCCCTTCTAAAATCAGTTGTGTTGTGAAAATTATGAAACTACTTCAAAATGTTCTTCACTGTCATCAAAATCAGCTTGACTCAAAATATTATGACATTTAAAATTATTTGTACATCAGCGATTTATTTCAAGATTATCCAGGGCTGAAGAAAACAAATAAGAACCAAACAAAAAAAACCAAAAAAAACAAAACTGAAACAATTCCACAAAGCAGATTGTTTTCATTAAATATATCCATTTGCATTCAAATCATTTAAGACTATGTAGTGCAACATTTCTAACGAGCACCCTTACAGGGAAGACTGCATGAACCGAGGACCTTTATTCCTGAGTTCTGTGCCAGGAGCTCAACACCCATACACGGGTCCAGAATCTTCCAGAAGGTTCTAGCTCTCCAGGTGGAGATACTTCGTGTTTTGACACTTCATGCAGGAAGTGAATGTAGGCGGGCCCCACCAAGTTCTAATGGTCTTCTCAGCATTTCTCTGGGAAGGAAGCTAGTGATGGATCTTCTCACATGTTAATATGCCAGGCCAATTAACCAAATGAAAGCCATCAGGGGAAGAGGGAACCTAGGGCTGCCTCCCAGATATACTCGCAGGTCTTGGAGACACTTGCTGACAAGAGATGTCAGGCAGCAAACCCCAGTTCCCGACAGGATCGCTTTGAATGGCGAAGCAGGTGGGAGACTGAACTGTGTCTCTCTGGGGAACAGCTCTGGGCTTCCAGGCAGTGTATGTGCTGAACAGGGGACAGGGATAGCGGTGGGAAGGGACAGGGCACGCGTGAGCCCGAAGCAGAGCATCCTCGCAGACCTCGCTGTGTGCGCACGAGGACAGGTGACAGCTGCCGTGCTCCGTGCTGGGTGGAAGGCGACCCACGGGCACGGCCCCCAGCCCCAGAGGCTCAGGCGGGCAGGAAGACAGACACACAGACAATGGATCACAAAACAGGGCTCCTGGGCACTCTGAGAGCCCAGGGCGGGGACCAGTCTACACATCTGACTCTGTATTTCAGAAGATGTTCTTTTCCTTAGGGTGCTTTGTTCACTTTTCTTGTTTTCAGTTACAGAGGAACACAGTGGCATGAATTATTTTACTCAGAGAAGAAAGAGAAAGTATTTTCACAATTTTAAGCGCACTGTGGTGTGGGTACCAACACCCACGGCAGAAGGACAGCAGCGTCCCTTGTGAACAGTTTTGTCTCCTGTAAGGTTTCCGAGGACCAGGACTTGCTTGCTTCTCTTTGACTTTGCATCACTGGGGTTAGAAGGAAGAAAGGAGGGAGGAGGAAGGAGGGAGACAGGGACCAATGAATAGAGTCACTCTTGTCTCTTCAGGTCGCTGGTCAGTCTGGCCATGTATCCACCACCTCATGATTACCCTTCCTCCCCTTTCCTCCCTGCACTCATCTGGAATCACCAGGGGCTCTTAGCCGAGGCAGATAACGCAGGGAGGGGTCCTCATTCACATTTCCCCAACACCCTGGAGTTAGATGTGGCGAGATCTCCACACTTCTGCCTCTTCTGACAAATGTCACCCTGGTCCAAGCCGCCCCCCTACCCTCCTCCCCATCCTCGGGCCCCACCTCTTCTCTGTCCCCAAGGCAAATGGAAAGCCAGGTGTGTGTACGAATTCCAGCAAAGCAAGGAAAACAGAAAGCGAGCAACTGAGATGTTGAGATTAAAAATAGGATAAACAGGAACTGAAAAGTCTGGGTTTCTATTTCTTTTCTGGTTCACTTTGTTTTCATGTTTCCCCCAGTGAACTGTTGTACTTACAGTTTCTCCCAATTAAGCAGTCATTTGTAGTCTGGGATAAGAAAATAAGATTTCTCGGACCCCCCCTCCTGTAGAATTCCCCACCCCTCATCCCCAGAATGTGCTAATTGCCAGCACATATGAGAACAATCGTCTAGAGGGGGAAAAAAAAATCTACTGTAGGCTTTGCCCAGAAATGCTAACACAGTTCCCTTCATGGCCCCCCAATGGCCTCAAACTGAAAATGTCATAAATGTAAGAATATCCACGCCACATAAACAGCCAGCAAGCCTCACACTTGGAGTCTGCCCTGAGGATTGCTGGCGCCACTGCCCTGGGTCAGGTTTAAACATCCGGGCACCCGCGTCCTCCCTACAGCTCGCCTGGAATCTTCTTTAGACCAACCCAAGGGAAAAAGGTTTGTAGGTCTCGTGTGTGTGTGTGGAGATCCATGAGGTGGATATACAGCTCTTCATTTATCATGACTTCGCTTCCCAAAACTTTTTAACTACAGGCACGTAAAGCTCTTTATAAATCAAAAGGTCCCAGAGCCTCCACTAGCCTGGAAGGGTAGAGACAGTGGGAGCCGCCTTTGTTGTCTGAGTGAACCGCCCACTCGGCCGGCTGTGGGCTATCTAAAGCAAATACCCCCACGGTGGCCACTTGCCATGAAACAGCAGCAGCAAGCGTCGGCCTCCCCGGCAGGAAGGAAGGACAGTCCGGCTCAGAACAGAAAGCCACCGGAGCAAGGGTGGTGGCTGTGGGGAGCTGGCTCGTGGCCCCATTGCCCTGAATCACAGTGGAGTCTGGAAAAGGATACCAAATATGGACCATCCAACTGCTCCCCAAGTTCATTACATTCTTAGGGGGCAGTGACTCCTCTCAACTTCCTGTGATCAAAAAACGCTTGTTAATCGTCCTTATTAAAAGCCAGAATCTCACAATGTACAACTTGGTTGCACGTGGACCAAATTAAGAGCAGGAGATTGTTGGCATCTCCAGAAGGCAGCGAATGCCAAAGCAAAATGGACATTAAAATGATGGACTTTTTTTCCCCCCTTTATCTCTCCCTTTATTTTCCCCTACAGGAGGCAGGGAAGCATTGGAAAGAAAAATGAGTAAACTAGAACCTGAACCTCAGGATTACTGGCAAGGACCCTGGATTGTGTCTGGATAGAAGTGTTTGATCACAACAGGAATCATTACATTATCCTGTTACTTTTACTTTTCCCTGCTGGTTTTCTGGGTGTTGCTCTACAGTATGTGGGTGGGAAAAGCCCGTCCAGAGTAGCTATTTTCTTGCTTTTATTAAATACTTGTATATACAAATATAGATTGCAGTCCTTGCAAGAAAATATTCTGAATGTGTTTGTGATAAAATAGTACCTAAGTAAAGTAAAGGTCTCGCATCTCATAGGGTTGCCAGATAAAATCTAGATTACTCAGTTAAGTTTAAATTTCAGACCAACAACGAATAATTTTTTTTAAGGTTCAGGTGAACTAGGAATAAGGAAATGTTGCACGGGTCCAATGTCCATTAAAATGATAATCTGTGTTTATCTGAAATTCAAGATTAACTGTGTGCCGTGTATTTTTATTTGTTAAATTTGGCAATCCAGAGCAAGTTGGCAACATTCGACTAAAAAGCACATGTGGACATCCTAATCACATTTTCCCTTTACTTTTTTCATGTGTTTCATTCAAGCCGAATGCAGCCACTTGCTGATAGTAACACATTCTCTGGACCTACGAATTCTGCTATGATTTAGTTTATTCCTTCTTGGTTCCAGGGTAGCAACTATTTGCTGGAACAACTCTTTCATTTCTATGCTGCTGTTTATACCAGGTACCCAGAAGCAGTTGAGTCAACTACTCTAATATTGCCAATTTGTTATCAGGTCATAGGAGACCAACACTGGTAAGCCACAGTGAGAATCTAGAGAGTATTCCAACCACAGTTTCTAACAAGCGTAAGCCCTTTATACATGATTGGGGCAAAAAAATTGAATTTTAGCATGAGTGGAACGGGCTCTCTAGTACTGAATAATTAGAAAGTCTTGGGTATTGGGCGCCTGGGTGGCTCAGTTAGTTAGGCGACTGCCTTCGGCTCAGGTCATGATCCTGGAGTCCCAGGATCGAGTCCCGCATCGGGCTCCCTGCTCGGCGGGGAGTCTGCTTCTCCCTCTGACCTTCCCCCCTCTCATGTGCTCTCTCTCTCTCTCACTCTCTCAAATAAATGAATAAATAAAATCTTAAAAAAAAAAAAAAAAAGAAAGAAAGTCTTGGGTATGGAGGTGGCCACATTCCCCGTGAGAAGCTGAGCGCTAAGGCTAGAAAGGCCTGCTATCTGCAGGATAGTTTCAATAGAAGATTTTCCCCCAATCGGTTCCAAATACCCAATTTTCTGGAGTGTAAGGGGCTGAAGAGGATGTAGGTAGTCTAGGACTTCTGACCTTTCTTTCAAAACTCAAGTGCCAAAGTCAGCGGATCCTGCTCTGCATTGGAAAACATTCCCAGGTTCAGCACACAAGATCTAAAATTAAACTTAATTATCATCACTTCATAATGCTCTATTAGAGGAAAGTCTGTGAGTCAACATGAGGCGTCCCACTAAACCTCTGATCATCACCTGCAAAGTGGCCCAGCCAAGAACTGCTCGTGATGTCATCACCCACATGTGGTCTAGGACACTGTATATAGGATCAGATAGTCTCGCTTTAGACATATATTTCCTTAAACATCAAAAGCAACAGAATGATTTTCTCAACTTACTTTTGGATGCACCTTTTTTGCCTTTAAAAAAAAAAAATGTCCTTACCCCATTAGTAGAGATCCTGCTGCTTGTACACTCAAAACACCTCCTGGGAAACTCTGAGAAATGCTTTATTTAGAAGCAAATCAGCCTGTGAGTCATGCAACTTTTTGCTTGTGTTTTTCTTCTTCAGTTCTCCTGCTACCATAAACATTTATAGGAAGACAGGATATTTTACTGCATTTCAAAAGTCCATCTGCCACAGCTGCTTGTCCCCCACCTGAAGTCATCAACTTTCATGAAAAGAAAATATCTGGTTTTCTTTCAAATGCTGATAAAGCCAAAAAAAGAAAAAAAAAAAGATGAACCTTGAGCAGAATTCCCTCTTCTCTTCACTCAGCGTTTCTCACGCTTCCCCACGAAGCATTAGAACTTGTTGAACATTGGAATTAGCCTTGCGGTCAGAGGTATAATTTCATAAGATTAACAGCATTCTAAGGCAAAGAAATCACCAAACACGTTGTCCCTTTTATGAGATGGTGAAAATATTATTATTCCTTTTCTCCTGGGCAGGAAGAGGGCTCGGAGGGGGAGTGGGAGTGGTTGGCGGTGTAAAAAGCCCACGTGGGCTTCCTGATCACATTTTCTTTCTCAATTTCTCACGTGTTTCATTCAAGCTCCAAAGCAGCCACTTAACTGACGGTGAGGCATTCCCCAGATCTAAGAACTGTGATATGATTTAGTTTATTCCTTCTTAGTTCTGGGGTATAGGTTTATGGATTTCTAGACATCTGATTAAAAGGCAAATTTCATTTGCAATCCAGAATATTTCTCCCTTGTGCCAACATCAATCCTCTTTCAATTACAATTTCCCAATACTTCCTGGCTTTAAAAAAAAACAACAAGAGAATTTTTGTTTTTCTTCCAACACAGAGTTACCCACTTTCTTTTTGGTGTCGTCAAATGTCCCCTGGATGTTGCTTTTTGTTTTTCTTCCAACACAGAGTTACCCACTTTCTTTTTGGTGTCGTCAAATGTCCCCTGGATGTTGCTTTTTGTTTTTCTTCCAACACAGAGTTACCCACTTTCTTTTTGGTGTCATCAAATGTCCCCTGGATGTTGCTTAGTCACTGACAGAACTAAGAAGTTGCTTTCTCTACTGTGTCAATACAAAGTAGATGTGAAGGATGACATCTCATTTCAGAAAAAAGACCACACACATCATTGCACATTAGCCACTGGGCCTACAACCTGAATTAAGAGAGCCAAGGGAGGCAATGTGATGTGGTGATGGAGAGCAGGGGCTCTGGAGGCAGGCCACCTAGCTTCCAATCTCAAGTCCTAGCTCTGTGAGCTTTGGAAAGTAACCTAACTGCTAGGAACCTCATTGTTCCCATCTGTAAAGTGGGGATAAGAATGGTACCTACCACCTTGGGTTGTTGTGAGTACTAAAGAAGTTGGTATTGGTATTTAGTGTACTTGTCACATGTAAGTACTAGGAAAGGTTAGTCCTAGGGAGAGATACTCAAGGGGATGGACATAGAAATTCTGCACATGGTGAATGATAAAGGAATGAATGGATATTAAAATGTATTTGTTCAATAACTATTTTTTGAGCACTTATGCTATGCCAGCTACTGTGGTCGGCGCAAGGAGACAGAAATCTGAAAGATACAAGGTGTGTCCTATGGTGGCTTTGTGTTGGGAGGAAGCTGTGGGACCAGGGACAGAACAAGGCCATTGGGACAGAAAGCTTTGAGTTTAAGTCCAGCTCCATTAGTGGGAAGGGATTGGGCAAGTGAGTTTTCTCACTTGGAAAATGAGGATAATATCACCTCATTCAGTTGTTATGAAAAGTAATGTAGAATACAATGCATGCACATAGTAAGACTCAATGAATAAGTTACACATTATTATGTATGCGCATGTTTACGTCTGTCTCTGTGTATTTAGAGAGGAAAAGAGAAGAATCATGGTATAAGATAATGCTCAGTCTGGTAGGTTTATTCCAGGTGAAGTTGAAGGCCAAAAGGAGAGTCCTAAGCCTGCCTGGAGGGTCCCAGGAGAGGGATAGGGTGGGCACGGCCAAGACCATAAGGACAACCCAGTGAGCCCTGCAGGAGAGCAGATGTCCTAGGCAAAGTCAACAGTATATGCAAAGGCTCAGAGGCTGGAAGCATGGTGGATTTGGGAACGACCAAGGGTGGGCGCAGTGAAGTATAGGAAATGACCCTGTTCACAGAGAGAGCAAGTGACTCACACCTTTGGCAAGATACCACCGTCTCATGAGGCTTTCTGTGGTCACCCTATTTAAACAGTCCCCTTCACTGGCATCCCCTAGCATTCTGCCCTGCTTTGATTTTGTCCAAATCAAATTCTACAACTTTCCACCAAGTCACTTCCTTAATATAAATGTACATGTGCCTACGTGTGTGTGTGTGTGTGTGGCACACATATATGACTTTGTTTATTATCTGTCTGCGGCAGAAGGGAGGATTCATGAGAACATGGACTTTGTTCACTTCTGTATCCCCAGCATGGAGATCGGCTCCTCTGGTGCAAAGTAGGAGCTCAATAAACATAGGTTGAACTGAAGGCATGTGTAACCTCCTCTGACAGGCAAAAAGGTGAGCTAATTCTTCGGCCAGAGGAATCGTGAAGAATTCTAAGCAAGGAAAGATGTAGTCACATTCCCCCATTAGAAAGAGTGTTCTGGAAACATGCGGGGGATGGATGGTGAGGAATCCTTTCAATAGTCTGAGCTGGCTGGACAGGAGCCAGACCCATGGAGGTGGGGAGAAGAGGGAAAGCAGCTGAGAGGCTTGGAAGGCATGGCAGGCAGAACTGGTGACAGGCTGGAAGGGGCAAAGGGAGAGTGGACAGTTAGCCTTCCTTCAAGTGTCCGGTTTGAGAAAACAAGTGTCATTCACTGAGAAAGGACAAGAATACGAGTCAAGAAGTAAGGGGAAAAAAAAACGTTCTTACTCCAAGAAGGATCAAGGACATTGTAACTGCTCAGTGGTTGGTGACTGATTGATTGAAAACAGAAGGGACAAATAGGCTGGTTGGATCCTATTAATTATTAAATGTATAGTTTTTTTTTTTTTAATTCCATGTGGTCTAAGAAAGGTGATGAGACTTGGGAAAATGTCTTATTTAACAGGAATGGGAAGAATCCAGCAAAAAAAAAAAAATCTGTGAAGACTAAATATCTTATCGACAGTATTTCACTTTACATTATCATTATTTGCTTTAAGAGTATGCTCTCTGTTCAGTGATGAGCACTGTATTTCATCTCTAATGACTGGCATCCACAAGATGGCTGAAGAACCAGTGAAACACAGAAATAAAATGCAAGATTCTCCTCAAAGGCCTTCAGAGGCAGACATAGCATTCAGGAGTTGCCAAACCTGCACAATGACCCACCTAACTGACATTTACGGAACATACATTTACCATACTAAGTTACTGACCAGGTTGTTGAGCTACTGCCATTTCCAAAGAGGGATAGAGTCACAGGAGGTCATGCATGGGGTGTGGCTGGGCGAAGTCCTTCAATGAACTTCAAAACACTGGGGCCCAGTGGTTTCAGGCAATGGCAAGCCCAGCATTGACCGTCTGTAGGCTGGCCTGGCAGACACCAATGGGCTGGCCCAGAGTGTGGCATTGCCTATCAGTGGGTAGGCCATCTTAGTGACCAGCTGGCATCTAGAGCAAGGTGGACCCTCTCCACTGGCGAGGGCAATATGGACATTTCAGCCTTTACTTACCTCATCCATTAAATGAGGATGACAACACCCATTCTGCACTGTGTTGGGGGAATTAAATGGAAGAAAGCCATTGAGTGTCCAGCACAATGCTTGAATAGGAAGGTGGGCAATCAGTGGCTGTTAGTTGTGCAGTCTTGTTAGCGCCCAGCCCTATCTCTGTCTTGATGGTGCTGAAACATGACCAAGTGCTCAAGGGAGATATGTAGATACAGGTTCTGAAGTGAAGAAGGTGGCAAAAATGAATCATTGTAATGCTGAGCATGAATGAAATTTGAGTTTCATGAAATGATTTGTCATTTTTTTCCAAATTGACATCTTTAGCTGAAATGGTTAAACAACGTTTAGTTAATTCAGCATTTTTATGACTTAGTATGTACTATAAGTGTCAATGTTTTTAAAATGTTGTTTTGTGAGAAGTGTCTTCCCTCCCAAGTTGTGCTTTTGTGTGTTTTACTGTGTTTTTCCTGTTTTTGACTTAAATGGAAGAAAAATGTTCCCTAAAAAAATATGTCTCTGATTTTGCATTGAGAATCAATGAAAAATCTGGTTATACTTTTCAGAAATTCACTTTGTGGCAAAATTTGAGAAGCTCCAAATTTAGTGGGAAGTTTCACAAAATAAACTATATCAACATCTAGTGTTACTTTGATTTTTCTCTCAAGTCAACTCTGCCAAGATTCAATATTTTGAAACAACTCATACATATGCATCCTCATTTATCATCTTAAAAGGCCTATCTTATGTTCAGCTTACTAATTTACCACTTCCAAGGCCTATCTTCCCTCCCATCATTTTCTCAAGGTTGTTTTCTTTTATGTCACTTCTCTTTTCCTTTATATTGTAAATTGTCTTTCATAATAATTCAATTCAAAATCAGGCATCGAACACTGACTATGTACTATGTATTGTCATATCAAGTAAATCCAGAATCTGCTGTGGTCAGAACAACATTTTATTCCTCTCTTTCCCTCTTTTCCCTAATTCCCAAAAGAATTCAGAAGAATCATGCTAGCCAGAAGTTTTTGATTGGAGATCAAGCTGTTGAAAAACACTCTTCTCCTCTTATTTCATTCCATTTGAATCTACGACTATTGAAGTTTGCCACGTTCTTTTACTGACTCAACAAATGTCCTTTGGGGTAATTCCATCCTCTAACCATTAGTTCACTTTCTTTGCTTATTCATTTCCAGTTGCTTCATGGACTGAGCCAGGGTATCAGTGATTAATGATGCAGGGCTATTTCAGGAATCCCCAGCATTTTCCATATGCTGATTCACCTAGTAGTTTACTATGTTCACCTGTTGGGAGCATGGCTGTGGTATAGCACATGTGGCTTTGGGTGGCCAGAAATCTCCTGAAACTTATATGGAATTGCAAAACTGTGATCTGAACAAAGTCCATCTGCCTGTTTTCTCCTTTGGCATTTTTCCTTTCTTGAGAACAAGAAAGGGATTTGTTGTAGTCATCTTTGAATCACCAGTGACTACCATAACACCTGGGCCACAATCAAACATTCATGCTCAATAAATATTTACTGAATGATGGAATAATGTAATGAATGTTAAAGAACTTAAGAAATGTTAAAAGCTATTCATTTGTGTTTTGTGAATTGTTGTTATTATAAGTATGGAAAAACCATTTTAGGAAGAAAAAGGCTAAGGTCAATTTGAGTGCCTAAATGTTTGGAGTTACCTGTAAGGAACTGGTATGACCATAAAGTGGTAAAAATAGCAAAAAGAGTTAAAGCAGTTGAATAAAAACCCGCCTGGGTTTTCATCACCCTGCAGGCTTTTGGGTGATCATTCTCTTAACCCCGTCTTTCCTGTACTCATCCCTTGTATCTTCCTGCTTATAGCATTCAACCCAACTCTCTGGTTCATTCTAACCTCTTTCTTCAAATATGTGACATAAATCCCATGAAATAAGTATGCATGTTGTATCAGGGATCCCCCAAACCATCTCCAGATGTGATTATTCACCAGAAACACTCACAGGACTCAGCATGTAGTCCTACTCCTGGCTACAATTTTTATAGTGAAAGGATACCAAGAAAAATCAGCAAAGGGAAAAGGCACATGAAGTGAAGTCCAGAAGAAACCAAGCACGAGCTTCTAAGAGACCTCTTCCAGCAGAGTCCCACAGGACATGCATAATTGCTCCAGCACCAAATTGTGACAACACATGTGAACTGTTGTCTACCAAGAAAGCTCATTAAAGACTCAGCACTCAGGGTTTTCATTTGGGTTGGTCATGTAGGCACTCTGTCCCCAGCACACACCAATATTTCAGACTCCCAAAAAGAAAGGAGGTGTTCAGCATAAATCCCACTGCATGTACCAACAGTTTAGACACAATAACCCAACCTTCTCCATTGCAGAATGGTGACAACATTACCAACATCCAAGAGTCCAGATGTCAGCCAAGGGCCAACCTTGCAAGAGGGCCTTTATGGGGACAACAGTCTCAGGTCTGCTTGTATTTCCTCTTTTCTGGCCACATTTGTACACCAAGCTCATCTTCTTTCCCTATTTTGGAACAGTCCATCCTCCCAACACGAGCTCTCTTCATGGCTGATTTTATTACTCAAACCTTAACCAAAATGACACCTCCTGAGAGAATACTTCCCTGGCCATCCTAATGGAAGTAGCCTCCCACCAAGTCACTCTTTGCCATATTTTTTTAATCTTCTCTGAATTAAAGCTTGCAAGTTCCATGTTGCCAGGGATCTTTTTTTTTTTTCACTACTCTATGCCCAGGACCCAGAAGAGTGGCTTGTCAGGCCCTTAAGCAGGAGCTGAACAAATGTTTATACAATTATGTGACTAATAGCATTCTCTGAAATTTTCGTGTTCATTAACGTATTGACTTTGATATTATCAGAATACTTTGCACCCTCTGGAATATAAATTCCATTAGATCAGACTTCTCCTGTCTCTAGCAGCTAGAACAGCACTGGGCATATAGCAAGTTCTCCATAAATATTTCCTGAGTTAAAATGAGTGTGTGCACACACACACACACATACATTCATATCTTTTTCCAAAACATAATTACTATTCCATACATTCTGGTCTGTTTAACTCTGAGATGGGACCATAATTTTTTCCTGAATTATTTCCTTCAGTAAGTATTAAGGAAATACAGAATTTTCATTTAGTCCATGTATCATGGTACTCATGGGAAGTTCATAGATGACTTAACTAGTATTACTGGATTGAGGTTTTCACAGTGAGTAGAGTTAGGCAAACTCACAAACAAACCATTGCAAGTATAATAATATGTAAAGTATATAGGGGTGTGTGTGTGTGTGTGTTTGTGTATACATATATATCACAGAAACATATATACTATAAGTCAAATGAAATAATCAATGTGAGTTTAAGGTTTTGTTCACACAGGAGGGAGAGGGCTTGGCCTAGCCTAAGGTGTTATAAGAAGCATTCAGGAAGAGGTAATCCTGAGCTGAAAGACCCTTCAAGGAGAATCTAGGTAAAGAGAGGTTGTTGAGAAGCAGGGCATAATCAGAAACCTCATAGTGATGGAGCTCATGAGTCAGGAAAGGTGAGAGAATTTCCTAGGGAAGTAGGCAAAGTCTTGCTAAGGAACTCAGGCTTGACTTCACAGGTGATGGTATCCACTGAATGGTTCAATCAAAGAACATGCCATGTTTGGGTCTGAATTGGGTCTAGGCAAATCTGATGACTCCAGGGAATGGCTTTCAGAGGAATGTTAGTGGCAGGAAGAGTGGTTTAGAGGCTCTTACACTAATCCAGATAGATAGAGTAGTAATGCATGCGGGCAGTAGGAAAAGAGTTGAGAAATGACCAGAAATTAAACAAAAAGAACTTGGAGTCTTATTGATTGAGGGCAAGAAAATGATGTCTGCAAGCTTTATTTCTCTAGGTTATATGAGTCAGCTAATGGGAATGCATAAGAATAAAGAAGCTTAAAGGAAAGATCAAGAGTTCAGTATTGGGCAAATAAAGTTGGAAGGGCCTATGGACGGTGTGGTGTAAAATAACCAACTGGATATATAAATCTGAAGCCCATTGCAATGGACACCAGTGCTAAAACTGCACAGAGGAATCAACGTCCTACCTCAGGCACTGGAATGCATGAGAGCAGACGAGATCACTCAGGGACAACTTCTGGGCAACAACATTTCATTGGTAAGCAGAAGAGAATGTGCCTAAGAAAGAGAAAGAGCGAAAGGAGAACCAGAAGAGTGAAAAATCATGGAAGGAAAAAGTTTTAAGAGTGAACTTGCCAGACCTCTTCATAACTTCAGTGGAAAAGTCCACGCTCCCCAGCTGAGCACATAAAGCCTTCCATTGGCTTTGGGTGTGCCTCTCCAGTCTCTTCTCCCACTGCTCCTTGAACAGCGAAGTTGAGAGCTTCAAAAAGCCTAGAAATTAAAGACTGAAACTTTTATTAGAATTTTCAATATATTTTCAGTACAAAGATAATTACTCACTGAGAGAACTATCACAGTCGAGTATGATAGAAGCCAGATTGCAAAGACCAAAAAAGAATGAGAGGAAAATACGTGTAGGAATATATGTTGCTGTTGTGAACAGGTGTAGACAAGATTGGAATACATAGAATAAGATGGTGGCTAGAAGAAAGCCCAATCCAGGAAGAAATGTTTAAACCGGAAAAATCTTGAACCTATTAAGAGTCTGAAGTTGTGGTAGGAATAACTCAGTTCTCCACCTGTGTGTCTTCTTTATTCTCACACTATTACCACACTCACAACACTTCTGACACCAGATGTGTGGGGTTTTTCCCACCCTGAACAATTCTCTGTGTTGTCAGTTTGGAGTCCTACAATGTAATTCAACTCTGACGCTACCTACCTGGACATTGTATCAGATCTCAGAGAACAAGGGCTCAATCCCATGAGACTGTCCCCCATTTCCGATGCCAATCACAGTAATAGGCTCCCAAGTTACCCACAACTTTTGTCTGACTTGGCTATAAATCAGAGGCTCCCATGAACTCCTCCACCTTGGATTTGATTATTTGCTAGAACAGCTCACAGAGCTCAGAGAAACATTTATTTACCAGTTTGTTAAAGGATATGATAAAGAATATAGATAAATAGGCAGATGCAAAGATTCATAGGGAGAGATCTAGGAGGGTCCCAAGTACAGAAGCTTCTGTCCCTGTGGAGTTGATGTACATTGCCCTCCTACTCCATGGATGTGTTCACCAAATGGAAACTCTCCAAACCCCAGACTTTGGGGATTTTTATGGAGGCTTCATCACGTAGGCATGATCAAGCACTAACTCTATTTTCAGCCTCTCTCCCCTCTCTGGAGAATGGGGGATGGGACTAAAAATTCCAAGCTTCTAATCTTAGCTTGCTCTTTCTGGTGACCAACCCCCAACCAGGAACCCATCAAGATTGCCTCTCTGGAGCAAAAGACACTGCTATCACCCAGGAAATTCCAAGAGATTTAGGAACTCTGTGTCAGGAGCTGGGGTCAAAGACCAAATATTAGAGCAAAAGATGTTCCTAGTGCTTTTATCACCCAGGAAATTATAAGGATTTTAGAAGTTCTGTGCCAGAAACTGGGGGCAGACTTATTATCTTTTATTATCTTGTTATCTCACAGAAGTACATGATTCAACTGGGAAGAGGTTGAAGATATGGGAGAGGACTAGGATGATGAATGAAAAGAACTTGAAAGAGGAAGAAAAAAATGCCACTAAAGATATAAGTTGTGGATTCCAATAGGAGAGAGACGCCTCATGGTCTAAAATGGAAATCAAAGCTCTTGGGGTTGGTACACACAGATTTCCGACATGGAATAAACTGCTTATTTGCCTTGATTTTTTAATTAAAGTGGCAAGTTTGTCTACCATTGCTAAAAAGTTTGTGAGATAAGGTTCTTAAGAAGAGTGATGGAGGTTCTTAATGACATTGAAGGGTACTTGAAAATTAGTCACCCAGCGGTAAGTAAGAGTCTGAAAGGTGAGGGGCACCTGTGTGTTACAGTCGGTTAAACATCTGACTCTTGGTTTCCACTCAGGTTGTGATCTCAGGGTCATGAGATCGAGCCCAGAGTTGGACTCTGAGCTCAGGATGGGGTCTACTTAGGACTCTCTCTCCCTCTCCTTCTGCCCCCCGCCATGCTCTCTCTCTCTCTAAAATAAATAAATCTTTTAAAAAAAGAGTCTGACAGGTGATGTTGAGAATCTGTTTGAAACATGAAATTAATTGTCTCCAACATTCCTCAACTACCTTGGTACAGGAGCCAAGAAGGTGACTTGAAGCATTAATGCAGTATCATAGTTTTGTGGAGTGGGTGTTTTGGAAGGATAGAGGGTAAAGGAGCTGAGGGCCCTACTGATATTTGTGATAGGGTCCAAGGGAAGAAAAAACATCAGAAGAGGCTAATTCTGAAAGAACAAGAGGTATCAAAGCACAGGGTAAGTTTAAAGACGAGATAGTGTAACGTAGTGACAAAGCCAAATGAATTGAAATTTTTGATGAGTAGAATATTTGTGTTTAAGAACTTAAGGATGAAGAAATCCCCAGATTTAACCTGGAAACAGTGCCTGAGGGGGAAGAGAGATGAAGGCAGTTGGAGATGTGGAAGTTAAGAAGCAGAGAGGAAAGAAGTCAGAAGGGTCATCTATCTGAAGTGCAAGGTCACTGAAGATAATGGTGGGTCAGTGGAATTTGGGTAAAAAGGCAAACCTTTTATTCAATGAATGTGCAGAATTGGCTTAGAAGATAGCAGGCCACTAAGATAAAAATTGGAAAAGGATAAGGTGAGAAGAAATTAGCTTCAGTGGAACAATGATATTTAGAGGGCATTGGGGTAATTATTTGGAAGCCTCAATGGGAAGTAAGGAGAGTAATCCCACCCCAGGGAAGGGCTATAATGTGCAAAGAGAAAATAAGCCACTGAACCAAACTGAAGTCATATTTTACCCTTATAGTCTTTATCATTGTCTTCATTATCATATGAATTAATCAACTACAGATATCTTGCCCTCTCTTTAGCAGATTTAGTAATGACATCAGAAACTTTCAGCAATGATCAGTGCATATTTATATGTAAGGCAACACCACATAGACAAACTCACATTTATGAAATCCACTCATTTCTAAAGGATGAAATATAAAAGTCCTTTACCTAACTGACAATTAATTTCAAATAAATATTCAAGACTGGTTTTTAGTGGAAACATGTATGTCATAGAGTTTTGCCTAAAGTTGTGTCCAGTTGTCATGGTTTTAAGACAAGCAGTTCGGTGTGTAAGTAACTTTATTCTGGAAAAATAAATCAGATACTACAAATAGCATAAAGTCTGTTGTCAACAATGGGACACTGTTGTCACATAAGATTAATGAGTGATTATTTAGGATTGAACACATGTTAAAACAATTTGACCACAAAGTAGCCCATTAAAATTGTGATGATATGAAACCAGATATAATCCAGAAGCAGTTAAAACGTGGTAATATTTAATCTGTCCATCATTTTAAAAATTACTATTCGATATTCATAATTCAAAATTCTCATGTTTTATGCAGAAATCAGCAATTCGGCAGATCCTATGTGAGAGAGCTAAGCAGTTTCATATGCTCTCCAGGTGTCTTTCCAAAATTACTCCCCGAAACATTTTTTAAATATATTATTCTAGAAAAGCAATGATTAGCATAAGAAATGTAGTAACTGACAGGTATTTTCCTCCTGCTAGGATTGTTATTTCTATTGAACATATGGAGCTATTTAGGAGCTATTTCAACTCCTCCAGAAGCATAGTGTCATACCACCGTAGCGTGGCAAGAGACAATAAAAATAATCATAGTAGCTAGAATTCTTTGCTTTTATTATGTCCCTGGCATGTTAAATAGCCTTATTTGCATTATTTTATTTAATCATCATCCCATCCCCCACCAAAAAAAGACCAGAAGACAAATACTATTATTCTTTACATTTTCAAAATGAAGAAACTAGGGGTGCCTGGGTGGCTCAGTCAGTTGAGCGTCTGACTCTTGATTTCGGCTCAAGTCATAATCTCAGTGTTGTGGGATTGAGCCCGATGTCTGGCTCCTCAATCAGCACGGACTCTGCTTTAGTTTCTTTCCCTCTGTCCCTCCCACTGCTCTCTCTCTCTCTCAAATAAATAAATAAATCTTTAAAAAAAATGAAGAAACTAAAAAGTGCAACACATTTCACAAAGCTATTGCAGTTCAGGCTGGGATTTGAACCAGAGTCCACCTCTTACCTGGTGCCTGTCCATTTATATGATCTCAGAAATCTAACTGCCATGGACAGACCCTCAAGCAAGGAGAGCTGACAGATCTGCTGACCCTTCCTGTCTTTTAAGTACATTAACTCAAGCTGTACACCAACCTTCCTTAAAAGGCAGAGAGCATGAGGAAGTTTTTAATTCACTAACAGATTACTTTTTTTTTGGCATTTCCTGAATGATTTGTCCATGTTTCTAGACATGAGACAATGTAAAAAGTAGAAGGAAACTTATAGTTCTGGAGCCCAGCTTCCCACTCGGGGCAGAAATCCCTTTCCTCTTCTTGGCCCTTCTCAAACTTTGAAAGCCTGCCTTTGGATTAAATATTACCTATTATTAAACTAGAGTGTGCTGGTTCCTTTCTTCTATATCCCACCTAGTGTCCTCATTACAATACTGATTTCTGATTCTGCCCCTCTCTTTGAGCCTTCCAGACCTCATAGCAGATCCTGATGCTTTTAGTTCTTAAGAGCTTGTGTGTTCAGTGAGCATTAAGACTGTTGCTATGGATCTGTGAGCACAAGGTGAATGTGAAAGGAATCAAACTTTTTATTCAGTCCTTTCTGTTTCAGTTAAGATAGCTTCACGTACACACTAAATTCATATTATGACACGTTCACAGGTAGGCATGACTAGTTTCAGTTTGGTGGCACGTTGAAGTCATCAAAGACCAAGTCTTGCTCGTTTTTTCTGTGTACCATCCTCAGGTCACAAAATGGATGAAGCTGTTCCAGAGATCACTTACAGACACAGAAATATCTGGCCAGAAAAGAGGGGCATGTCCTCCTGGGCATTGTTTTGTCATTAGGGAGTAAAAACTTCTTAATAAATCCCTCATATGATTTTCCCTCCAGTCCCAGTCTACAGTCAATGCTCATGACCTAGCTATAAGGGATTGATGAATCCAATACCTGATATTTTCAGACACTTTAGTAGAAGTCAGCTCTGGGAGCGTGGAGGAGGGTGGAGGGAAGAAAGAGTTGAGTGTAGACAACCAACTTACACTGCTATTCTACTAGCTACATCATGCTTACGTAGCCTCGTTAACCACAACAAGAACTTCATAAGTACTTACACTTCATGAGCTACAGTTTCTAAGGCAAATAGAGCAAACACTGGGCTCTAGTGTAAATGGACTAAACCAGGACAAACATATGTATTTATCTGTCTCTAAATGGGAAGTGTCAAAGAATTTTAACTAAGAGATTGATTAAACTAAAAAGTACCTATAGTCAGAGCAAAGGAAAATGCTTCTCATATTTGGCAAAACCAATTGGCATTGAGAAATTTGCCTTAACTACCAGTAAGATTTATTTTCATTACTGTCTCTCTGGTGGTATTGCATTCAGACTCCAAGAGTTACAACCTTACTTACCTTCCTATGGGCCAACCACACCATGGGTGTCTGGTAAAAGTTTACCCTGACATAGATGAACATGTCAGTGATGTTTTTAGGCTCCTCCAAATCAGATGAAATAAAAGAGTCCTTGGTGATGCTGAAAACCCAGCATAGAATATCTTCATGTGAACCAGAACTTCATTTGACCTTGACCAGGTTGAGATAAGCAGCAGCAGCCTGGAGACAGTGACTCATTTCTGAATAAGCAAGGATAATTTTCACACCTGTCTTTGAAAAACGTTGCCCCAGGAGTGTAGAGTTGCAGCAAGAAATCTGCCTAATTCTGAAAGCCCTTCAAAGGACAGGGTCACACTTGCAGTCTGAGTGGTGTTAGTTCCACTGGAAAAAAGGGGAGTTACAGCATTGTACCAGAACTCCACAGCTATCACTGCTGGCAATAATGTCCATCTGAATCCCAAAACCACCTCCTGGTAGTAGATGAGACTATCATGAAACAGATCTTTAAAAATGAAATGTGACCTGAAATACAAATCAAAACATTGAGTGAGTCTGTCTGTCCATCTATCTACCTATCTATCCATCCATCCATCCATCGGTCCTACCTCTATATCTGTACATACCTATATACATAAGCATCACAAGAGCTACTTAGAAAGAGTATTGTATTTATAAAATATTTAATACCCAGAAGTTTAGGGCATGTGTAAATGTACAGACAAGGATTTTAAATTACATGTGTAATGCCAATTTGTCTTTTAGAGAGTGCGATAATGATTCCTTTTAAAGTTGCTTTGGAGACAAACAGCTTAGCTATATTTGGTTAGCTCTCAGACGTCTCTAACACTCAAGGATGAAACAAAATTTCGTTGTGTGTTTGTGAGCAATTTTCCTGAAGCCACCTGTTACTTTTCTTTTTCTTTCTTTCTTTCTTTCTTTCTTTCTTTCTTTCTTTCTTTCTTTCTTGTCCCTTTCTCTATTAGTAAACATTTAAATGTATTCTACCCTATGGAGCTTTCAACTGTGAAATTAACCTATTCCCAGGCTCATTTGAGTAATACCAGGTGTTTCATACTTTTCCCTCCTACCCACAGAAAAAATCCCTTAGGAAAAAGGGAGGAAGTGGGACATTTGACATTGGTGCAGTTAAAAAGTGTCAATTGACAATCTGAAAATAACCAGAGGCGTTCTATCAAAACCTAGTGAAAAAGATCTAATAAGCCCCAACTTTTAAAATGTAATACAAGATTCCTCTCCTTTTCTTGCTTAAAACAAAAAGTGCTCCTCCTTTCTCATATTTAAACAACAGCTATCAAAGATTTCGTGATTGCACCATTGGACACAGTTCAAACAATACAGGCAGGAAAGAATGTACAGCTGTCAAAGAACCAGCCCAGTCAGAAGTGCCCCAGACAAATCACTGTACATCATCGGCTGGTTTTAATTAACAGCAGGCTCTGAGCTGCTTTTTCTTCCCCGTCTTTCTTTGGTAACTTTAAACAAAGTGATTTGTAGGGTTCTGTCTTACATAGTATCTACTCCAGTGGAAACGGAGGACGTCCACGGAAAGCACTTGAACCAAAGTTCAAAGCAGATTACAGCATCTGAAGGATACCCTACGATTTTTATCTTGGCCTTCGAAGAAGAGTGAGTGAAGTTCATTTATTTTCCCTCCTGAAGGGCTGAGTCTCTTGTGAAGGGAGTTTACACGGTTATTCGTATAATAGATTTCTGTTAATGCTGATCTGATTCTAAGGACATTTTTATCCTGTAGTTAATGAAAAAATATCTTATGTTGCAAGCAGCGATGGTCAAGAGAGATGTTTAGAGCTTTGTTTAACGGAGGACTTTCTTAGTGAATAAAGACATTCTTCAGCAAAGAAAGGCTTTCTTCCATGTGCAAATATTTGCTGTAGCCATTAAGTAATAAAAATACTACTGATGGAAGATGTCCGAGAGGCCATGCAGTCTGACCCTTTTATTGTATAGGTGAGATGGCATGGTGCTCTATATAAATCTCTATAGAATAAATGAATGATACTGATGCTCAGAGATGGAACTTTCCCTGAGGTCCCAGGGCCTGGTGCTGGAAACACTATGCCCACATGCCTCTGACCCCCATGGAGGAAGGGGGCTTAAGAATGATTAAGGAACAGAAGAAGAAGAAGGTAGCGGGAGGGGAGGAATGAAGCGGGGGAAATCGGAGGGGTGGACGAACCATGAGAGAAGATGGACTCTGAAAAACAAACTGAGGGTTCTAGAGGGGAGGGGGGTGGGAGGATGGGTTGGCCTGGTGGTGG
>NC_138369.1:184381518-184417275 GCF_054177405.1 Leptonychotes weddellii | reverse complement strand
AAAAAGTGGAAAAAAAAAAAACTATGGACTCACAAAATTAAAAAAAAAAAAAAAAAAGAATGATTAAGGAACATTTAACATATTGACATAAAAGATGATGGTAAGAACTAACAATCCTCTTTCGCGCGACCACATGATTTGTGAGCACAGTGCTCAGTGTCACAGTGACCAACCAGATGGACTGGAAAAAACTGAATCAGAGCCCGGTACCTCCCAATTGCCTTGAACAACTCAAACCACTTAATATTATCCACTCCATTCATGAACTGAACACTGTTCCTCACACAGCAGGTGTTCCCCCCATAGACCTAACCATTTTTCTGGCCCATGGAAAGATAGTGCGACCACGTGGCCAAGATCTTGGGCTCTTTAGCCAGTCTGCCTGGGTCCAAATCTTGGATCTACCACTTACTTGTTGAGTAAACTCAAACGGATTATCTAGCTTTCTGTCCCATGGTTTCCCCATTTGAGAAGTGGAGGCAAAATTATTACCTCTCTCCTGAGGTAGCCCCGAGGATTAAATAAATTATGAGTAAAACCTAGAACTGTGCCAGGCACACAGTAAGTTCTATAGAAATGCTGGCCATTGGGGCACCTGGGTGGCTCAGTTGGTTAAGTATCTGACTCTTGGTTTCCACTCAGGTCATGACCTCGGGGTCCTGGGATTGAGCCCTGTGTAAGGTTCTGTGTTCAGTGGCAAGTCTGCTTCTCCCTCTGCCCCTCTCCCCTCACTTGTACTTGCTCTCTCTCTCACTCAAATAAATAAATAAAATCTTAAAAGAAAAGAAAAGAAAAGAAATGCGGCTATTATAATACTGACCTTCATCCTTCCTGATTTGACTTCCAACAGTATGACACCAAAGATCCAAGGGATTCTCCATGGCCATGTTATCGCTCTGTAAATTATGTGGCTCCAGGGCTTTCACTTGTGATTTCTGATGTCTTTTGGGGAAAAAAAGGAGGCTTGGAATTAGTTTTTCAATTCAACAAAACTCACTGGTATTTTTAAATAAGACTGTCAGGAACAAGGACATGCAGATCTATGAAATATCACCTGGTGCCATTTTCAGGAGCAGAATGAGGGCTGAGTCAGGTGCAACCCCATTCCAGAGCAGCTTGTGGACCCTCTTATAAGCCTGACCTCCACGAAGAGGTTACTTAAGAAAACAAGTGCACGGAGTAGAGATAGTATACATCCAAACCCACCTTCTAGTTTTAGTAAATTCCCAATGCTTGAAAACAGCTGTAAATGAAATATTCTGGTTAATCCCATAATTTGGCAGAGAGATTACATAGATATCATACCCAGTGTATTGAGCTTTGATGAGTTACCAGGGGTTTGCAAACTACCGCGTCTGGGCCAAATCTGCCCCATGCCTTGTTTTGAGCTAATAATGTTTCTACATTTTAAAGGACTGTCAATATAACAAAATATAGCAAAGAATATGCAACAGAGGCTGATTGTAGCAAAGAGTTGACAATATTTACTCTTTGGCCGATATAGATAAATTGTTGATCGCAGAGTTAAGTTGTAACAAAATACACATAGCATAAAGGCCTCACAGGGCATGATTTCATTTTTTTTATGATTCAGAAGTCACTTCTGACTCTTGTAATATCCCAGGCTCAAGATTAAGAATGTTAGTTATGATGGAACTGTATAATGGTTAAACGTGTGAATTCCAGTATCAGATTTCCTTGGATCCTATCTAGGCTCCACCACTTAAGTGTGTGATCTTTTTCAAGTTATTTAATCTTTCTAAGCCTTGGTTTCCTCATCTATAAAAAATGAGCATTACAGCAGCTGCCTCATCCGGCTGATGTGAGGATCAAAGGAGATAATGCATGCAAAGCACTTTGCACGCGGCAGATGTTCATTAAATGTTAGTTGTTGCTGTTATAACTCCCAGCAGAAAGAGTCTGGTTCTCTAAGCTTCCTGGTTATTTACATGTCATATGATTGGGAACTGACAACACTGTCATCCTGGCCAGAATGATCTATCCAGTTTCCTGACTCTACTTGCTGGTACATCCTTTATAATACGTCAGAATTAGACATGCCACGTGTGGCTGCCACGTGTAACTGGAGTGTGAAGAGGACAATCCCTGCCAGAGTTCCACATTCACACTCACACCCTCCTGTCATGCTTCCACTCAAGCCTTGGTGGTGATGTGTGAGATGCACCAGTTTATGCCCCTTCTCGAGTCCTTATTGCCCTTGGTGGCTTCAAAACCACTGTCTTGCACCTAAAAAATTAGCTTGATTGTGGTGATTATTTCACAAGGTCTACGCACATTAAAGCATCAAGTTGTACACTTTAAACATAATTTTTGTCAGTTACACTTCAAAAAAGCTGAAAAAAAGAAATATGACACGCCATGAAAAAGATACTTAGAAAGAGGTTTTGAAATGATGTTTAGATAATAAATGTAATGTGAAAAAAAAACACAAGAAAATAAAACAATAGTCCCAAGAAAGAAAGAGAGAGAGTGTGTGAAAACAGTTAGTTTACAGTCACAGAGGTGGGATGGGTCCAAATTTGCATCCACTGAAATTCTTGGCTAGGGCCATCCTCAGAAGCCTGCTTCTTGAATTCAGATGCTGGAATGGAAGAGATGCCTGACATATAACATGAGTGAAAAATGAAATTTCATTTTTAGAAGCCTCTCAGATTTGGGAGGTCGTGTATTATTACAACATAACCTTGCAAAATCGCACTTATGCAATGATCTAACAAGAAAAATCTATTTCTGTAAGATTTTCTGTAAGTCTGGATTCTTAAATGAAGATCATCATTTGCTCCATTTCTAAATACAGAAAAAAAAAATGGGGGGGGAGGAAAAAAAAAGTAAGCAATGAAAAGAAAGAAAATCCTTGAGATTTGTGACTTGAAAGGCACAAGATCAAAACGTAAGAAAACGTTTACGTAGGAAAACATAAAATTATAAGTTCCTAAATTCTCCTGGAAAGTGTTTCTTTATCCACATTTGAATACTCTTACATGCTCACTTCTATGTTTCTTTAGGGTCCAAAAAGTCTAATTTTCCTTTAGGCTTACATGACAAGTATTTTCTTTTAACACTTCAATAAAAAATTATAGAAATTTTCCATAGATCTAAAAGGCTGACAAGCAAGACAAAATTTCCACCAAATATTGGAAGTCGGCCTCCCAGATGGAACAGAGTCGAGCAAGGAAAGCAGTTTTCTTTTACAAGGTTTGGAAGCCCCATAAAATTTCTCCATCTCTCAAAACAGTTTTTGACCAAGGGTAAAAACGGCCCTGCTCTAGAGGAAAAAAATGCTGCCCGTGACTTAGAGGAAGATTGAAATAAACTCCTTGAGTCTCACGCATCCTCCAATTCAACATCAAAGGTTTTTTATATTTGGGGGAAGATAAAGCCACATTCCCTTCAACTTGGTTTATCAAAGACAATGTTAGTATCTTCTAGAATATTTCATACAACTTTAGTTAAGATGTAAAACCTTAGTGGGAAATTGCTTTTAAAGATTTTCTCATTCACCAAAAACCTGTCATTTTAATAATTGATTTGAATTGCTCAGATTATCACCTCTGATGGCTGAGAGCCCTAGGATTGAATAACGAATGTAGGCTTTCTCAAGAGTTTGCTCTTCCGTTTCTTTCTTAGCAAGATTCCCCATGAGCAGTGTTTCTCTTCATGAAGTCCTTAGGAAGATGATACTGGGGGATTTGGTTGTACATTACATGCTGTTTAGTACCTGCCACAACTGCAATGAAATGCTTATTTTCCACTTTTTGTTTTTTTTGCTTGTTTGTTTGTTATGTTCAGTTAGCCAACATAGTACATCGTTAGTGTTCAACAATTCATTAGTTGTGTATAACACCCAGTGCTCATCACCACACATGCCCTCCTTAATACCCATCACCCAGTTACCCCATCCCCCCACCCCCCTCCCTTCTGTAACCCTAAGTTTGTTTCCCGGAGTCCAGCATCTCTCATGGTCTGTCTCCCTCTCTGATTTCTTCCACTTCTTAAGGAAGTCGCTTCATCTTGCAATGCTGCCTTATTACTGACATTAAAAGAGTTCATCTTTGTGTGTGGAAAAAATTAGTAGAATGGGTCCAAATTTGTTCTATTCCTAGAAGCAACTCTCCATACGCAACATAGAAAGCACCATTCTTGGAGACTCCGTGCGATTTTTCACTGGAATGCCAACCTGCTTGATGGTCTCCATAGATTCCAGCAGAAGCATCTGTTAGCTTTGTTTTTTTTCTGGAAATGCTCTTCTTGGCCCCAGCAGATACATGCATCTGTAACCCTCATCTCTTTTATTTTATCCTCCAGTCAAAATTACAGGTATGAGAAGCAATTCATTATAGAAATGAAAATATTTCTTTAATAATCAGGGCTGGTGTTGTATAAATAATGCCTTCATTGGAAAGAGCATTTCTTCAGGGAGGCTCCGGAGTCCCTGGTATTCCATCTGTCTCTTGGTGATTACTACTAACCCACAATTTCGTTTGTCTCTATGCTCCCCAGGACCGGGGTATAGCCTCCTTGAACATCTCTCCTCTGCAAGGTTATTCCCAAGAAATTTCTAGAAACAATGGCCAATTCTCTCATCCTCCCACTCCAACACCCTCCTCCACTGCCTTCTGAGGGCCCAACAATGGTGACTTCCTATCCCAACAGGAATTGTAATATTTTTCTCCTTTTCAGTTGTAAAGCCATCTAACAGGCCAAGCCAGCGGGTGAAGACTTTCTTATTCATCATCCTTTGTTTCCTTTGGTTCTCATATTACCACCTGCGAGAGAGTTTGCATTTTTTTAAATATATGTAATTCTTACAATGACTCTAAATGTTATCATTGTTATTGTTTTGAACAGATAAGGAAACCGAGATTCACACAGTTTGAGCAGTTGTCCAAATGGGCAACCAGCAGGCAGAGAAGAAGCCGTATTATTCCAAATCATTACTGTACATTGCTCCTTCTTCCAGATCCTTTCTGGATTAATTCTTTTACCCATGTCAATGTCTGCCTTTATATTATTTTGATCCCCATTAGATCTTCTGTTTCACAGAATCACATCTCTTCCCTCCCTTCAAAGGGTCTCTATAAATCTCAATCTCATTCTTGCGTCCATACTTTTTCCTAACCAATGTTTACTAAACATCTACTTCACCCAAGCTACTGTCAACAATGTCGTCCTTTATCACCAAAGCCAAATGTTGACAACAGACTCGTCCTGTTGACAGTCATTCCAAAAATAGTCAAGATGTCAAACTGGCAGAGTCAAACTGTAGACTCTATACGGAAAGTAAAGAGCTGAAGGGCTCAGATTTGTAACAGGTTATTATGGAGCTGAAAGCATGAGTCTCTGTCATTTTCTCCTCTTTATCTTGCGGGTTTCCCAGCAGCTGCCCATAGCCTGGGAATAGGTGACGCTGTTAGATCATCTGTGACCTGTATGACATCAGTGGTTTGGAGATGGGGGAGGGGGGAAGATAAAAGGTGGGTCTGCCAGAAGTAGGGGCTGAAGCAATCTTTAGCACTGCTGTGCTCTTTTAGAAATACCCTCCTCAAAATCATGCACTTCTTGCAATCTTGCACCTCTCAGGCATCTTCCCACATAATCCCTGTGTATATCTCCCTTGGGACCAGTTTTTATGATGAGATTTAGTTGGGGGGATTTTATGTTGGATTACCAGTATCGTATTCTATGGGGCATACTGGATTTCTAAAAGCAATATTTTGATAATTTGACTTGATGTCACTTGGGTTGAAATAGCCTCAACCTTATGAGGAATCTTGGGATTTCTCTTTTCAGGTTCTTTTAATTTTTTTCCAACATTTTTTTAAATGGAGTTTGCAATCATATAAAAAACTGGAACGACTATAGAGAAAATCTCCATAGGCACTGCCTATATCCTACAACCAATGGTTCACCACGTTTGCTTTGCTACGTATCTACTATTCATCTCTCGAGCCATCAGTCCATATTATTTTTGATGCATTTTGAAGCAAGTTTATCTGTAAGCATTACCACATGCATACCCTTAACTAAAGTTCAATATTTGTTTATGTATTTTTTTAAGGAAAAAAAATTGCCTGCAGTGAAATGTGTAAATCTTACTGTCTCTTTCTAAAAGTTTCATCCAATGCAGACAGGTATATAATGTAATCCTTATCAAGGTACAGAAAAAGACCAGCGCCCACATAGTTCTCTCGTGCCCCTTTCCCACTCAATCCCAGTCAAACTCAGAGGCAACCACTTGTTCCTTTTACTTTCCATTATACATGAAGTCCTGTTTTCCAAAAGGAAAGTAATTCAGGGTTTACATCCATACTACTGCTGGAATTTGGAGACATTCTCACCAATAAGAACCTCACACTTGCTTCTGATCACAGCTAAATCCATTTGTCCTTTCCCTAACCAAGTGTTTTCTTCCACCATTGGCTGATGGGTCATCCATCTTTCTGTGATTTCCAAAGCTGCTTGAACAATTTCAAGGAAGATAAGACTGGCATTTTGTGTTTTCCCTGTTTGGCTTTTACAGCTTCCGTTTTGCAATTGAAGCTTCCTGTTTGACTTTGGACATGATCTTACTATTGGGTGCTGATTGTACACCATGCACAAGGATCACTTGTAGCAGGCGGACACTGAAGATTTTTCTGGACTCATTCATGAGGCCTCTTGGCACCACGAGGCATTGCTCATTTGACACGGGGTACTGTAGAGTGATAGGGCACCTGCTAAGCTATACTGCACAATGTTCAATTCATGTACAGTCATTAGTCATGTGGCACATACTTCTGACTAAGCTGATTTTGTGTGTGTGTCACAGGATGCCACTCAGTGGAGCGACCTTTTACAACATGAGCTGGTGCATGCCATCATAATCAGTGAGTTTTGTTGGATTTTCTGCTCTAGGAATCTGCCAAAGAAAATCTGTAGGAGAGAGAAAAGTCAATCCGTAATTGAGTGCTCCCAGCTCAGTGGAGGAGAGAGTTGGCGAGAAGCCACAGCATGGGTTCAAGTTGTTCAGTTGACTCTGCGACGTCCGTGGGCAAAGGTATGAGAAAGGAGGGGGGTACTAATAACATCTCTCTGGCTTGCTTCAAAAGCAGTGGCAAGTATTCCCTCAGCAGATACAGAGGAATTCTTTTAAAAATGAAAAGCCATAACACAAAGCAAGGTGCTCTCAGAATTCTCAGGCTCCTTTGGATTTCCATGTGGTGGTCCAGGGTTAATCCTATAGTTCTCTCCCAGGTAAAGGTAGGCTCTAGGTCCTCACTGGAGATACCAGAGCATAGATCAAGGGTAGCCTAATAGTAATAACAATAATGGCTAATATTTCTTGGTACTTACCAGGACCGTTAGAGTCCTAGCAGGAGGCAGATGGCCCACCACCAAATTGTGGACAATGGGGAGAATTTAATGAAACTACTTACAGATATGTACATTAGGGAAACTAATAGGGAATGGTGAAGTGCCCAGGGACTAGCGATGTCTAGGTCTGAAAGAGCAAGAGGAAGAGTGGTGTCATCCAGCCGGTTGAGAGCTGGAGCTGCCAAAGAGGGACCATCCAATAGGAGCTATGTCTGGAATTGGCATTGCCCCATAGAGGGTGACTCTGGGAGACCACCTTTCCATGCTTGTCCTGGTGGGAGCCCCACTGAGAACAGAGATTCTAGTGCTAGCCTCTTGGGGTTGCTGACAACTGGAGGAGCCTCAGGGCAGAAAGGCACCCGAGGCTAGGGTGAGGGGGGTGGGGACCCTCCCTGCCTACATCTGCCCACACAGGCTCAGGAAGGACTCCCATATGCCCAAGGCTACAGCAGCCCATCATTTTGGTGGCGGGGAGGCAAATCCTCCCATGTGGGCTCAAGCTGCTGCCTCTGGCCCAAGGCACTAGGGGTTTTCACACCTCTTTCTTCCAGTGCCCACATACCTTCCACATGTTGTATACACGGGGCGGGGGGCTAAATCATTTCCTTCTTTTTTACTATACTGATTGGTTACATATGCCCATTCTGTGGGGGTCTATCCTATCTGAAGCATCTGACACACCCGGAGACCATCTGAGCAAGCTTGGAAAGCTTGAGACCTGGAAGTCAGACATGGGCAGAACCACATGGGTTCGGGGAAGCTGGAATGCCTTCCTGCTCCCTGGGACAGAAACACCCTCAGTTGGCACCCCATTTTCATTGAGGGATGGGCAGTGAAATGAGTAGGAGTCTGAAAGATGTGCTTTTCAATCTTGATATTATGTGATTCAGGGCAAGTTTCCTGTGCGCCCAAGCCTCACCTTCCTCATCTATAAAATGGAACTAATACCACCACTTACCACAAAGGGTGGTTGTGAGGGCCAAATGAGATGATGAATTTAACATGCTTTGTGTATTGTGCTCTATACTACTTAGTGATCAATTGTTCCATAACTAACAATATGCTTATCATTTTGTTCTACACACATGCTTAGTGATGTGGGCATATCCAGCAAAACACGTTACTGAGCACCTAGGGAAGAAGAGAAGCCAGAAAAGTGGGGGGCTCATGAGCCAGTTGTCCATCTTGCCTGAGGCCCACCTGCACAATCTCCACCTGCTGTACTCCCAACCAGAGTACTTCACATGCTGGGGTGGAAAGAAGGCAACATCTGCTCTTTGGGGCATGTCAAGTTCCTCCACCATGCAGACAACCCCATCCTGAGTTAATTTAGGGAATATCTTTACTGTGGCCTCCAGGATCTCTCAACGCTTTATGGAGCAGATTTCTCATGCCATTGTTCTCAAGCCTCTTTTAACTCCAAGCCAGAGTTTTATTTCTTCCTCTGGACATGCCAGCAGAGCTATGTGATGGGGAAGGAAGCATCTAGTGAAGTGAGCCACGAATGGTATAAAGGGAGTATCTGCTGGTTTACTTCTGTGATACAGTTGGCCCCAAAGCCAGTGTTACTAGAACACAGGGCACAAGACTCACCTCATACTTAATTATACTATTGGCATCACTGTTGCCTATGTAGCATTTTGTTATTAAAAGTGTTACTGACATTTCTAATTCATAAGAAAGCTTATACATAGAAAAAAAGATAGGTACCTTTATTTGCTTTTGATGGGTGAGGAAACTGATGCTCATGCAGTTTCAATGACATTGCATCAAGAAAATGAGACTTTGAACACAGCATTCACTTGCCTACTCACTATATGATTTTAACAAGTTCATTATCTTATCTAAACTTCATCTGTTGACCTGGAGATGACAACACATACTTCTCAAGGTCATTACAAAGAAGAAATTAGGTTGCATACACAAACCACAGTGCTTGGTACACAATGGATGATCTTACATAAAACAGTGAGTAGTGACATTCAACAAGTACTCAGTAAAGGTCCCTGTCTTTCACAATCCCAGGACCTGTACAGGGATTGACAAATTTTTTTCTGAAAGCGTGGTAGTAAGTATTTTCAACCTATAGCCATAAAGACTCAGTCACAACTATTTAACTCTGCTGTTGTATCTCATAAGCAGCCATAGTCACTGTTAAATGAATGACTGTGACTGTATTTCAATAAAACTTTATTTATTAAAAAAAAAGACAGCAGACCTGATTTGGTCCATAGCCCAGAGTCCGATGACCCCTGCCTTGGATAAAAAGTTGTATATAATATTATAAATGACAACGTCTAGAAGATAAACCCCCTATTCATCCTTTAACATTCTAGTTTCAACCCTCCCTCATCTGTGGAAACTGTTCCTCCCCAACAGTGCTGGGCAGACTTAAGGATCTGCCTTCCTACTGTGAAGAGAATGCAAGGGCCATTTCCCAGGGGTCTGTGAGGTCCTAGAAGTCAGCAGCTGTCTCTTCATCCTTCTCAAATTGTTAAAAAGTGAACAACAGTGCTTGTTATCTTCTAAGATTTAAAAAATACTGAAGGGTTTAAACTGAAGTGGGGGGATTTGAGACTAATCAGTTCTTAACCGTGGGTGATTTTTTCCTCGGGAGACATTTGACCACTATTGGAGACCTTTTGGGGTGTCATGACTGGAGGAGGGTGCTATTGGCAATCACTGGGTAGAGACGAGATTTGCTGCTAAATATTCTCCAATGTACAAGAAAGAATGATCTGGCCTCGGTGTCAGTAGTGCTGAGGTAGAGACACACTGAACTAGTAAAAATGAAGCATTTTGTAAGCTATTAGTGTAAATCATGTACACCACACTTTACAGTTTATACAATGCTACCTCCCCCTTCCTCCAAACCATGGGGAGAATCAAATGAGATTATATATGTAAAGGAAGTCTGCATAAATCATTAAGCTTATGCCAAAGCAAAATCTTTTCTGTCAGTCCACCAATCCTGAAGTGCCAACACCAGATAGGTTAATTCTGGAACATTCTTCAGTTTATCCCGCCCAAATCTCCCCCTTCAGTTTAAGCCCTTTTCCCATCATTCTCTTCTCAGCAGGAATAGGAGTGCCTTTGGCCACCTTTCAAATGCGGGGGAACTGGGAAGCCACACCTCAGTCTGCTTTTCTGTAGGCCAAATTATCAAATTCCTTTTAGCCTTTTCTCTGGGTCCTATTTTTGAAGCCTTCAATTATTTTAGTTTTTACAAAGATCCTCCTGTGGATTTTCTCCTAGTTTGTCACATACCTCCTGTAGTAGTCAGTCTTAACCTAAAAGGGCTTCCAATTAATCTTCCCCATGGACAGAATTACTCCACAGTTTTTGTAAGCCACACTGGCTTTCATCTTAACACTCACATATACATATAACTTTGGTGAGTCTGTCTTCCTGCTTGAAAGAGTTTGGCCTACTTTTCTCTTTAATGTGAGTGACTGAAGTGGGAAGTTGCAGTCACTGTTGTTTTGGGGGAGCTGATCTAAAATATCTAGGTAGGCAAGGGGCACATTTCCTTGTTAGGTGTTGCCCACTTAGACACGTGGCGTGGGACATTGGGATGCTTTCTCTCCTTTGCTCATGTTATGGGTCGAATTATGTTGCCCTAAAAAAGATATGTGGAAGGCTTGACTCCCACTCCCTCAAAAATGTGACCTTATTTGGAGATAAGTCTATATAGAGGTAATCAAGTGAAAATGAGGTCATTAGGGTGGGCCCCATCCATTATGACTGGCATTCTTATAAAAAGGGGAAATTTGGACACAGACAGACAAACATAGAGGAAAGATGATGTGAAGATGCAGAGGGAGAAGATAAGCCAAGGAACAAGTTGAGAGACCTGGAACAGATCTTTCCTTAGAGCCTTCAGAGGGAGTGTGGCCCTACTGACCCCTAGATTTTGGACTTTTGGCCTCCAGAACTCTGAAAGAATTTATTATTTCCTTTTGGTACTTTGTTATGACAGCCCTAAGAAACTAGCTGCCATAGTTTCTACCACTGATGCCTTAGCTGGAGCTCATGATCATCTCTGAACATTTCTGCCAAAGACTGCTCACCACTATTCCTCTGTGTATCTGACATCATCAGTGTTCCACCCATTTCCCCTCAGCCTATCCCAGGGGCTACTTGCAGCCATGACCATGGCTTCCCACATCTCCTGGCTAATATTCTCTGACTATGGGCACACATACCCACATACAGAATAGGCTAGAAGTGCCAAAAAGTTTCCAGAGTGACTCTCAGTCAATGACAAGCAGCAGTTGTGAATAAATAGCTCTGTGGGGCTAGTCTTTACCCTGTTAGGATCACTTGGAGTCTGGTTCAACACAACTTTCCAGAAGATCTCCAGCAGACAGAGCCCATTCTCCAAGTAACAGAACCTACTAATTCAGGAACCTCTTTACAGTTGCTCATCTTTTACTTTCTTATTTCCCCATTCTTCCCGGTGCAAATAAAATACCTGGACCAGAAAAAAAAAAAAAAATACCTGGCCCAAATCCTTGCCTGGGAAACTACTTTGGAAGAACCGCACCTAAGTCTCCCCACAACAGGAATATGGATGAAGAGCTGGGATCTGAGAGCCAGCACCATCTTTTTGACTAAAACTCAAAGGAAAGTGAGCAGAATTCCATACAAGGTGTCCCACAAAAGACAGCCACATATCAACCAGGGGCAAAGTCAGAAGTCAAAGCCAAAACCTGAACTGACACTTGATAAGATTCAGAGGCCCCACCCAGAGTCACATCTGAGAATAAATAGTTTGGGATTTCTGCCATCCAGCCACGTGGTCATTCTTAATGTTCATTTATGCACCACGCATATGCCAGACACCGGGCTATGAGCTGGAGGTAAAGGAGGAGATAAGACACATCCCCCTGAACTCAAGAAGCTCACCTTCTTGGCGGGAAGAGACCAAGGTGCAAAAAAATGTGATTGAAGTGCCATGTGAAAAAGGCTAATTGGAACTCTGGGAAACCCAGGATGGAAGCTAGAGGGTCATGTTCTAAAGGGCCTTGTACACTGTGTTAAAGAATTTGTAAGTAGGGTGCCTGGGTGGCTCAGATGGTTGAGTGTCTGCCTTCGGCTCAGGTCATGATCCCAGGGTCCTGGGATCGAGTCCCACATTGGGCTCTCTGCTCCTTGGGAGCCTGCTTCTCCCTCTGCCTCTCTCTCTCTGTCTCTCATGAATAAATAAATAAAAATCTTTAAAAAAAAAAAAAGAATTTGTAAGTAATAAGCAGGGCTGGGTTCATGAACCTGTGACCTGAGCAGTCAAACAAGGTCTTTCTTATGCTTAGAAGGGACCTACATGTGGGTTAATGTTCTCTTACCGCTATCTTCAGTCTTAATAATTTTTAAACAAGGAGCCTTGATTTTGCACTGGGCCCCAAAAATTATGTATCCAGGCCTGACAATAAGGAACTAGGAAATGAATATCTTGAAGAATGGTTTTAAGCCAGACCTAAGGTGTACTGAGTTAGAGATTTCTATGGGAAGGTAGAGTGCTGTTGAGGCAGGGTTAAGAACCAACGGTGGTTGCTACATTTGACTACAATTGGAAACTCTACTTCCAATTATATTGGGTATGGAGGCACTCAGGCTTTTAGTGTTTGCTTCATTCATTCATTCATTCATGAAATATTCATGACTTGTTCCAAATGCTTCGATATAGTAAGACACACTGCACAAAAATATTTTTATAAAGTGGAATCCACGTGTGAGTCATGTCCACTTGGCCTGACAATCAAGGGAATTTAGTCAATGTTTTCTATACCTACCATAAATTAGAGAGCTTTTTTTACCCTTGAGTATAATTCTTTCAACGTTTTCCAACAGAAGATAAATCTGAAGCTCAAAAAGGCTTCGATTTTTCCAGGATAAATCCAGATTTACTCAAGGTCACCTCCATGGTAGAAGTGGTGCGCCAAGACGCGCATTCAGGTTTTTCTCTCCCAGGGCCCTGTTCACCCGTCCACTACTGCCTCCCTAACTCACCGTGCACTATAAGGACTCCTGTAAAGCTGTCTCCAGATGTAAGGGCTTCTTAAAATGGTCACTGTTTCTGACAGATTTATAGGACGATATTTTATACCAGTTTTTTTTTTTTTAATCTCCTTCCTGATTGTCCTTTAGATTTGCCAAGTATTTCTGAATCTCTGTGAAGCTCCGTGTTTCTCATAGCACATGTGTAGTTGCGGGCATGAACTCATCCGTATTTACCATGATGCCAGGTCTTATAACAGGGAGCGCTGCTGAGGGTTGCCCAAGCAGTGTCCTTGTATGCCTATCGTGTCCTACGGAACCCCGGTTCTCTGACATTCACACACACACCCGTGCACGCACGCATGCACGCATGGCCATGGTCTCAGAGGAGGCTGACCCACTTCCAGCTCTCAGGAGCCTGACCCACGTCCAGCTCTCAGGAGCCTGATTGGCCTAAGGATAACCCCTTCCTCCTACCATGATTGGTTTAAGAATGGGCATGTGACCAGATTCTGGCCAATGAAACATGAGGGGAAATTCAGGGGGCAGGATCCCTTCAGAGAAAAGATTTTCCCTCTCTTAAGAAAAAGTCACTAAAAGTTTCAGACTTCACCTGATGTCTATACATAGCCTTTACCCGTACAACTTCCAACCACTTCAGTAAACCTGGGTAAATCGCTGGACTTTTTTCATATACATTGCCTCATGTTTGTTTGAACTCAGGTGAAATTCACCAACATAACACCACTTTAGAAGTGAACATTTCAGTGGCATTTAGCACATTCTCCACATGTGTATCTAACACTTCTAACTTCAAAACACTTTCATTGCCTCCCCGCAAGCATTTCCCTACATTTCCTCTCTTCTCAACCTGTGGCAACCACTAACCTGCTTTCTGTTTCTGTGGATTGACCTATTCTGGATATTTATATAAATGGAATTATACTATGTGTGACCTTTTGTGTTTGGCTTCTTTCACTTAATGTTTTTGAGGTACATCCATGTTGTAGCATGTATCAGTACTTTATTCCTTTTTTTTTGGCTAGATAATATTCCATTGTCTCCACCACAATCTGTTTATCCATCCTTCAGTTGCCGAATATTTGAGTTCTTTCCACCTTTTGGCTATTGTGAATAATGCTGCAATGAACATGCATTTACATGTATTTGTTTGAGTACCTGTTTTTAAGTCTTTTGATATATACGTAGGAGTGGAATTGCTGAATCATGTGGTAATTTTAACTTTTTGAGGGACTGCCAAATTGTTTTTCACCTGGCTATACCATTTTACATTCCCACGAGCATAGCACATACACTATCTCATTTTGCGCATGATACCAACCTGATGAGGTCAGGTTATTTTATAAAGGAGGATCCTGAGATTCAAATCTAAAATCATTTGCCCATCTCAGTTTGTCATTTGATTCCATGTCTTTGATGGAGAGTCCCATTCCTTTTTATTGCATAAACATCTCAACTCTTTAGCCTCCTCCTTTGGAGAGAAAACCCACAGATCTATGATATCTATGCTTGTCCAGATACTGATTAAGAATTATGAAAAAATCCCAGCTCAGAGGCCCAGGTGCTTAATACTATGTTAACATAAATATGAATGTTTACTTTGCAAATCCAGCGTCTAGAATAATACCCAGTCCATCGTAAATGTTCAAAAATATTTGTTGAGTGAATGAGTCTTATGTATTCATCTAGGGGTGTCTCTGTCATCTAGGGGTAGCTAGATATCTAGATGCTGCCTTTTCTTTCACATCCTTCTTTGCCAGTGGAGTAAAGCTAGGAGAATAAAGAACTGCATCTACCCAATGTGACATACATCCAACAATGATAGAATGTCTCTCTAACCCTCTAAATTGAAAATATGCCCTTATCAGGTACGTCACTATATTTTAAATTGGGTGGCACTGCCTTTCTTAATTTGACCTAGTATTATTTAATCTATAAACAGATATATCACTGACGTATTTTAACCAGCATGTTCATTATTTATTTATAAATCAGTTTTCATCTCTCAGGACTTTGATGTTTTCTTGCCAAGAAGTAACTAGTACTAACTCCAAATAATGAATACATTTTATAGTTAATAAAAGTCTTTTCAGATCAATAAGGTTAATAAGTGATACTGTCACATGGGTATGTTGATAAAGTTAAAAAAAAAAATAAAAAATAAGGCCAAGCCAACTGAAAAACTGGAACTGAAAATAGATCATAGCATTTTGCCCCAAGGCTTTGGCAGTGATTAAAACAAAGTGTTTTGAAACAGAGCAAATTGGCATTTCTCTGACTTCTAATGTTCAGTCTCTCCAAGCTCAACACCTGGTTCAACTACACAAAACAGCCATTCAGAATTATAGTCTGGGCTTTTGTTATGCAAAAGGTAAATGAGGGCAGCATGAACTCTTCCAGGAAAAGCTGTTTTTACTTTTTCCCTAAGGAAAGCTCTCATCAAAGAAAGAAGAAAGAAAGAAGGAAAGAAAGAAGAAAGAAGAAAGAAAAGAAAGAAAGAAGAAAGAGGAAGAAAGAAAGAAAGAAGAAAGAAATGTAAGAAAGAAAAGGAAAAAGAAAAAAGAAAATTGGTGTTGACAGGAAATCAAGAATCTTGATGATGAGTGGGTTCTGAAATTATTTAATAGAAGAAAAGTTCATACAATATTCTAAAATGTCTCTACTATAAATGATTTAAAATGAACCCCAACCTTCTTTGTTTGGGAACATTAAGCTATGGTAGAACATTTTGAACCATTTCTGTCTGGTTCTCCTTTGCCCAGCTCTCAATCCGCAAAGACTTGCCATGATTTCAGTTGCATTTATGTTCTAGTCAAAATAATTTGACCTAAACAGTGGTTGGCCCATTGTAAGAGAACCCACACCTCTATATGATGATAAACCTGTAAACATTTGTACATACTCATTCATAGGCATAGATGTGGTTTATGTAATACCTTGTGAACGATGTCGAAAACTGCACTTGAATTGAGTGTTCGAGGTTGCCGGCCACGCTGCCCAACCTATTATTGTAAAAGCCTAAAGTCCAGAATGAAAGTTGAGTGAAGTAAAAGCCATTTCACCAAAGCAGGTGCATCTAAGATGCCTGCCATTTGCCTCCATGACTTATAACACTTTGTATCCAGTGGCCCCCCCTTGGTGGGTCCCTCATTATGTTGGGTGAGTGTTAGGTATATGTGGAGCCAGGCAACTTCAAAATTTAATTGAAGAGTTTTCGCCAGATGAGTATTGAGACAGTGAGGGGATCACACATCACTGTTCCCCAGGAGCATTCTCTACCTCTTGGGGCAGGTTTCATTCCCTCCTAAGCTCATTTGGCAGCTGGCTGTTGAGGTTCAACTGTGTTTTGGGCTTTTGGAGATGGGATACACAGCAGTGAACAGGACCAAGGCCATGCTATCATGGAGGTCACCTCATAGCAACAAAGACAGATGAAAAGAGGCCATTAAGCACTATAATTGCAGATGATCACAAATGTTATGAAGAAAGGAGAGGGAATGGTGGGAGAGAGGGAGCCTGTTGGTAGGATCAGAGAAAGCCTTAGGAAGGAACAAGCTCTGCAAACATTTAGGGGAAACACCAGAAGGAGCAGTAAATGCAGATGTCCTCAGGTAGAAGTGCTGTGTCTGAGAAAATCAAGACTGGCCAGAAGAAGAGTGACCCAGGAGGAATACCAGAGATGGTGGGCAGGGTAGGCAGGGCCCCAGCATGAGTACCCTGTAGGGCAGGGTCTCTCACCCTCAGCACTAGTGACATTTAGGGCTAGATCGTTCTTTGTCATTATGGAGGGAGATGGGTCAGAGTCCTGTGCATAATAAGACATTTAGCAGCATCCCTGGCATTTATCCACCAGATGCCATTAGCACTTTCACAAGTTGTGACAACCCCAAAAGTTTCCAGGCATCACCAATATGTCCCACGGTGGCAGAGGGAGGGAGGCAAAATCACTCCCATAGGTCATGGCAAGAATAGGTGGTGGCAATGACCCCGGGTTTTATTCTAAGTGTGATGGAGATCTGCTGGAGAGTTTTAGCAGAGGAGTGCTACAGTATAATTTACATTTCAAAGAGAATAGTCTGGCTGGTGGGCAACAAGGGTGACAGCAGACTCAGAAGCTTGGGCTTCTACAGAAGATCTAGCTTAGGCAGAGAGCTCCATCTTCATGTGTGTCCCTGTGTAACTGATCAGGCAATAAAATGACCCTGCTCTGCTGTCCAGCATCAACTCCAACATTGCTGAGTCAGTAAGGGTCATGGCCAAATGTAGCTCCTAATGGGAAAGGCATCCAGAAACAAACTGTTCAGTAGATGGCTGAGGGTTCAGTGATACATAGCTAAGGCTTTGTGTTTACCAAGTAAATCCACACACACTGTACCTTGGGCACATGTCCCTTCTCTGGCCCAGACTATCTCATAGCCTCAAGGAGCACCAACTGTCAGTAAGAAAACAGTAGATAACAAACCTTCATACTGGAAGGTCACTTTCTTCACACTGCCAATCCATTGTGGAGAAAATGCAGATGACATCTTACCCTGGTCTGCAAGTCTGTAAAAGTCAGTGATGGGTCTTCTCATCCATGTACTCCTCCAAAAGGTGCATCATTCCTTTTAGATATCTTCTTAGAGAAACCGATTCGCTCCCTGCCTCTGGAGTACCAGGTCTTTGCAACTCCATTTCATGTCACTGTTTCACATCACAGCTCCTGTCACAGACTGAATCGTGCCTCTCTCCATTCATATGTTGAAGCTCTAACCCCCAATGTGACTGCAATAAATGGTAAAGCCTTCAAGGAGGTAATTAAGGTTAAGTGAGGTCGTTAGGAATGGGGCCTATTTCAATAGGGCTGATGCCTTTATAAGAGCAGGAGGAGACCCCAAGAGTGTGCCTGCACAGAGAAAGGCCCTGTGCTTCTCACTGTGAGGACACAGTGAGAAGTTGACCATCTGTAAACCATGAAGAGACCTCAGGAGAAACCAGATCTAAAGGCACCTTGATCTCAGACTTCCAGCCTCCAGAATGGCAAGGAAAGAAATTTCTGTTGTTGAAGCCCCCCATCCTACCCCCAAGTCTTTGGTATTCTGCTATGAGCCCAGCAGACTAATGCAGCCCCCTGGATGTCATCCTCATATGGACAATTTCACTTCACCTGCAGGATATTCATCTCGGACCTCAGCCTCTGGAGCTACTTTTGAAATTCTCACTGAAATTCTCACCACCCACCCCCTATCCCAAGTGTTCCTCCTATGGTACTTCTGGATTCTCCGAAGGGTAGTCTGACTTGTCTCCTTTAGTTTCCCTCACTGACTCATCTTTCCTGGCTCCAACCTTACACATTAGTGTTCCCCGGGGTTGTGTCCTCAAAGCTCCTCACATCTCAAGTCTAGACACTCTCTTAGAAAAACACGTTTATTCCCATAGCTTTAACTATCACTTCCATGGGGATGACTCATGAATTTAGTTTCCCAGACTCAATATCTCTCATCTTTTTACTTTCTGCGTCTAACTTAACCTTCCCCAATTAAAGATGTCACCACCAAATCTCTCACCTAAGCAAGAAAGTTGAGAAGCACCTTTGATTCTTTCTTTTCTCTTTTTCTCCAAATTCAGATGGGTCACAGGATCCCTTCAATGTGTCATCTCCTGAATCATCTTTCTAATGCTTGTGTCTGATCATGCTATTCCCCTGCTTAAAAGTTATTAATGGTTTTCCATTACCTATTGAGAAATCCCAAGTCCAGTCTCCATGGCATGCTACCTTTCTTGCATCATCTACTCCCATTTTCTCACCCAGATAACTCTTGTTCCAGCCCCATAGACACCAATCATGGTCCCCAAAACATATGTTCCTTTACCTGTTTTGCATCCTCTTATTGTAATGGCTCCACCATCAACCCCATTCCTTTGTAACCAGTCCTTCTCCTCTGTCCCTTCTCTACTTTGACAACTCTACTTATAGTCATTCTTTAAGACTAGGTTTAAATGTATCTTCACCCACAAAGCCATGTTCTCTAGTGCCAGACAAAGTCCCCTTCTCTGTGTTCTGTGTCCCCAGGGCCTTTTGCATATCTCTCTTCTGCTTGATTATGCTCTTTTACTATTGTAACCATATCACCATCCTTGAAACCCTAAATAATCTGGTACATTCCTGACATTCAACATGGTCTCTGAAAAACATTAGTTGAATGAAGGAACAATGAATAAATACCTTCTGTGATTATCTCTGATGGAAAGCTCTTCCTTATTCTGCCATTCCTAAAACTCTGAGATTATTGTAAGGCTCATGATTGGAATGCAACAACAAAGGGTATAATTCTTTCAATAGAACTAAATTCAGTAGAGCACTTGAGGGAGTAGAAATAAGAAGGCATACATTTTCATAGATGTCTTATGACTCAGGTCCAAAATAATTTGTGAAAGAGCTGAGTGAAAGAAACAATAAAAATAAAATAGTATTATCAGTGTCATGGAGATTATTAGAGATTGCCTAGCCAAGTAGAAAATACAGAAGATGTTGCCCCATACCAAAATAAGCTATGATGGTGATCAGAGACACAAGACATCCAGTATTTTACTAGTATTGCTTTACTGTGTTAAATGCACTTATATTGAAATATAGTTATGAAAATAGTATTTTAAATAGTTGTAACTAGTAACAATTATGCTTCTTTATTAATTCATTAAACAGCAAGACTTATTGCCAAAACGAATGACAATAATTTTAGGGAAGTGATGAACATACATAATATTTTGATACGTGTGCAACAACTATAATGTGGTTTGGAAATATCCATGATTTCTATTGGTAAGAAAGTCATAAGTACTTATAATACTACTTCCATGGGTTAACTATATTTATGACTGAAGAAAATACTACATTTGAGTTAGTGGTTAGTAAAAATAAAGATGTATTTTGTCCTAACCCAGTTTATAAAATTCTTAACCATGGAAGAATTCCTGAGATGCAGAAAAACTAGTTTACCTCTACTTCTTCCTGAATGAACTACCTTCTGAAAAACTATCTTTAGAAGGACACCAAGAAATATCCAGTAGGCTCTTTGATTTTCAGGATAACCAATACAGGATTCCTGGAAGGATTGCAGAGATTAATGCTACCATCAGGGACTTAAAAAAACACAGAGATGGTGGTTCCCACAACATCCCCATTCAACTCTGCTATTTGTCCTGTGCAGAAGGCAGGTGGATCTTAGAGAATGACAGCAGATCATCATAAGCTTAATCAGGTGGTGACTCCAATTACAGTTGCTGTACCAGATGTGGTTTCACTGCTTGAGCAAATTAATACATATAATGGTACCTGGTATGCAACCCTTGATCTGGCAAATGCTTTTTTCTCAAAATACAGTAGTAAAAATCACCAGAAGCACTTTGGTTGGCAAGGCCAGCAATACACCTTCATGGTCCTACTTCAGGAGTCTATCAACTCTCCACACTACCTCATAATTTAGTCTGTGGGTATCTTGATTGCCTTTCCCTTCCATGAAAGATGATACTTGTCCATTATAGTGGACAGATGATATTGTGCTGATCAGACCTATTGAGCAAGAAATAGCAACTACTTTAGACTTACTGGTAAGACATTTGCATGTCGATGGGTGGAACAGAAATCCAACAGAAATTCTGGAGCCTTCTACCTCATTGAAATGTTTACATGTCAAGTGTGAGGCACCTGTTGAGAGACCCCTTCTAGGGTTAAGGATAAGTTGTTGCATCTGGCACCTCCTATAACAAAAAGGAAGCATAATGCCTAGTGGGTCTCTTAGGATTTTGGAAGCAACATATTCTTTATTTGGGTGTGCTCTCTAGCCTATTTACCAAGTGACTCAAAAAGCTGCTAGTTTTGAGTGGGGTCAAGAATAAGAGAAAGCTCTACAACAAGTCCAAGCTGCTCTGCCACTTGGGCCATATAGTCCAGCAGATCCAATGGTGCTTGAAGTATCAGTGGCAGAGAAAAATGCAGTTTGGAGGCTGGGGATGAATTGCAGTGCACTGCCTTAGGATTTTGGAGCAAAGTCCTGATGTTCTATCTAGATCACTATTCTTTTGAGAAACAACCTAGTCTGCTACTGGGTCTTACTGGAGATTAAATGCTTAACCACAGGCCACCAAGTTACCATGTGATCTGAGCTCCCATCATGAACCAGATAGTTTCTGACCCATTAAGCCATAAAGTTGGGCATGCACAGAAACACTCCATCATCAAATGGAAGTGATACATATGTAATCGGGCTTACCTGAGTGGCCCTGAAGTACAAGTTACACAAAGAAGTGGAATAAATGCCCATGGTCCCCTCTCCAACTACACTACCTTCTCTCTCCCAGACTATATCTATGGCCTCATGAAGAATTCCCTACAACCAGTTGACAGAGAAAGGGAAGACTTGTGCCTGGTTTTCAGATGTGTCTGCATGACACAAAAGCACCCCCTGAAAGTGGACAGCTATAGCACTTGGCCCCTCTGGGACATCTCTGAAGGACAACAGTGACAGGAAATCCTCCCAGTGGACAGAACTTTGAACAGTGCACCTGGTTGTGCACTTTGCTTGGAAGGAAACATGGCCAGATGTATGATTCTATGCTGCTTTATGGGCTGTGGCCAATTATGTGACAGGATGGTCAGGAGCTTAGAAAGAACATGATTAAAAAAATTGGTGGCAAGGAAATCTGGGGAAAAGTTATGTGGATAGACCCCTCTGATGGGCAAAAAATGTGAAGATATTTGGGTCCCATGTGAATGCTCATCAAAAGCATATCTCAGCAGAGGGGTATTTTAATATGGAGAGAATGTTCTATTCTGTGAATACCAGTCAGCCACCCCAGTCACCCCAGTCACCCCATCATTACCCATTCATATCATGAATAAAGTGATCACCGTGCAGGGATGGAGGTTATGCATGGGCTCAACAATGTAGACTTCCACTCCCCAAGGCTGACATGGCTCTAGCCACCACTGAGTGGCCAGTCTGCCAGCAGCAGAGACCAATGCAGAGCCCCTGATACAGCATCATCACCAGGGATGATCAGCCAGCTACCGGAGGGCCAGTTGATTACATTAGATCACTTCCATCATGGAGGGGATAGCATTTTGTTCTTACCTGAGCAGACACTCTGGATATAGATTTGCCTACCCTGCATGCAGTACTTCTGCCAAAACTACCATCCATGAACTTACAGATGCCCAATCCATCATCATAGTATCCACACAGCATGGCTTCTGATTAAGGGTCTCACTTATCAGCAGATGAAGTACAGCAATGGGCCCACGTTCATGGAATTGACTAGAGTTCTAACCATGGTCCCAACCTTCCTGAAGCAGCTGGCCTGTTAGAATAGTGGAATGGCCTCTTGAAGATTCACAGTGCTGGCTGGGTGGAAATACCCCCTGGGCTGGAGCAAGGTTCCCCAGAAAGCTGTATATGTTCTGAATCAGGGTTCACTATATGGGGCAGCTTCTCTGTTAGTCAGCCTTCACGGGTCCAGGAATCAAGGGGTGGAAATGGGAGTGGCACCACTCACTATTACCCCTAATGACCCCCTAGCAAAACTTTTGCTTCCTGTTCCCATGACCTTATGCTCTGCTGGCCTAGCAGTCTAGTTCCAAAGGGCAGAGGGCTTCCAGCAAGAGACAAAACAATGATTCCTTTGAGCTAGAAGCTAAGACTGCTGCATTGCCACTTTGGGCTCCTCATAATCTGAATGAACAGGCAAAGAAGGGAGTTACTGTCCTGGCTGGTGTGCTTGATCCTGACTAGCAAGGAGAAATCAAACTTCACCTGGGTCTCCAGTTTGCTGACTGCAGATCTCAGGACTTATCGACCTCCATAAATGCACACCAATTCCTTATAATAAATCTCTTTATATATAATAAACCATATATATGAATCCTATTAGTTCTGTTTTCCAGGAGAAACCTAATATCAAAATAGCTATCAATAGGGTTTTTTAAATTATAAATAGAAACAATTATACTTCTTTACTGAGTCATTCAATAACAAGAACTACTGCCAAATGGAATGACTATACTTTCAGGGTAGTGATGAGCATACACAATATTTTGATACATTTGTAACAAATATAATATGGCTTGAGGTTATCATCAAATATCTGTGATTTCTATTGACGAGAAAGTCATATGTCCTTCTAATATTACTGCCGTCTGTTCTCTATATTCATGATTAAAGAAAATACGACATTTGAACTAGAGGTTGGTAAAAATTAGGATATATTTTGTCCTAACCAAGCTCATAAGAATCCTAATCATGGATCCTCAGGGTCATAGACCCCAGAAGAAGACCCGAGGATAAACTACCCTTTGAGAAACTAACTTTAAAGGAACAAAGTATATATCCAGCAGGCTCTTTGATTCTCAGGATACCAAACATCTAAGCAATATCATATCAATAGCAGTACAAAAGGAAGCTGAAATGGACCTTGGTTAAAAAAAACATAGAGCATGAAGTCTCCATTTCCACAATTGATTGGTCTTTCAGACAAAAATTGGATATCTTCCCCAAACTAATTTTAGCCCCTTGGCCCCTAGCATAGAGCTTCCATATGACAGACATGCAAAAATTATTTGCTGAAAAAATAATCATGGATAGATGTATGGATGCATCTACAAAAGTAGTGCTTGAAGTTGCAAAGGGAGCAGTGGACTCACACAGGTTGTTTCCTTTTGTGTTTTTCTTTCCAATGTCCTCTTTCCTCTCTCCTCCTGCCATCCATGAGGCACAGACACAGTCTTCCCTTAGAGCAACTGCTTTGGCCATTGCTGGGCATCATCCATCAGAAGTGATGGGCCCCTCCACACCAAGGCAACAGGTGCAAGACGAGTGAGTCCAAACTACTTGGTATTCATTGTTGGGTTTTCCCTGGAAGGAAACAAGGCTACGTTCCTTCAGGAACTTTGCCATCTTTGGGTAATTGATCCTTTTCTAAATGCTCTCAAAGAGAGTACAAGTACCCCCTCCTCAGGTAAGAGATTTCACCATTTCAAACTGCCATGTTTGGTGTTAATGATCTAACACAGGGCCCAAGAAGAACTGGAAAATACTAAAAAAGAGGAACAAATACATGTCTAATCCTACAGCCCAAATATACAGATTACTAATATCTTAGGTATTTGCTTCAAGACTATACCAGGTTTTGCATAGTTCTCTTTTTCTTTGGGGATTTTTGTCAAGGAGAATGGGAAAGGGGGATTGTATATATCTGTGATTATTCTAGCGTATGCTATTTGGTTTCCTTCTCCCATCACTTAATATAATGGTTTTTTGTTACATACATGTAAATGTTGTATGTATATATAATGCTTTTCTTTATCAGCACCCTTTTAATGGCCAAATATTATCTCATCCACTAAACATCATTTTTTTTAAGATTATTTTTTTATTTATTAGAGAGAGAGAGATCACAAGTAGGCAGACAGGCAGGCAGGCAGAGGGAGAGGGAGAAGCAGGCTTCCTGACGAACATGGAGCCCAACGGGGCTCGATCCCAGGACGCTGGGATCACTACTTGAGCCAAAGGCAGACGCTTAATGACTGAGCCACCCAGGTGCCCCTAAACATCATTATTAATAATACATTTACATTGTTTCATTTTTTTCTCGGTCACAGACAAGACTCCATGAACATCTCTGCCCATCCATTTTTTCCTTGTACTTAGTCTTTAGGACAATGTCCTAGATGTGGGAGCAAATACTATATCCAAGAATGAAGCTTCTTTTTTTTTTTTTTTTTTGATGTAGTGTTCCATGATTCATTGTTTGCGTATAACACCCAGTGCTCCATTCAATACGTGCCCTCTTTAATACCCATCACTGGGCTGACCCATTCCCTCACCACCCTCCCCTCTAAGAATGAAACTTCTTAAGGCTCTTACTATTAATGGCCACCAAGCTGCTCTCAATATGGTTTTTTATTTTAAGTTTTAATATATTGGTGGTTTCAATTTCTAATTCTGGAGAAATTGCTGAAGTCTCAAATAATTTATCTTCTTTAATGCCAGACAATAAGTCTGGAGCTTTCTCAGTGCTACCACACAAGGAGCAGAATGATATAGCACAATGTGGTGATCAAAAACACAGGCTCAGTAAGAGACTCTTGAATATAGGGAACAAACTGAAGGTTGCTGGAGGGGAAGGAAATGGGATATATGGGTGATGGACATTAAGGAGGGCACTTGTGATGAGCACTGGGTGTTATATGCAAGTGATGAATCACTAAATTCTGCTCTGGAAACCAATATTGCACTATATGTAACCTAACTTGAATTTAGATTTTAAAAAAGAAGAGACCAAGACATGAGCATGCACAGGGGCAATATTGTATAAACACACTTAAACAGAAGGCTATTTGCAAACTAAGGGTTCACTGGAACCCAACCATACTGATCTGGAATTTCCAGCTTCCAGAACTGTGAGAAAATAAATTTCTATTGTTTAAGCCAAAAAAAACAAAAACAAAAACAAAAACAAAAACACACAGGCTTGGAATTAATTGCACAGTTTCAAACCCCAGCTCTGCCCTTACCTGCTGGGTGATCCTGGGCTAGTTATTCAACTCTCTGTGCCTAAATTTCTTCATTTTTAAAGTGGGAATAAATAATGGTTCTTATGACATATAAATGCCATGAGGATTAAATGAGTCACTACCTGTTAGGTGGTTTAACTTATGACTTCCATAAGTTAACTATTATTTTTATTGTCAGTCACCGAGATCACAGTTTACAGTAACGGTAGTGTTAGAAATACTAATATATTTGATGCAGAATTTACCATCATATTATTTGCTTTCTACTTGTCCTACCTGTTTCTAGATTCCTTTTCTCTCCAGCCCTTCATTCCTTTGTGTTTATAGAGTATTTAACATTTGTCCTATTTTCACCCTTCTGTGAGCATGAGGGTTAATACTCTGTTCACTGTTCTTGCACAGCTTACTTAGAGATGCCGCTGGCCATGATGCACCCAAGCTTAATCCTTTCCACCCCAGTTATACATACAGAAACTCCTTTTCCCTCCCTCCCAGTTTATTTCCTTTTGCACACATCTTTGCATATTTTATTCAAATATTATTATGGATCTGCAGTCAAAATTCATTTTGATATACAGACATAATCACCTTTTCTTGCCCTTCAATCTTTCTTGCATCTTCAAGCCTCCATCTGGGACCATTTTCCTTCCTCCTGAAGAATACCTCCACTATTCCCCTCCATTCAAGTTTACCAGCAACAAATCCACTCTATTTTTGTCTGAAAATGTCTTTATTCTGTCTTCATCTGTGAAGGGTATTTTTTACCCAATGTAGAATTCTAGGTTGAATATTAATTTTTCTTTCAACATTTTGAAAACTTCCACTTATTATCTTCTAGCTTTTATTTTATTTTATTATTTTTATTTTTTATTTATTTTAAAAATTTTGTTATTTTATTTTACTTTATTTATTTTTGAGGTGAAAACTGTCTGTCTAACGTCCCTCCTTTGAAATTCATGTGACCTTCTTTCTGTGGTCACTTCTCATATTTTCCCATTGTCTTTGATTTTCAGTCCTTTTCTCTGATGGGGTTTTTCTCTGGATTTCTTCTGCTTCTTGAATCTCTGCCAGTTTGGAAAATTGTAAACAATGCCTCTTTATATACTAAGTATGTACCTTCCCTTTCTTTTATTCTTCCAGAAGGAACCTCATCACATGTATATTAGAACTTGTCACCCCATTTCCTCTCTTATTCTTTCTTCTGTCTTTTTTCATCCTTTTTTTTTTCCCTGTGTGCCTCCCTCTGGATATTTTCTCTGAATCTGTCTTTCAAGTCACTGATTCTCTTATTAATATCCTTTAGTTCTTTCATTGTTTCTAATGCCAGTTATTGGAGTTTTCTAAGATTTTCCTTTGATTATCCTGATGGTTCCCAAATATTCATCAAAATTCTGCATTTTGGGGGGACGCCTGCGTGACTCAGTCAGTTAAGCATCTGCCTTCTGCTCAGTCATGATCCCAGGGTGCTGGAATTGAGTTCTGCCTCAGGCTTCTTGTTCAGCAGGGGAGCCTGTTTCTCCCTCTGCCTGCCACTCCCCCTGCTTGTGCTCTCTTTCTCTCTCTGACAAATAAATGAATAACATCTTTAAAAAACAATTATGCATTTTTTCTCGTATCTCCTTGACCACTTAAGCACTGTGATTTTAAGTTCTGTTGTTTGGTAACTCTTAGATCTGGAGCCCTTTGGGGTCTGTTTCTACTGTTTTTCCTTATCACCTCCTATGCCTTGATATGTTTGATTGACTGCCTGATGTATGTGGCAAATCAAAAATTTTATTTAAGACCTTATCTTCTTAGAGAGATGATTTACTTTTGTTTGCACCAGCATCCTGGGACCAATTTCAAGAATTGAAGTGACCCTTAGGAAGGCTTCAGTTTCCAAAGGGCTGTTCTGCTTCTATCCACCCCAACTTCCAGGATATAGGACTCAATTGTCTCAACCCAAAGCATGAGAGATATACCAGGACTTTTGTCAGGCCCTGAAATCCTGTTTTTCTCCTACTCACCTTATGAAATTGGCAAAAGCTCTCAATATCTTTTCAAGTTCTTCATCTACTCTTCCAGCTAAAAATTTTTACTTTATGGTGAAAATGACCCAAATGTGGGAAACTTCTCTTTGTGTTTCTGGCTTCTCCTGGATCTTGGCCTTATACTTTTTCACTACATTGACAGCTCTCCAGTGCCTTCAATCAGACAGCATGTGTGTGTGTGTGTGTGTGTGTGTGCACACGCATGCGTATGTGATCCAACTTTCTACTTGTCTTCAGCACAGAGTTGAGCCAAATCATCTGGACCACCTAGTCCATTGTTTCAGGAAGTAGAAGTCTGGAGTCTGTTTTTTCAAAGATATGCTTTTTAAAAAATTATTATTATGAAAAGAGATCCAGGAAAAAATATGTTTAATTTCAGTATTTCCAAACTTATTTTACTACAAATTGCTTTGTTTTTGTGAAGCAGCTCATGGAACAAATGTTCCATGGCATCTCAACTTACAAAAGGCTTAGATTTCAAAAAGCTGTCCCTAAGAACTTTGCTTCTAAGTTCAAAGTGGTATTAAACAAGGCACCATTGTATTCACGTTTATGCAAAGTTAAGTTACAAGAGAAGAACCCTGTTTGATGGTTTTGTTGTGACTCATCCCACCCCATGTAACAATTGACATTCTTTCACCACTGTCTTTTTTTCTTTTTTAATTATTTGTACTTTTATTTTCATTGTAATTGTATGCATAGGGAACACCGGATTGGTCAAGAAGGCACCTGGAGACAGATATGTAATGACATTTAAACATGTTTTATTTTGAAATAAGAATAGATTCACAGGAAGTTATAAAAATAACACACAGAGTCCAAGTGTACCTTTCATCAGGCTTTCCCTAGAGATGACATCTTATATAACCAAAGTACAATGTCAAGACCCAGATGTTGACATTAGTGTAATATTGTTAAAAGACCTGCAAACCTGTTCAGTTTTTAACATTTTTTAATATGCATGTGTGTGTGTGTGTGTGTGTAATTCTATACAATTTTATCTAGGGTATGTATTCACTAAACTACCAATACAATCAAGATATAGAATTCATCTGTCACCAAAGCAATGCTCTTATGCTACTCTTCTATATACTTTTAACTAATACTTTTGAAGGGCAACATCAGCTATAACCATTTTACTCAACCTAACATCTTTTCTACCATATTCTTGGAAGATGACATTTCTATTTTCTTTTTTTTTAACAAAATGAGAAACTAAGACAGAGAGAAAACAAGAATTTGTCTGAAATCATGAATCGAATTAATGACACATTTCTTGACACTCTAGTTCAGAGTTCCTTACAATAGACTTTGTTTCTTCTAAGACCCTTCCTTCTTTCTTCCTGTCTAGTTTGGAACAACAGGTCCCCTGGAGGTCATGGTTGATAATCACAATCCACAGAGTATTTAATCTGAAGTTTGTGATATGAAAATCAAATACTCAACTTTGCCTGCAGCAAATATTGCATTATTCTACTTAGCAAGAATTATAGGGTGGGTAACTTGGAAATCATTCACATAGTTACTTTTGAAAGAATGCCTAAATCTGAATAGAATTTCTAAACTCTTAGCTCAAGAGTTGATTACTTAAAAAACAAGAAATGAATGCATTGACTGTGTCTACAAGTGACATTTCCTAGTTTTCTTCTTTATCATCTCTCATCTTTGGGGGTTTGCCTAAAGGTCACCAAGTTTTGAATGAACCTAATAAGGATTCAATAGCTTTCTGCAATGGCAGAGAATGTTTCTGGAGAGTGAAAGAATATTTAATGAAGTCCAAGAGCAGAAATTAACAATCTGGGGTTTGTACAATCCCATAAATACTCATCTTTGGGAAAAAGTACTAGGTACAAAGAGGCCTAACAGAATCTGTAGTGACCTCCCAGGGCCATCCAGTGTAGATCAAGGAAGCTTTTCACCCTAGCATTTTCTTGCTGCAAACTATGTATGCATGAAGCCCAGGAGAACATCTGAGGAGCAAGAGGCCTTTAGAGTCTCCATTTGAGTGCTGATTACTTTGTACAAGTGTAGAAACACCTGGAATGTGTAGAATTTAGGGAAAAGAAAGGAAGAGGCATCATTGCACACTATGTTACATGACTCATTACATGGTATCCCACTGGAGTTATGCTGTTTGGGAGGGTATGAAGCTCTCTTCTTGGCATAGAACATGTAGCAAAGCAATTGCAACCTAAGGAACCACAGAAGGATTTTAAAAACATTAATCTCTCTGGCATGTTCTCTCCCAAACCACCTTCATACCCGTCTACAAAGATGTGTTGGATTCTTAGACTGGGGCTGTGGTTCAATGAGTGATCTGTGCTATAGATTTTGAATACTACAGATATTCTTATACTTGGACAATTAACTCACATAATTTATTCATATCTGTAGTAACAGGTGAACTGCCCTCCATTTAGGGCTTTTTAAATTCATTTAGTCCTTTTTCTCTGATGTTTTTTCATTATAACTAGACTTTTAAATTTGGGGCTCACAGAAGATCTACCTTAAAGGCATTTCTATCAGTTTTAAGCATAGTAAGCATTACAGTGCCGTAGGACAGATTTGGAAGTTGGAAGGTGTTTATCTAAACAGAGGCAGACTTTGAAGACTTCACCATTCTCTCGTTTGTGCTCCCATCAGTGACGGGTTTCTCCATCAAAGGGGAGACTGTGTTTAATTTCCTAAGCAAGCTGAGGCAGCTACTAGGAAAGGAAGGTCTTCTAACCCCACCAATTTGCTGTTTGGAGAACTGAGACCATTAAAGACGTGGAAAAATTTAAGTTGCACAAAATAGACTGAAAATGCTGGATATTGAAGATAATGTGCCTTTGGCAAAGGCAACATCCTTTTCCTAGGAAAAGAACTTAAACAAGCCTTATTAAAAAAAAAAAAACAACAACAACACTGAGTATATTGGACATCAAATACCTCTTAAATAACATTTGGGTGAGTTAACTGAAAAGGTACCAATCATGTATTAGATTTTTTTTTTCTAAATAAAAAACTTATGGGTATAAAAAATAAGGGGGAAAATTCACAGCTTTTTCCTCACACTGTAGGGTAGAGGCCACCCACCCTGTTTGGGGGTCCTGCACACTTCACATTGAAAATAGATCAAAGAGCCTGAGAGCCCAAAGCTGACAATCTAGGGATATTTTTATAACCCAAGGGGGGAAAATCACTTTGCAGTTTCCATCACACATGGAAAAGTGATTAATTATATTGGGGGGGAAGCTTATAATATTCAAAGAAGCAGTATTAAGTGAGTCTGTGACTCCTCATTTTATACATGGTATAAAGGCCAAAGAGCTTCATTGCAGTGCATGGGAAGGAAGTTGCATGGAAATGAACGTTTTCAAGAATCTATTATTGAAGTTTACAATTTGTAGACGTTTACTGAGTTGTCAAGGGTGGCAAAGTCTCTAAAGGTGAGTTAACGTTGTTGTTGTTGTTTGCACCAAATGAACATTCATGGATTTCAGGAAGGCCCCAAGATAAAATATAAAGTGTTACCTTAAAAGACCATCAACAATGAGTCTATTTTGCAAAAACCCCACCCCATCTAACAATGCTATCATTTTATCGACTTTTCCCTTGGACTATGCCTTCCAAAGATGGGGCTGCCCTGACTTGTAGAAACAATAAACAATCTTGAGAGATTAAAATAAATGACTTCAGGCTTCTTTTAATTTTGTGCAAACCTTTTGTGAGAATAAAAGAATCACTATCCTTAAGTAACTGTAGAATTACATCATTGATCAACTATGTCCCTAGTGGATAAGAACTCAAGGTGAGACATGGTGTATGAAAGGAATTGTTTCTTTGGTAAAAACCCCTCAGCAATTAAAAACTCCAGACAAAGGGCTTTCTCTCTGCATCCCCTGCACTATGCAACCCCCCGCTCCCTTCCCCACCCCACTGGTGAAAAAGGCCAGAAGTTTGGTTGTGGGAATCTGACATAGTTCTGGCTATATTTTTGCTCTCTCTAAAGTTAATCATAAAAATATTATGAGCTGTGGGTTGGAAGTGGTTTTGGAGAAGGTGTTTTCAGGCATTGCAAATGTTGAATATTTTGAGAAAAACTAACAGTATTGAACTGAAAATTCATTCGGGTGGCATTCTTTTCTCCTGCTGTTCCACAGTGAGTTTTGGTTCTTCCTGGAGACACTTCTGGGGTTGGTTCTGGGTTGAGTTTCCTGCAAACCACTGCAGAGTCCCTCTTATGGGAAGGAAGGCAAGCTGTTAAAGGTATGTTCTGCTCAATGGATAGTGATCTCCAGGGGACTCAGGTTGGTGGTTGGGAGTCTAGACAGCTTTTCTCTTGATAGTGAACCATGTGCAACAACCAATGAATAGGCTTCTTTAAGATTCGCTTTGAACAGAAAAGCACTTCAAATTGTGCTTCTGGACTAACGTCTTTCATATGTCACTTGGGAGGATGAGATGACTATTTACAAGTCAAAACGCTTTCACCCTGCTAGCCTGGGAATGATAATGACAGTGATGATGATGCCGATGATGTTAATAATGGCTAAAAGTGAGCAGTTACAAGGCCAAGTCCCTCACCGAGCATTTTAGGTGCAAATTCCCAGTTAAATGTGTCAGTAATTATCTGAGATAAATACAGTTATTCTCACAGAAAAACAGGTTACAAAACCTTATATCACATGCTCATGACCACACAACCAGAAAAAGATACAGCTGAGAAAGGATTCTAGATGCTGCTGAGCCTTTACTCATTCTGTCATGGTTTTTCATATCAGCAGTGCTTTGTAACTGTTATTTGAAGTTCTTTGTACAGAACATTTCCATCTGAAAAGCGAGTGACATTCAGACTCTGCCAGCTCTCTCAAACCAAATAGATGATTTCCACTTACATGATCAGTTGTTGCTATGGACTGAATGTGTCCCCCCAATATCCTATGTTGAGGACCTCACCCCCAACATTATCATAATTTGGGGAGGGGGCCTATAAGGAGGTAATTAAGGTTGTGAGGTCATAAAGGTGGAGTCTTGATCCAGTAGGGGTAGTGTGCTTATAGCAGACTAGGAGACACCAGAGCACTCTCTCTTTTTCTCTCTCATTCTGTCTCTCTCCCTCCTTCCCTCTTTCTTTTTCTCTTTTCCTTCCTTCCTCCCTCCTGTTCCCCTCTTCCTCCTCCTCCTCCTTCTTCTTCTTCTTCTTCCTCTTCTTCTTCCTCTTCTTCTTCCTCTTCTTCTTCCTCTTCTTCCTCTTGTTCTCCTTCTTCTCCTCTCTCTCTCTGCCATGTGAGAACACCTCATGAAGGGGGCCATCTGCAAGCCAGGAAGAGAGTCTCACCAGGAACCAAATCAAGTGGCACCTTGATCTTGAACTTCCTAGCCTCCAGAACTGTGAGAAATAAATTTCTGTTGTTTACCAACCCCCTCCCCCCCTCAGTCTATGGTATTTTGTTACCGAAGTCTGAGCAGATTAATAAAATTGTCTATAAAAAAGAAAGGAAAGAAGAAATATACAGAAAGAATTTAAAAAGTAGCAGAAAGGCACCTGGGTGGCTCAGTTGGTTAAGTGGCTGCTTTTGGCTCAGGTCATGATCCCAGGGTCCTGGGATTCAGGCCCACGTCGGGCTCCCGGCTCAGTGAGGAGCCTGCTTCTCCCTCTGCCTCAGCTACGCCCCCTACTTGTGCTCTCTCTCTGTCAAATAAATAAATAAAATCTTAAAAAAAAGCAGAAGAAAGAAATCAAGTGACTCATAAACATATAAATTGTTAGAAAAGTGACCCTGAAATCCATTATCCACTGTTAGCCACATAGTGGCTGACCTAAGACAGTGATTGAGGTGAGGGTTTAATCAATTTTGATATTTAAAAGCTTTGGTTGAGAAAAGAATTGGTTGGTTCATTTTTGTAATTTTTGTGACAGAGCTAGATTTTGACAAACTATGTTAGTAGGACAGTAAAATTAGTTCAAAGCTTTTAGGATATACATAAGCATTCTATTCAGTTCTCTGTTCCCAAACCATTATAATCCCATAGCTGTGTTTAAGGGAGTGACATTGGGATTAGTATGTAATTTTCCAGAGCATCCAGAGAAAATACACACAGTGCTTTTAATTATCCATAGTCGGGAATGCAATTTGTATTTTCATCTTTCCGGGTTAAAAGTGTATTTTAGACAGGAAGAGTCTAGAGCTATGCATTGCCAGGGATAGCTGCATTTCCAGCAAGCCAGCCTGGGATCTGATGCTCCTGTAGTCTAGGCACCTTGCCAACAGGGAGAAGATTGTAAATATGTGGAGAAAAATTTTGCAAACCTTTTCTGCTTAATTAAAATAAATTTGGGGAAATACACTTAGATAAGGAGAAAGGTATACTGCAATAGTATTGTTAATTTATCATCCTTCCCACAAAATGATTTGTTAAAACTGAGGTAGGAATGTTCATGTGAAAACCTGTCAGGAATCCTGGCATGTGAATCAAACCATGCACGCTCATGAAGGAAGTCATCAGGCTTCCTCATCAAAAGCAACGAAGAATGTTTTGGAATCCAGGTGTCATTTCCAGACACAGAAGGAAGTAAAGGGGTTTTCAAAGGCAGAACTGTCAGTGATTTCGGCACTGCCTTTGTTTTTTCCTGAAATGGAGAACAGAGCACAGAGAAAAAGGAGTTAGGGAGAAGATTTCAAAAGTTAAGACATTAACAAATGTATCCGGTATTCAGGTACTTGGTTTAGGGCCATGATTTGGGGGTCTGTGGGGAAGATGGGTAGTGGGTCTCTGCAGGACACAGCCTCTAATTTCTCTTGCTTTCTTCAGACTCTTCCAAAGTCTGCATCTGTTGCAAGACAGGTGAGAAATTGGCAGGGGCACTTGTTCTAGAGGAAGTCAGGACTTTAGATATGTTAGAGGTACAGAATTAGCTTTCCGTGTCACACATGGCAAAATGTACAATTTGGACATTTCAAGGAAAAGTATGTTTTATTTCTACTCACCTTCCAGGCCACGGGTTCTTGCCATGAGGCATGTGGCAACTTTTCTTTCCCCATCACTGTCTCTAACCAAACTAAGCAAATTTACATTTGACCCAAATCTAAGCCTTTTTTTGGGAAAGTTCCTCCTAAGTTTCCCCAAACTTAGGACTGCAAAGGTTAGGACTGACTGCTTCACTTGTCAGTTGGACTCTTCTATTGATAAATTAATATCATCAATACAAGATTCTTTGAAAGGCATCACTATTGAGCCTTATCAAAGCAATGGAAAAAATATGAATGTTTAGGGGTGCCTGGTGGCTCAATAGGTTAAGCATCGGACTCTTGGTTTTGGCTCAAGTCCTGATCTTGGGGTTGTGAGATCGAGCCCTGCATTGGGCTCCGTGCCCAGCTCAGAGCATGCTTGGGTTTCTCTCTCTCCCTCTCCCTCTGCCCCTCCCCATCACCTGCTCCCTCTCTGAAAAAAAAAATGAATATCAAAACTTTCAAGGTCAGTGTTTTCAAGCAGCATGTTCTCACTTGGAAAATTGTTCATAAGCTGCACCCTTCTTATTTTGGGAACAAAATAATTAAATCATTCTAGAGCCAAATTGAAAGCACACTGAATCCATACAGGGAGGTTATTGCTATTTCCATACAACAAGGAGTAATTTGTTTTGTTTTGTTTTGTTTTTTAATTTTATTATGTTATGTTAATCACCATACATTACATCATTAGTTTTTGATGTAGTGTTCCATGATTCATTGTTTGCATATAACACCCAGTGGTCCATTCAATACATGCGCTTTTTAATACCCATCACCAGGCTAACCC
>NC_138369.1:184333507-184381418 GCF_054177405.1 Leptonychotes weddellii | reverse complement strand
AGTTTGGCTATTGTGGACATTGCTGCTATAAACATCGGAGTGCACATACCCCTTTGGATCCCTACATTTGTATCTTTGGGGTAAATATCCAGTAGTGCAATTGCTGGATCATATGGTAGCTCTATTTTCAACTTTCTGAGGAACCTCCATACTGTTTTCCAGAGTGGCTGCACCAGCTTGCATTCCCACCAACAGTGTGAGAGGGTTCCCCAACAAGGAGTAATTTTTATTTATTCCTTTATCATTTCTGGTCTAAGATATTGTGGTCATAGAGGGAGAAATTGTCCATTCTGCTCTTTGTTCTTAAATCTCTGGTTTCAGCTTCTGTTTTGTAGTAAATGTCTGTGATTGACATTCTGTGGAAACACTTGTATCATTTTGCCGTTTTCTTGGTACTGAAAATAGACTCTAACTGACCCTGGGGTTATTTTTAATATAAACAACATTTTTGTTTTTCATATTATGAAAATTATGGATATGCGCTCTAAGGAAACATTGAAGAAGAAATTTTAAAATGCCTGTAATTTCACCACCCAAATAGAAACGTTGTTGATATGGGGGTGAGTACAAATTTTCCAACCACAGCTATTTCAAATCCATTGTGTTAAGAAAGGAATATGCTCTGCAAGCATGAAAAAAACCATGTTCAGAGTCACCTAGCTAGTTAAGGACAAGACCAGAGGATCAGTCATCCTCATTTGGTCAGGTTGTCCCAGGGTTAAAATGGAAAGTCTCACTTCCTGGAAAACCTCTCAGTCCCTGAGAATCCTGGACTGTAGGCAAGACCAGGACTGGACCTCAAACCTAGGTTTTTGCGGTCCATATGTGGTCCATACATACTCACTCATACGTGTTAAAAAATGACCTCTTGTGATATATAGTTTGATAACTTTACTCACTTTATACACATAGAATATATTTCTATTGCAATACATGTAACTCTGCAATATAATTTTTAATCTTTCCGTATTATTCCATTGTGTGGATCAACCAAAATGTATTTACCAGTCGTGTATGAATGGCTGTTAGTATTACTTCCAAATGTTTGATATAAACAATCCTGTGATAAAAAAGATACACATTCATCTTTTTAAAAATTATTTTTTAAAGATTTTATTTATTGATTTGACAGAGAGAGACACAGCAAGAGAGGGAACACAAGCAGGGGGAGTGGGAGAGGGAGAAGCAGGCTTCCCACTGAGAAGGGAGCCCGATGTGGGGCTCGATCCCAGGACCCTGGGATCATGACCTGAGCTGAAGGCAGACGTTTAACAACTGAACTACCCAGGCGCCCCTACACATTCATCTTAATACATTTCCCTCTTAGGATAATTTGTCTGAAGTAGAATTACCAAGTCAATGAGTACACACATATGTTAAGGCTTTTGGTGTATATTGCCAAATTGCTCTGCAGAAAGATGATGCCAATCCACCCTATCACCAGCTGCCATAGTCTCCCCAATAACTGAGATTATCAATCATGTAATCATTCATAATTTGATGAGCAGATATTAATAATTCACTGATATTTTAATTTCTATATCTTTAATTATTAAGGAGGTAGATACACTTTTATGTTTTTGTTGGTCACTTGAATTTCTTTTTGTGTCCATTTTCTATTCATGGAATTCCATGGATTATTCATCCTCTTACTGGTTTCTAGAGATTTTTCACAGGACTTAGGTTGCAAATATTTCCCCAAGTTTATGTTTGTCTTTGAACTACCTTAGTATTGACGGTAATGGTGATGAGAATCATACAGAAAATTTTGATTTCCATGTAGTCAAATGTTTTATAAATTCCAAATTTTAAATTTCTGAATGTCTTTTTTTTCCTAAGCTAATGTAATTGAGAACTTATCTTTCACATTTAAAAGAAAACTTACATCAAGGTATTATGGGCATCAATCTAATGTGGTGGACAGAGCAAGAAGGAGAGCCAGAGGCTGGGGTCCAGCCCTACATTGCTCTCAGTCAGTGGACGGCTTTGGGCATGATTTTTACATCCTTATAAGATTAGCCTCCTTGAACCCATTCTGCACAAGTTCGTTGGCACAATGACAAGAACTTGCTCTAGATCTTGGCTGCCCATAGTAATCACCTGGGGAGATATTAAAACTATGGGCATTCGGGACACATCCCAACCCCTGTAAATAAAATCTCTAGAATTGGATCCAGCCATCCCCATTCTTCTAAGGTCCCTGGTAACTTGAGACCACTGATCTGGATGGATGCTGTGTTTTCCAAACTTGCCTGATGATTTCTGTAATTCCTTCCCAAGCTTCTGCCTGGGAGTTTGGATATAGTACATCTGGGCTGAGTCCTGAAAAATCTGTGGCATTAGCCAGCATTTCAGCCATTCTTATTCTTGGGCATTTGGGGACACACTGAGCTGGGGCCTTCGAACATAGCATTCGTATATTCCTGATAGTCTTTTTGGATGGTCTTCTTGCAGAAATCTTATTCTGAGGCTGAAGTTATCCATGAAGGCTTGAATTACATCCTGGGAATTAGCACTCTGACACCTGCCCAGTCTCCTTGATACCATCACAGATTGTTCAAACTGCATGGGACACTAGGGACTGTCGATCCCAAACCCCTAAAAGAAACTGAAGGGAAGTCCCCAAAGTCACACAGCTAGCTACTGAGTTCAGAGCCAGAAATAGAATTCAGATGCCTGGCCCCTAATCCCACACCATCCTCACCTCCTCCTGACTCAGTGACTTCACCTGTGAAATGGGGCAAGAGTCTCTCCTTAAACCTTCCTTTGAGAAGTGTTCCAAAAATGAGTGGGGTGATGTCTGCAGGGTTTATGAGCAACTTAAATGAAAGACACTGTGATAAGTACAAAGAACTATTTTTCATATGACACTTCAAAGCTCTGCAACGTCAAAAGGCCCTTTTTATATAAATATGCAGAAACAACGGTTGAAAGGAAGTAGCTCCTGTATCCCACCTTTTGTATTCCCAGACTCCTCTTACCATTCATTTTGTTAGTGTTGCCTCAATAGTCCATCGGCCTGACTGGAAGCGGGAGGAAAGAACCAGATGACAAAGCAGTATTCTCAATGACCGGCTGGGGTTCAGTCTCCCGTACCACCCTGCACTCTGATGTTCACAGCCCCAATCCCAGCTTACACAAATAATTACCAGCAGAGACATATGCTTAATGCCTGACTACCCTGCCAAACCGTGAGCTGCCTGAGGTCAGGCGTGACACATGCTTCATGTCCCCAGAGCCTGGTATGGTGTCCACCCCAGGTATTATTTGAATGAATGAATACACGAGTCCATGAATGCATGATCCTGGTCAACTGCAAGGGCGACTGCTGAGTGAGGACATCAGGGTCACTTTTATAAGCAAAAGGGATAGTTAGTACCTGAGGTCTGCACCCTTCACTCAAGGAACTTCATGTATTTCTGGGCACTTTATCCCTTTCCCTCCCCACCTCTACTACACAAAATGTGTGTATGACGCCAGCTTTAATATTTAAATCACTGGGTGTATGGGAGTCATGGCGTATATGGAAAGTAAGGGTTGAGGGCTGGAGTACACAGCAATTTTAGTTATTTTGACAGAGTTATAAATGTAAGTGATGGATTCCTCCCCCCCTTTTTAGTTGAGGGCCTGCTAAGGGATAGATAATTTGCATTATCTCATTCATCATCCCTAAAGCCCTGGGAAGTAGGTATGACCAGCCGCATTTTGAAAATCAATAAGCCAAGGCTCAGAGTGGTTAAGTAACTAGCACAAGGTCACACAGCTAAGACTTTAATCAAGTCACTGGATTCCTAAATTCCCGTTCTTTCTTCAATATTGTACTGCCTTCCTGCCTCATGAACTCAAGTTTATTTTTTCTAGACTGTTTCTCATGGTCATACATAAGTAGGCTTTACTTTTAAAGTTTAATCATGACCCAAGAACGCCACAATCTACAAAGAGATCAGAAAGATGGAGGATGAGGGGCAGTAAGGTTAAAAATGAATCTTCCTCATGAGGAGCAGTTAGTTGCCTTCATGGAAAAATGTGCAGTTAAACTCAGAGTGAAAATACCAACGATGGCTCACTGTAGAGTGGAAATGATCAGTCAACCAACCCAGTATTTTGTCTACATGACATAAATAACTGTTTGGGGTATTTTTTTTTTCCACTCTATTGGCCAATTTAAGTGTACTGTGAACAGAACATCTGATTCATTCAAACTGTTTCCAAAACTCTACTGCAATGTATGGCTTCAAATTTACCGTTAATATTCGTGAACCCCCCGCTGTAAGCGTACCCACGGGAACACACACGCGCCACCTTCATCACCGTCCCTTCCCAGTGTGTTCTGCGCTCACGGACCTGACTTAATAAGTGAAACACGGGTGTGTTTACTCTCCCTACAGCCACGTCACATCACAAGGGTGTGTTGTCTCCCCCTTGAGAATATTTGTTTATAAAGGGGTAAGAGTTTTTAATATATATGCAAAGAATGATAATGAGATGTGTCTGGCCAGCACATAATGGAGCGAGATTCCATCTAGTTTCAACAATGCAGAGCACCAGGGCTGAGGCCAGTTTTACCGTAACTCACATTTTCAGCCCTGTGAAGGTGCCGCCCACACAGGAAATGACTTGGAACAGGTGGTCCACGGAGCTTGCTGGTCTTGTCTGACTCCACGGGTAACGCTTGTGGGCTACTGAGTCACTGAATAATTATGAGCCTGAACAAAAGGCTCTCAGATAAGCCCGAAGTCAAAACGGAGAGAAAAGCAAGGTGTAGCAAGTGACTGTCTCAGCGTGCTCACTGCCCAAACGGAGTTGATGAATGAGCGTCCCTTAGGAAACAATGCTCCTTTGGTTCTCACTCCTCCTTGCTCCCCAAGCATCTGGGAGCAGCAGGACGAGAAAGAACGGGTGAAGGAAGAGCGGTTGCACACCTCGGATGTCAATGAATGGAAATACAGTAGAAAATATCTTACTTGGGATCACTGCTCACAGAGACAATGAGCTGTTGTGTCTCAAGTGTATGAGCTGTCATACACATCTACATATGTGTGTTTTGGACACATACATGCTTTTATCTCTTTGGATCCCTCCTCAGACTGGGAGGCAGTGATGCAATTCTTCCCATTTTACAGATGAAGGAACTGAGGCTTAGGAGACCACATATGTAGCTTTAGCTTTCAGAAAGGTGCAGATGGGTAGAACTGTGTCCCCTCAGAAAAGATATTTTTGTGTCCAAACCACCGGTACCTTAGAATATGACTTCTTTGGAAATATTTTTGCAGATGTTATTAACCAAGGTGAAGTCATACTGGAGTAAAATGGGCCCCAAATCCCACATGGCTGGTGTCCTTATAAAAAGAGCACCACGTGAACAGACAGAGACAAAGACGGAAGGCCGTGTGAGGATGGAAGACTGGGGAGAGGCAGCTACAAGCCAGGGAACATCAAAAATGGCCAGCAACCCACCAGAAGCTAAGACGCGGTGAGGAAGGATCCCCCTTCAGGTTTTGGAGGGATCATGGCCCCAGTGACTGTTTGATTTCAAGCTTCTGGCCCCAGAGCTAGAGGATAACGGCTTGCTGTTGTTTTCAGCCACCCAGGTTGTGCTGCTTTCTTGCAGCCCCAGCACACTGATATGGGTGGGAACGAATATTTATTGAGACCATACCATGTACTCTTGGGTTAACCTTTCGCCATTCCCAGAGAACCTGTACGTCGTGTCAAGTTCAGGAAACGGAGGCTTTCCCATTCTTCAAAGAGTAGAAATTTTCCTTTCACTTGTACATGTAAGTCTTCACAGGATCATTTTTAAAATTTTAACAGTGGATCATAGGAAGCAATCGCCGGTTTGAATGTAAGTATTCCGATGAAGCTAATGCAAGTGGAGTATGTGCAGCTGAGAGGTAAGGAGAGCAAGTGGCTCTGTCAGGAAGTGGAGATGAGTCAGAAAAGGCCTTGGATGCAAATCCTGGAATATTCCTTGAGTCAGAGACTCAGGCCTCACTTGAGGAAAAATACCCGGGGTGAGACCCCCTCTACCTGCCACCAACTTCGAAGTTAGTAAACCCAGTGTCCGTAAGACCTCCTTCACTTCTAACTCCAATTACAAGTCAAGGGGTTTTGAAAGCACCTTCAGTTTCCATAATTTGTGGGAATAGAACTCATGGAAAACTGTTATATTCATAGTTGTGGTTTATTACAGGGAAAGAATACAGAGTAAAATCAGCCAAGGGGACAGGAACACAGTGCAAGGTCCAGCGGGTACCAAACACAGAGCTTCTAGTGGTCCTATCTCCACACATCCGGACAGCGTTGTCTTCCCGGCCCTGAGGTGTGACAGGATGCAGAGAGCATGCCAGCCAAGAAATCTCATCAGAGCTTTGGGGTCCAGAGTCTTTCCTGGGGTTCCATCACGTGGCCAGGGTGGAGTGGCCGATCTAGTTTCCAGCCCCTCAAGAGGCAGAGCTGAGACCTTGGGACTCAAAGCCCCTATCCAAAAGCATGTTGATGTGGCTCACAGTCCCCACCCTAAATCACATTGTTATTATCTGGCTGGTGCAAAGCCCCAAGGCAAACAAAGACACTCCTATCTGGCAGGACATTCCAAGGGCTTAGTGATTACCTCCCAGAAACCAAGGGCACAGACCAGACCCCTCTTTGGGCAAGTTTAAATTCTTTACTAGATCCTAAATTAGACACAGACTTCCATTTTTCCATAAAACCTCGCCCCAGGGAAGCATCTCTGCATCCCTAATTCTGGGAGGAAGCCCGCCTCCAAGTAGACCCTCAGGATGGGAAGAGACAGGGTCATTCTGCCCTCCCGCAGGCTCCCTAGTGTTTTTGGAGCAAATCCTGCTCTCAGCTTTCTCACTGGTGGCTGTCTGTGCAGCTGGATCCCTACAATGATTACTCTGTTGTGCTCACCGGGAATACTATGTTTAAAAACAACATGGGCCTGGGCCTATAGGAGGAGTTAGAAAGCTCAGGTCCATGGGAATGGACAAAAGATAGCGGGACTGGGGCATTGGAGAGGGAAAGGAGCCAGCACCCAGAAGCAGGGGGCGGAGCGGGAAGGTCAGAGCCTGCAAAATTCTCTGCAGCAATACTCTGTCCCCAGAGGGCAAGGGTCCCCTGGCTCAAGTTGGTGATGGGGGTTGAGGATACTCCTCTCTTCCTTATGACATTTTTATGCCAAAATAGAAAGCGTGCGACCTTCCTCAGAAGCTGCCTGCATAACCTAGGTAACCAGAAATAGCCAGGGCTGCTCCTTCAGAAGACAAGGACATTCTTCCTTTTGCTTCTAGCATCACCCTCCTTCCTTTCTGGATGTTCAGTGTCTTTTTTTTTTTAAGATTTTATTTATTTGACAAAGAGAGACAGCGAGAGAGGGAACACAAGCAGGTGGAGCGGGAGAGGGAGAAGCAAGCTATCCGTGGAGCAGGGAGCCCAATGCGGGACTCAACCCCAGGACCCTGGGACCATGACCTGAGCCGAAGGCAGACGCTTAACGACTGAGCCACCCAGGCGCCCCGATGTTCAGTGTCTTTATAAAGCTGTTGCCCCTCTTCTGCCCATAAGGGCATTCATGCATCTGTCCAATTTCTTAGATTTTATGACCAAACTGTAGACATTATTTCTGTTTTCATTTAGCATGCAAACATTTGTTGGGCTCTGGAAGTATTTTTACAACGTAGACAAGCGATACAGTGTGAGAGGAAAGTTGCCTGAGTGACAACCCCTATCCCAGCCGCCGCCTTAATGGGGATCTTTTGTCCCACACACATTTTTGAGGCAAAATGTGCCACAGGCAAAAGGGACGATTTTAAAAGAGGAAAGAAATGGGGAGAAAAATGGGAAATGAGTGTAATCATTTGCAGCCAATTTGAACTTTTTCCCCACGACTTTACAGGGTTTAAAAAGATTCATTGCATGGTAAATAACTGAAAAGAAAATCTTTCTTTGACTAGAACTCCATGAACACCGTACCTACCACGGGAAAGAGAAGTTAAAGTTACTGAAACCATGTCCATGGATGCATGAGACCTACAGGAGAGAAGAAATGTGTTTCGAATCTTGAGTTTTGACCCATCATTTGAAATTCATTTTCTCTGACTTTTCCATAAGCCCTGCCAAAGAAAATAAAGGAGCCAGCCTTGGCCCCCTCACGAAGCTCCCCCCTCACCCGCCAGGCCCACTAACTCTCTCAGATCGCCATGTGGCAACTCAGAGTCCTGAGGATTCAGATGAATACAGATCAAGTTGTCCTGACGTCTGTTTTTCATTGACAAGAGCAGAAATTAACATCACCTTCGGCTGGATTCTGCATTGTATTCCATAATGCATTAGGGGCCCCTTTCTGATTTTATTTCATATTCTGGCTTGATAGCACAGTTTCTCTTAACTTCAAAGGTTGTTCTCTGCTTGAATAACTCCTCCAAGCTTGGGGGGGGGGGCAGGTTAAAAAAAAATGGGTCTTTATTCTAAATGGGAATTTACTACCCCCCCAAAAAAAAACCTGTAAGAGAGGCAAAAGGCAAAAAATTCTTTGATAATCAAGTAAAATAAAATAAAACCTTAATAAGAATGAGGATGAGAAATGTTTCCTTTAATTTAGAACAATCCAGATTCTGCCACATCCTTAGACGGTGACTAGTTAATATTATTGTAAACCTCCTGACACAATCCACCGCAAACCCTGATACTCAAAGCTAACTGTGAATTTTTGCTTTTAATCCATTAGGAGCATTAGCATGACTCCGACTTTGCATGGTGTGTTTGTGCTTTTCCAGTTCTACACGGATCCTTTATAGTATATTAATATCATGCGTAATGTCAACATTTGGAAAAGTTTTGTGACTGACGGGGCTGAAAAGACATATTTCTCCAACAGCCTGTTTCCATAACTGAAGTCATTCTTCTTTAAGACACAGCCCACCATATGCTTTCACTTTTTTTTTTCTTTCTGTTTTTATCAGGGGACCTCCGCACATTGGATTTCAGTATAAATTTCAAATATATTAAGACAGTTCCAAAAACTCAAGCCAGCACACCCTCGGCTCCTTGTGGACCCCTCTCCTGAGGATTTATAGAGGCCTTCAAAGCCTCTCATCTGTAGTTGGGGTCAAGTCTATAATAGTAATAGCTGATGTTTATTGAGTATTTACTATATGCCAGGCGCTGTGCTAAATGTTTTATGTGTGTTGGGATGTTTAGGGTTCTCGAGAACTCGATGAAGGACAGACTGAGAGAAGATGGTAGCATGAGACAGTCAAGAACAGCTAGTGTGACGTTGCAGACACCTGAGACCCAAATCCATGCTCTTCATTTTTACCATACTGACTCTGTATGACCAAGATTGGCACCTGCTCACAGTAACACACTCAAACAAGCACAACCACACATCCCTACATAAACACCCCTTCTTGAATACCTCCTTTGGCAGAATTCACTTCTCTTGCTAAGGGAGCAGGGACTTTTTTCCATTCCCTAGTTCACTGTGAGCCTCTGGGGTTGGGGGGTGCAGAATGGGGTCCTTTTCCTGGGATGAGGGCCATTATTGTAAGATGCATCAGACCCACAACTAATTCCTTCCCAGAGCCACCCATCCGCACAGTGGAGAAATAATCCGGTGCAATAAATGTTTAGTAAGTGCATATTATTTATAATGCTTGTATTATGATCATGAGGGCAAAAATGTCCACAGATCCCTCCCCTTAAGCCACTCTGCATATCCCACCCCCAACATACACATGCACAGAATTTTGAAGTGTGGTCTTCCAGATTCCAGAGACTTCATGGAGTATTCCCCAGTCATGATGTAGAAGAGGATTAGAAAAAAAACAAAGCTTGGCTGGGAAAGGCTCTGAGTCATTCATGAGAGAAAAGAACAAGTCTGAAAAAGAACAGGAGGTTGGGGGGAGACTGAGAAGAGAGAAGGTGGGTAGAGGCTGGAGAGCGGAGTGGGTGTTGACAGGGTTTCACTCTGTCTTCCTGTGGAGCGTGAACCCTTCACGCCTCTTCCGGAGACCTCAGAAAGGACTTACCTTCTCCGGAGCCTCTCACATGGGAACTGCACCCCTTCCAGACATGCAACATTGAAGGGGGACGTTGGGGGTTGGGAGGGAGGCAGACTAGGTATATGAGGGGTATAAGGATGACCTCTGACCTCAGACAGCTTATAGCCTAATGTGCTATTTCAAGCAGATGCCAAGCAACTACAATTCAGAATAAACGAATTGCCTGTGCACGATCAAAACAGCAATGGAACGAGATTGATTCACGGGTGGGAAGAAATCAAAACATGGCGATGAGCTTCAGTGTATTCCTAGGGCAGATGGGGGTGGGGCATGAATGGAGCTTGGAGGGGTGCTGCCCATGTGTGAGCAGGGAAAGCCTGACTCCTCATCTGGTGGCAGTCCTACCTAGGAGGACCCATGTCCTGGGAAATCTGCCAGTCTCAGACAAACTGGGACTGCTGGTCAACTGACTCCTATTAGTTCCTAGGAGCTATGGGTCTGCCTCTGAGACCACCCTCCTATCTGTCCTCATTCCCTCACTGTCACCACCACCCAGGAAGGCTTCCAAAGCTCCCCTTCCTAAATGATACAGTGGAAGATCTAACCCAAATAATAGGAATTCCAGAAGGAGAAAACAGTACCTGTTGAGGAAAATTTTTAAAGCAATGCAAAAAATAAGAGAATTAAGACATCTCTCTGCAGCTAAGAAAATGGGTCAGCCTTGTCTGGTATATATTGATTGCTTGTCTGGGTTTGTAAGAGGTTGTAGGGAATTATGATTTTCTCCTTGATCCTTACAAAGGTATGCTTGCATCCCAGTGGGTAAGAGAGAGAGCTTCCCCCAAGCCATCTCTCTTTCTTGGTATGGCAACCCACTGGGGGTGAATCCCTCCCCTGGGTTGCAGTGTAAAGACACAGTAGGTGGACTATGAGCCCACTGAGAAAATACCAGGCAATCTGCACTCCTGTCAGGTCCCATGCAAAGGGACTGGGCCTGCAACTTGCCCAGTCTTGGCATTCACAATTTCTTCATTTGTGATGTTCCCTGTTCACTTTCCTTATTGTCTCAGAGTCTTTAGTAAAACCATTTTGAATATTGCAAACTTATCTCATGTACTTCCAAATATTTCATGGGTGCCAGCAGCCCCTTGGATTAATGTAGATGTGGCAGAAATAATCAAGAACATTCCCATCACCAACCCCAAGCCAAACAGATGAGAAATTATAAGAACTAAATTTTTCTAAAAGATTTTGTTTGTTTGTTTAGAGTCGAAGCGAGTGGTTGCTGATTACATTTTTACTAGGGTGATTGTCATTTCCGTATACATTACTCACTTCTACCAGTTTGGGGATAATATGTCTTTGGATATGTATTTCCTCTGTGGCAGGTGTTTGGCAAATTAGCTTACCCTAAGCCACTGCATTTGGAAAAGGATCTGTGAAGATTACTGTCTAAGGCAGATGTGGGTGACCTATGTATGGCTCATCTACTTCCCCTGGGAGACAGGCCAACATCCCTTTGTATCCTGACCTATTGCTGCCACAACTCTTTTTTGGAGTCAGGCTTCTAATGTTGACCAGAGCCACCAACAACTGTACCCCCTTGGGTGAAGGTAACTTGAGAAAGGAGAATACAGAAGCTTATCCAAGAAATTAGACTCAGGGGACTGTCTAGTTTGCATGGGCTCTGCCCACATTGAGGCCTGCCCCCCTCCATGTCCTTCCCAATCAGGCGCCCACAACACAATCACTAGTCTCATGCTAAGGCTCCAGTGTAAGGCGATAAAAAATGCAAAAGTCAGATAATCATTTGGATTTTATCAAGTGGACTGCTCAGTGTTTGATATCATGAGGATGAAAACATTGGTACCCGTAAAGCATAAACTGTTTCTGAATTTTTCCACATGGAAGCATCTGAAAACCTTCCTTCAAAGAGGAGGGTGGAATAGTAGTACAGTTCTCATCTTGCGCCTGTGGAACCACAGAATGTTCCAGAACAATCTGACTGGAACTCCTGGTAGAACCACAAGCCACTGCCCTATGCAACAGGACCAACAAAGCATCAACTTCATCCAAGTCTCTCTTTCCTCACCTTGTTAAGGAATCCTGATGTCTTGACCCAAAGTTTTTTTTTTTTTTTTTAAAGATTTTATTTATTTATTCATGAGAGACAGAGACAGAGAGAGAGAGGCAGAGGGAGAAGCAGGCTCCCAAGGAGCAGGAAGCCTGATGCGGGACTCGATCCCAGGACCCTGAGATCATGACCTGAGCCGAAGGCAGACGCTTAACCATCTGAGCCACCCAGGCGCCCTTGACCCAAAGTTTTAAGACGAGTTTGGAAATCTTCAGCCAACATACATATAGAAGTGGCTTTACTTGTGCACCGCTCTGTTGTCTTTGGAAGTCTGAAGGTCTGAATCTCTCACTCGTGCTGGTGTGTATAGGCCAAGGAGACATTTTCTTGCCTGGATCAATACCTGTTAGGGAGATGAACTGAGCAGCTTCTAGCATCTGGAATAGTCTTGATCATTCTGTCTTGAATTCAGGGCGCCTATCTTGTGCTATAGAGAACCTTGGAGAATGCCATGTCATGTGTAAATAGCGCTCCCGACTTGTAGTGTCAGGATTCCCATAGAGATGTCAGGGCTGAACGTAAATCACACCGAGAAAATTAGGGTTGAACATTAGGCCAGGGCCAAATTACCCCCTGAAGACCCTGTCAACTCTAGGACTAGAAGTTTGATAAGTCTAAACAAACAAAAAAACAAGCAAACAAAAACCAAAACTTAGGATAACCATCAATAGAAATAAATCTTCCTGAAATTTTAGAAATCAGATTTCAGCATCTGCAGCTGGTTGGTTTTCACAGCCCTCTGAAGATTTATGCCCACGGTTTTATTGTAATCATTAATCTCCATGATCTAAGATTATGTTATTGCCTTCAAGCCTCGTGTGTTGGAAAAGATCAAGGTGCTTAATGAAGTGCAAAATTCATCCCACTTAAGAAAAGTAACGTTTTGCTCCCAAGAGAAAACCAGACAGAAAATGAGATTTTTTTTTCATGAAAGTTATTTGTTTTTGTTTAAAATCCTGGATCGCAGGACGAAGTTGTGTCATTTTCACACATAAATAGCAACAAGTGGCAAGGAAGCAATTGAATTCCTTGGCACAGTGCCTCCCTTTCCAGCTAAATACCTCCTCAGTTCCTTGAGATGCATCACCAGAAGGTTCCTTATACATCTGAGGGACAGAGATAAGGAATCTGAAGACCTCCCAGAGTTGGTTTAGGAGATAAAACACCTAGTGAGGGCTTAGAAATTCGGACCTGCCACAGTTCTGTCTCCACTATCTTTCATCTTAATTGTTTATTGCTTAGCTGCAGCTAAAATTCTATTCGTTGTTTTAAAAAAATATATCATTTATTTCTTTTGTCCAGGGGGAAAATATACAACCCATAAAGTTTACCATTTTAACTGCATTTAAGCATGCAGTTAAATGGCATTAAGGACATTCACACATTTCTTTCTTCATAGTAAAGATCTGGATGAGCATTAAGAAAGGAAGTGAAGAACGAGAATACACAGAGTGTGGATGCTACAGAGAATCTGGCCACATCCATTCCACATGCTTTACCCCTGGGGAGGAATTGTGGTAAAAATCATTGAATCTTGGTTGTCTTCAGTCATTCGAAATGTTCAGAGAAGAAGCAAAACCAAAAGAACAACTGTGTGAAGAAACTGTAGACACCACACATATGAATAATTCTAAATGGAGAAGTTGATGAATATTGGGGCGGGTTCAGAATCTTTCCAAAGTAGGAATCTTGAAATGTTTATTCAGTTTTTTTTTTCTTTCTCATATAAACGAAAGCCCCACAGACCCAGCTGTGTTAACGACTGGCTCACAGAGTGAGGTCACTCAAGATGGAAAGCACTGATGTGGTGACAGGCAGCTAATGGGAAGACAGTCGACAGCACGGAACGTGTTCAAGAAACAGTTGTTCATTTAAACAGAAGCCAGTCCGAATATGGGATGGACTCTTCCCCAGGGCATGAAATTCCCCATTTCCTGTGAACGAGCGCCTGAGGCTTCTGGAACTACTTTCAAAACTCTGTTACATTGATAGCGCCATCTTATTCCTTCTTACTCCTTTTCAGATGTGCCGATGTCTTTTCATCTTTCTTGTCTGCTAAGCCCCCTGAAGGCACTCCCTGAAGAAATCATTGACTACCCCTTAAAACTCTGGGGACTTGTAAAAACCACAATGGCGTGTTTCTTGTAATCAATTATATGGACAGTTGACAGCAAAGCTGGGAGGAGAAAAGATGGTCACAAAGAAGGTGTGTTGTGTGAGCTCCGCCTGCATCTCCAACTGACTCGTGGACCAGGAGAAGAGGAACCTGAGAATTCATTTTTGTCCTTCTCCCCAAGAGCAGCTGGGAAGCGAAATATACCCCCTTTGGGGTTGGCAGTCTTGAAGGTCAGCATGGATTGAGGCAGGCATTTGGAAACATTACATGAGGTTTGAGTTAAAGCAAAGTAGGAAATGAAGACTTGCTGGAACGAAGTGAAGGATGACAGTGGGCTCCAGTTTTTAGTGTAATAGATGCTGAAAAATGTCATGTCACTCTTAAGGAACGAATACTTCTAAGCAGATGTCTGTGCAGGAAGGGACCCACCCAGCATGGGGGAAGGAGCCCAGAAGTAAGAACCAGCAGTTACATGATCAAGGCTTGCCTCTGACACTAATTGGTTGTGGAGGCTCGAACAAGGACATAAATTCAGTGGCTCTCAACTCCCCTGTAAAATGAGGCCATGTGGTCTTCGAAGGTTGACTTCGGCTCTACAGGGCACTGCAGTGTAAATCACAAAGAGAAAACCAGCCTGTGACTTTAATGGTCCCTATGAGTTGCAGTCTAAAAACTTTCCAATTGAACACTTCCTTCCCAAGGCCACAGGGATGAGAGACGTACCTGGGGTCATCTGTCCCTTCACTGCCAGAGCTATCATTTGTCAACAAAGCCCTCGATGTTTGGGAGTGGTCCTGAACGCTCTTTGAATCCCAGTGGGAAGTAAGAAGTTACCTGCAGCTCCCTTAAATGAGCTCTTTATGCTATGCCTGTTCCCTAATACCATATCCACTTGCTGGGTGACCAGTTGAACCAGGCCAGGACCCGCAGGGAAGTCACCACACACAATTGGGTGTCTAGCGTGCACCTTGGTCAACCAAATTTGCCTTGCCTCTTTGTAAGAAACAGAATCCCAGTAGAAAAGCTTGAAAAACAAAACAAACAAAACAAAAAGTTTTTCTTATTCTGGCGTGCATTAGTCAGGCAGTTGGTGAAATGTGTAAATACCTCTATGCATATTAAATCCATTTAATAGAAACATTCCCCTGTGCACATTCATCCTTTAGCAGACCTTTAAAAAAGAAATCTCAGCATGTTTTATTTTCTTTTTAGTTTTGCATATGCTGGATCGAGGCTTTAGTGGCATTCCCATATTTTGGGGAGAGATGTGCTCTGTGAACGTTTTGATAAGACGCCTTGTCCTATACCCAGTACTGTGTTGACACGGTTTACGCTGTTGTAAATACCTTCTCTGGCCTGCACCTTTTAGAATGTTTTGGGAGTGAAACGTTTTATGACAAGTCTCCAAAGGTGGTATGGGAAGGCAGCCTGGACGTGGGAAATCTGACCTACACAATTTCAGCAGGGTGTTTTTATATCCCCGGGGTGGGGTGGAGAACAACAAAAATTATGCCCAACACAGCCCTCTTTTTGCAGTGCCCTCTAAGAAGATGTGCAACTGAGCCCTACTGTCTCAGCCCCTGGAATCTGGAAGTGGTAAGAAAAGAACAGCAGAGGCAAGGACCTTACTTCTCTCTTATGTGCTCTTTTCCAGTTTCAGTTGCGTGAGAGGGCTTAATTTGGGAAGATGGAAAACAAAAGATTCTCTGTTTGGGGAAGCTGAGAAAGACAATTATCACAGAGAACCCTCAGCTTTACAAATAGCATCTTGTTTAATCCTTATTATCTCTATGCAATCGTGTGCCCATTTTACAAATGAGGAAATAAAAGCACAGAGAGGTTACATAGGTCACCTGAAGTCACACAGCCAGCAAGGGGCAGGGATGATAGCCCAGACAGGCTAGCTGGAGAGCACGTGCTCTTTACCACCAGTTTGTTCCTGTCCCAGACAGCCTGTATATGGGAGGGGGAGTGGAAAGGAAAGGAGAAAGCCCCTAAAATGTGCCTCCTGGGGAGTTTTCATATGTTGCTCTCTGGACTTTTGGGGATCACTGCCCTTGCCTTGTTACCTTTGCCCTTACCTCCCCTAAAAGAGTCCCGTGACTATGCCCCACCCTGAGTCATTCTTGCCTGAAGCTGGAGATATAATTAGGTTCTTCTCCCTCCTTGGAATCTAGTGGGTGTTGATAAAAAACCAAACAGACAACAACAACAACAACAAAAGAAGAAAATAACACCCCAGACCCATGCTCTGATTACAACCTTGTCATCACAGAGGGTTTCTGCCAGTCAGTGCTCTTTCTTGCAAATCGGGCCAAGCCTGCAGCCCCCAATCCTGTGTGCTCCCAGGCTGCTCAGCTGCCCTAAGTCACAGCTCTCCCCCAACCTCTCTCTTCCCCCAGTCTTTGCTATCCAGATCTATAAGGCTAAGTACTCCTCATGTGTGTGCATGTGTGTGTGTGTGTGTGTGTGTGCATGTGTATCCATATATACATATGCATGGCTGACGTGGGGGGCCAGATCATTCTGTCTTGAGCATTGTAGGATGTTAGCAGCACCCCTGGTCTCTACCCAGTAGATGCCAGGAGCGCCCTCCCGCCACTGTGACACCCCAAAATGTCCCAGACATTGTGAAATAGTCCCCAGTGAAAAACCCCCAGGCTGGATTTAGACTTTAATCCCTGCCCTACTATCCCTGAGCCCTTCCCCAGCCTGCTGCCCTACCCACCACCCTGGACCTCACTGCCCATGAACACATGTCCCTAGTGGCCACATCCTCACATACTAGTCCTGAGCCCCATTTGTTTCTCCACATCAGTAACATATCCCCAGACTTAGAAAACCAAGGCTGAGCAGTTCCAGAGCTGACAAGACTATTGGACCCCTTGGACATGGTCTGTCGTGTCTGTTGGCATCTCTGAGGTCCTGTTCCAGAGCTGACTCACTTCTCCAAGCCCCCATGTGCAGATGTCATCCCTGTTCTCAATTCTGCCTTCAGGGAGCTGCCATCCTTCAAACCTAGATCTTGAACTAGTATAGAATCTTGTATTTAGGAACCAACCAACTCTGTACCTTGGCAGTTTTTTCTTGGTGCCAAAATTTCCAGGGTGCAGCACTGGGGAGGGGGGTGGGAAACAGGTAAATAACTCTTCCCCTCAGCTTTTGAGAATGTGAATCTGAATGGAACATCTATACGGGGTGGCCAGTCTGATGGTGGCAACAGCTTGCTTTTGTGTGTCCACCCCACAAAACCAGCTGATGACAAAAGAGTGAGAAATTACTTCAGAGGGTCAGGGAAGAATTTAAATAGTAAAGTTTGTAATTTAAATAATTTCTCTCTGATAGAGTCCTTCTGCTGCACGGTTTAATCCAGAGCAAATACACCCATGTATGTTCCAATAACTAAGTCATGGTCTTCTATATCATCAAGGTCTTTTGTGGCCCCACATTGTGGGGTGACCCCAGAAATAAAAGTCAGCCCATGGGGTCTGCCAGACTCATCAGGATAGGTGGAAACAGGGCCTCGGGAGGTTTGGCTCAGCAGTTTTTGCCCACTGAGAGACCTTTGTGTGTTGGACAATACGATGGTTAGTTTCATGTCAACTTGACGGAGCCATAGGGTGCCCAGATGTTTGGCCAAACATTATTCTGGGTGTGTCTCTGACAGCATTTCTGCATAGGAAGAGCATTTGAATTGGTAGGCCAAGGAAAGCAGATAGCCTCCCCTAACATGGGTGGCCCTCAACCAATGTGCCATAGATCAAATGTTTGTATCACAGTCCCCACCCCCACCAAATTTGTATGTTGAAATCCTAGTCCCAGTGTGATGCTTTTAGGAGGTGGGGCCTTTGGGAGGTGATTAGGTCATGAGAGTGGGGCCCTGATGAATGGGATCAGTGCCCTTATCAAAGAGACCCCAGAGAGCTCCTTCACCTCTTCCACCATGTAAGGATATCATGAGAAGACAACTGTCTGTGAACCAGAAAGTGGGTCTCAGCAGATCTACTGGTGCCTTGATCTTGGACTTCCCAGCCTCCAGAACCACAAGAAATAAATGCTTGTTGTTTAAGCCGCCCATCCATGGAATTCTGCTATAGTAGCTTGAACCGGTTAAGACACAGTCAGTTGAAGACCTGAAAAAGAACAAAAAGGCTGAGTAAGACAGAACTCCTACTGCCTTACTGCTGAGCTAGGTCACTGGTCTTACCCTGCCTTCAGGCTCAAATGGAAAAATCGGCTCTTCTTGGGTCTCAAGCCTGCCTGCCTTCAGACTGAAATGACACCACCGGCTCTCCTGGGCTCCTGCTCGCCCACTGCAGATCTTGGAACTTCTCAGATTCCACAGTCACATGAGCCCGTTCTTGATATATAACAAAGGTTCTATTTCCCTGGAGAACTCTGACTAATTCAGACAAAACACACAGTACCGATGCTGTCGATGAATAGTGCGTCAGAGGTCACATTACAGCTCAGTCAAGCCACCGACCATCAGTCCTCTCAGGACATGGTAGAGTGTTAAGTGATATAGTTGTCCAGGCTTCTAAGAACCGGAGATGAAATATTTGTCCCTTCATCGGAACTTGGGTTAAGGCGAACTACATTGAAGAAAGAGCAATATCTTAGATTAAATAAGAGAGTTCTTGGTGTTCTTAGCAAATATTGGTACTAGATTTCATCATCAAATAACTCAGATTGAAATAAAGATAATGACCATGATGATATTAGAGATCTTAACCTATTCCATCTTTATGACAAATGCTTATTATTACTAAATTAATAAAGATGTAGTACAGAGATTTTAGAATTTGCATATTATTAGACGTACATGAATGACCCAGATTTCTCCATGTTTGCGTGGTAAGCAGTGCCAGGTCTGGGGGGCCCTCAGTGGTGGCTCCCAGGCTGCTGTGTCACCCCCAAACCCCAGCTCTCCTCCCTACTTCACGCTCCATTCCTGTGCCCTGAGGCAGGCACCTGAGCTGCTGAGAACGTTCTTACACACACATTCTCCCACCTTTGACTGGACTGTTTCACAGGACTAATTCCCTAAGTAGAATTACAGAGTCAAAGACTATGGAGCCAGTGGAGACATACTGCCAAACTGCTCTCCAGAAGGTTCTACCAACCCGCAACCCTTCTCGAGCCTGTGTGCCCCTCTCTCCCCGTGAGGGCAGTAAATGCTTGTCTTCATGCAGTGAAGGATGCTCCCTGGAGCTGCACATTTAACAGTTCGTAACCAATTACGGGTATTTTACTCAGATTTTTTTTTTTTTTGTCCTGAGAGATGTGTGTCTTCTTTCGTCTTTTGCGGTTTTGGCAGCAGTGATCATCTTTTCAGCCAAATTGGGCTAAAGAAGCCAGCAAGTGAGATAGACTGGTAAAGAAGGTTTGCCTATTGTATTTCCTCCATGCACATATGGTGTCCATAAATTCTGCCCTAAGTCTCTTTGTTCAGACAGGGTTGTGTAAGTTCCCAGGACAGCTACCTTAATTTTTGCTCTCTTTTTTAAAAAGCAGGTATATGAGCTCTGACAAACCCTCACAAGGCAGCAGCATGAAGTAGAAGATAGACCAAGCACCTGGGAAGCGGGCCACACGGTTGTGACCTGGATCTGCCCCACAACCCTGGGTGCCCCACAACCCTGGGGGACCAGTCAAGCCACGTGTGAGCCTGTCTTTCTTCATCTTCTAGGGACAGTGTAGTGCCTAACCCCTGTGGAAAGAGGAAAATGATTCCTACTTCACACGGTCAATGTCAGGATTCAATAAGATTGCATATATGTAGGGGCGCCTGGGTGACTCAGAGGGTGAAGCCTCTGCCTTCGGCTCAGGACATGATCCCGGGGTCCCTCTCCCTCTGCCCTCCCCCCCTCCACTTGAGCTCACTGTCTCTCTCTCTCAAATAAATAAAATCTTAAAAAAAAGATCACGGATATGTCAACATTTACAAAAACATTTTCCATTAGTATTACATTTGTAATGACTTAATTAAACAGTCGAATGGTAGAACTCGATATTCAGCTGCTAGGGCTGCTATAACAAAGTACCACAGACTGGTGACTGAAACCAGAGAAATGTAATGTCTCACAGTCCGGAGGCTGGGAAGTCCTGGATGAGGTGGCCACAGGGTCTGTTCCTTCTGAGGTCTCTCCCCTTGGCTCATAGATGACCATTTTCTCCCTATGTCTTCACATGATCCTACCTTCATGCATATCTGTGTCCAAATTTCCTCTTTTTATGAGGACATGAGTCATATTGGATCAGGACCCACCCTAATGATCTCATTTTATCTTGATCACCTCTATAAAGACCCTATCTCCAAATAAGGTCACATTCTGAGCCGATAGGGGTTAGGACTTTGAAAGAGGAATTTTGAGGGGACACAATTCAGCCCACAACAACCTCTGCAGCTGAAAGGAACCGAGAGCTCTTACTCCATAATAATCCTCATTCATCTGGGAGACAGGGTGAGTGAGGCAGCGTGTTCTCCCAGGGGCTGGGAGGAAAGCGGTAGCAAATCCAGGAATCAATCTTCCTAGGTGAGGACATGAATTGTTGACTCAGTTCCTCACAATTCAGTTCACTTTTATTTGCCCACCCACTCAAGTATACGCAGACAATTTTTTTTTTTTTAACACAGATTCTCAAACTTCTCAGTGAATACAGACATGAGGGCTAGGCTGACATCCTTCTCCTCACGCAAATTGCCAGCCCTCAGAGAAGGCAAAGGAAGGTCTCATGGCAGCTCAGCTAGAAGGAGAAAATCATTTCTGGCTCACGTCAGAAAACTATAGTGTCATGTTATTGTGTTTGAACTCAGGTTATATCAAAGTACCATATCTAAATGTTAATACAACAATCCACACTTGGGTCAAGACTGGGAAGGAAGGAAGTTAAATGTCATAGCTCCTGTTCTATAAGGCAGATATGGCACCCAGTGTTTTCATTAACTTATCTCAATCCACTCTCCATGCATTTTAGATAATTTTACATTTTGAATTCTCTTCCTCCATGCTTGTGTCCACCCACAGGGAAACTGAAGGCTGCCTCTGCATATTAGGGGGTGGAAGGATCAGTAATTTTCCCCCAGACTGGGCATCAGCTTTTGGGCAACCCAGTAAGTCTTTAGACTCCTTTTTCCCTTAGCCGTTTTACCTGAAAAGTGGGGATAATTGGCTCTGTGTCCCTTTATCTCCCATCAAATGAGGAGACTACTAAGTAAAGGCTTTGAGTCAAGGAGAGAAGTCCCAACATGAACAAGGCCAGTAAAATGGTTAGGATTACTATGCATTATTTCCTACGGCTCAATCCCAAGGAAAACTTTGTAGAAAGTTTAGTGTGGGCAAAAATGTAGGATAAGACTCAGAAGTCAAAAAACATGAAGAAAATGGAGATAAATTGTTTCTCAGTGCTACTATAAAAGCTACAGTATATTTTAAATGAGGAGACTTGGGAAGTTCTTCCTTGAACTTTATGTAAACTGTCATGATGGGGATTTAAGAATAAAATAGATTAAGTACTAATTTACCAAACTTGACTTTCTGGAAATGAACGAGCTGGATTCCAAGGGTGCAGAATCTCCAACAGGGTTACCAGAATCAAAGGGATGACCTCAGCTTCCAACACTGTCCTTGACTCCTTCCAGCTGGAGACCTACCAAGGCAGTGACTAACAGAAAAATCCAGCAAGCATGTCTCCACCCCAGCGATGCAGGTAGATGGAGATGGAACCATAGGAATGGTTAAAACACTATGTCCAAATATAGGCAAGATGAAAATGGAACAGTTCCCACTATCATTTCTCAAGCAGTCTTGATGTTCATCCTCCAAACAAGAGCAACTGTGTCATCCGGAAGCCTTCCAGTCTCCATGGCATGTGTTGGGTATTTTCCCAGAGAGCTGCTCTTGCCAGGGATTTGCTGAGGCTGGGAATATGCTTTCCACTTTGGGTTTGATGAGTAGATGAGCCAGTGTGTGGGGCCAGCGATGGGGGGTTACAAGGGAAAAATAAATAGAGCTAGACCTCCATCTGTGCCTGTGTCTCTCCATAGCTCGGTTTTTGCTCACCTTCTCCAAATACCCTCTACTCACTCACTCCATGTCAAGTTCAGAGTCTCTCATTTCCCAGATTCTGGGTTGCTCTCACCCTTGAGCATGGATTTTCTTGTGTTCATAATTGTAGTTTCCAAGATATATTGAGTCTACCTCTGCAAATACTGCTCATATATTATGCCTTTCTTTTTTAGTTCAGTCCCTTATGTCATTCCCTTTATGGCAGCTTCCTAATTTTTCTCCCTATGTGGCAGACTCTGGGGCCCATTTAGCAAGCATGTTCCACTCGTCTTCTCCCTTGCTATTTTAACTCTAATTTCTGTTAGATATCAACCAGGAAACTCCTGATAGCCATAGAAGATGTGTGTGCTCCAGGCCAAGGGAATGAGTCTATAGCTCAGAAGATGTGAAGGGATGCCTGTTGGGGACTTCTGAGGAAATTTTTTGGTCCCTGATTATAGTGGATTGAATTGTGTTCCCCAAAAAGATATTTTCAAGCCCAAGCTCCCAGTACCTATGAATTTAACCTTATTTGGAGACACAGTCCACATATATTCAGGTTGAGATAAGGTCGTACTAGATCAGAGTATGTCCTTCAGTCCAATGACTGTTATCTTTGTAAGAGAAAGGAGAGGGGGATTTGGATGTACAGACACAGAAGAAACACACATGGAATAAAGCCATGTAATGCCAGAGGCAGAAAGTGGAGAGATGTAGCTACAAGCCAAGGAATGCCAGGGATTACAATAACCCTCAGAAGCTAAGAAGAAGTAAGGAAGGATCCTTAGCTGGAGACTTCCAAGGGAGCATGGCCTTAATAAAACTTGTTTTCAGACTTCTAGCTTTCAGAACTGTGAGAGAACATACTTCTGTGATTTTTAAGCACCAGTTTGTGGTACTTTGTTATGGCAGTCTGGCAAACTAACACATTGATTAAAGGTAAGAGCATCCCACATGTCTTCAGCTCTCTGTTCTAATTTGTTATTTATTTTTTTAATTTTTTATTATGTTCAGTTATCCACTGTGTAGTACATCATTAGTCTTTGATGTAATGTTCAATGATTCATTAGTTATGTATAACACCCAGTGCTCATCACAACACGTGCCCTCCTTAATAATTTGCTATTTCTATATTCAGCTGCTCTGTAAGGGAAGGAACCCATGTCTTTCTTCTTTACTCTCTGCTATGCCCAGAATCCAGGAGGGACTCAAAACCATCTCTTGACTGAATTAGTTTCACATTTGATAGGACATTGAAGCTTAGCAATACCACAGACTTGCCCAATAGCACATATCAAGAACATAAGAGGATAGATTTAGCCCTGGTCTGTCTGATTTTAAGCCTGTGAATGAGGGGCTCCTGGGTGGCTCAGTCAGTTGAGTGTTCAACTGTTGATTTCGGCTCAGGTCATGATCTCAGGGTCATGAGATTGAGCCCCGAGTCAGGCTCTGTACAGAGTGTGTAACCTGCTTAACATTCTCTTTCCCTCTCACTCGGCCCCTCCCCACACTCTCTCTCTCTCTCTCTCAAATAAATAAATAAATAAAGCCTGTGAATGAACGAATGAATGAATGAACAAATAGAAGTAAGAATACTCGGTCCAGAGACTGAAAACAAAAATCATGACACTTTTCCACAGAGAGCTTTTGTCTTTCTCCATTCTCAAAGTTCATATTTAGCCCCTCAAAAGAGCTATATGGACGTCTCCAAGACACCCATGGGAATCATTGTCAGATTACGCTCCAGCAATATGTCAGTGGGTGACAATTCAAGTGGTGGCATTTAGCACCTTCCATTCACTTTAACACTTAATTTTTTTTTTTTTAACACTGACTGCATAGGCATGTTGACTTGGAGAGTCACAGAGAAATTACAGTGGGACCTGTCTTTGCAGAGCTTAAGCTCCATGGTGGAATATTCAATATGGATCAAATTAGAAGCCAACAGACTAGTGTTAGAATATGGCATAGAATTTTTAGGCCCTTTCTGGCTAGTGAAAGGGCCATTCGAATATTGACACTTTAAAGGGGGTAGGCAGAGAATGAAGAAGCAGCAAGCCACACATCCTACATCTTAATTTCTCCCTGGTAGCATCCCATTAGATCTAATGCACCTCTTTTTCCAAAAACCTTGGATGATGGCACTTAAGGCCTGACCTACAGGGCAGGGCTGGCCTGACTCCAGGCAGTGACTATCTTGGCACAGGGTCCTTCCTGCTGTGCTGACAACAGCTGGAAACTGCTCTGGGAGCCACAACCCCCACTAACAACTGCTGGTCGATCTTGGGGAGAGTTTCTTCCTTGGCAGATAATTCAGGTTAAAAGAACAAACATGTTGACAACTCCATCCAAGGAAAGTTGTTAATAAGTGTGAACAATGCTGATGATAACAGTGCTTTTCTCAGAAGACCACTTACAAGAGCATTGTTGTTCACATTTATTTAAGGCTGCTGGGGTCTTATCTTGCACATATCATGTGCTCCCACTTATCCTCCAGCAGTTACTCCACTGAAGTCTGCAGTGAAGTCCAGTTCGGCACAGCTGACCACATGAAGATCAAGTGGGAGCAAAAAACCATGTTTATTCTCAGCAGATGTGTAGATGTGACTTGGTCATAAGAAAAACACCTTTCTAGAGCTATCGCAGTTATATTTCTACTTAGTTCTCAAATAACATTAGGCCCCTATTTGCAGGAGAAGATGAAGATAGGAGATGAGTTATCAAATAGGCTTTGAACCCTAGGATCATGTATAATCTGAATAGTCCCTCCTTCCCATAGCCAGGATTGGTTTCCCCAGAATCATCAATGCTTTTGATCAAATGACATCTATAGTTAGTAAGTGTGGCTACCCATTGAGTTGACCCTACAGCGTAAGGTAGGATTGGATTTGCAGTATTAAATCAAAAGGTTGGTTATTTCTAAGTGAAATAACAGAACTCTGTACACACACACAGGCTTCCAGGTTTGTGTTCACACACATGGATCATATGTACACACACATGGACAATATGGGAAGATACATCTGCAGAAAGCCCTAGTGCCATGGTTAAGAGCATTGACTCTAGGGGTACCTGGGTGGCTCAGTCATTAAGCGTCCTGGGATCAAGCCCCACATTGGGCTCCCTGCTCAGCGGGAGGCCTGGTTCTCCCTCTCCCACTCCCCCTGCTTGTGTCCCCTCTCTCACTGTGTCTCTGTCAAATAAAGAAATAAAATCTTAAAAAAAAAAAAAGCATTGACTCTGAAACCGCACTATCTGAATCTGTATCCCAACTCTTAAAACATGTGTGACCTTGAACTAAATATTCTACTCCTCTCCTCCTTGGGTTCCTCACCTGTAGAAAGAGAATAATAATAGTACATACCTCCAAGTGCTCTTGAGGAGATCAAAGGAGCTGGTATGTGTGAGGGACTTGGGAGAGTGGCTGGCTCAGGGAGTGCCATGTCAGTGCTTACTAACCGGGAGAATCCCTCTCTACAGGGAGGGGAATGTGGTCTCTGTGTCTCTAGCGGGGTAGTCCTGAGTCCAGCTGACTCACAAGTTCCACCACCAACAGGTTGTAGATGGTAATGAGTGACCAGTAAGAGCACCACTACTTGCCATCACCAGAATTTAAAGAAGCAGGTGCCTGACTGGCCTAGGACAGCAAGTTCTCAGAAATGTCTTGTTCAAGAGAAGCAGATTCAAGCTGGCCCAGTGAGAGCCATGCACACCTGAAGGAAAGAATGTGGCAGTGATTTTTATTTGCTCATGTGAATATATGACTAATATTTATGTCACTCACTAGAAAGCAGGTTCCCTGGGGCCAGGAAAGTTGGAGGACATATCACGGTTTTCTCCCCAGCATATAACATCTTGCTCAGCATATAGTAGGTGCTTAATATTTGTTGAATGAATGGTAACTGCTCTTACTGCTACTACTATTGCTACTAACACATGTAACCACTGCTACTGACATTACTTTCAGAACCGAATTAGATTTTCTCTGTCCTAGAATTATACTGAGATATGTATCCTTGCCTAGAAATTATAACATGAAGATTAACCCAAAATATTCAAATAATAATAATAATAAGCTTTATTTTGTAAAAAAGGAAAAAGACTAGAAAATAAAAAGTTAAAATTAAAAAAAACTCAAGAAGAAAAATAATCAAGGCTTTGTTCTGCAACAAGTGTAAAATCAAATAAATACTGGGATAATTTTGTGTGGAAAACAGAGAAAATAATACTGCTAGGTGGTGCCAGGTAATTCACAATCAGGAATCACTTCCAAGAAGTCTAGAATTAGTGGTATGTCCAGATACCAAATGGGGAAGCATAGAATATAGGTAAGAAACAAAACAATAAAATGTTGGATTTTAACTTGGGAATGTGAGCACCACTACTTGCCATCACCAGAATTTAAAGAAGCAGGTGCCTGACTGGCCTAGGACAGCAAGTTCTCAGAAATGTCTTGTTCAAGAGAAGCAGATTCAAGCTGGCCCAGTGAGAGCCATGCACACCTGAAGGAAAGTATGTGGCAGTGATGAGGGGATTGTGCAGGACAGAGTTTGGTTGAAGATTAAAGGAAAAGCAGAGAGGGAATATGCTGGGACCACCCATCCAGATGGAGGAAGCAATGATGTTTTCCAGGCATGGATCAAACAGCAGGCACAGATGCAGCAAGAGGAGTAGGATATGGCAGGGGAGGGGGTTCTGTGGGGAGAGGCCATGGGGACATCTGCTAGGAATTGACTTAGCTAAAAGAGGAAGCGATGCAGAAGTGTTTCTCTGGATCTATTCTAACCAACAAGGAAGTGGCAGGGCCCTGGGAAAAAAAAAAATGAGCAGGTTACTCCAGAGTCTGTGATAGCCAACAATGGGTGAGCTGGGTATTGTCAGATGGATGGCCTGGTTCTGAGAAGGCAGAGCTCTAAAAGTTTAGAACGAAGACCAGAGGGACTCCAAGATGAGAATAAAATAACAAGTTGCCTCAAAAGGAATAGAGAGTCCTTGTGAAGAGCATACTTCTGACTGGGAAGAAAATGGGGAAGTATCTAAAGAGGTGGCCAACAGGAAACGATCTGGTGAAGTCAGATGTAAAAACACTTGTACACACAAAACAACTGAATGAAGATGAATACAGATGAGAGTAAGAAATAGTGTCAGGAAGCCTTATGCTTTGAAGAGGTTTGAAAATATGCTAAGGCTTAAAATGGGAGTCCAGAAAAAAGAGTAAAGACAGGATAGACCTTCTGTAAGGGCAGCTGACAACAGAGAGAAAGGATAGCAACTCAACTCAGTTAAATCAAACAAGCATTTATGGACTGTCTTCTCTGTTAGCTACTACTAGGCATGGGGCCATGACTCTGCTCACTAGAAACTCATAGGCCAGATAAAGAAAGTATACAGATAAATAAATTATCCATCAGAATAGTAGGTTTCCATAGTGTTATATATATTTTAGGAGAAAGTTTAATTTGGGGGTGCAGCTTCAGTTAGGAAACATTTCACCAAGGAAAAGAATGCAGACGTAGTTTTTTTTAAAGATTTTATTTATTCATTTGACACAGAGAGAGAGTGAGAGAGAGAGAGCACAAGCAGGGGGAGTAGGAGAGGGAGAATAAGGCTCCCTGCTCAGCAGGGATTGAGGGCCTCAATCTCAGGACCCTGGGATGATGACCTAAGCTGAAGGCAGGTGCTTAACCTACTGAGCCACCCAGGTGTCCCACAGAGGTAGGTTTTGAGGAGTGTTGATAGAGGCTCTGGATTGGGAAACATGAATAATTTAGGGGAAAGCAAAGGAAGAGGAACCTGCTGAGGAGGGTGAAAAGAAATGCTCAGGGAAGAAGGCAGAACCTACAGACAATGGTCATATCAGTCTGGGGAGGAGAGAATTTCCAACAGCAAAATCCCCACAGAGGTAGAATGATATGAAACGGTTGTATATGCCGATAGGAAGGTCCTAGTGACCTTAGGATAATTTCGGTGGAGTTGGGGACAGAAACAGGTCCCTAGATGGTCTACAAGACAAGGTGGAGGACACCATTGTTTCCAAATTTTGCCTGTGATGGGAGCAAAAGAGAAGGTGGACACTTCAAGAAGATACAGGGTCAAGGATGAATTTTCTGAGTTTTTTTCTTATTTGTAATTTTTAATTTGTTTATTCATGGGGGAATACTTCAACACAACTAGATGGTTAGAGGAAAAGGAGAGTAGAACAAAAGTCACTGGAAATGAAAGATAATAAGGAGGTAATTGATAAGGAAAGACCCTGGAGGAAGCAGATAGGGGATAGGAGTTGAAAGCCATGTGAGGACATTAACTGTGAGAAGGAGCTGTTGGCTTCTCCATGAAAATTTCAAGGCTCTGAAAACAGATCCACCTATCATCAGCACTTGGGGCAGAATATGAGGGTTTACTTCATGTGGTCTCCCCTTCTTTGGGAATTAAGAAGAGACGGAATCCCCTAAGAGGGAGAAGGGAGGTAGTCCCAAGGGGGATTTGAGGACTAGAGAAACTCTTTCTAGGGGAATGGAAGAGGGAACAGTCGTGGGGTTTGCAGGACAGTTGGGTAGAGTTGAGATCCCTGCTTAGGCTGGAGACCATAGCTGTGTAGGACACCAGTCTGCATGGCATCTGAGTTTTACCAGTGGTCCAGGTGCAGACGAGGCAGATGGTTATATTGGCCCAAGGATACAGTCTGCCAGGCAAGCAGGTGGAAGGATAAGCTTGCTTGGGAATGGAAGATGGATCATGAGATGGAGGCTACTTAACGCTAGAAGTGAGAATAGCAAACAGATCTTCCAAGAGATAAAAGGACACATATAGTAGGCATACAGAAGTAGGAGAGCAAGAATAATACAGTATTGTGGCAGAGAGAGGGATACCCAGATGTAAGTTTTCATAAGAGGAAGAACTCCAGGTTTTATCAATGTCTAAGGTTTAGCTGTGGGAGTGTGTGTCAGGGTGTGGGGATCAACGGAGTTCAACATGTCAAGAAAAGAGGGTTGAATGGAAATATTTTTTTAAAAAATCACGGCTATGTTTATTTGCTCTCACACAGGGGAACAGCTTAATCCTGCTTCCCTGCTAAGGGGCAGGACCTAGGAGAGAGAGAGACATGAGGATGCAACTGAGAGAAGAAATAGTAGAGGAAAGTTCTTGAGGATGTGGGAAAACAGGCGATGCCAACCAGCCAGTGGTATCTGCCACAGAGAGTAGAAACAGGGAGCAGGAATCAAGATGGGTCTGGACATGACACAGTCCTCTGGACACTCGAGGTAAGAACTTGAGGACCTGGAGGTATTCCAAGGCCAGGCAATGTGTTACCTGTGCCATGAGGCAGTGGCGTGGAGGGAAGAGGTGGAGGTGTGGAATAGCCAAGTGCATCTCCTGTGACTGGCTGAAGGATCCTGGTGACTCTCCCCAACTGTGTTCAGAGAACAAAGGAGGCCAATGATGGTTGGTTCCCAGTCGGCATTTCACTGGCTCTGATTGCTAAGAAGACACAGGGGATTACCAGTGAAAGCAAACATGTCCTGTCGACCAAGGAGCCTGGGGTAGAGAAAGAAGGAAGTAAAGCCAAGCCGATACTGGTGGGTCTGAAACAAAATGGAGGAACGGAGGAATTGGATGATTTGAGCATCAGATTTAACTGGAAGCATCTATGAGTCAACGCCGAGATGAAATGGCCATGATAGGAGGTGACCTCATTACAGTCAACCTGAGACATCACAAGCATCTCCATCCCATTTAGCAAAGCTCAAGGGCTAGGCAAGCGCTTGGTTCCCTGGCCACTCTGAGTGTCTGTGTTAAACTCCACCCAGCTCACACTCAAGCACACAGCAATCAATAAACATGTTTCCTGTAAACTCTTAAATGAACCATCAACCCCTCGGGGATCTGTGTTTAATTATTTATTATGCTCTGTATGCCATACATGCGTATGATGCTCTTTCAGAACAGGTTGCATTTTGGGAAAAGGAGGAGCTAGTCCACGTCATCACTGGCCTTCTGCTGTGAGGCCTATAGGGGACGAAGGGTCTAAATAAAGGTTTTCCTCAGATGAGTCCTGTGGGGATGAACGGCTGAATCCCTGGAATTAAGTTTTTTGACAGCCCTGGAAAAAGAGGCTGTACAAATAAGGTTTCATTTGTGAGACTGGACTACTTAATTTATAATAATACTACAAGAAAAATAGAAAAGTGTAATGGGCACAGCTTTCTTTTTTTTTTTTACTTAATTTAACCCAAATGTATTGGCCTCATGTTTTTCTTTATATCGTGCTCTTGAATCCAGTTTTTACACCCCTCTATATAGGAGAGGTTTATTTGTAACCAGAACAATGTGTCTGATGAAAAAAATACCCCAGTGGTATTCTGATTTCTCCCTGAACCTTCATATATTATAATTTAACCTGCAACGAAGCCAAAAATGCAAATTATCTGTAAAAGACCAATTTGAAATAGGACCTCAGTGAGCCCTTGTGACGAGCTGTGAGTAACAAGATGGAGTGTCATACAGATGAAGTACATAGAACCCCCCACTCCCTTCCTCTCTCTATGGCCACGTGGTGACTGTTGGTACCAGCATAAACCACAGTTCTCAAAGATCTAAAGTTGCCCTGAGGACTCCAGAGTTAAAACACACCAGAGTTAAAACACACCAGAGAGTTAAAACACTCCAGAGTTAAAACACACTCAAAAGGGCGCCTGGGTGGCTCAGATGGTTAAGCGTCTGCCTTCGGCTCAGGTCATGATCCCAGCGTCCTGGGATCAAGTCCCGCATCGGGCTCCCTGCTCCTTGGGAGCCTGCTTCTCCCTCTGCCTCTCTCTCTCTCTGTCTCTCATGAATAAATGAATAAAATCTTTAAAAAAAAAAAAAAACACACTCAAAGATCCAAAGTCGCCCTGAGGGCTCCAGAGTTAAAACACACCAGCGTTAAAACACACTCAGCTACATCCATGTTAGGAGTTACCCTAAATGAGATAGATGATAGATGGATAGATTATCGGTAGACGGGTAGATAGATGACAAGTAGATAGACAGACAGAGGCTATGGACAAACAAATGAAGGTGACCTGAACAACTCCCCAAGGGCCCAGTCCTTACCCAAAAAATGCAGAATCATGTAAGAATTATAGAAGAGTTTCCATTTGCTGCCCACATTCAGGAATAGCCAACACCTGTTCCCTTTCTTCCTGGGCCTAAAAGCCCTCTGGCAATAGGTAGTCACACTTGAGGCAGTAAGTCTTCATCACTCTGGAGTTGGTGTTTTTAGACCAGACCCAGGTATTGTCAGGTCTGTAGGTAGCAGGAAAGGAGAATATTTCAAGAGTCCTACTTTTTATTTGACTGATGATCTTCCTGCCTCCCCCACACCTAGGTATGTTACTATCCCAAAGTGTAGGAAAACAGATTTCCTTAGATCTGGAGTGGAGTGTTAGGCCAGTGAGAAAATAGCTTAATGGCCCAATACTGAAGCAGTGAAGGAGGTGCTGTCATAGTTTAGTCCACAGAAGAAAGCCTGATAAAAGGGGCTTTATACATACCTGAATAAATAAACAATAAACCGATACAGACTATTGAATTTCCTGCTTCCTAAGAAAACTAGCTCAGAAATACCTTCAAATAAAACTAAACCCCATCTGTTCCAGAAAAAAAAAAAAAAAAGAATCTTCTAGAAGAGTCTCAATAACAGGACAGATTCTACCCTCCTGCTTGGGTATCCTTGTTAAGGTCTCAGGGATAAGACTCATGCCACTTACTGAATTGGACAAAATATTTCAAGAGATCATTAAGATGCTTTTATTTTAATGTACCTGGTGGATATAAATGTTGATAAAATATATGATTTAAAATATCAAAGCTATAGGATAAAATACCACACGTTTCTGTCCTTGACTGGAGACTGTTGGATAACCTCTTTAAGTTATGGGTGCTATTGTTCTTAGACCATGGCAAATGGAGCACAGATAAATATATTTAGGCTGTTTCTGTTAACATAATAATTTGTACAGTCACAAACCCAATAACATAGACATTAACACTAGGAAAAATGTATCCCTGGCACTCTGAGACTCAGTCCTTTCTTGCTTCTTTGGGTATGAAATCACTTATGAATATGCTGCCTAAGAATATCAAACTCCCATCACAATGACCCAAGTTGACAAAATGATGTTAGAGGCCAAGTCAAAGTGTTTCAGTATATTTTACAAATGTTACAGAAATAATCACTATAGAGTATCCATTTAAGAGAATAAATGGCTTATTTAACTCAACAGTTGTTCCAGTGGGCCATCCATGGTGAAATTTGCAGATGACCTTGAAATTGTTGTACATAGACTCTGGGGCAGAGAGGGGCAGAGTGACCAGCCTAAACTTGCCATCTTTTTCAGAAAATGAAAATAAAATCCTCTTGGTCCTCAACTTGCCCACTGGCATCCCCCAAAGTGTAAGAGAGATAGTACAACAGAGGTGTGAGTCAGGCTCTGTAACCAGCCTGCCTGGGTTTGAATTCCAGTCCCTCCTCTTGATAGCTGTGTGAATACAGGCATGTCACTCAACCTTCTTAACCCTGAGTTTCCCCTTCAGTTGAAGGGGGACAATAATAGTGCCTTCTCCATAGGGCTTTAGCAAAGATTAACGGAAGAAATGATAACTGTAGCCATACATTAAGTACTCAAGAAGTGCTTGTAATCATTATAAACCTTTACAAAACACTATGAGCTTGGACTTTTTCACCAGCGCTCAGAAGTTTTCTGGGAGATCTATAATTGGAATCAATGCCATTTCATTGACTTTTCTAAAAATTTGGGGGCCTACAGTATGCCTGTCCTCTGCTAAGTCCAGGGACTCAGAGATGAAGACCATCCTGTGCTCTGGGGGCTGCCAGTCCTGCTGAAGATGCAAGTATAATTCACTGAAACTCAGGGTGACAGCATCTCTCTGTTTCTTTCTATCTTTCTCCATTCTAATCATGGTGTAAATAAAATGCTATGTTGCAGAGATGAAAATGACTTGGTCTGCCTGGGAAGTCACTTCAGGGAGACATTTAATAGAGGGGTTGCGTTTGGTCTTGACCTTCACAAGGAAACATGAATTAGAAAAATAGAGGGTAAAAATGGATTCAGGAGGAGCATTTGTAAGTGGAGAAACCTTTGGGGTGACAAGGTTAGACAATTTGAAAGTACAATGTGTTTCCAGAAAACGGTGAGAAGTCAGATGTGACAAATACTTAAAATGAAGGGGAGGGTGAATAAACCTGAAAGGACCCCACCCCAGCAGCTGGGGATGCTCTTGAACATTGTGCTAAGGAATCTGGCCTTTATGTTTGTGGGTGCAGGCAAAGGGCTAATCAACCAAATCTTCTCACCTACTAGGTAAAAATTTAACCTTTGATTAGCTCTCTTCTCTGGGCACCTGATAAGATTAAAATGTCAACCGTGTTCTGAGGCAGCATTCATAATAGTAAAAATGACCCTGATGGGTAGCTCACATCTGGACTGGGAAAAACCATCAATGAACCAAATTAGGGTACCCTGTTTGGAGGCCTCCCTGGGTGATAACTCTTATAATGAGACATGGCCCTTACGGTGGCCCTGGAAGCTATACCTCTGGAGTTGTTACAAGATATATTGGTGCACTTTGGGGATATGAGGCTTTAAAGCCAGGGCAGAAGCTTGATGTGAATTCATCTTCTTGCTATGCACACAACCACCACAAGAGTCCTCACTGAGAGAAATGTTGGGCGATGCTTGGCTGGCAAACTATGACTCCTGTCCCATAGCCTCTGGGTAGTTGGGTGCATCCTATAAGCTGTGAATCTGGAGGGTTAGCTCAACCTAAAGACCTGCTGGTGGGTCTTTGCAATGGGTGACAAGGAACCAAGAAAGCAGTTAAGTGAAACTACAAGTTAAGTAAGAAAGACAAATCTGATAACATTATTCAGAATTATTTTTATTATACCTAAAGGGAAGAGTTTTCTAGAATATCAATTTTCTAAATTAAAGCATTTTAGATGACTATATAAAGCTCTATAAAAAAATTCCTCAAAATAAAATTTGGAAGGCAGTGATCATGATGTGTACATATTTCAGGGTGGAGAAGTTAAATGACTAATAGAAACAATAGAAGATGCTGGAAATGACTGCGGAATTATTTTCCTGGTCCAAAAGATGAGTTGAAATGGGCTACTATGACCTAGTTCACCTCGCACTTCTACAGAAATTAGATAATAATCACCACAGAACCAAGGTCAGGTTCTCAGGATTTCTTTCTTTTTTTTCGTCACAACCTCTCTCTGAAAAGTATATCATACTGAAAGGGATTGCATTCATTGACCCGACAAGCATGTGCTGAGAGTCCTCTGTGCCAGAGGGTCAGCTCTGCAGAAGAAAAGGCATGTGATGTGGTCCCACCCCTAACAAAACTGACCCTCTGTCTGGTGAGGGAGACAGACACACAAATAGCCAATTGCAGCCAACATGTTAAGTGCTTATAAGGAATATGCCCACATTCTTAGAGGAGCCCAGAAGAAGGAACCATTAATTCTATTTGATCCATCTGTAGAAAGCTTCTCAGAGGGGGAAAAAAAAAAAACAACAAGAGCTGAATTTTTAGGAGTAAATACCATTTTCCAGGCAGAAAAGAGAGATAGCAAGTGTGTGTGTGTGTGTACAGTGTAGGAGTAAGTGGGGAAAATGAGGGAGGATGGTAGATAAAGCAAGAATAGCAAAGATGTTTCACATTCCATTCACATTGCACACCAAACTGCTCTGAGCACTGCAGCTCTGGGTGATGTTCCTGCTAACATCAGTATCCTCCATGCTCTGGTGAGGGAGGACCTTTCTAACCTCCTTGTCTTGGAAGAGCCACTGGCTGACTAAAACCTAGTCTAAAAATGGCTTTTCTCCACTTGGAGTACCTTGACATTTCTCACATTGTCATCACCCACTCTTCGCTCTGGTGAGCAGTGGTCCTCTGTTGTGTCCGGAAATAAAAACCGTGAGTCGCATATGGCCACTGCTCACAGGCTAGAAAAGGAGAGCGAGTATGTAGTCAAAGAACAGTGGGACATGCATGGCACAAAAGGTAGGGGTATTTTTGGCAGGAGAAGGTGCAAAACAGTAATATGTTGGTCTATCAAGAGCCAAATTATTATGAGCCTTTGGCACCTAACAAAAGAATTTAGACAATGTGAAAAAGGCAATAAAAAGGCAATACGAGAGCGTCAAGATAACGCGTGGAACAGCAATGTTGTTTCAGTGAGGATACAGGGAGAAAAACAGCCCACAGTCAGGTACTTTTGAAATGGGGAATTAATTGCAAAAAGGTTGGAAGTGGTGAACATTCAAGTTTATGACCAGACTCCCCAGCGAGGAGCAAGAAGAAGCCACTCCTACCCCAAGGTTGGAGGTGGAATTATCAGAGCTAGAGGCTAGAACCCCAGCAGGAGATGTGGGCCCTGCTAGAATTGTCACAGACATGGAAAGAGGGAGAAATACCCTGCATTCTCCAGCCACAATCCTCCTCTCCAATCAAAACTAAAACTTTGGTGCTTAAAAAGTTACCATGATAAAAGCAGAAAGACATGCCACAGCAAATCGAAAGAATGTATCTGCAAGTCCCATACTCTGATAAAAAATCTGTATGCAAAATATTAAGATATCCTTACAATCATAATAAGAAGACAAACAACTCACTCTAAAAATGGACAGGAGTTGGGGCGCCTGGGTGGCTCAGTCAGTTAAGCCTCTGACTCTTGGTTTTGGCTCAGGTCATGATCTCAGGATCGTGAGGTCAAGCCCAGCATCAGGCTCCATGCTCAACTCAGAGCCTCCTTAAGATTCTCTCTCTCTCCCTCTGCCTCTCCCCCTGTTCTCTCTCTCTGTGTCTCTCTGTCTCAAATAAATAAACAGACATAATCTTTAAAAAAAATGGACAGGAGGTTTAAACAGACATTTCGCTGAAGAGGATGTATAAACAGCTAACAAGCACATAAAAAAGATGCTGAACATCATTAGAAAAATGCAAAATAAAACCCCACAGTGAAAAACCATGTTACGTCCCGTAGATAGTTATAATAAAAATGACAGACAAATACAAGTGTTGGCAAGGATGTAGAGAAACTCAAATCCTCATATTTATTGCAGGGAATGTCAAATGGAATATCCAGTTTACAAACAGTATGCCATTTTCTTAAATAGGCAAACATAAATCTCCGGTATGACCCAGCAATTCCACTCCCGGTTATGTATCCAAGAGAAATCAAAACATATGTCAACACAGACTTGTTTGTGAATGTTCATAACAGCATTATTTGTAATAGCCCCAGAGTGGAAACTATGTAAATGTCTATCAGCTGGTGGATGGATGAATAAATGGTAGTTTAATCCATAAAATGGACTACTACTCCAGCAATGAAAGCAAACAGCTACCGATAGATGCAAGGATGTGGATGGATATCACAAGCATTAAGCTCGTTGAAAGAAGCTAGAATCAAAAGGCTACTTTCTCTATTATTTCATTAATATCATGTCAGGGAGAAGGCAAAACAATGGGAACAGAGATCAGATTAGTGGTTTCTAAGGGCTAAGGGCATCAAAAGAAGACTGATGCGAAGGAACAAGAGGAGGCAAAGGGAGACCTTTGAGTCTGATAGAAATGTTTTATATCTAGTTTGTGAGGGTGATTTCACAGTTGTTTAGCAAAACGCATTAAGCTGTACACCTAAGAGTGGTGACGTTTAGTATAATTGAAATATACCATAGTGAACTTGACTTTAAAAAATAAGAAACATTACCCTGGCAGAGAGGCAGGAACACTGCTGAGTGGGAAGAACAGTGAAGAAAGAGAAAGAATTTGATGAGGGAAAGCCTGCTTAAGAAAAAGGAACATAATAGAGACATGCTTTCTGGAAGCTGAAGAGTTTGGATCATAAATAGGGGAGGCAGAATGATAAAATGCATGACAACAACAGAATTCAAAGTCGCCTCTTCCTAAAGGCAAATACCAGGATAAAGAGGAAGGTTCTGGTAAGGCTCTTATGAATAAGGGAGAAAGGCATGTATACCCTTATTCTATTCATTTATTCCTCTATGTGTGCATTCTTTCATGCATGATGCATGCATGCATTCCATGTCTATTGTGTCCTGACAATGGGCAGTTGTCAGGGCAAATGAGAAAACTAAGAGCTCAACCTACTCTCTAGGTTCTAGAGTACCTGGGTACAAAGCCCCACCTCAGACTGGTTCTTCATGGTTCCATGCTTATCCAATAGTTTGTGCCCTCCCAATTTTGTTTCCAAATGTTCAATAGAGGTATCTTCATCCCCAGGAAGTGCATCCCATCCTGAATTTAGGATGACTCTTGATTGGCCTAAACCAGCCATGGAAATCCCAATTCCCTTCATCAATGATCAATTACAGACAGGAATATGTCTTAATTTCCCACCATGGGACACAAAAGGAAGTACACTGGAGGACCTTCACATTCTGAGTAAAAACAAAACAAAACAAACAAAAAAAACAGTTTCTCAAGGAGAATGGCTTTGTGTCATTCCCTTCCTTCCTGCTGGGTAGCTGGAATAAGAATGTGTCATCTGGAGTTACATCAGCCATCTTATGACCATGAGGTGACAAGTCTGAAAAGGTAACTGGCCAAAATCCCAGAGAAGAAAGAATAGAAAGAGTCTGTGTCCTTAAGGACACAAACCATCGGCCACACCAAGGGTGAAACCATCTACCTTCAAACATGGTGCAAGATAATAAAATGACTGTATTGCTTAAGCCACCATTAATTTCTTCCTGTTCCTTGCAGTGACTCTGGCAAAGGAGATTCCAACGTAAGGTCTCAGAACAGGAACCTAACAATGACCTACCTGGTTTGTGTGCAACCCTCAACCTCAAGGCTCATCAAAGAGGTAGAGAGGGCACAGGAACTTACAAGAATATGGAGGAAGTAAAGACCCTGCTGGGTTCCAGGAAAGGATTCCAGTCCCTGAGATGAGAACTGGTGGGGAAATGGAAAGTATCAGAGACAGCAGAAAAGGTCGGTCTGGTTTCCGGAGCAAATGGGTGACAACGAAACCAGAAGCTGGAGATAGGGAGGACTCATTGTGTAAGGAGGGAGGGTAAGAGAGGTCCAACTGGTCAAATTATTCTTTGCACTCATGGATAATTAATTCAAAGTACCTAAAATATGGACCCAAAGTATCCCAATCCGTTCATCTGTGGTCACCAAATCCGTGGATGCAGGGGAGATATGTGATTTACAGTAGTGTCATTTCCTATCCCATCTAAGGGTAGACAGAGATGGAGTGATGGGGAATTGGGAGTTCACATTTCTGCAAGGACTGTGAGTCAAGGCCCTTTGAGAATAGCCACAGGGCTAGACAGTTGAAAGTCTAAAAGGTCTTTTCTGACTCTCTTGGATTTTGATGCAGAGTTGAAGTTTTCTTCACATGATCCCTCTCCTGCTCCTGTTCCCCAGGAAACACAAAATTTCCACAGTGCAGCTCTGCCAGTAATTTCCCAGAAACGCAGAACTAGAAGGGAGGTGGGGTGATGTTAGAAGATTATAAGTTTTGGTTTCATGAAACAGTAGAACCTTTTAAGAAACAGATGCATCGTTTGGGACTGCGTTCTCAGTATCTTGTTCTACATATTTTTCACATTCTGGTTTTTGTTAATCAATGAAAACTATGGTATAGTGACTATCTTTTTTCTATGTCTTGGCTTATGATTTGGTCATGCAAGTTGGGGCCCAATTTTGCCTCAATCCGGCTCTTCAGCCACCTCAGTTCAACTGTGCCCAGTGATACAACTTCCCTTTTTGTCACTGGTCCATCTCTGCCAGGCCTGACTTGAAACTGATGATCCTAAATCTTCTTAACCCAAATCAGGGCAGAGAGGAAGAAAAGATGAATTTAGTGGAAAACACCAGTACCTGACGATGTTACAACATTTGCATCTGGGCCTTCATCTGCACTTTGCTAGATGTGTGTGTGATCCTGGACAAGTAGGTTAACTTCTCCTGCATCGTGGTTTTCTCGTCTCTAAAAGGAAGTAGAGTCATTGTTTCCAGCCCACTTTACAGAATCATGGTGGAGATGATTCAACATTGAATTGCCTCAGTTTTTTAAAATAAAGTGGGGCAGAATTAAAGTTGAGACCATGTGCTTTGAGCACTAATATGTTATAGAATTGTAAAGAATTATTATGATGATCATTACATAACAAAGCCACAGAAATGTACCAGAAATGTACAAGCAATAAATTGATTCCATTGTTTAAATGAAAATTTTCCTCTAAAGCCCTCAAATTTATCTTTTTTAGTTTCCATATTTATACCCAGCAAAGAGCCAAGTCAAAATAAAAATGTAAAAGGACCACGAGGTTTTTTTCCTTTTTTTTCCCTTATTTTACAGCTTACTTCATTACTTCTGACATGTTACTGGTTGCATCACAGAAGGCATTTAAATAAGCATCTATTACTCCTCTACTTTGCAAAAGGGCTCGATGAGAATAATATTAAAATTGAATCCACATTCAGTATCCAGCACTGTAGATTCGCTGACAAGAATGAAGCTTTTCAGTAACTGGATGCATTTGTCCTATAGAGTTTTTAGTGTTTTTAACTGAACATTTTTATTGAAGTATAACACACTTTCAGATTACAACGGTAAAGCTTGATACATTTTCACAAATGAACAAACCCATGTAACTGCCATACAAATCATGAAATGGAACATTTTTCAGCACCCCAAAACTCCCCCTTCATCCCTCCTAGCCAGCTCCTTCTACTCCCCAAATGTAATAGCTATCTGACTACCATCAGTATGAGTTCAATTTGCCTCTTTTTGACCTTGAAATAAATGGAATCATGGAATTTGTGCTTTTTGTAGTATCTGCATCTTTCTTTCAATATTTGATTTGTGAGACTCATTTGTGTGTGTGTGTGTGTGTGTGTACATAGCAGTAATTCATGTATTTATTTTCATTTCTACATAGCATCCTATTGTATGGATACACAATTTATTCATTCTACTGTGGATTGGCATTTGAGCATACGAATATTCTTCTACATGACATTTACTGCCCAATCCACTAATGTACAAAGAAGGAGTGCAATTTCTAGTCAAAGGGTACATGTACCTTTAGCTTTACTAATAACCCCCAAACATTTTTCCGAAGTGATCATACTCATTTATACTCCCACTATCTGTGTGGGAAAGTGAGAGTTCTGATGACCCCTCATCCTCAATAACACTTGGTATAGTCAGTTTTGTTTGTTTGTTTAGTCTTAGTGGGTGAGCAGTGCTACTCCCTCTTACTTTAATTTGCATTTCTCCTACTCCACTGAGATGCAGCCTCTTGGCATGTCATCCAAGTTGAGAGCTTCTCTCTCTCTCTCTTTTTTTTTTAAAGATTTATTTATTTATTTTAGAGAGTGCGAGCACGTGTGCGAGTAGTGGGGGGAGGCAGAGAGTCTTAAGCAGACTTCGCTGAGCGTAGAGCCCAACATGGGGCTCAGTCTCATGACCCTGATATCATGACCTGAGCTGAAACCAAGGATCAGATGCTTAACTGACTGCACCACCAGGAGCCCCGAGAGCTTCTTTTTTGAAGCATTTGTTCAATTCTTCCTGTTTTTCTATTTGGTTGTCTAAATTTTAGAAAATTGATTTCTCGAAGGTTCCTCATCAAATATATGTATTACAGATATCTTCTCCCACTGTGTGGCATGCACTTTCACCCACTTTGTGGTGTCATGGGAGGAATAGAAGTTCCTTAAGCCATCCTATTTTCAATGGTTTTCTTAATGGTTAATATTTTTAAGTCCTAATTAAGAAATCTTTACCTAGATCACAAAGGTAATGAGCTTATGTTATCCTCCCAGAAGCTGTTTACTTTCACCTCTCACATTTAGTACTACAACTCACCTACAGTTAATTTGTGTGTATGGAGTGCGGTACGAGTTGAAAATTATTTTTTCTAATGCAGATGTCCTTATGGATATTTAAAAGACCATCCTTCTTCTACTGGACATTTTGCTTCCATTTTATCATTTTTTTTCTCTTCTTTCTCTCTCTTTTTTTTCCATTCATCTATTTTTCCAAAAGAAGCTGTACTAATGTAAACTATATACCTTGGCACTGATACCATATCATTTCAAAAATTATAGCTTTATCATAAATCTTGAAATTTGGTCTACAAGTCTTCCAACTCTGTTCTTCTTGAACGTAAACTTGGCTCTTCTTGGCCTTTTGCATTTCTACATACATTTTAATAACAACTTGTCAATTTCCACACACATAAATACAAACTATTTGTGATTTTCATTTAGTAGTATTGACTTGAAAGTTCAATTTAAAGAAGTTGTCATTTTTTATAATATCAAGCCTTCTAATACATCAAAATTATTGTTTGTGTTTATTTTCATTTATTTATCTCCTTTTCAATTTCTCACACACACACGCAAAACTGTAGTTTATAATCTTTTCTCCCTGCTTTTGTTTGGTTATTTTCCACTGACAAATATTCCAGATAACTAATCTGCCCTTCAGCTGTGTAATCTGCTAGCAATCATGTCTATTGCATAATTAATTTCAGATATTATATATTTTTTTAATTTCCTGATTTTCTATTTAATTCCATTTGCATTGAAGTTATACATTCCAATTCTGTGGTAAAATTCTTTGTTTTGTCATCTGTTTTGTTTAACATATTAATCATAATTTTCTCTAAATATGCATCTGGAAGTTCCAGTATTGTGTGGGGGTTCTGTTTGTTTGTTTCTCTCTCTCTCGGTCTTATTTTTGGTATGCCTGGTGATTTTTACTGAACCTGAAACATTGTTTATGAAAAAAAAATTGTGAAATTTCTGGATGATCTTATCTAACTTCAAAAGAATTCTCTTTGGCCCCTTGGAGTTGGGTAACATGGAAGCAGATCCCTTAATCCAATGGGGGATTGAGCTGGTTTGAAATTGGATTTTAGTCTTTGCAAGGCTTTCTTTAATTTCTGGCCTGCCCTTACTCCTTAAATATAGTACTTCAGGGGGTCCCAACTGGGTTGCTAACTAGGCTTCATTCCTTTGGAAATCCATGTATTACAATTTCTTTCCACTCCAGCATCATGAGATACCTAATAGTTCTCTATGAGGTTTGTTTTCTCTTAGCAACTGATTTGTATTTAGATTATCTATCTCTCAACCTGAACAATTTAAGAATCAACAAAAACCAATAAGAGAAAAACAGCTCAGGGTATATGTCTCACTTCTCTGAGCTTACATTTTCTCCAAAATTCCAGCCCCTCACATTCTGATTGCCTTAGTGGGACTGAATATCAATTTTTATCCCCCAAGCCCATGAGACTAGCAAAGGCTCCACTCAGATTCTCTTCCTCTTTGTCCTTGAGTTATGCTTGCCTTGTTTTCTCAGCCTCTTTGCCCAGGATATGACTAGGCAGGTACCTTAGGGGGAAATCAGCATAGAATGTCAGGTTCCTCTCAATGAGTGACCTTTCTTTCCAAGATATTAGACCTTCAAATCTAGTCCATTTTAGTAACTCTTAGTGTGTATATGTGTATGTGTGTGCATTCAAGTGCATGTGCATGGCCATGCTCTATCTCAAACTAGTCCTTCAGAGCTATTAGCCTAAAGATTGAAAAAATGAAGAATACAGGACTCACAGTCACCTTCCCATTAATTGTTTTTCTCTTTAGGATAGTCTGGAGGAAGGGATTTGAAGAAAAGTCTTGAAATTACCAAATTTCTCAATAGAATTCCATGACACTGATAAAGCACTGACACATGAGAGGCATAAAATGTGTTCTGTTTTTAAGGTTCTTCCACATATTGAACTATGAATTCTTACATTACCATAAATGTGGTCATCATTAATGCTGGTTTCCAAATATTCTAATTCTTCCCCCTTCTGGTTACTTCCCCCTTCTGCGAGATTGCCTCTCCCGGCTCCCCCCATGGTAGGGAATGACTAGCTCTGGCCAATGCATTGTGAGTATAAGTAAAGGATGCCACTTTATGACTGGAGTATTTCCTTGCCCCTCTGAGACCCTCTGGAGATCTCTTTGTTTTCTGCCACTGTGACCATATAAATGTTCTAGATAGTGCTGTCTCCCAGAGTGAAAATGATGACAACATAGAACAGAGCCCCCACCCAAGTCTCAGAGGCTGAACAGCATGGAAGAAATTAACCTTGTTTTAAACCACTGAGATTGTGGGATTGTTTGTTACTGCAACATAACCCAGCATATGCTGATTGATACATAGGTAAGAAATACCTACAGTATACTGATAAAACTAAACAAGACTCAATTCCTTGCCTAGAAAACTCCTGATACATATGAAAAATGTCCTTTTTTTTATTTTTTTAAGATTTTATGTATTTATTCGACACAGAGAGAGAGAGGGAACAAAGAGGGAGTGGCAGGCAGAGGGAGAGGGAGAAGCAGGCTCCTCACTGAGCAAGGAATCTAATGTGGAGCTCGATCCCAAGACCCTGGGATCATGACCTGAGCTGAAGGTGGATGCTTAACTGACTGAGCCACCCAAGCACCTCAAGAATGTCCTGTTTATTTCTACTGGCCTTTTACCTAGTATGGTTTAACTAAACTATTCAGCATACAAGATGTCTGAAGAACTTTTGAAATCACTATATGAATGACCAAATTAATCCCTTTGTGTGAATTGGTATTAGAAAACAGGAAAGAAGGATATTACGATCTCATGGATTTGAAATAAGATAAATATGGATTCAGGTCCTGGTTCTATCACTATCTGTGTGTCCCTGAGCAGGTATCTGAGTTTCTTTCAGTCTCTGCTTCCTGAACAGTAAAATGAGAGAAATAATACCAACCTCTAGGGATTGTTATGACAATTAAATGAGATAATATGTTATCTTATTCGCATAGTTGCTGGCACATACTAATATGAAAAAATGGCAGCTATCATTATTATCCCTCAAAAACTAGTGGGAAGAAAGCAAAGTGTAGGAAGCAAAGCAGGTGGGGGATGTCAATATTTCAGAAGTCACTCAGGCATTCCTTCCAGTTTCACATCAAAGTCTAAGAAAATGAATCTAGAGAACAAAGCAAATCTAGCTTCCAGAAAAATAGATCAAAACCTAAAATAATTAATCTGTTAATCCATTCAAGGAACTATCAAATTAAAAAAGGAGGGTTAATACTATATGTGTGTATTAGATAAATGGGAGCTATATTTGAAGTTTGAGATTTGTGATGCTTGCGTAGATGATAGATGATAGATAGATAGATGATTGATAGATAGATAGATAGATAATAGATAGATAGATAGATAGATAGACCATAACAGTTAGTAGGTAGATATTAAATATAAAGACCACACACAAAGATATTGGCAAAGTTCTTTTGAATAGGGTCACCTTGGCACAAATGATTGCTACTGGGACATAGGGTCATTAAAAGGAAAAGATTCACAGCCCAGAAGAATGTATATCATTTATACATGCCAACGATGGCATGAAATTTTTAAAGACTCATCTTAAAGTCACCATGGTATAAGCAAATACTTCTGGCCACTGATGTGAACACGACTTTTTCAGAAAAGCACCTTTTTTGTTCTTAAAGAAAGAGGGTGATGAAATGCTAATGCAATCTTTATGTCTGAAGGCTAGCATGGGCTGGATGTCCAAGATGGCCACTCAAAGGCTGGCAGCAGATGCTGGCAGTCATCTGGGGCCGCTCACTTGGTACACATCCGGCCTCAGCATGGCAGCTAGGTTCTAGAGGCCAAGGCGGTAGGTACTAGTCCCTTAAAGGCTAAGTCCAGAGCTGGCATAACGTCATTTCCACCAAACTGCATTGGGCAAAGTAGCTCCATGCCACCTCCAATTCAAGTAGAGAAAACGGGGCCCTCCTGATGGGGAAGGCACCAAAGAATTTGCAACCATCTTTATTTTGCCAGAGTCTGGTACATAGAAAGCACTATACAAATATATTTTTAACAAGTGGATGATTAAGTAGTTGGCTGCCTTAAGCTGTTCCTTAAGCCTGTTTTCTCTTCCTTCACCTCTGAATATATGCATTTCCCACGTGCTCCAAACTTTAAAATTTTTTACTTCTACCCTCCCTTTGTAACTTCCTTCCTTTTTTTCCCTTGTTACCAATTTCTCTCTAAATTATTCTCTCTTCATCCCCTCCCCCACCCCACATACACACACTTTCCCATGACAAGAGACCATGGTAGTAATGAGAGAGACATGGAGACTTAGGCGCAAGCAGTTGGCATAGATGCTTCTGGAAGTCATGTGTTTGCAAGTTGGCAATGCCTCTTTTGAAGCTTGGAAGAGAAAAGAAAGAAAACAGCAGACAAACATTTTTCTTCATTGTACAAATTTGTGGTTTCAAGTCTACACTTGCAAAATATGATTTTCCTTTTTCAAATTAAAAAGAAGACTGAAGAGATCTGTAAATCACAAAGGCATCATTGAGTAACATCTTGATGATTTAAGTGTAAATGGATAAGAAACATATGGATTTCATTCCACACAAAGCACACATATTGGAAATGAGTGGGGGAAGCATCTGGCGAAACGTGTTTTTGGTTTGGTAGAATTCGGACCGCTTGCGAAGTGTAGTTCGGGACATTAGCAACCCAAATGCCAAGTGCGGGTTGAGTTCATTTCATCCTGCTGTCAAGGCAGAGCTGGGGTTTCATTCACGTTCAAATGCACCTCACTTAATTTTTTTTTTCTTCACATTATAGACTTGGCAAAATTTGAAGATTCCTTCCATTCTGGGTTCATATGAGCTCTATGTCCTGGCATGAGGAAAGTAATCTAATACAAAATGACATAAAGTTTGGAAAAACCGACAATTTGATCTCATGTTCACTTTAATATGGAAAGGTTGAATAACATTCAATTACAATTCACTCCAATTTTCATCTTCTCAATGAAAGGCAAGTGAGGTAAAGCTGGGAAGATTCCAGCATCTAGGAAGGGATGGAGGGGGATGGGGAAGGGGTTCTCCCAACGATGAGAGCAACCCTGCAAGGATTGAAGGATATAGAACATTTCACGTTGACATGATTATCTATCTCTCTTCCTTTTTGGTAATAAGTTAATTCATAAAACAAGCTTTAAAAAAAAAACACAAAGAACCACTTTACTCTGAACTAGACATGAACCATCTGAGAAAGGAAGATCACTAATTCTAATCACAAGAATTAAGAATGGGGAGAGAGAGGAAAGGCTGGTAGAAAGATAATCAGAGATGCTAAATGGTGGTAAGGCTGTCAAATTCCATCCCCACATGAGATCACAAATTTAAAAGTGTTTCCGCCTGGTATGCATGGCTGGCACAGTGGGTTAAGTGTCATGATCTCAGGGTCATGAGATAAAGCCCAGTGTGGAGCCCAGTGTAGGGCTCCATGCTCAGAGATGAGTTGGCTTCAGATTCTCTCTCCTTCTTCCTCTGCCCCTCTCTCTCATGCTCACTTGCTCTCTCTTCTCTCAAATAAATAAATACATATTTTTTAAAAAAGTGTTTCTGCCTGATGATCTGCCCAAGCCCAAACAGCCATCTGTAAATGGAACAAATACCATCTTGGTTGACTTGTACTCTTGTAAATACTTTGTGTGTTCACCTGCTGTCACTACCCTAACTCTGGCCATTCTTACATCTCATGGAGATCCTGCAACAACTGTTGGCCCCAGCCCTGACCCCCATCTCCAACTCACCTAGACAAAACAGCCAGAGCTCTTTTTTCAAAAGGTAAGTCTGACCATATTACTCCCCAGCTCAATAGTCTTCAGTAGCTCCCCAGCACTCTTAATGTAAGGTGTGACTTCTCTAACATCTCAGTGGAGGTGCAAGGGTGGTCAGTCCATCCTCAAGCTCACCCCTCTGACCTCCTCTCTCCATGATCATGAGACTCACATTCTATTTTCCAGCCATAATGACTTTATTTCAGTTTCTCCAAACTCCATGGTTTTCTTTCACTCTAAGCTTCCTCTCTGCCTGGGATGTTTGTCCTTCTTCCCTCCTCACTTCCCTTGGTTCACACCTATTTTCTTCCAAGTCTGAAGGAAATTCTCTGACTTCCAGGACATCAAGTGAGGCCCCTTGGGTGTTCTCTCAACTGCCTGTCCACACCTCTGGATGTTGTAACTGCCACCTTGGTTTGGTCTAGATTGAAGGGTTGACTATAAACTTGGGGACAGTAGGGGCCACAGCTATCCCATCCACTCTCCTATCTCCAGCACATGGCACAATACCATGCCCTTGCCAGGTGCTCAGAAATGTTTGAAGAACAAGTCTAGATTCCAAGTCCACACTCCAGTGTATAAATGTGCTGGTTCATTTTATGTGTCTATGTGGCTGGGCTATGGTGCACAGTTGTTTGGTCAAACACCAGGCCAGATGTTGCTGTGAAGGCATTTTTTGGATATGATTAGCATTTAAAACAGTAGACTTTCAAACAGAGAAAGACATGTATCATATGATCTCACTGATATGAGGAATTCTTAATTGTAGGAAACAAACTGAGGGTTGCTGGAGTGGGGAGTGGGGTGGGAGGGATGGGGTGACTGGGTGATAGACACTGGGGAGGGTA
>NC_138369.1:184275439-184333007 GCF_054177405.1 Leptonychotes weddellii | reverse complement strand
GACGATGGACTCTGAAAAACAAACAGGGTTCTAGAGGGGAGGGGGGTGGGAGGATGGGTTAGCCTGGTGGTGGGTATTGAGGAGGGCACATTCTGCATGGAGCACTGGGTGTTATGCACAAACAATGAATCATGGAACACTTCATCTAAAACTAATGATGTAATGTATGGGGATTAACATAAGAATTAAAAAAATAAAATAAAAATAAAACAGTAGACTTTGAGTAAAACAGATTTTTCTCCAAAATGTGGGTGAGCTCCATCCAATCGGTTGAAGGCCTTAAGAACAAAGATTAAGGTTTTCCAAAGAGAACGGATTCTCTCACAACTGTAGCATAGACACCCCGCCTGTTTCCAGCCTGCTGGCTTGTGGAATTAGGACTCAAGACTGTGACCTCAGCTCTCACCTGATTCTCCAGCCTGCTGGCCTGCCCTACAGATTTCCAACATGCTGGGCCCACAGTCACATGAGCCAATTCCTTAAAATCAATCTCTCTCTCTCTCCCTCCACTAATGGTTCTGTTTTTCTATAGAACCCTGTCTAACACAGTAAAAAAAAAAAAAAGTACATCTTCAGTTTCTATTTTGACTGTCTCCTCATTTGGTGGGACAGAAAGCTCACCTTCTCCAGCAGCGCCCTCTTGCCCAGAGTCAAAGTTCAGGGCTGTGCCATCTGTGCCAAGCTGGGACACAGGCTGGGAATGTGGGACCTGGGTCTTTGGAAAGCTTTCATTTCCAGGCCTCAATCTGCTGAGGTGGTCGTTGCCCGACCTGGCCCTACATTGTATTTGCCACACAGGCCTTTCCCTTCATGCACGGTTTCCCTTCCCTTACCTGTCTCAATGCCCCTCTGGGGCCAGCCTCATTATGCTGAATCTAGAACTTGGGAACTCAAAGACTGCCAGAGAACCTGAACAGCTCTTTGTGGAACCCGAACAGCTCTTTGGCTTTGAACTCTTCTGTCCTTCCCAATACTTTATCCAGGAAAGAAGACCCTACCCAAAGTCTAAACCCAGGAGGACTCTGGCTCTTTCTCAGGGACACATGGACACCTAAGTTTCCCTCACTGTAGAGGGTTGCATGATGGCCGCCAAAAACATACATCTATGAGCTAACCCCCAGACCCTGTGAATGTGACCTTGTGTGGAACAAGGATCTTTGCAAGGGATCTCCAGATGAGATCATCCTGGATTATCCAGGTGGACCCTAAATCCTGTGACATGTCCTTATAAGAGACAGAAGAGGAACAGACAAAGAGGAGAAGCCATGTGAAGACAGAGGCAGAGACTAGAAAGAAGCAGCCCCAAGCTGAGGGTACATCTGGGGCCCTCAAGAAGCTGGAAGAGGCAAGAGAAGATTCTCCCCTACAAACTTCAGAGGGAGTGTGGCCCTGCTGACACTTTGATTTTGGACTTCTGGCCTCCAGGACGATGAGGAGAATAAATTTGTCATTCTAAGCCTCCTACTTCATGGCAACACGTTACAGAAGCCACAGAAAAGTGACACAGCTGCTGATTGCCTTCTCTTTGGGGGGATCCTTTTGTGGTCAAGACACAGGGTAGTAGGCTATTCTTACTCATCCTGAAATTCTTCTGATCTAATAATGTATATGCCAGGAATCTTTTCCATTCCCCTCTGGGACTCAGCTCCTGGAACTGAGAACGTCAGTGAGAAACTAGCTGACTAAGCCGGAGGGGGTGAGTGAAAAGGGTAAGCAGTATTACACCAGGGAAATCATTCCCAAGCCATCTCTCCTGAGAACTTTAAAGAACATCTTTTTTTTTTTTTTTTCTGAAATTGCCCTAAATCCTCACTTCAAGGGTAATCACACAGTCCAAAAGACACATGGCTTAGGAATTCATCCTAAATGCTGTTGCCTTAAAGATGGAAATCAACCCGTTCCCGACTCCTGCATTTGCTCTTTATAAGATGCAACCATCTCTGCTAAGTTTAAATTTGACTCTCTATGACCAAAAGAATTCTCATGAACCAGGAAATAATTTCTGGATCGGTATTTCTTTGGCCCAGAGGTTGCTCTTGATCATTACTTGGCATCTCTACTTGTCTGTGTCACCAGATCCTTCTCTTGGTTCCATGGATTCTCCTAGATGCTGTTTCCTAAAGAAACTGTCACACCTCAAAAATCTCGAAGGCCCTACAAGATGTGCTAACCCAAGGACCTTTCTTCAGAATAAAACGCTAAATATGTACAGTTGTCATTACACAATGATATAAGTTGTGCATTATATGCCTTCCTGCAGACCTGGGTTCAAATTCCAGCTTTGTTTTAATAGGTATGTGGCCTGTAGCTAATGATTCAAATTATTGGACTCTTGGTTTCTTTATTTATGAAAGTGGACATAGTACCAGCTGGTTTATATGGCAGTTGTGAGGAGTAAAAGAGTTACAGTAGGAGAAGGAATTATGACTGATTGGACCATCTTTCCTCTGTTTACCATTTGTCACTTATTCCTGATGGATTCTTTACCAACCACGATGGAATACTATATAGCCATGAAGAGTAACTCCTAAGAGGGTTTGATGGTGTAGGAAAAGCCAGTGTCGTATTACTGAATGCAAAAGGTTATGAAGTAGTATGTATGATACAATCCCAATGTAGCTAAGGAAAAATACAAGGCCCTATACAAATTCTTGCATACAGATTCATAAAAAACTAGACTTAGAAGGATGTATACGGAAACTTTCATGGTGGTTATCCAATTGGTGGTATTTTGGGAGTAATAAATATTTTCTGTTCCCCCATATTTCTCAAATCGTCTATACAGTACACCTATAATCAGAAAAAAATATGTGGTGTGGCTTTGGATGACTTTTCTCGTTTGCTTATTGGCCGATTAGAGATAATAACTTTTTGAGATCAAAGGAGAAAATCCATACAAAAGTGCTTTGTAAGTTATAGAAATCTTACCTTCAGAAAGCAGTGTTTTCTTTGCTAACGTATTGGGAATGAGTTATGGGGAATTGGTGTTGAGCTGAAAGGGAAGTTTAGCACAAAGTAGAAGTTCAGTTGCTCCATGCACATTCTTTGCTGAGTACTTGAGATGCGCGCACGTTGAGTGTGGTTACTAGTATGGTCAGGGCTGGCCTCATGGGCATGAGACCCACATGGTCTTACAGGTTCCCATTCTCAGAAGGGCCTCATACTTGGTTTAATGCTCTGTTGTCACCATTTTAAAATTCTTCTTCTTTTTTTTTTTGGAGAGGGAGATAGAGAGAGAGAGATTGAGGCAGAGGGAGAGGGAGACAGAGAATCTTAAGCTGACTCCATGCCCAGCACGGAGCCCAACATGGGGCTTGATTGCACAACACTGAGATCATGACCTGAGCCAAAATCAAGAGTTGTACGCTTAACTGATTGAGCCACCCAGGCGTCCTCCATCTTGAAATTTTTAATACGTTATGAACAAGAGACCCACATTTTCATTTTGTACTAGGCTTCTCAAATTACATAGCCTGTCACAAACGTAGATGACTGTGTGCTTGTAAGAGTGTGTGAGACCTTGCATAAATTTAAGAAACTGGATATTCTACAGTAAGAATGATAGATAGTGGATGAGAGGAAGTATGTATCTTCGGCTGAGCCTGGAAAAAGCTACAGGCAGAAATGGAAGAATCGGAACTCACTTGGAACTAAGCAAGTGGGGATGACAGCTGGTTGCCTTCGTGAAATATATAATCTGCTGACAAGCAAAACCAGTTAATTGAACTCTGATTAAGGGGCTTTCTCTTCTCAGTTCATATTAAACATTTGAGAATTTGTTCACACTTTAGATAAGATTCTAAGTAAAATGGAAGAGACGCCTATAAAAATAGAAAATGCTCATTCTAAAATAAATCCGTTGGCTCTGTCTACAAAGGAAAAATATTAGCTAAAAAGATGCCAAAGTTATGCTGTCTATGGGATCCATTTCTGCCACAGAAATCCTTAACATGATCTATTTTTCCGGAGATAAAGGCATCTCAGGGATTTGTATAAGACTTGGCTGGCTGCCCCTGGCTTTGCTCACCCTGATTCTGAAGGCTGAGGTTACAGGGCTGGACAATGAAGGATGGGTGATAGTGATTGGCTGTGGCCACTTCATTCCAGCCAACGTGATTGGCTATTTTGAAATTTTATTTAGCATACTGCCTTGGACCTTTGGGGTGATGTCATCTTATCTCATTGGGAGGAAGTTTGTTGCTACCACTTTCTGAATTAATCAGTTCCTCTCTTAGTGAAGTAACAGATTTCATACCAACTAACTGAAGAGCTCAACATTTGAAACCCGGGTCACCACCTCAAGCATTACTCAAGCCATCTTTTTTTTGAGCCAAACAGTGCTCTTCTCACACCTTCTTTTATAAGTACTACCAACATATCTTTTAATCATACTGGTTAATTTTTAATTATGGAAAGTTAATATGGAACATGGAAAACCTTCTGCCACACCTATATTTGTCTTTTTCAAACTACCCCCAGCATTCCAAAAACAATTGTAAATATTTTATCTTTTTTTAAAGATTTTATTCATTTATGAGAGAGAGAGAGAGCACCTGCATGAGTGGAGGGAGGGGCAGAGGGAAAGGGAGAAGAAGACTCTCCGCTGATCAAGGAGCCCGACACAGGGCTTAAACCCAGGATGCTAAGATCATGAACTGAGCTGAAGGCAGATGCTTAACAGACTGAGCCACCCAGGCACCCTGCAACTGTAAATATTTTAAATAATGTTATTTGAGATTTTCAACTTGCTTACTTTTAGAAATTGGATATTTCCGAAGTTCACAGCTAAAAATGGGAATTTGAGAAATAACAGGAAGTTCTATTGGTTATCTATTGCAGACAGAGAAAGTATCAATGTTATGATTTTTAGTCAGATTTCATACATACAAGTGCTCATTTCATTCCCTGGCACAGTGCAAAGGTAAAATCTTTGCTCCCTTGTGGGTGATGTATATCAACTAATTATTCTCCTTAATATGAAGAGTTCAGGAACCCCAGTGTCAGGGTTTTGAGAACCCTAGGATAGATCACTCATTTCCTATAGCTCACAACCACAGAAAGAATGCAGTGTGTTTATAGATAGAAAGGTGGTTTCTATGCTAGAACTACCATTATAATTTTCTTAAAACCACGTATAGGTACGTTCTGAAAGGCCTTTCTCCAAGTCCTTCTGCACCTTGTTAACTCAGAGCCAGGAAGTGAAGCCCATTCCTTTCTGAGCCTGCTTTGAAAACACCAGTTAGGACTCTGCTTGCCTTCATAAGAAAACAACTATAAAGAAATCCTCTTAATTCACTAAAAAAATTCTTACATTTTTTCAAGGAGTGAAAGTGCTTTCCCTGCTCCAGTATTCCAATTAATTCCTCGCAAGGTGATGACTGGAGATCAGGGAAATTGTTATTTTAACCACCCATGCCCGTGAACAGCTCTGTATCACAGACCATAAAGCCAAGAGAGAACCAGAAGTGAGCAAAACCAGCCTGTGGGGTAAGGCTGGATAAATTCACCAAACCAGTGGCCTTTCCAAATGCACGTTGGATTTGTAAAACCATGATCTGAGTTCTGTAGCCGTCCAAAGAGCCCCGTGGAGGAAAGGAAGAGGGACCAGGTGGGTGTTCTCTGGATTTCCCCCCAACAGGCAGGTCAAGCTTGCTTCCCTACCTAATCTCCCTTGCCTGCCTTTGTACAGTCATTAGGAGCTTAGAATAGAAATGGTTTTGTCTGTATGCAGTGGAAAACACCAGTTCAAACAGGATGTTGGAGATCACAATGACTGACCCAGAACACGGGCCAGGGCAGACATGAAAGCACGGGGAGCGTTTCATTCACAAAGGTTTTCTGGGACCAGCTCTTTCTCAGCCTAAACAGAGTCACGCACAGGCTGGCCCTGACGCTCCCACGCTACTTCCAGAGTACTGCTGCCTCCGTGGACGTGGCCGGCAGCCACGAGCAGGACTGGGAGTAATTACCAGCTGAAGAGCATGTTCCTTGAGAAGCAAGCCCTTCTGCCAACTACTACCCTTGAGAAGCATGAGGGACGGGACACAGGCTGTCCCACGCCCACTTGTTTTCTTTCCCTTCAGTGGGACAGTTTCAACTGATTTTGATTACCCTGGCGCCAAATAAATGAAAACATTTCGTAGACATATAATCATCCATCACTGCAAAGAAAGGAAAAATGTTTCATGTTCAGTATGTTTATAAATACACTTAATGAAAAAAGGACAGTGCTGTCTTTCCTCCACGGCATGGTTGCTGCTGTTGGCCAGATAGGCCTGCTCTCAGATCACCCCCAGGGTCCCTCTCCCTTGCCCCCTGACATCCCAGCCCGCCAGCATGATGGCCCCCAAAGTCGGTGAAGATGGAGGACCCATCCCCCCCGAGGCCGTCTTCACATCTCTAGCCCCTGTCCCAAGACAGGAGAGGGACATGGGGCCAGGAAACAGGGAGTGCCTTGTGCATCAGGAAGGCAAAAGCCAGTTGGTTTTTCCATCTGGCTTAAGGCAGCCCAAATGAATGAAGCAGCACCGTTTCCAAGGAATTAACAATAGTATGTGCAGAATTAGCGCAGCCCTGCCCTGGGTTCGCTTTTAAATAAATGGCAGCTTGAGCTTCATACAGCGTGTGAGTTCCATCAATGCCAAGAAGAAGGGGGAAAATGTCTCTTCTGGTTTTGCATCCCATCAGTGTGCATAAGATGTGTCACCCCATCTAAGGTAATTTGGGGTTTAGGATTTATACATGCAGTGATAAGTCTTTTGGAGAATGAAATCAAAACAACAAATTCTAACCTTTCCCTCTTCTCAGCTAGGTCTTTTCATTTGGAATCCCACATGTTCTCAGGAACCCTAAAAGCCCACGGTTTGTCTCAAGGGCCTTGGGGGGGGTGCTGACTACACGTTCTCAAAGTGAGGAAAACCAACATGGGCTGTCCCCCACACATATTAAATCAGTTTTGGTCTTCTCTTCCCTAGATGTCATTTCTCGCAATGTGTTAAATATTTGCATTCACATTTGACTCCTAAACAGAGCCAGACCACTGGGGTATAGAAGAAACTCCTTTCAAGTCACTTATGCAAAATGCATTTCCATTTTAATCACAAGATGGGGGAAATCTATCCATTCAAATATTCCAAAGTACACAGTTGCCAATATCGTGGAAGACCAGTTCTCACTTCAACAAGCACCATGAAATCATCCCAGGCAGCAGAAGAAGGAAGGCCCCAATCACAGTGACATCACAAAATCTGGAAGAGAAGAAGTTGGGACTTTATTTTAAGAGGTTGTTGATCCCTCAAGCAGAAACAAACGCAGAAGGAGGGGAGCTACGTGCCACCCTCCTTTGGTGTGGGAGCCACCCAGAGCAGGAACAAATGTGTGGTCTTCCAGAAGGCGAGGGGTACAGCTGCATGTTTAAAATGTCTCTGCATTTCGAGTGGGCGCCCATGATGTCTTGTACGCGGGTCTCAAAATGCATCAGATCCAGTCTTGGAGCAAAGTGAGAAAAATGTTGTTTAAGGGGGATTTGCACTTTCTCTGCGGGTGCTATTCAGAATCTGCCAGGAACTGGAATTGCCAGAAGTCTCTCATACTTCAAATGAAATGACAGCAATGTCGGTTCACACGTGCATTGAGATTTATCGTTTCAAAACTATTCAGTGTGTTTATCCTGTTGGATTCTCCCAACAACCTTAGGAAGACCCCAAACTGTGATGAAGGACGTGACGTGGCATAACATGGCAGGTCTGTGGTCATGTAGCTGTAGAAAGTGTAGGGACCCTGAACCAGCTACTCCACCTTTTCCCCTCTTCCCACTTCGTGACACCACCTCTGATTTATCTTTATTTTATTCTAGTTGTGGCAGATCAGTTGGCCTCAATTCTTCACCGCTCCCTCCCCCCCTTGTATACTCATGCTTTATAAGGTGACTCTGCAGCCCTTCCCATTAAAAATCCAGCCATTTTCCCCACCCCTTGAATCAGGGCTGGCCTCATGACTTGCTTTGGCCAATACAATACAGTAGACATGACAATGAGCCAATTCCAAGCTTAGATGTCAGAGGCTGTAGACATTTCTGCTTTCTTTCTTCTCTGCCACCTCCACTCCATAAGAATCTACCTGAGCAGGCAGCCTGGAGGATGAGAGACCATATAGAAGAGAGTCCAGCTGTCCCAGCTGCAGCTATCCTAGGCTAGCCAACCCCCAACATGTGGGAGCCCAGCCAAGATCTGCAGAGCTGCCTAGCCAACCTGCAGCCGACAGCAGTTGCCTGAGTGAGCCCAACTGAGATCAGAAGAAGTGCCCAGCTGACTTGGAGACCCGAGACCAATAAGAAATGTTCATTGTTAAAAGTACTCAGGATTTTTGGCTGTTTTTAATTCAGTAGGATTATGGCAATAAATGACTGATGTAACAGTCAACAAAAAAAGTGATGGGTCCCTACCACATTCTAAGTTCTTAAGGTACCACGGCAATGAATGAGACATGCCTTGTGCTTGGAAATTTAGTCTGACAGGGAAGATAAGGCTTAGCCACTGAGAGCTATAATCTAGTGTGGTCCACAATACTCATTGCATGAATAGTTAAAAAGTGCCTGGAATATTTGGAGGAAGGAAAAATGCAATGGCCATTTTGAATCACTTCACAAACAATCTAGTTATCTGCTAAATCATTCCCTTCTCTCATTGAATGGTATCTAAAATGACCTAAGTGCATCCTGTCTTTCATAAAGACATGGACAGATACAGGCCTGGTCACAGTCAATTTATAGGATCCCTCAAAAGTGCTATTTAAATCTCCACAGGGAACATATGACCCCTTTGTAGTATAATTGAACACCTTATAAATAATGCGTATTGTAAAGATAAGACAATAAAATTTGGGTACGACCTCTTACGGACCCTCTGAGCTTTAGTGAAAATATTTCCATTACCCCTTAGCAAATGTGCCCAGTGCTGAGCTACAAAGCATGTGAAAATTGAATTGCTATTGCAACAAATCTCCTCTTTCCTATTTTAGCTGACTTTTAGAATAAGAATAAATACAAACAACTAGAGGTAATGAAGTGGAATATTCTGGGCACCACTGTGTGGTCATTACTTGCACAGAATTTGCAGCTAGCCTGCCTACGCTTAATACCCTGGTTCCACCACTTTCTATCCACATGGCTTGGAAATTACTTAGTCTCTTTATACCTCAGTTTTCTCATCTATATAATGGGGATAAATACAGGTTTGTGAGAATTAAATGAGTATAAGGCACTTAGTGGGGAGGAGTGAACTAATGATAGTTGCTAGTATAATTAGTAAACTTTTAATGAATTCAGTTATTGATGAAGTTAACACCCAGTGTTTTCCTATCCTTTTTTTAGTTTTCTATTTTAAAAAGTACTTTTAAGTTATCAAAGATTGTTAATTTTAAAATCGAATAGAATCATTCTTTTCTCTTTCTCTTGGATAAAGAACCATCTGTCCAAGTGAAAATACAGTCACCAAAGCAGGAAGAAATATTTCTTGTTACTGTTATTATGTCTTTTAATTTATTTTTTAATTTAAATTCAATAGCCAACATATAGTACATCATTAGTTTTTGATGTAGTCTTCAATGATTCATTATCTTATGGCTTTTTAGTCTAGTTACTTAGTTTGGTCGAGATGCAAAATTCCATCTGTCCATGTCTACCTGAAATATTGGGTTAATTTGTTTTAGAGTGCAGATCTATTATAAGATTTTAGAATGTATTCAAAATGGAGTTGTTTGGCAATTAATAAGATAAGTGATGTTCCCAGGATCCCGGAAAAAGTGATAATGTGTTCAAGTTAAGGAGTTTTACTCCCCTACTCCTTAACCCCAGTGCATATAAAATTCCAAGTGTGAGTGGATGACAAGGGGGAAGAAAAGTAGAATACTAAGTCCACTATCTAGAAAGTTCTGGTCAGACGCTATGTAAATCAGAAATATGTTTGCAGTGCTTATCAGCTAGATATTTCTTGGGAGGAAGACACCCAAAAAGCCATTATCTTCCTCTCCAGCAAGATAATAGGATGTCAAACTCTGGAGAGATTTTGATTACTCTAGATATCTGCCTCAACGAGAAAATCTACTGAGGTGTAAGTAGCCAATAAGAGTAACCAGTATTATTAAGGAAACAGAAGGGACACTTGGTGAGAGACGAATTTAATTAAAGGCACATGGTAAGCCTGGAAAGCTAAGGAACAAGGGATATGATATGAGTTCTAACCCTTATAAAGGTTACAAATTAGAGTAACCACTAAGTCAATACTAGCTCATAAAATGCTCTAACTAGAGGCCAGCACTTGAAGTTGAAGGCTGGTGGTAGAAGTAGAGCACAGTGTTACTTTGCACAGCATATTATGGGCCTTAAAACAAAATTTTCCACTCTTCTGATAAGTACCCCCAGGACAGGAACCCTGTCTTACACATGTGGGAACTACCTCCTGCTTCCCCCAGCACTCAGCCCAGAGAGCAACATAGACTGGGGACTTGTGAAACATCTGTTAAGTGAATAATAAAAGAATGGCAAATTTAGATAAATGCATGTGCAGTGGATCCATAGTAATTTAGTAAGGGAACAAGGGTTGTTCTGGAGGTTAGTAACCCTTACTTTCTAGTACATGAAAGTACATATTCCTAAAAAAATCAACCAACTAACAAAAAAGTAATAATTGACATCAGAGAAAGAGAAAACAATGAGTTAGTTTGTTTTGGAATACTGGACCCAAAGCATCAGTCAGTATGGGCTCGATTATGGCTACCAACTACCCAAATCTCCATCACTTACAACCACAGAGATTGGGATCTTCTTCCCGTTGTTTTCAAGCCACCCTTTGGCCTTCGCTCTGCTCCTTACCATTGAACAAGCAGCCTGAGCCAAGACTTCGCCTGTTCCATGAGAGAAGGAAAAATGAAGCCATGGGAGATGTGATGGGGAGGCACAGGGGAACCTAGAGAATATTCTGGACAATAATTCAGTCCAATCACGCAGTAAGATAATTCTGATTTCTAGCTTGATAATAATAAACATGCTTTCCACATGTCTCTAATCATCATTGCTGTTCTGATAATTTTTATAGAATTGCTTAAAGGAAGAAACACTTTTGATATTTTGGGACCAAACTAGAATATGGCAAATAAGAACAATTTCTTAAGTCATTTACTATTTGTGGAAGGGAGCATGAACATAAAATCACATCTGCTCAGTTTTTCCCTGAGAGGGTTGAGAGGTAATCATTTTTTCCTTTCTTCATCATTTATGCAAAAGCTCCCACAGATAACACGTTAATTAGCAACTTTGTGTTAAATAGCAACACAAAGTTCCCATCAAGTAAGAGCTACTCATTATATGCCAAAAATTTTTCTAAGTCCTTTATAGGCATTAACCAGATTACTATTCACAACAATCTTACGAGGTAAAACATATATATATAATTGGTATTTTGCAACAACCCTATGAAGGAAGTAATGGCATCATCCCCATTTCTCAGGAGAGAACACCAAATCACAGATATGTTAGGTTGCTTGTCCAAGGACACATAGCTAACAAGTGGCTGAGCTGGTATTCAAACTCAGTTCATGTTCATAACCTCTATTCTAGATGGCCTTAGGCCCTAAATGTAGGTTGGCAGGCATTTTGTCTATCTTGCTCACTAAAATGGCACCTGATACACAGAATGTTCTCGATAAACACATAGAATGTGTGCAAAACTCAATCTCTAAGGTATGAAATGGTGGTGGTGTTTTCAAATTTCTCTCCCTACCCCTACTGCTCTGGCTTCCCTTTATGTCCCTTTGGGATTTTTCTGCTAAAGCCTTTCCTGGGAGGGAAAAAAAGGAGAGATACACTCTCTCTTTTAACAACTTCTCAATTAAATGTTTCATAGATGATTATAAGAAAGCCAAAAATTTTCCCAAAGATTGTACCATTTTATATTCCCCCAGCAATGTGTTGGTGACATTGCTCCACATCCTCACAAACAGTTGGTATTGTCCGTCTTTTTGATAATCACCTACCCTTTACCCCAGAAGTATCACTCCTATATATTTATCCAAGAGAAATGAAAATAAATTCCACAAAAACATTTGTGCAAATGTATTCATAGCAGCATTATTTATAATAGCCCAAAACTGTAAATGACCCAAATGCCCATCACTAGGATGACTAAAGAGGTGGTATGTCCATACAGAACAATGCTACTCAGCAAATATAAGGAAAGAACTGATCTACTCAACAAAAGAACCTAGACACAAAAAGTACAAACCGTATGATCCATTTATATAAACTTCTAGAACAGTCAAAACTATGGTGAAGGAAAAATAAGAACAATGGTTTCCTCTTGGGGGTAGGATAAGGTAGGGATTTTCTAAGGAATTCTGTGAAGTGGTGGAAACATACTATATCTTGACAGGGGTGTGGGTTACATAAGTGTAGCCATTTGTCCAAAAATGCAGTTTAGGGGCACTTGGCTGGCTCTGTCAGTAGAATGTGAGACTCTTGATCTCAAGGTCATGAGCTCGAGCCTTGTATTGAGTGTAGAAATTACTAAATAAATAAATAAATAAACTTAAAAAAAATGTCTCATAGATGACAAACTTCATTAAGTCTGCCTCTTTCCCTTTATTAAATAGTTTTCCCAGCACCATGCATGACCTGTGCCTGTTATTTGCACAAAATAAATCAGGAGAAAAACTTCCTGAGTTCTCTCTCCATCTTTGGCAGCAAGGAAATCAACTGTCCCAAGACAAGAATGGGAGGGAGTCCTAGACTCAGACCTAGAGCCTGGCCACTGACAGGCTTCCCCGGCACCCTGAGGAAAGTCAGGGGCCAGCAGTAGCCCATGCTTGGGTGTTTTGTTGTTGGAGAGTTTGCCTCCTGCCCATGGTGGTTGGTAATTGCTGGGTTCATTGTGTGTCTTTGGTCTCTCAGGTGTATTTCCTAAACCAACATGAAAAGAAAATGATAAGGGGCAAGCGCATGGAGGTGTTTATGTTTTCAGCTCTAGCCAATTGCTTGAGACCCAAAACAAAAGCCAGTGCAGATGGAAGGATGCAAGATTATACAATGGAAACCCCAACCCCTCCTTGCAGAACGCGCTCAGCTCCCAGCTGTCATCCACTTCCAGGAGTGTCGCTGACACCCAGCAATTAGCATGCCCCGGTTCTTTGGAAAAGCAGCGTGGGAGAACAATACCACCACGAGTCCTCCTGGACTAGAAAGCAGGTGAATCCTGCTTGGAAAAAAAGCAAGATAAATGATCCTTTCTGCCATTGCTTCTTACTGTTGGACAAACCAATGGCACCATTAGCCTAGTATTAAAAATTCCTCAGGGCCTTGAAAGGACTGCAAGAAAAAGGAAGAAAAGAAAAACAAAAACAAGGAACTCCACTGCAGCCTACAGTGATTGAAATCCACTGTCGTACTCTATTATCTTTTCCTGTATACTTAAATTTACCCCAAAGCTTCCTGCTTCTTGGGTGATGTGTGCATATGCATATCTCACATCTTGACTGTCAATGAGGACTGCCAGATAAAATACAGGACACCCAGTTAAGTTTGAATTTCAGTTAAACAGTGAATAATTCTTTACTGTAAGTACCCATCATGCATTAATTGGGACATTCTGAGAACTTAATTCATTTTCTTTTTCTAAAACTCAACATTAATGGTGCATCCTTTTGTTTTGTTTTGTTTTGTTTTGCTAAATCTGGCATCCCTACCCTCATGGCATTACAGAAGCATATTTTTGGTAGAGATAAACTTGAACTTGACAGGAAGTGATGGACTAAAAATATAGTACTCCTTCAGGTGATGGCTTGAAGTGCAGTGAAATCACCTAATTGTTCCAAATGTTTCCAATTCACCGTAAAAGAGCGAAATGAGCTGAAGCTCATATACCCACTGGGTGAGTGATATGAGTAACGATGAAAACCTTGGAGTTGAAAGATGTGTAGTTTCATTAGGTGAAGGGTTCTGAACCTAAAAGAATTCATCACCTACTTCTTACCACCTTAATAACCAGGTCCTATGTAGTCCAGGGACAGCACTGTCCCAGAAATAGCACAGCACAGGAGACATAACGGCTAACATGGAGGCATACCCACACCTCTTATTTTGAATCTCCATTGGCATCTCTGTAAAGAGTGCCCTGGGAGGCATGCCATCCTTAAGGGATTAAACACTTTCATCAGCATGACTCCATGGTTTCTTTGATCTGACTGACCTGGGAGCAGGAAGCCGAGAAGGGTATTGGCGAACACTTGAGTAGATCCAAGGAAAAGACAGGTATTGGGTAGGATTCAACCCAAATGGTAGCATATTTCCAGTTCAGGCATCAAACTGATAATCCCTACATATTAAGAGACCACAGGGAAAGAATTAATCATTTGACTTATGATTAAATCAGTTATCTCTTCTGGGTCTGCCCTTTGTGTGGTCCACTAACTACAGGAAGAGGGAACGCAGAAAGGTGGTATGTTTGGGCTTGCTTGCACACTGGTGCCAAGTGAGGGCAGAGCACAGAGTGAAATCAATATCCTGGATTCGACTGTGTGTGTGAGTATCCGACTGTGTGGGTCTACATAGTTTTTGAAGTGAAATTTAATACAAGCCAATTTACATGTTGGGAAAAAATCTTGTTAAGTCTCATTTTGCTTATCTTATTAAGATACAACTTTAGATTCTTCTAGAACAAAAGGTATAGACTACCATGTAAGATGTGGCCAGAGTCAGAAGCTTTCCAAAGACTCCTTCTCCTGAGCAATCTTCTGATTGCTTCTTATTATCATAGAAATAATAAAGATATAGTTAATGTCTTTCAGGTAATAACTATTATATTAACTGTATCACACACTGAATTAAACAAGCCTTTTTGAGTCCCAAGCCATAAGGTAGACTATCCTGACCCACTTACTTAAAGGTAAGATCCAGATCTTGGCTGTATCTATTTTAAACTGGCCAGCAGAGTATTGCTAAGGGGTATAAACATTAACAAATAAATAAATCCCACTGCTACTCACCCTGAACTGTGGGGACCAATATACAAAAAAGCCCCATCATGGATACCATCAGTTATTTTGGTCATAGAGAATTCATGGATCTAATTGTAGAAGGCACTTGATTTTTTTATTATAGTAAAATATACCTATTACATTTATCATTTTAATCATTTATAAGTGTACAATTCAGTGGCATTAATAATTACATTCATGATGCACAGTCATCACCACCACCCATCTCCAGAACTTTTTATCACCCCAAACTGAAACTCTGTATCATTACCCAGTGACTTCCCATTCCTCTCTCCCTCCAATCCCTGGGAACCTCTATTTTACCTTCTTTTCTATGAATTCACTCATTCTAGGCACCTCATATAGGTAGAATCACACAGTATTTGTTCTGTGTCTAGCATAATGTGTTCAGGGTCCATCCATGTTGTAATACATATGGAAACTTCATTCCTTTTTATGGCAGAAAAGTACTCCTTTGTAAGGACAGACCACATTTTGTTCATCCACTCATCCATTGATGGACACTTTGGGTTGTTTCCATCTTTTGAAAACCTATTTAGTATGAATGATCCTTTCCTCGTCCCTCACTTAAAGAAGAAAAATTAAATTCACTCTATATCATAAACAGAGTCTCAGATCATCTAAATCGCCAACTTGATTGGACGCCCATCACCACAGTTGGAGCCTGTTGGGCTGCCTACCTGGGTGGTGTTGTGGGGCTCCTTCCTGCCGGCAGTACTTTCATACCCACCCCAAGTCCTTGTTAACTCGGCCTGCACACTGCTGTGCTGGAGAGGATGAAGGGAGACTGTGGGAGGGATTAGGAGCAGCTCACTTGTCAGCCATTATTTTAAGTGGCCTGGCTTTCTCTGGCCTCACGGATGTTTAACATGGATTGTTTCTCTCCTGTGCATTCTCACGAGCTCTCTTACCTGGCTCCGTCTGATGCAACTCCCCACTCCAGGATGGGCCCTTCTCTAGGACTTCAGCCCCCGATCCCATCTCAAATCCTGCTCCCAGTAGTCTACACCACAAGCTCTTCCGGCTGAGATCATGCTTGGGAAGTCCATCCTTGTGGGCAGAATTCCTTTTAAAACAGTGCCAAGCCACCATCTTACTTGGGGATTCCATAGTTGAGGCACCTTGGAGGGGTTGCTGGAGGTTCCTAATGCAGCACCTGTCCTACTGTCCCAGCTTACAAGAGGCCACTCACTGTCACAGAGATGAGTCAGGCTTCAGATTGAGTGACATATGCTCTCTGCCCCTCTCTCCAGATTTGACACAAGTGGTAGGCCCGCCCCTACACCTTGGCCACTTGGACAGGGGGAGAGGAGTAGAGAAGCCACACTTCAAACACTCTCCTGAGACCTCCTCTTCATTGCCCACTCTTGACCCTTCATGTCCTTACTGGAATCGGTTGCCCAAGTGGCTCTTGAACACCTCTTTGGAAGTTTCCCCATGCTCTTGTCTCACCCCTCACTCTGATATGGAATATCCATTATATATTGGTAGCAGGTGGCCACTTGAGCAACTCACTAAGTCTCAACACCTTTGGCTGCTATGGAGAGTGGCCATCCCTCTCTTTGAAGGTCACTTCCTTTTGCCCCACATCAGCCCACCCCAAACATACCCTCAGGATCCAGCTGTTTTGTGGAATGCAATAACAAAGAATACTCACATCTTTCTTTTTGGGGTGTAATTTCTCTCCAATCTATCACAGTAGAAGTTCTATTAATGTTTTTTTAATTGAATTGGGACAGAAAAAGTCACATAACTAACTTAGATACTTTCGGACAAAATGTATATATGCAATAACTAATTTCATATTAAGTTCCTTTTCAAGCGAAGGAGGAGCTGCTTGTCTGCATACCAGCACAATTGGATGTCACTCTTCCATTTAGTCTGAGGAGGCATCATGAAGGAAGAGATCTCAAGTGGCTCTTTCTTGTCAAATCGGTTGACCTTCCCAGAGTCTTTGTTTTTCTCATCTCTATTTTCAGCATCTAACTCGGTTTATCTCTCATCCCTTGAAATGTCTTCCTTTGGTTTGTGCCATGCTCACTTTTTCTTCGTCCTCTTCCGCTTGCCCCCCGCCCCCTGGCTTTTGTCTCCTCCTGCCCCCTTGTAGGTATTCTCATCTTGAGCTTCTGAATTTCTTTCACTTTGAAAATATCTGATTCTGCCTCACTGCCTCAGCCTGCAGCTCAACACTGGTGCTTTCTGCATCTTTACCTCTTCCTCAGCAATGGTAATGGGATGATGGTTGTTTTAAGCTGTAGTGTTGCTGCCACAAAACACTACAGTTTAAAACAACCACCATTTATTACTGCTCATACCTCATGGGAAGGCAGGGAAGTTCTGCTCATCATGGCCGGGTTTGGTGGTCGGTTCTTCCAGGTTAGGCTGGAGCTCACCTAAGTGTCTGGTGGTCAGCTGGCTACTGGCTGATCTAGGATGGCCTCGACTGGGACGACTGGCTCTCTTCCATGCGTCTTGCCTTCCAGCACACCAGTCCAGGCACATTCCAATGAGCAAGCACCTTTCCAGGCCTCTGCTTCCAGCAAGTTTGCAACTGCCCCATTGGTCAAAGCAAGTCCTGTGGTGGAGCTCAGTGTCAGAGGGGCGGGGACCACAGTTAGAGGGTAAAGGCTGTGACTGCAGGAGGAGTAAGACACTGAGACTGTTAATGTTGTCAGTTCATCACCGTCCCATTGCCCTCCATTCCCACTGCCCGTATCCTTGTCAGGATGCTTGTTACCTCATTGCTGAAGTATGGCAGCCACACTGGACTCCTCACTAGCGCCCAAGCAGACAAAGCTTATTTCTGATCTGCCCTTGGCCTCAGAGCTCTGCCTATCTTCACTGCTCTCCCTGTCCTTTTTATCTACCAAAAATGCACATGCCTACCGCCAAGGCCCGGCTCAGGACTCCACTATTCCATGTGCTACAGGATTTCCAGCCACATACTTTCTTCCTGACTCAGACCCCACCCTCTGCCCAGCCCATGGTCTCTGTTCAGTTTTGTGAGCCATATGGAGGGTCGGTAGTATGGTGAGGCAAGTAAGGCACATAGGGTACAAAATTTAAGAAAGCACTCACTCTTAGGGTCGCCCAAGTTCAGGGTCGACACTGATGGTCCATGGTTCCCTAAATTGTGTATCCTGGGAGTCTCACCCCTCTCTCCCCAGTCCCAACCCTGGCCATACTTGTCATTTCGATATCAACTTTTCATTTTTTATATGAATGGTTCATAACATTGTGAGCCTTTTTCTGAGCAGGACCAGGTCTGCCTAGCCCAAGATTAGAAAATAAATACTCAGTGAGGTAAGTAGTTGCAGAGAAAGTGAGGTATTCCTGATATTTAGTAAAGCCTAGGGGAAAAACATTAGAAGAGACAAGAAATGTAGGGATAAAGGTGGGATTGGCTAATTCTGCCAAAGACTAAGACAGGCGAATTCATGTCATGATAACAGAATTCAAGAAAAACAAAATCGCTGCGATGTAGAGCATCCTTGAGAGGCATTTGTACATGGGGTATAGAGAAAATTCATGAGCCCTACCAGGGAGTGGTAGAAACCCAGATGTAGATTCATATAGTTAGGGGCCCGAAGAAGAAGGCTCTTAGGCCTGAGTTTTGCAGGGAAGTTAAAGCTAAATACATTCATACATATGTAAATGGCTCTGACCATCACCAAGAAGGGAGGGGTAGAGAAAGGAGGCCCCTGATCATGGAACTGTTGTGATTTTAAAAGGAGGAGAAATTGACAATTAACACCAGTCAAAAGGGGAGTGACGGATTTCTGTTTAAAGACAAGGGCACTAAAGGAAGAGGTTAAAGGTCACCTACAAAATTTGGTGAAGTGTATGTTTCCTGAACATCTTTTCATTGACAAGGATATTCATAGAGATCTAAGAGACAATTTCAGGCTTGTCAACATTCATGAGGTTGATTTTCTGAAACCCCCTAATGTCTGTTGAACAACCACTCTGAGTATGAGGAAATTCCCGAGTCCCAGTTCAGACCATGTGGCCCACATGGGCAGAAACTCATGTCCTTGAGCCTCCATTTTCCATATAAATCTGAGAATTGTCAATGGGTGATGGTAAAATTTTAAAAAGCACAGGGAAACAAACTAAGATGAATACTTCTGTAATAATCAAAGGCTGACAAACTCTCACGTGTCCTGCAAGCCAAGACCACTGTCCTCTGATGACAGAAACCTAAATGAACTCCCCCCATCTTACTCCCACAGGAATCCTTTAGTTCCACTAACGTTGCCATTCCTGCAAATTTTCATATCCTGGAAAGAATGTCGTCTCAGATATAAGTCCTGTGTGGGAAACAGTATCTTCAATTAAATGTATGTGTATGTATATCGCCAATATATTCCGAGTCCCGGTAAGGATGTTACGTGACTTGCCCCAGAGGCTGAGGGACTGCTCTGATAGCTATAATAGGGTTGTAGTGGTGTGTATCTGTTTCTTCTCTCTGCTTTGAATAAACTGAAAACTTGTGAAGAAGATGAAATCAGAACCAGAACGTGGGCAAGATCTTCCTTCCTGGTCTCCATCCAGAAATCCAGCCAGCTGCTGAACTGGCAAAGGCAGGGAAAGGAATTTAAAGAAGAGGAAATTAAAATACACACCCACAGTTCTAAGTGCAATATTTTATTTTCTCAGGACCGTTGATGTTTTCTTTTAATTTTGACATTTTGAGGTTCTGTAAGAATCTGCAGTTTGCATCGGTAGGGCTGAATAATACTCTTCCAAAGGAACATTTAATTTGAAAATTAAGTGATGAACACTAAAGATTCCCCCAACATCAGCTACATAGGCTATCTTCAACTTGTTCTTACCCAGACCTCTCACACAGGGTCCTGACGTCATGTGTTTGTGATACCCGGCAAGTCCAAGTGTTAAAATTCACCTATTGCACGTTTCCATATTGAAGCATCAACCGTGGGTCTCTTTTAATTCCATTCAAAACCACTTTGCATAGTCCAAAAATTACTGATCCTCACAACACCCCAGTGAAAAAGGTAGTGTTATGCTTAAGTTGGTAAGGAGTCATGTGGAAGCTCGTTAATTTGCCTACTACCAAGAAAATGAGTAGCCATTACAAGAAAAATCCAAAGTCCCCGAAGCCAGGTGCTTCGCTCACATTGGGGACACTCATTATTTGCCACCTTAACTGAATTATTGAGTCTTACACTATCTAACCAATGTAAATTCTGGCTTCTCCAACTCAGAATAATTTTAGTTGCTTCATTTCCTTTAGCTTTCCCTGCCTGAATCTCATGCTAAAATTAGCCTCAAGGTTGGAGAAACGGGCTGGAAAGTTCAGTACCAACCCAGAATGTTTTCCGTCATTTGACCAAACCTCGAATGCTGAACATTTCTAACATTCAAAGAGGGTTTGTTTAAGTTTTCCAGTTTTACCCTCCTGGTTTCAAATGGCACCAAAAGCTGAAGAGCCAAAATTCTGTAAGGAGAAACCATTCCAAACAAGATTCCTGGCCCAGGGCAGACCTGAAAGGATCCAGATGCATTTGAAAGAGGTAGCCAAACTCCTGGATGCCTGTGTAAATGGGTCCTCTGGACTCTGGTTAGGCCAATCCAAGTAGGGACAATGTAAGCCTGGGTCCCTCCTTTTAGAACAAAACACAGGACATGACATCTGCAAGGGCTGGAGAGCAGAGGCAGGTCTCCCGCGGGGAGGACAGCCCATGGGGGACAACAGAGGCCACCTGCAACGCTGCCCCGTGAACACGTGGTGTGTGTCTGGAAGAACTCACAGGATTGATGTGTTTCCAAAATGCAAACTAGGTGCAAACTCAGCGTTTGAGGCCCCTGGAGGGGGAAAAAAAGCCTTCTGTTTATATCCATGTGGCCACCAGCTTGATAGATGGAGCGCACGGGAGCCTCCCTACACTGTGTGTCAAACCTCAAACTGTAAACTTGACCCAAACCCAGCACTTGAGAGGAGAGGTCTGGGTGACAATCTGAGAAAACTCTCTCTTGGAGGACATGAGCTGCTCCTCTTGTGGGTTTCTGCTGTTTAGAAACATCCAGGGTTTACAAAATTGTGCCAAGGCAACAAGGTAGAAACATTAGACATTTTAGAAAGCTCTAAGGAAAACAGAAGCCTGTAGAAAATGATTATCACATATTCTTTACCAAATCCCTACCTGTGCAGGGCTTCCTCAGGGCCACGCCTCTCCAGCTCTGATGTGTGAAGGAATCACTCGGGGGGCTGGCAACATGGCAGACTCTAGCTCAGTAGGTCTGGGACAGAGCCCAAGATTCTGAGCCCTCCCAAGTTCCAGGGGGATGTCAACGCTGTCCACCCTTGGAGTAGTGAAGCAGTTTACTACGCTCTTCTATTGGAAACAATGGTCATTAAACAGCTTTTCATGGCATTAGACAGCTTTGAGTGGATGGGTTGACAGGTTTCATTGATGGGTTTCAATACCTGCCTTTTTTTTTTTTTTCCTTTAAAGTCCTATTTCTCCAGAGAGCCACACATCTCTTCATCTAGGGACAATTAAGAAATAAATCCTGAAAGTCCTGTCTGGCCAGACCATAAAGTCTTATGGTGACTTAAATCTGAATTCTATTTTTACCAGGCAGAGTGAGATACTTGTGCATAAGATAGCCATGCTCCGCTGTGGACGCCATCATGAGGGACCAAGAAAGATCTGTCACAGTGGGGCCTGCAGAGCCCTCCAGTTATTTCAACCTGCCTCATTTGCCAAGGGCAGGTTATATTCATTCCATGAAGCTCTGACGTCCATGTCTCAGTTTCAAATGCATCACCGAGGTGATCGTCAGCATGGCACGGAAGTTTCTGGATAACACCTCTGTTGGATCACAAAGATTGAGAAAACAATGAAAATGTGTTCTACAGAGAGATAAGTGAGCAGCATTGTCTTCTTGGAATTTTAGACTACCTCCTTTTTTGAGGTCCTTCTTTGCCTCTCTTTTCTGGTCAGAGAACCTGTTTTACGATGAACATGCTCAGAGACAGTGTGCAGTATCGTGTAATGCAAAAGCCTAACAGAGAATGCTTTAATTGGGTTGGACTGCATAGAGCAGTTTATACATTAATTACAGGGTTATGCAACCGTGCATCTTTCCACCTTTGGTGGTATTTTTATAGAACCATTAAAAACGACACCTGGGCGCATTCCCCCCCACCCCCAGTGGTGGCACGTAGAAGCTTTAGCCAATTTGAGTGAGGTTGAAAACTGCCATCCAATGACTTGGCAAAGCCACAGTCAGTTGTAGCTGCTTGGGTACAACTCCGAAGCCAGGAGCCCAGGGTCTGAGTCATTTGCAGGAAGTAGGTCACAGGGTGTGGGTCAATGCACAAACTTAAAGAATCCTCAACAGTTCCAGCTAAGATAAGATTGAGTATTCCTCTAGGCAGCTCATTGACGACATATGTGTCTTTTCGTCTTGGGCTCCTAGGGACGTGGTAAGGTCAAGTTCACTAGAGGCCAGCTGAGGCTTTGCTTATTGTCATGACTTGGAGGATGCCCAGAAAACTCCAACTGTTGCCTCACCAAGCTGTAAGGTTCTGCTGTGGTTGGTATGGCAGATAACCCGGAGGAAGGCAAAGCAGCCCGGGGTGCAGGCCTTCAGCTCTGCCCCCTGGTGCCTCGTCGAAACTCCGGCCCCGACGATTACGGCGTAAGGTGAGGCTTCGGCAAATCCCAGCCTTAGAGTCATCTTTAAACTTGACCTGTCCTACGAAGACTCTGCTGGGGGAGATACATATTCGTCTCTAGCGAGGCCCACAAAGACAAGCCAAGAATGCGGGCAGTTCGCTGACACATCCAGAGCCTCCTCTCAAGCATCTGGACACCTAAGGCTGAAAGCATCTGGGGAGTTTCTAAAATGAAATATCAGAATTTATCTGTGTCACCACTTGAATTGCTAAGTCATTAATAAGTCTGAGCCAGCTCTGAGGGGGCAGCTGCATGTTACGGCATTCAGCTCATAAGACCCTTCCAGGGAATAGTACATACAGAAGACAGAAAAGAGACTGACGTGGGGTCAAACCCAGACTTGAGTTTATCAGGGAGCACGGGGACATAGGCTTGATTATCTTCCACAAGGGATTTGCACTGAGAAGCAACAGGAAACATGCATCATGTTTGGATATTAATAAATATCATACAAGGAATACATACATTATTATTCTTTTAAATATTAATAAGGTGTCAACACTTGGTAAGCTAACCTCGCACCAGTCTGGGAGACAGCAGGCTCTTGAGTTTCAATTCCTGCCTTAGTCAAAACAGGAGTAAGTAAAAATCATGTCTTTTCTGGGCGCCTGGGTGGCTCAGTCGGTTAAGTGACTGCCTTCGGCTCAGGTCATGATCCTGGAGTCCCGGGATCGAGTCCCGCATCGAGTCCAGCATCGGGCTCCCCGCTCGGCAGGGAGTCTGCTTCTCCCTCTGACCCTCCCTCCTCTCATGCTCTCTCTCTCTATCTCATTCTCTCTCTCAAATAAATAAAATCTTTTAAAAAAAAAAAGAGAGAAGAAATGTAGTATGTACTGGGGGCCATGGAGGATGTATGTGGAGAATGGCAAAGTTAATAAAGAAATAAATCAGGGAAGGAGATCTTTCTTTGTCTTGGAACTGCACAAAGCACAAAACTTTGTTAGCACTTAAAAGCGACAAGCAAGGAAGAGAAATAAGTATGTGTGCCCACGTGCAAGATCACCCTGTTTTTAGCACCTCCAAACGGGCATGTCTTCTTCCTAAGGTAGAGGATGAGCTATGGGATATTCTTTGGTCAGTCGCATGAGAAGGGGCTTGCTCCAGAGAAGCATCCCCTCTGGTTCCTCCATCTGCTGTGAAGTCTTCTTACCGAACTCAAAGTGTAGTTAGCATAGAGCTAGACTGAGCTTTACCTACAGGTCTGAATTAGCTTGTCAATGCCTATTGAAGTAGAGAAAGGCAAGGCACTGAACTTCCACAGGTGAAAACAAAAAATAAACAGTCTCGGGTTAGCCACTGCCTTGGCTCAAAATACAGTATGTCTCTTTTCTTTGTTTTCCTTTAGACTCCTAATTTCAGTGTGTGCATAAGAGAGAACTCTGATTTCATCTCTTTACTGAAAAGATGTTCATTTAGGAGGGATAAAACCGCATAATTTTGCTTTTATTATAGCAGTCTTTTCATCACAAAATTCAAATGCTTCCCCTTTTTTCTCGGCTTTACAGTATCAGCAAGTTGCTAGACCCTTTGAGGAGTCAGACACTCCGCAAAACATTTCCTTTTATTCTGTTTTTCCTTTTATAGTTTCACTTAGGCTGTTACAGCCTTTACCAAGGGCTGGATTCTCCTGAGCGGATGCCCAGCGTCTTAAGGGATGGGATCCACATCCTGGCTGAACAGCAGCTTGATGCCAGAGTTGAATTACTATTGAATAAGCAGCAATGAAATTGTTATCAAAATAATCAGTAGTTCCAAAAACCACAAATAACAACAACAGGACCCAAGTTGTCCTAAATCAGCAAAGACCATCGATATAATAAGAGACTGAGTCACCTTTCTCTACCATCCCTCTCTTGCAAACTCTCCTCGGCTATTTTCTTGCACAGCCTGGGGGAGGGCAGGTGGGGGGAAGGAAGGGCATTGCTCAGAAAGTAAAAAAAAAAAATAATTGACATCACTTAAGTCACATGATTGGCAAGAACCAATTAAGATGGGCTGTGGAAAGGGGAACAGTTAAATTTGTAATTTGGGTTGTGTGAAAACTTCTTTGGGCCTCATAAACAACCACAGAACCACAAGTTGGGTAGGCTGGCAGAGTCAGAAAACTGCGCCCGGCATAGTGGTCAGCAAGCAGGACGAATCACACTGACTGCAAACCACAGGGTTTCGCAGAGTGGTGAGCATCACCAACCCACAGCCAAGACGCCGCTTTTTTTTTTTTTTTTAATCTTGAACAATTTGAATATTTGTTTTCGCAAAGGTACATTTTTCAGAGGGCTCAGGGAGCCCCAGAGGTATGGGGGGAAAAAGGAGATGCAGGGAGCCATGGTGGGGCATGAGGTGACAACAGTGACCTTTCTTGGTTTTCACTCCAAAGGTGAAAGAAATCATTGAATCCCCCGCCTTCAGAAGAGGGTGCATTTTCAGGAGGAAGCGATGGCTTCAGACAGCATATTTGAGTCATTTCCTTCATACCCACAGTGCTTCATGAGAGGTGAGTACAGTCTGGTCTTTTGATACCTACTTTTGCTCAGCTTTGCAGATAACGAAATGGCAGCCTGTTGTAACCGGGTGCATGTATCTCGGGCCGATTCCCCGTCTGTTTTGTGGAAAGAACTCAAACCCAGGCGTATGATTACAAGGCTATTGGATTACTTATTCATCAGACGGCAGCTCTTCAGAAATGTTTTAATAAATACTTAGCTAAGCTGTTGAAGTGGTCGGTCGGTGTGTGAGAACTTTGTCAAGTGCAAGTAAGTTGGGCTGCTCCTGATTAAAGTCGGAGAGATTAGAAAGCTGGCGAGAAGCTCCCCGGGTTTTCTTTCCTGCCCCTTGCCTGCATGGACTGTGGCTGAGGGTCTTGAGCTCAGCACACCACGGAGCCCACCCTGCAGCCGGCCCCGGGCTTTAGCGGGCACATGCCCAGCCGCCCAGGACGGCGGGTGCCAGTGCGGGGTGGGGGTGGAGGCCGGGCGCCCAGACACACGTTAGACCTGCCTGGGGACTTCAGGGGCAAAGCGACAGGCAGCTCGGTTGTCCCCTAAAGGCAGAGAGTACAGGAGACAGGCGGATTTGTCTGGGTTAAAAACCACCAGGATGGGGCCTCGCTGTGCACAGAGACAGCTAACGTCTTTCAGGGCAGGAAAAAAAAAAAAAAAAAAAAAGCAAGTTGTCCTGTACAGAGGTCTCTCTCGCAAAGAGCAATGAAGAAATTTCCTAAGCCAAGTGTCGCGGCTCTGGGTCATTAGATTGTGCGCTTCCATTTAATAGGAACAGCCAGTGTGGAAAACCTGTCTGCAGTTTTGCAAGCGGCCTCTTGAAAAATGTGCAAAGCTGTAGTCGGAGGTACGGCTGGGAGGGTGTGAGTGTGTGTGTGCATGTCCTTTTGTGTATCTGTGGTGAGGAAAGAGGGCCGTGCTTAAACAAACAAAAATAATAACATAAAAATGTCACGAAGGCATGGCCGTGTGTCGGGGCACGCACTCTGACCAACGCCTGCGAAATGTGGCTGCATGGTTTGGCAGAGCCCGCGTGGAGTGGGACGGGACAGGGGAGTAATTAATTTTCTGGCTACAGCCTCTCGCGCGCGCACCCAGATAGTATCTGTGACTCATTATTTATTCATACAGCCAAATGAGCAGGGGAATGCACAGCACTGCCAGACACTTTGTCACAACAATACTATTATGACTGCCGCAGAGCCTCCGTGTTTCCGGGTCCCTGAAATTTAAAAACTTGACAAAGCTGTGTGTGTGTGTGTGTGTGTGTGCGTGCGCGCATGTTGAGGGTCGGGGGGAGGACTTCAGGAGGAGGGGAAGAGAGCAAGTCATTAACTGATTCAAAGCTTCAAATTAGAGGGTTTGCAAGTCTTTCCTGGCTGCTGAGGACATTTTAGTGAAGTTGAATCATGCGATGTGCGTGAGTCACTGTCCCTGCCGCAGCGCCGGGCTCCCGAGGCAGAGAGACCGGCCGCTGGTGAGAAGCTGTGGATGGCTCCCGGCTGCATTTCCTCCAGGCCAGGGACAAGCAAAGGAAGCAATAGTCGCAGAATAACAGACAGAAAGATCTTCCTGACTTTGTTCCACTTTCAATACCCTCCAGGCCATTATTGTTTCCTAGTTTATCCACTCAGGAAGCTGGAAAATATTCCACCGGGCAATAGATGGGATTTTGTGCACTGTGCGGGGCTGCCTTCGAAGCGCTCATTACTGGCCGGACAGCAGGGACAGTGAAGGGACACGGGGACCTGCTCAAATGCCAGGAAACAGAACGAGGCCTGACACAGAGCCACAGTGTCTGTGCTCATGGAGGTCACTGGGCCGCCCCAGGTTAGGAACAAGGGGCAGGTCGCTTTCAGGGGAGCGGTGTGGAGACAGCCCTGACACCCGAATCAAGTCTCAGAAGGCCTCATGGAAAAAGGCCTTGTTCACGCCTTGGTCTCAGGAAAAGGAACTTGGGGCTTTTATGATCTCTACCTTAATAATATCATATGGAGATTGCATTTCAAGTGAAATCTTGGCAGTTTCCCCAGTTAATTTTATCAAGGTGACCCACCAAGGTGAGGGTTGACACTGTCCGGATTAGCCATCCCCAATCCGTGGCGCCAGACAGGTGGCAAAATGTCATTGTTCCTGGTGCCATCTGGTCACCACCCTCTCAGAGTTTTAACCCTATTCCCGTAGACCGGCCTGTAGCAGTGCTCAGCCCCCTGGTCACTTCGTGCTTTGTATAATTTATGGCGAGTGTTCCCTCCCCAGCTGCAGCTAGGACCTAGAGGGGGAAACGGCGTCTTGTTTTCTTCCTGGGATGGTACTTTATCAGTCCGTGCAATCCTCACAGAAGGAAACCCATAACTCATTTTGGGCGAGGTACGCATGTGAAACGTGGCCGGGACAGAGAGAGCTGGGGGACCAAGCGCAGCCCGGTTCCCTAGTCAGTGAGAGGCAAGCAAGGGTCTGAAAGAGGGCATGCAAAGTGACTGTGGTCTACCACAGAGAGCGCCACGCTCTTCCCACCACACCGTGCCAAGCGCTCGCTTCGTTTGCCTCGGGGACGAGGTAAGACGTGATTAAAATTGCCTGGCATGAACACGCGTGGTTGGCGACACGACTTTCTTGCACAACCCTGATGTGCATCCTCTCATGAGGTGCGAGGTGCCGGCCCGAAGCGCGGTGGTAGGTGTGGAAAGGAAAAGCGGTGGCACAGACGTACTTTTGCAAAATCCCTCAGGTAGCCTCATTCTTAGAAGTGGCTTAGTGGTCTATGCAAAGCCTGAATGCTAATATGCCTCTTAGTTCCTAGAACCACAGGTAGAAATCTCAGCGAGGCTGACTCACTACTGTCTTCTTGGAGGTGGCTTTCAAAGGGAATGGCAGAATCGAGCCCAAATGTATAAGGTGCGCTCCACTGTAAGCATCACTTCTGGCTCAACCGAAGGAAGAGTCCAGATCACAGAGAGCCATAGATTAAACTGGGTATCCGTAGTTTGCAATGTGTGAAATCGGTGTGGTTTTTCTAGGGCCACCGTAACAAAGTACCCCAGACCGGGTGGCTTCAACATCAGAAATGCCTGGTCTCCTGATGCTGGAGGCCAGAAGTCTCATGGATAATCCTGGTGGAGCTTTATTTGTTAAAGGCTTCAAGGTGTTGGGAGGATTGGTTTCTTCTGAGCCTCTCTCCTTGGCTTGTGGGGGGCGGGCTTCTCCCTGTGTCTTCATGTGGTCTTCCTCCGGGCATGTCTGTGTCCCAGTGTCCCCTCCTTTAAGGACACCAGACACATGGCATGAGGGCCTGCCCCTCATGATCTCATTTTAACAGCCATCACCTTTGTAAAAAGCCCATCTCCAAATACAGTCACATTCTGAGGTGCTAGGAGTTAGGACTTCAACATAGGAATTTTGGAGGGGACGTGGTTCAGCCCACGACATGCGTCTTAGCAGATCTGACTCCCTCTGGCTCACAAAGAAACTGTGCTCTTCCTTGGGTGCTCTCCCGGATGCTGAAGAATCAGACCCTGGCCCCCTCTGTACAAAATGGAGCGTCGCATCTTGAAACTGTCCACACATTTTGAAACTGAGAAAAAAAAAAAGGTGCTAAAAATCCATTTAAACTCATAATCATACCCTTTGCCGTGTCTTTGCTTTGCACGCTAACAAACCTTTGAAAATGACAAAGCAATTCTGAAATGTTTAAGCTTTAAAAGAGCAGAGAGCTGTCCCCAAAAGGAGCCATGCCTTGGTTCTGCTCCCTCCAGCAGGGTTGTCCCGTATTTCAGATCCTTCCAAGACACAGCGCGGGTGGGTGGAGGGGTGGGGAATGGCGGGCCACCAGAGGCCCCACACCTGCTCACACCAAGTGCAGGCCTAGTGAGCAACCAGTAACAGAAGCATCTGCAGAAAGGGCTGCTGATGTGGGAGCTAAACAGCAAGAAGCCTTTGAGAGCTTTTGGATTGAAATTAGTAGCTGGGAGAGTCCTTTGTTCCCTTGAAATAGACCTGAAATGTGTGCTCAGAAAGGACCTGCCCCATTACTGAGAAAGCAAGGTTGGGTTTGATGTGGGGCAGAGGAAGGTTCCAAGGCCGCCACACACAGATACTTTCAGAGCAACCAGGGCTTGGCTGGGCTCCGTGTAGAGGAGAGAGCCCAGGGGTTTAGAACAAGGAGCACTGGAAGCAGGGAGAGGGCTGAGAAAAAAGGTGCGTGCATGGACTGCCCAATGATGATGGACTTCACTTTTCCAGTTTTCTGACTTTAGCCAAGCAGCTTCTCTAGTGAGCCTCAGTTTCCTAGTCTATAAAACGTGGACAGTGGTACCTCTTGTGACAGTCTCTGTGTGGCCTGAATTAAGTAACCTATGTCCAGTGCTTAGCACAATCACAGAAATGGGCCGGAGATATTAGCCTTGGCTATCCACATTATCTCAGATGACACTCTGGGAAAGGAGAGGTCTCGGCATCCCGGAGGACACTATGGGAGGCTCCCTGGAGGAGGTGATGCAGGAGTTGAGGAAAGGGTGGAGGGTGGGAACCCTGAGGCGAGGGAAGGGTGGTCTAGGTGCGGGGTACAGCGTGGGCAAAGGTCAAGCGGCAGGAACCCCTGTGGAGCATGGGAGGTGCTAAGTAAGTCAGCCTGATGGCTTTTTTTTTTTACCAGCATGTCACCCTTGCTTTACTCAAAAGTACCTACAAAGAGGACCAAAGAAGAGCCTGGGCCCTTTATACAATTCAACTGAACAAGCGTAGCTTTTAAGTATCTAGGCCAATTGGGATGTGTTGCAACATCAATCTTGAGCGATGTTTCTCCTCCTTGAGAGTCCTGGTGCAGCTTTCTTTTCCTTCAGGTCCTTCTTAGTGAAAAAGCCCTTTCGCCCTAGGACCACACACAAGTCCTTCAGGCTTCTGAGAGGCTGCCTATTTCCGTACCTTTCATGACATTTCTGATCATGTACTTTATCAAAGCCCAGAAAAGCAGATGCCCGGGCTGCCCCTCTGGTTGGGGGAGGGAGCTGGGGCCTGCACAGGAAGCTCGAGCTCATTTTCAGTTTCTCAGGTAGCTTCCTAGTGACCTAGATGAGTCATTAAATGTCTCTGAGTCTCATTCGAGTTCTACAAAAGGGGCTGGTGATATTCTACGTGCTTGCCTCCGAGGTACAGAGCTCCTGTCTGAAATCTTCGAACGCATCAGAGAGCCACCATGGAGCACATACACATGTTCTTAGCTTCGCAACATGAAGGGTCTTCTTCTTATTATTATTATTTTACTTCCAGATAGGAAACGGTCATCCTACCATTTCACACACGCAAAGCATCTTCCCACATTGGCTCAAAAAAAATCTTCTCTCTAATTCCTACTCTTTAGAGAATTCTCCAGAAGCTGCTCTGGCACCTGAACAGGTATTATAATCTGCAAAACACGTTCCTAGCAATTCTGGTCCCTCCTCCTCCGTGCCACCAATCCCCGGCGTTAGCCTTTTTGCTGAGTAAAATAAGCCTTCGGCCACGTGTCTTCCTTGGCGTGTCTCTTCCCTGCCAAAAAATGTCATAGCTGTGATGGCCCAGAGTGGTGGAAAGGGAGCATTTCCTTTAAGAGTTTTGCAGGCCCTGAACATAATCAGGGAGTGCTTTAGGAGAATTATGGGTGGTTCCTGGTACACAAAACAGAACTCAAAAGCCTCAAGTAACCTTTGGCATGCTGGAAAAGTCTGCTTGGTCACTCTTCTGGCTTGCCGCCTCCCCACCCCCGCCGTTGTCAGAGAGACACACTCTCATGCTCTCTTAGCTTTGTGAATCTCTCGCTCTCCCTTCTTCTCCCCCTCTAGTCTCCCGACAACACGAAATGATGCCCCATAAGGGAGAGAGGAGCTAAGATAGAGAAATAAACCATGGATCCAAAATATGATTGCAAGGATGCATTTTACCACAGTGACATAAAAAAGTGTAAAGCTCCTGCTGGGGTTTATCAGTGAGAATTCTGTTAGGACACTCTGCCTCCAGTGGCATGAGCAGCCGGGTACTGGCCTGTGTCCTGCGGCAGGCCGTCCAGGAGTACGACCCCACGGCTGGTTTGGTGGGGCCAGGATGCTCCTGTGTTTTGGCCTGAACCTCAGATCTGTCCAGGCAGGAAGGAGATGTGAGGCCTCAATCCCTTCCCTCATGAGGCTGTCTTTTGCTTCAGGAAAGGAAGCCCGTCTCTGCAAACTTCCCCTTATAGATCTTGTAGGCCAGACCCATGTCACAAGGCCTCTGGCTGGAAGGTGCCTGGGGCAGAGGAGTCCTCTTTGTCCTGCCCTAAGAGCAGAGGAAAGCAGAGGGGAAGGTAGCTGGACCCCTGTGCAGCATCTCCTATGACAGCAAAAACGGTTCCTGGACTGCTTCCCGATGACATCCCGTCACATCTGTCCCAACACTTTCCTTGTCAACAGTGCTTTGAAAATACACATAGAGAAACCCCGAACTCTTTAAGTTGTGGATGCAAGCTGAGGCTGGGGCAAGGTGATGTTTATTCTTGGTTTACTGACAGCAAAAGAGGCAGGAGATGGGATGCGGCGGGGCCGGGAGCTAGTTACATGGAGTCAAGGTCGCGCCTATGTTCTTTGTGGAAGGCAGAATCACACTTGCCTCTCTTGTGAGAGAAGAAATGCAGACAGCCTCAGCCCACGGGTGTGTTGCTTGTCCAAGAGCCACCCCACCTGGCCTTGGGGCTGACGTATCGGTCAGTAACTGGAAATAGTTCGCTTTTCCCTGGCCCTCGCTCTTCTGCATTCTCAAAACCCCACGGTCCAATCCCCCACAACTTTTTTTTTTTTTTTAAGAGAATTCTTTTCTATGGAATTTCTTGAGTGGAACTTTTTTTTCTTTTTAAGTTGTCATCCTTAACTCTACTGCAAGATATGTTTATCTTTGATGGAAATATGACAGCAGATAATAGCCCTCTATCTAGGAGATAGAGCATTTATTCACACCTTGTATTTCTGCAAGTGATAGATTATTTCTGCTTCGTAATGGCGGGCCCTGTCTACTTCCTCAGTCGGGATGCCAAGCTATCTCCCTGCAAGTCAATGCCTCCCTAAGACAAAAAAAAAAAAAAAATTCTTTATTCAGTTTTTCCCTGAAATAAGAAAGAATGTAAATCTTTCATCTTGTTGTGCTATAAGATAGGTGTGCACTTAGAGAATCATTGATTTGGTGTGGGCCAGTGTCCTCCCGGCCCATGGTCCTTATGTATCTTTTCACATGGTCTTCCTTCTAAACAATGAGCAGTTTAGGGAACCCACATGTAAAAGGTCATCAAAAATAGAAATCCCAGTTGGCTCGTTAGGTTGGCCAACGGTTCTGCTGATTTCAAAACTGATGCTTCTTTGTGTCAACTCGCAGCCCGTGCTAAACTGATTCTGAATCAAGGACATGACTTGCCAAATCTTGAACCCTGGTCCATTGAAAGCAAGAGTTACATGGCTCTGACATTTTGCAAAGCTTCTACTTTACCTTCCTTGCTAACTGTCCAACTTTTACTCCTGGTGTTTGGGATGTCCTCTGCAGAGACCATGACTCCTAAAAAGAACCTTTTCTGATCTCTGATGGCGAATGAAATCATAAGATGGGCAATATATCGACATAGCCTGGGAACACCAAAAGCAAACCTCTGTCTCTCCCTGTCCTTGAGAGCTATCTTAGTCCTGAGCAGCACTTCAGTTCTTCTGAAAATGTATAGGATTTCAGACATTCTTTTTGTTTTGTTTTGTTTTTCTATTGTTATGTTAATTACCATACATCACATCATTAGTTTTTGATGTAGTGTTCCATGATTCATTGTTTGCGTATAACACCCAGTGCTCCATGCAGAACGTGCCCTCTTTAATACCCATCACCAGGCTAACCCGTCCTCCCACCCCTCTCCCCTCTAGAACCCTCAGTTTGTTTTTCAGAGTCCATCGTTTCTCATGGTTCGTTCAGACATTCTTTTTCATGATTAGATCTTAAAGAAATGGCTAGAAACTACTGCAGTGGTCAGTTTGCCAGATAGGGGTGGGTTTAAAAGAGCAGACGAGTCACTTATAATCCTGAACATACTGCATGATACTCTGTGGTCGCGGCCACCCTGGGGCGAGCCTTCTCGGGGAGGCCAAACAGGTTGCCAGAGCTGCTCTTGCATTGCTCAAAGTAGAAGCGATTTCCTTTTGCTATGCAAAAAATTTTAGCATGCATATCCTTCAATGGTTATTTTTTATGTTAGCCTCAAAATGTGTGAAAGGGAGTGGAGATAAACTGAAATACATTGGTTTGGGGGCCTTTTTTTTTCCGGGAGCAGTTTTAGCGCAAACCGCAGTTTGCTGCCCTTTATCACATAGCTTCTGCTGCCCTTTGAACTATGTGCACCAAGCCCCTCATTTCACACCACGGCCCCTCCCCCTCCCGGCAGTCACAGCTGGACCTGACACTCACCCACTTTGCAAGGGCATAATCTGTAAAAATCTGAAACTGCATATATGCATAAAACCCATCCAAGGGTCTGGAGGACCTGTGAGGAAGGAAAAATAGCTCTATGCTTCAGGAGTCTTCTGTCCCGTCCCAGCCCTTTACAGGCTGGTGTACATAATGTGGCAGGAATGGGGGAAAATGACATCGCATTGGCCCTGGCAGGTGTGAACAGAAACTCAAGCTCCAACAGCATTATTATTGAACATACTGTGTGTTTATAAAGATCAGAATGGCTATTACTCCCAAAGTTCTAGAGCAGAGGGGCAATTATTAAGCAACCTTAAACAAATACTAGGACTGTGAAGGGGGTGGGGTCATGCAAAGATGTACAAATGACAACAATGGAAATTCTGTTCAGCTGTCAATCATCCTACATCATCGCTTCATATTAAAAAAAAAAAGAATCCATGCCTCCATTACACTTCCCACTTCTCTCTGGGTTGTGTTCAAAACAAAGAGATCATTGTATCAGAGAGGTGGGTGAATCTGTTTAAATAACAAATAAACTATGAGACAGGGTCCTGTATAATGCTTTCTAGGTTATGTGTGTGTGTGTGTAGTTCTGTAGAGATAGTTCTATATAGTTTCAGTTGGCATTTGAAACTAACTAACTGTATAACTCTCTAAATACAACTGTATGTATTACATATGATACATAGTATGTAACATGTAACACATAATATATAATGTATATTTGGGCTGGAGTGATCTTAGACATCACTCAGCCCTAGGGCCCCAGAGACATTCGCTTTTCCAAGGTGTCACAGCTGGTCAGCACCTGAGTTAGAACCAGGAGCTGGATCTGCTGGGCTCCTGTCCCCTAGCGTTTTGCAGACACTGGACATACATAGGTAGCAGATTCCACCTGGGAGTCTCCATGATTAGCAGACACCTCTCTTAATCCTCCTTAATTGCTCTTTTCATTGATCAGCATTTACAGGCTAAATCCCTTTCATTGTGGGGAAACTTTAAGCAGAGCCATTTATATGGAGCCCGCAGCTTAGGAGCACATTAGGCATGAAGCTGCCGTCAAAAGAGTCTCCTCTGCCCACCCTGGTGTGATTTGGATGTTCTCACCCACCCTGTGGTCTGGATGTTCTCTTTTACCCAATAAACCCATCAATGCCTTAGCTAAGCTACCCACCACATACCCGCCACCCCCTTAAGCAATTTTAGGGTTAACCAGGTTGGTTTGAATGAGTGTCTCTGGTGAAATCTGAATTATCAGAGGAACTGCAAGTGCGCATATTCACCCAGCGGGGTGAAAGATGGCTTGGGCCTGGGCTGCCAAAAAGAACCCCTGGAAGTGGGAGAATGCTGTCTTCCCACAAGATTTGAACCCAGGCTACAACTCCATCAAGGATATATGTCCTCACAACACTCCTGATTCAAAGCACTTAGACTCTCCAGTAGCCTCTCTCAAGAAAAATACTTTTCCTCTCTCCAGCTTTCTCTCTCTCTCTCTCTCTCTCTCACACACACACACATACACACACGCGCACGTGTGCGCACATGAACACTCACAGAGGCTAGCATTAAAAATCTGCATACCTTAGAGAACCCACTGGGATTTCTCCCCATGATGTACTGAATTGGACAAAGCTTTTTGTAGGGGAACAGGAACTTCTGATAGTCAAGAGTCGTTTCCAAACTCTTTTGATCATGTGACATACAAATAAAACTTAATTAGCATGCCTCAAAACCTAGGCATAGTTTTTTACTTATAAATGACAGGCTTACTCTACTATACTGGTGTAATTATGGCATGTACATCATAAAACACATCCTAAAAACAGAAATTGAAATAAGAGACACCTGAAAGTGCAAGTTGTGATGCTTTTTCTCCCCTCCTCCCCCACAAGAATACCTCAATTTGACAAAGAAAGTTTCCAGATACCTGCGAATTTCTTATCTTGCTAACCAGGACTCAGCTTCTACAAGCAAACCTTCACCTAGAAGCTTCAATTGATGTTTCCCCATAAACTTCACTCCAGAAGGAACCCTGTGTGCTTAACCATCAGGTCCTTTTCTATGAGCTGTCTTTGATAGGGAGACCAGAAAGACAGGCCTGACCAGAGGGTGTGGGTCATGGCTGGGGGGAGGGGGGGGGAGGGCAGGGAGCCCAGGGGGTTGGGGTCAGGGGGTTGGTTTCTACCCTGTCACCAGCACTTACCACCTGTGTAAATTGAAGCCATTTCCCCAAACCTGCAAAGCCCAGGTTTCTCATCTGTGAAGTGGGTACAATGGTCCCTACTTTGCATGGTTGGCAAGAGGATTTGAGATAAAATGGATGAAGCGGTGGATACATAGAAGAAGTCAGTAAGTAAAAAGTGTGACTCTGAGAAATGCCACAGAAGGTGTACAGGACAGAGACTAGGGCAGGAAAGTAACCTCTGCTAAGCCCAGAACATGGCCCTGCGGCTGTGCCAAGAGCTAGGCACGTGCTGGGATGAACAATTGGGTCTACTTCTCTCACCATGGAGCAGCACAGAAATGATCGGTAGCATTTCTTGGCAGATGGCTGAGCTCACCAGTGTTAAACTGATCAGAGTAAAGCTAGTATTTATTGAGCATAATGCACGGCATGGCGCCAAGCATTTTCTTGTGTTACCTCATCAAATCCTTCGCATAAACCTAGGAGAAGGAGTTCTTGTTTCTAATCCGGTTTTACTGAGGGAACTGTGGCATGCAGAAGTTAGGTAACCTGCTTGAGGTGAGGCTGCTAGTAAATAGGAGAGCCAGATACCCATTCACTGCAAAGCCCACAGTCTGTCCGTAGGGAGGTCACCATTCTCTTGGTTTGACAGGTGATGTGTTAGAGACTGGTCGGGGCCCCTGGGCAGCAGGTGATGCTGTGTGTGTTGGGGGTGAAAGGAGGTTGAACCTCAGGTGGCTTTTAGCTGGGGGCATCATCCACGATCCAGGACTGCTTACATGACACTGGACACAGTCAGTGGCCGGGGGTCCCTCCCATCAGCGTCAGTGCGGCCCTCACCCACTCCTTTTACCCTCCCGGCCCCTCCCCATCAGAGCCGCCCCCAAGGGAGCCGTTCACGTGGCTCCAGGGCAGTCCACAAGAGACACTTCTCTAAGCCAGCGGTGCTCAAACCAGAGGGTGAGCCGGAATAACCTGTTCCCAAGACGATAGTGAAGTGCTGGTGTACATAGGGAGAGAAGCCACCACTAAGTCTTTCTTCCCAGCCAGTTGTCTTAATCTATCAGTCTGGGAATCCAGCAGGGGTGACCCTCTCCTGAGGCAACGAGGCACTTTCCAAAAAGTCTTAAGGAGGTGCTCACCCTCGGGATCAGGGAAGGCTGGCCCTGCACGCTGGCATGACTCTGAGAGATGGCACCACCTTAAATTGGTGTCCCAGGCGCCTTTCTTGCCCCATCCTGGTCCATGTCCAGGGACCAGGTACAGAAGAGCCCACAGAATGATCTGGCTGGTCATCAGGGGCCTCATTCCTGAATTCATCCTCCGGGAAGCCCCCCAGAGCCTGCAATGCCATGACCCTGAGCCTGGCCAGGGTTTTCAGTGAAGGTCCCAGCAAACACTTGTAGCCAATTATTCCTACAGTTGAGATAAAAATTCGACCCGGAAGCAGTTGATTCACCTCTGACAGCAAGAAGTGGCCTCAGTCCCTCCTGTAAACAGGACCGTCTACACCACCAGGGGCCAGTTGCAGAACAAGAGACCCACTCCCTGGTGAGTCTTTGAGAACAGTCTCTCCGTCCTTTGGCAGAAACATTTATCAATTTCAAAAGTCCTCTGACATCACTACAAATCCTGTTTTCAAGTAGGTGGGTTTGAGGTTTTCTTTTTCTCTTTAACCTTATTGGTATAAAAGGCATTTCTCATCTGATTATTCTACGACCAGTCCCACAGAGTCACAGAAAGTTCCTTCCCTTTTTCCTTGGGCTCCACGTGGCAAAGGGTGCAAGAATTAATTACATTTCCCCCCAAAGCCTGCTCACAGATGGCGAGAGGCCCCTGCTCACGGAGAATGCAGGGAGCCCGCCAGGCTCTAATTGCTGCTATGCAAACATCTTAATGGGAACAAATTAAAAGGTGCTCAAGCTAATTATTCTCCACAATAAAAAAAATAATAATAGTAAACTAATAAATCTCCTTTAGAAAGGTGATTCTGTATTACCTCAAACGAGTTGGCTTTCCTTATGCAGAGTGTGCAATTGACAGGGACATAAAAACTCCATGGTGTACACTAGAGATTATATTTTGGGAATTCTTATGACTCAGAAAATGCTCCTGCATGCTTATTTAGGGCCATCTGCACACATCTCAGGGCCTGGCCCGCCCCGGCCCCACTTCCCTTCCCCCCTCCTCCTCCCCCGTCTTCCCTCCGTGATCTCCACTTGACCTTCAGCCAGGCTCTGGTTCTTGCTGGGGAATCCTGGCCCCCAGGCACACAGTGGCCCCCCTCTGAGGCCCAAGCTGTCCACGTCGGCGAAGTCAGGTTAGGCTTGAGCACATAATTCAAACAGAAGAAGCTGGTATCATTTCAAACAGCCTCATCTGTCCCTTCCATGTTCCAATAAAGACCATGTGGCCTGAAGGAGTAGAAGGCAGAGAAGGGCCCTTGGTGCCCATTGCCGTAGATGAGCCTGGACCACTCTTTCTGTGGGGCCCCTGATAGGTTCTGGAGCAGGAGGATGAGAGGGAGGAGCCCCACCTCCAGGCTCCCTTCAGTGCTGACATTGTAAGGGAAAGGCATGAGGCGCGCTGAGAATTTGCCTTCCATTAATTCTGTGCTGAGTCGCTCAACCTCACCACTGTTGACTCTGGGGATCAGACCATTCTTTGTTAAGGAAAAGCGCCTTGTGTGTTGTAGGACGTAGAGCAGCATCCCCTGGCCTGCACCCACTCGATGCCAGTGACCCCATCTCCCCCAGTTGTGACCCCCCTGAAAATGTCTCCAGACATTGCCAAGTGTCCTCTGAGAGATGAAATCACCCCTGTTTGAGAACCACTGCTCCAGAGAAACCTTGGGAACCAAAGCACCAGTGTTGCTCCCCATTTACTTATGGGTCGGAGGAAATAAAAAGATGTGATAATTCGGATCCTTTCTAACATGTTTGTATCCATCCCACCTGGTGTGACCCCCTCTCCGCCCACCTTCCAAGGCTGATTTAGGCGGTCCATAAAAACTGACAGTCCATCAGCAGGGGCCTTGAAATTAGGGCGCTCAGCCATATTCCCCGTAACTAAGAGCAGAAAATAATAGGCCCCCAAGATTCCAGTCTGCTGAGGACAAACAAGAAAGAATTGGTAGACTGGGATTACTTTTTGAAGAAGTCAGGCCTGTTAACCTGGCCTTCAGTAGTTTTTCTAGGGCAAGGGAGAGAAAATTAGGTACTCCTGGAACAATGCCTTCAGGCTGCTGGGGCTGGCATACACCATGATGAAAATTCAGGAGAAGGAAGTCATCCCATAAGAAGTGATGAGAGAGCATTATGGGAACGTCAAGTTTTATTGAGCAAGTACTATTATGTAGCATTTTTTAAGGACTAGGCCCTGGGTTAAGTGCCTACAAATAGGAACTCTCATTACTGTTGTCACATATACAGTGGGGACAGTTAGTCTCCTCGTTTTACACAGAGGGGACTGGAGCACAGAGTGGCCACACAACTCATCCAAGTTCACACGGCTGGGAAGAGGCATGGCTGGATTACCCCCTTGTCTGGTTTGGGGTCTTGAGTGCTTAACCACTAAACTGGGCATACTTAAGACATGGTCTTCTAGAGAGGGTATGACCTGGGCACTCGTGTCCTTTGGAATAAATTAAAAATGAACGATCTTGTCCTCTAATTACAAACATCAAGGGAAATAGGATGGTGAATTGACAAGAAAAGAGCTCTTTGCTGTTTCAAAACTATTTGAAGTACTTGGGTTGCACTTCTGAATCCTGATTTTGAACAAATCATTTTCTTTCCTTTTCCATATTGGGTTTGTCAGCATGTCTTTGATGAAGACTCTTGATATCTAGAAGAAAGGTAATAAAAAAGACCAGGTGAGGATAGTTTCAAGGGTCCATCCATCCATCCATCCATCCATCCATCTATCCAACATTTATTTAGTGCCTACACCTTGCCAGGGGTTGTGAAAAAAGGGAAAAAGGGAGACATGAGATTATTTCTCAAAAAGCTCAAAGTCTCTAGGAGAATACATTTATAAACAGAAAACCTTCAATTACATTTTGGTAAGTACTGCACTGCATATATGAACTGAATAAATAATAGCTAGAACTGGAATGCTCCCTGTTGCATGAGATCCCTATGGGCATCTTAGAAGTCTTAGCCATCACTGCATTACTCTGGTAGCCCATGGCTTCAGGAAGCAAATGTAGACTGTGTCCATCCAAGTGTGTGATGGGGATGTGGGGACGCCTTTTTCTCTGTTCTTCAGCGTTCTCCACAGACACATGTCCCAGGACTTACAACTTGCACAATGACTTCCTTGCACTGAACAATGGGGCCATTGGCTGGCTTTAATAACTCTGCTACCAGAAATTATGGGAGGAATTACAGTTGTGCAGAAGAAGTATTTTCCCAAAGAGGATTTGAAAATTATACATAGAAAAGTGAAATTGAATATGCTTTGGCATTTCTGAAACTATGTTTGGATGAATGGATGGATGCATAGATGCATGGATAGGCAGGTAAACAGATAGATGGATAAATCCATCAGCCTTGTGCTTACTGCGGAGGTGTAGAAGCCCCAGTGGTATGAACAGAAGAGGCCGCAGTAGTCTCTCCAGCCACACAACCACAGCAGGGAGCAAGAAATTAAGACCTCTACTCAGAGTTGGTTCCCCCCTTAACTCCTATAATTAGCTAAGGATAGGAAAGAGTATATGGGGATATTAGGGTAAATAGAAGCAGGCAGCATGGGGCTGGTTCCACCTCTGTCCAAAGGGTGTTGGGTTGGAAAGTCTGGTGGGTGTCCATTGTGGGAAGCTGAGCAAGTAGGCAAGGAGAAGCATGTGAGAAAGTGCTTTATTTTTTAAACGATTGATTTATTTATTTATTTATTTTAGAGAGGTAGAGAAAGAGAGAGAGAGCGGGGAGGGGGGGCAGAAGGAGAGGGAGAAAGAATCTTAAGCAGACTCTGTGCTGAGCATGGAGCTCGCTGCGGGGCTTGATCCTACGACCCTGAGATTACAACCTGAGATCATGACCTGAACAAAACAGAGTCAGAAGCTTAACAGACTGTGCCACACAGGTGCCCCGACTGGCTTGTGCTTTAAATTGAATACCTATATGGAGAAATAAATGTCTATGACCAAGAGAGTTCCTAATCACAGGACGGATAATGAGGTCCAGTCCATTTCCTATTGGGTTATCTCTAAGACACCAAACAAACAAAATCCAGCAGAAGCCCTCTATTCTTCGGTTACCAACTCAAAAAGACCTTTTCTATGGGAAAGCTAAACCATTCGTATCCTGTCCAAAAAAAAGAACTAGTGGAAAACCAGAAGAGGTTTGGTACGTAACGTGCAGCAGATTTGTCCTTAGGATCTCTGTTTTGCCTTTCTCGGTAAAGTCTCAGTGAGCTGAGTGGACACACAGACTGTCCCATGGGCCGCTAGCCCAGGGCACCCGGCACGCTTTCTCCATACCTCTCAATTTAGGGGAAAATGTTCTTTGGTGAACTGTTGGGCAGGTGGATGTTGCATACATGTGTTCCTAATTCCATTCGGAGATCATCAGTATCTGTTGAACAACTGTCGTATCTTGCACTCCTGACCACCACTGACCATTCCCCCAAAGCCCATCTGCAGCTAAATCCCCCTCAGCCAGGCCTGGGCCCCAGTCATGTGGACACACTCAACTTTGCCCACAGCCATGTCTGCGGCTAGAACGGATCCTGTCAAGGCTGGGCCTCATTCTTTGTTCCATTCGGGAACGTTCCTTAGTGGATCCTTTGTCCAAATAAATGCCTTCTTATATTTGTCATTTCATTCTTTTCCTTAAGGTTTGTTCCTATGCTTCCTTTCCCATGGATCTGCTCATTCAGTTCCCTTTTTCATTTATTTAGACCATATATCAGGAACTTCTTCCCAGACTAGTCTTTTCTCATTACTTTTCCCATTTTCTTCACCATGCTTTTCACCTTCAGAGATCTTGAATCAGTGGTTCTTAACTAGAGGGGGCAGATGAGAGGCAAGGGGTACTGTTGCCCCTGGGGCACATATGGCCATGTCTAGAGACATTCTCAGTTGTCACAACTGGTGGGGGGACAGGAGAAGTATACCGGCATCTAGCAGATTGAGGCAAAAATGCTACCACACACCTTACAACTCACAAGACAGTCCTCCCCAGCTACGAAAAGAGCGACGAGCTTGAGAAATCCAACCTTGTATTATCACCAGGGTTATGGTTGCAGAGATGTATTTCTGCCCTTTATTCCTTCCTGGTGTTTTACTTTCTGGAAAGTGCAACCCCTGCCCCTGGAATTGAGGAGGCAGTTGGGCATGTCTTCAGAAGACAACTACCTGTGGAAGGGTAGATGGAAAGGGTCTTAGAAATTATGGTCACAGAGGTCATCTGGGGATCCCAAGGACTTTCACGGTCTGGTATCTCCTATAAGCACCTTGATATTATAAAAGAGGATCCTAATCTCTTTACTATATGGAGGAGGAAGCTATCACCTCAAACAGATGGTGTGAAGACTAGAGTAAGGACTTAGAGTATCAGAGGAAAAGGAAGAAGACAGATAAGAAGACAAGAGGACCAAGCATAAAGAGACAAGGCCAGAGACAGCATTTAGAGACACCAGATCACAGGCTGGAGAGAAAAGATAAGGAGAATGCTGGAGTCCTAGGAGCAGAGTTGGGGGGCACCTCCACACCGGTCAGGACAGTGACCAGATGGCCAACAGGGATGTGCCTAAAACGCAAAAAGGAAGGGATTCCTATTGAGGCCAAAGATTGCCTTAAGAGAGAAGTTAAGAATTGGAGGGCAACAGTGGGTATGTGGTTGAGATGCAGCGAAGGTGCCTGAAGCAAGGAATAACCTGGAACACCAGAAAGCATTCCTTCAGGAAGTATACTTGAACTGTGGGGCAGGGCATTATGGGTCACTGGTACCTACTGTGTGCCAGGCTGCCAGGTGGTCCCCATACATTATCCCACCTGCCACCCAATGCCTTCTGAGCCAATATTATGATGCTGAGTTTGAAAGTGAAAACATGGAGGCTCAGAGATAACAAAATAAGAATTTAGAATTTATAAAGGCTAGGAAAGAAAGCCAAGGTTGCAGGAGCAATAATCCTAGCTATGTCGGGATTAGAGCTGAGGTGTGTTTATTGCTAAATCATTAATGCACTACAGTACTTTTGTTCTGTTTAGTTATATGTAACGCATGAAATTTCCTCTAACTTGAGCTTAGAGTAGGCTGTTGAGCTGACCACCAACTGCCAAAAAAGGAAGGAGGGAAGTCAGCTGGAGCCGGGGAGACAGTGGGGAGAGAACACTCAAGAGATCCACCACTGGGGGATGAGTGTGAAAAACAAACATCCATCCTTTGGTTCATAGGTTTGATCATCTGGATTTCGAGTAGAGTAGAAACTATATTTAACAAAAAGAAATCCCTCCCCCACTTCATAGGGCAAGCAAATGAGCTGGGGGTCCACACTCCCTTTTCCCCACTCTCTCTGTGTCTTTCATGACTATATAACCGGGTTCTCAACCCTATCTCCACCACTCCCGTTCCCCTTCCCAGCCTCTTCTGATCCCAGAGCCACAGTGTGCCTGGTTAATCACACTCTGTAACACACATGTTACCAATGACCCATCAGCAAAGGTACTGAATGGTTGATACATGCATGACCATGTATTATAGAACATGGCCTGGAAGACAAAGATGATATGGCGTGAAATGGCCCCCAAGGAGCTGACTGTCCAGTAAAGGAGGCAAAGCCCAAGCAGGGGAAATAGTGAACAACACGGTAATTGAATAGCACAGCACAGATTTAAGAAGCATCACAAACTAGGAAGATGAATGACTGGCTGCTAAATAAGAAGCAGTGATCTGAGGAGGGCCCCGAGGAGAAGAAGGCATTTTATCCAGGGCTGGGGAAGACGGAGGAGATGACATGAATGCAGTGGCCAGTCGAGCTGGTTCAAGAGATGCTCATGGGCAATGAAGAGATCACATCAGTTCACTAGTGAGCAGCAAAATCGAAGCCAGATCTTCGAATGCTGAGGCGAGGAGGCTGGACTTGAACCTGCAATCCAGGGAGTTCTAAACTTGGCCGTACAGAAGAATCCCCTGCAGGGTCTGTTAAAATGCAGATTCCTGGAGCCTCCCGAGAGACCATGAAAGGCCCAAGAATCTGCGTTTTAACAGCCTTGTAACCTTGCGGGACTTTGAGAAACACTCGGTAACAGGAAGCCTTTGACTGGTTTTGACGAAGTCAAAATAGAATCTTCATGATATTTCAGGGTTTGGCAAAATTTAGCAGAACTTATTTCTACATCTGACAGCTAGCACCTCCTCTGGAGGGACTTACTCATTCTAGAAGGCAAGACTTCTCGTGATTTTTCTCACCTCTTAGGGATTTTTCTAGTCTGGTCTCTCAGATCTGAGATCATACTTTCTGCTTATTACATGTGACTCAAAAACATTTATTTTAAAGTGTATGCCATAGCATTCTAAAGTTCATGTGAGATCCAGTTAGGTCTAGAATATTTAAATATGGGCTCCAAATTCTACACTGCTTCTCCAAACTAGACAGCTTCTGGAAAAGCTGTGGACTTGCGGGAATTTTAACTATGAGATGCAAATGTTTTCATCACCAGGAAGACCCTGACTGCCTGGGGTTTTTTTGGGTGAGTTTTTATTTATCTGTCACATCCCACCCCTTCCCCACCATCTTTGGGCTCAGAACATAACCTAGACTCTCCTGAATCCCTGAAGGTGTTCTCAATTGGGATGTTAAAAATCCCTTAACTCATTCAAATTTTTTTCCCCTCTGGAGCAGAGGAATTTCCTTTTCCACCAGCAAGGTGGCTGGTGTTAAACCAGAGCCACCACAGGAATAAATACGGCTTGCCTGAAATACTTGCAGGGCATCCATTAGGATCCACTCTAATGCAGAACCCTCTGCTTGTGGCTGGTAGCCTGTACAGAGAAATTTATGGAGAATGATCGGACAGTAATGTCCCAAAGCCTTGCTATGATTCAAAATGTGGGCTTCAGACCAGCAGCATCAACATCACCTGGAAACTCGGTAGAAGTGCAGAACTCAGGGGCGCCTGGGTGGCTCAGATGGTTAAGCGTCTGCCTTCGGCTCAGGTCATGATCTCAGGGTCCTGGGATCGAGTCCCACATCGGGCTTCCTGCTCCTTGGGAGCCTGCTTCTCCCTCTGCCTCTCTCTCTCTCTCTCTGTCTCTCATGAATAAATAAATAAAATCTTTAACAAAAAAAAAAAAAAAAAAGAAGAAGTGCAGAACTCAGGTCCCAGCCCAGACCTGAAGAATCAGTCTGCATTTTCACAAAAGGTCCCAAGGGGTGATTTGTGTACACATTCAAGTTTGAGGAGCATTGTCCTAAATCTCTAACCTGTCCCCTGCACGGTTGGGCCTGTCTCCGGATTCTTGCAAAGACGGAGCCCTGTAATCAGTTACAGGGTGTAGGGTGGGGAACCGGGTTTCACTCCCTCCTGCCTCCTCGCCTTTCTCGATGCTTTCCCAGCAGCTGCACCTGCAGGGCTGTCGCTTCTCTGGGAAGCTTCTTGAAACAGACCCCCCCACACTCCCTCCCCACCCCGCCTTGCCCCTAGGGTGGGGCTGTACTACCTCTTTTCTCTCTATGAGCCTGGGATGCTGACAGCCTCAGATGGAGGCATCCTGTTTGTCGAAAAATAAACCGGCAGTTAAAGCAGGGTTGCGAGAGCGAGAAAACCACAGGCCTGCGCGCCGCTGATAACGCCGGCAGGCAGCTTTTGCAGAAGTTCCGTCCCTGCAGCGCACAGCGCACCAGGACCCGCGCCACCGCCTCCCTTCCTGTGTCAGCCACTCGCGTCCCCGCCGTTTCTGGCTGTTGCTTTCTACGCTGCTCTTTCGGTTACTTCACCCATGGCTTTTTCTCAAGGATCCGGGGCTGCTGTCTTGGGCAGAGGGACCCACTGATGACGCCCTGGGCGGATACGCGCAGATCCCGGGCCTGTGTGGGGCTGAAATTTACGAGCTGTCAGGAAAATTGAGGAGGAGGTGAAGCTGCTTTCTCTTCTGCAGTGTAGAGTGCTTTGACCTGGCTTTAAGAAAAAGAAAAAGAAAAGAAAAGCAAAAAGCAACCCAGAGGAGACCAGTCATACCAAAATCTTGTGTAAAAGGAACCCCAAAGTCCAATATCCAGATTGTTTTCTTTCTTGGAGTAAATTGACCTGGCCTGATTCCATGTGGTGAATAACTAATTACCAATCTTCCCCTTTTGGGGGATATTAAAAGCTCTTTCCCCATTTGCCTGTTATCAGATAAGCAAAGCAGATGAGAAGTCAGTGGGTAACCACAGGTACAACCACAATATTCACTGGAAACCAAAAGACTTGACCCTCCAAGGCAAAGGGTGTAATTGAGAATTAACCTGAAAATAGTTTCACACAAGCTATAAAACTCTGTGTTCTCAAATCAGTCATACAGACTTCTCTATGCATAAAAAAAACGCCCCCCCCCCCACACACACAACACAAATCTCTCCAATCACAGAAAATGGTTCTTACTGGTGTTGACTCAGGGCACAGCAGGGAAAGGCCAGGGTGCATCAGAGGGGTCCTGATCATTGCTGGGGCCTGTCTAGCTAGCCATACTAAGGTTCTCTTCTTGAGGTTTCAAACTTGCTTCTGTTCTTCTTCTTTGTCCAAAAACACAGGGTAGAAACAGACCATATGCATCCCTTAATCTTCCTGTGTTCCTGATGACTAACTTCCCTGGGGGAATAAGAATTGACCTTATTTTTTAAGGATTTCCAGAGAGTCATATCATTTTACCATTTCCTCCCTTAGAAACTTCTTCAAATTTGTAAATTCTCCTGTCAAGCAGTTCCTCGTGGGAAATCACTCCTCACATTCTGCTTTGCAAGCCTATCTTCCCATTTCTGTGACCGTTTATTCTTTATCTCGTGCAGGCCTCCTGCTGAATTGCCATGTTCTCCTAATTAAAGCTGCTTTGCTAGAGCCAAATAAATAAAAGTCCCCATACATGTGGGCTAATCCAGGTATAGACTCAAATAATAAATAACTCAATTCTATTATGAAATAAAGGAGTAAAAATTCAAGTCAAAAGATGATTCATTCTTAGGGAAGGAGGAGGGGAAGAGCCAAGGCTAGCATGAGCCAGGTATGAGCAGTGAAGTTCATGGTCGTTTGGGGCCGTGGGCTGCCTTGTAAGACTGGTAGAGAGCGCAGGAAGCGCCATGGGAGGACGCGCTTCTCAGCCTGTGGAGAGCCAGGCCACCAAGAGCTTTGAATACACTTAAGAAGGAACTTTCTGTAGTGGACAATTGCTCAAATTGATGCATGATTATTTTCATGACCTTGCAGACCTCATTGAAATGTCCTCTATGAACTTCTTTCTCATTTAGACACGATCATAAACAAACGAATAAAAAGATTGTGAAGAGAAAATAATAAAACTGATTTTAACAATATATTCCAGAATTTGCGCATCTATAATTGCGGTGTCCTTCAAAGTAGTTCTCCGCACAAATCTGCCAGCATTTCAACAGCTCCATAATCACTTTAAACGTTTTTAGAGGTGCTCTTTTGAAACGACTTTAGGGGTCCATTTATGGGCTCAACAAGTCAAACAGCCTCCTGACTTGGAGATACCACTTCATTTTTGACCAAGATAACGTCTTACCAGACTTCATTGTCCTTATTCATCACTAGTCTTGGTCTTAAATGGCTCTAGCTGTTTCTAAAAATCAACTCTATTACTGATGTTCCAGACGTTGTGATTATTTCAGAGACTATGCTCCACCCTATAGGGCTCTTCTGAAAAAGGAATTGCAACTGGATGCTGAGAATTTCAGCATTACTAGAAAATAATGCAAAGTTGCAAATCTGCCTACAACATCTTATACAGGGTTTAAAAAGTCATCATCAAGTTACAGCAGTACCTAGCTAAAAACAAAACAAAACAAACAAACAAACAAAAAACAGCCAGCCTGATGTCATAATGTAACATCTTTACCTTTAAATTAGGTGCACTGGGTAGGAACTGAACTATGTAACTGATCCTCGCTCTTTGAAAAGTTAAAAGAAGAAAGATGCAGAAAATGAATTAAAATTCTGCAAAGTCTTTTGGGAAATGCTAAGAGATCTACTTTTACCTCAGACATGCTCTAATTGTTAGTAGCAGGCAGATAAATACATTGTGTTATATCAGGATACTGGTTTGGCTACTGTAATAGAGAGATTCCAAATTACTGGGGCTTAAACAGATAAAAGTGTGCTCCTCTCTCTTGTAGAGTCTGGGTAGGTTGGTGTGGCATTGTCATAAACACAAGGAACAGAGCGTCTTCTACCCTGATGATCTACCCTCCACTATGCCTGGCTCTTACCTCATGGCTTAAAATGGCTGCTCCAGACCCCAATACCATATCTACCTTCCAGCCAGCCAGAAGAGACAATACAGAATGGGAAGATCTACTCTTTCCCTTTAATGGCAGGCTTTGAAATTTGCCCACAACACTCCTGCTGAAAGGCCATTGACCAGAACATAAACAAACACTAGGGGATGCCTAGCTGTAAAGGAAGCTAGGAAATGTAGTCTTTTGCTGTGCAGCCATGTGCCAAACTAAAAATAAATATATATATTTTTAATATTTGTATTTATATCTATTTATATTTAATATATCAATTTATATTTAATATAGGTATATATAATATATATTTAATATAAATATATTTAATACAATCTATAATAAAACATTTGATTTCGTATCTAATTATATTAATATATGAAATATAATAATATTAATTATAATAACACAATAGAGATAGATTAATGCATAAATTATAAATATATTGACATATTCTATTAAAATTATAATTATGCTCATTATTAATATAACATACAATAATATAATATATATCACCTAATGTAGAAATATGTGATTAATTTATTAATTATGTGTAAATAATATATATTTTATAAGATATTACACATATAATAGAATATTTTATTTTCTATGTGTGTTCTCTCCATGTATGAAAGAATGTGTTATCCCTACAGACACACAGGAGCCTCTGGCTCACACAGATACCTGGTTCTCACTCCTTCCATCCATCCTTAGTCATACGCACTCCTCAGCAGTCCCCTGCGGACCAAGCGGTGCTGACCCTGTTCCTGAGCATGGTCCCCCCACCTTTCCCTCATACTCAGGTTCCCGTCCCATCTGTATCCAGACACATTTGCATGTGGGGAGCGACCAGGAGAGAAAGCAGGGCTGCTGGGCTGGGACACAAAGTGCAGAGGCCCTGCTTGGGCCCCACACCCCGCGGGCCAGCTGGAAACATGCGAGCGCCCATGGCCTCTCTGTGGGAAGGGGAGCCGGTCCCTTGCAGCCCACCCTGCTTGCCCAGCAGCCGCTGCCCACCAGCCTGATCTTCCCTGAGAGGGAGAGAGAATTACAGGAGAAGGGGGACCGTTTAGGGGTGAAGGCCTGCCTCCTCTTCCTCCAGCAAAGGCACAGGAGTTTCAGTGAATTTCACGTTTGCATCATCTCCCAAGAGCCGATGGTTCCCTTGCAGGACTTTTGTAGGTTGGTCGTTAAATACAGCCATCATTCAAAGTGAGATTATATAAGCTTAGGACTCAACCGATGATTTTACAACAAAGGTAATAAATACTGGAAACCCATCACTGCCTAATTATTCTTCTGTGGTTTACAATGATCTGTGCTCTTGGGGTTATTTACGCCTGTTGTCTCTAAATGGTGGAAACACCGTATCACTGAGAGCTGCTGTGGTTGGAACTGTATGGGGTCAGTAGCGATCGCTGAAATCTGCAAATGTGATCTCGAGGTCTTTTGTGCAGGAGGGCTGGCTTCGAAACTTCCCTGAGCCCCTGCTGGTGTAAGGCTAAGAAGGAGCCAACTCCTGAGGCTCTGACATCAATTACATTTCAGCCCATCCTACGTGGGGCCAGATGGGGGACTAGCAAGCTCCATCAAAAGCAGGGCCAAGAAGGAGTCTCTCCTGAGCCCCCACTCTATCCCTTGCCACCCCCCTGAGTATACACACCTAATGCAGGCTCTTCAGCTCTGTCTATCCTGTTCAAAGGCAAGCCACGACTCTTTCCATAAAGCCGCTAGTAAACCACAGAGCCACCAATCAGCTCCCTGGAGGAAAGTTACTATTAACTACATTCCCTGCCAGCTACTCAGTTAACCTGTGCCCAGTTTGGATTAGACAATGACCCCCCAGCGAGCTGCTTATGATATATAGGTTGACAGTGTTGCAGAATAATAACAAGGATCTGTCTATGATCTGTGCGTTGGGGCCATTTTTGCCCGCTCCTAGAGCTCTTGCCAGCCTCTTAGGTGGGAACTCCCACTTGTTGGAAACATTGAGGAAATGGCACTGAGCTTCTTCTTACCTCTGCCCACTCTGTCTGTGGGTGGCTGTGGGGCCCCTAGGGTCCTTTCCATGGTCCCCATTCAGGTGGAAACTGGAGGAAACCCCAGTTGTAATCTTCTGGCCTCAGAGTGTTCTCCAACCCATCTCTACAAGCAAAATGCCTACGTTTCCCTTTGATTCTAGGATATATTTCTCAGTTGCTTTGGAGTTTGAAGTGGGGAGAACAGTACTTCTATGTTGCTAACACACACAAACACACGTAATACCCGCTGTGGTGCCCTGTTTGAGTTGTTATAGTTAGAGTCTCTGTGATTGTTGCTCATTCCACAAATAGCAAACAAAATTTGCCCAATAGAGAAAAAAATACATCCATCCCTGGAAAGTTAAGACCACCTCGTTTACTTATAGTTACTTAGTTCACAAACACTTATATAGCACTTGCTGCATGACACACATTGTTCTGAGTACTTTGCAAAGAGTAACTCGTGTAATCCTCAAAACAATCCTTCCGTGCTAGATGCTATTATTAGCCCCATTTTACAGATGAGGAAACTGAGGCACAGCGTGGTGTCCAGAGTCTCGAGTTCCAACTCAGACCGTCTGGCTCCAGGGTTCAAGTACACTTTGCCTAAGCATAGCCCCAAACCCAACAACAAAGTACCCAGTGGGCTCTGCCATGCATGGAATTTTCTCTTGAGCAAAGACTGTGGCTGCATGAGTCCCAAACTCCCCTGAAGGCGCTCCCCGAGTGCCATGGCCACCTCCAGCATGGAGGGAGAGTGGCAGGCCTCAGGCTCCACGGTGGACTCATTCCCCACACCCATCCAGATCTAAGGAAGCTTTCTGATGAGTCAGAGACCAGACAGATCCCCATTTTGAGGAGGGGATTAGCAGAAGGAGGAATGAGCGGGCCCCACCACCCTCCTCAAAGGCCACCAACAGAGGCTTGCCTTCCGTGAGCTTCATGGAAATAAAATGCTCTTTTAAAAGTTGTAGATAAATTGTATTTCCAAAAGAGTCACTATTTCAAGGGCATGATTTAAGGCATCCACAGGCTCAATTAATTGGGTTACTTATTTTTTTAAAACCATGATTTCCACCCACACGTCAGCCTAGCCCACAGTCCCAGCTGTACTCTGAGACAGAGACCGATCATGGGGTGAGAGGAAGAAGTTGGGGTGCTCGTGGGTGACATTGGCATCTTCCTCTTCTCCAGCCTCAAGACGGTGGCGAGACTAAGAAAGCCACCAAAGCCAAGGGCCTGCATTTTCTCTGCATAACCAAAACCCCCGCAGGCCTGTTGGCTTTAACTTTCTCCCTCCAGTTCTGGCCTCTGCAAAGAGCCCCCCAGTCCATGCTTGCTTTGCCCTCTCGCTAGAGCACCTCAAGAACATCCCTCAGAAACGGGACTCATTCACTCTTTCTTCGGGTGCCACTTTCTAAATGAGGGCAAACCAAACCCAAACACCAAACCACTGTGCTTTCTACCCCGTGCCGTATCAGCCCAGGATCCATCTCTGTGCTGTTAAATGTCAGATCTGTGATGACACATGCCCAAGAGATCATTCTGTGTCTCCAGGCTCCGGGAGGGTAGGTCTAGGAGGGCAAAAACTTTTTATAGAGAAAGACAAAATTATGCTCATAAAACACCACTGGCCACCCTTAACGCCTTAGAGAAAAATCTTTTTTTCAGTTTTTTTCTTTGCTCTATCTATAGTATTGAGTCATTTGGGGGAAGGGCATGACTTGCTTCCATGTTTGAAAAGTCTGCAAGTAGGAAACCCTAGGGTCCCGGACAAGCCCTGGTATGCCTGAGACTATGCAAACAGCCCATCATCAGCTCACAGTTCCCTACTTTGCCATGGAAATGACATCTTTCTGGATAGCAGTCTTCTGCTAGAATTCTGGATGCGTGCAGGAGGAAGCTGGTGCTGGATGCCAACAAATGAGCAAATGAGCTTCCCAGTGAGTCCTGTATGCAAAGCACAGCATTAACTGTCTCTTTGTTCTGGCGATGCCCTTGGCTTCCACAGGTTTGGGTTTACGATTAACCAGGCAAGAGGCCGGCTGGCAGTGGTCAATCCTCCTTTCCTGAATGGGTGCTGAGAATAGAATCTTACTCATTTTTCTAGGGTGTGGGGGTGTGCTATGTGATCCCATATGACCTGCCAAGGCCCGGGGACTCAAGGAATTTTATTGTATTTATTTACTGCAATCCCAGGGGCTCGATCTCATGACCCTGAGATCATGACCTGAGCCAAAATCAAGAGTCAGATGCTTAACCGACTGCACCACCCACGAGCCCCCTGAACATTGACAATCGTATACTGGGCCTCCTGTAGACACAAAAGAGGACTAGGTAGCTTTTGCCCCCATGAGTTACAGGACTGCTGGGGATTAAAGACAGATGTACACGGAATAGCTGGGTAGCATCCTCAAACTGCATGGGACTGAACAATACACACCATAATGCTGTAGCATTTCAGAAGACTGGCCAGTCACCGTGGAGCCAGAGCCATTAGAGAGGTTCTGGTGACATCAGGATTTAAGCAGTAAGAGGAAAGCAGGGGAAAAAATCCAGGAAAGGGGACGGGGACCAGCCTCTCCAAGGCAGGAGGTGCTGAGTCCATGGTTGGGTGTGATGAGTTGATCACTTTGACTAAAAGGGGAATATGGTGTTGGAAGGTAATGACGGATTGGTGGGACCAGTCTAGATTAGTCTAGGCCAGTCTAAGCCAGGTAGTAGGACTTCATCCCTCAGGCAGTGGTAGTGAACACCTAGGGAGACTTTGAGCTAGAGGTGTCCTGATGAAGTTATTCCCTGCTTCTTTTCAAATTCTAAAGCATATCAAGCTGCCTTTATTCAGACAACAAAAGTTGGCTAAGGGTCCTTGGAAAGCCAGCCCTGGGCTAAGTCTTAGGGCCCCCAAACACTAAGATAAGCTCTTGGTCTCATGCAGATTCACTGCAGACAGTGGAACAGGTTGGGCACTGCACAAAGACAACCAGTTGAGGTGCCTCCTCCAAAGAAAGGGATCATCCATGCACCAAGCTGTACATCCATCAGCCTACATATGTCTAGAGTGCCTTTATCTGGTCCCCACATTGAATAGTAATTAGGACAATATCAGATCACCCTAATAATCAAATTACTCATCAGGCCTGCAGGGGAGAACTTTTTTCACGATGTAAGTGTTAGTTTGCTAGGGCTGTCCCAGCAAAGTGCCACAGCCTGGGAGACTCAAACAGTGGAAACGTATTCTCTCCCACTTCCAGAAGCCGAAACTCCAAAATCAAGGTGTCAGCCAGGGTTGGTTCCTTCCCAGGGCTGTGAGGGAAGCATCTGTTCTAGATTTCTGTCCTTGGCTTACAAATGGTTATCCTTCCCCTGTGTCTGCATACCACCTTCCCTCTACATGTGCCTATGTCCAGATTTCTACTTTTTATGAGGACATTAGTCATACCAGATTGAGACCCACCCTAATGACTTCATTTTAACTTGATGACCTCTGCAAAGACCCTATCTCCATTCTGGTCACATTCTGGGGAACTGGGGGTTGACACACCAATATATGAATTTAGGAGGGGACACAATTCAGCCCATAACAATATACTATACTATCCATATGATTCATTTGACTCAATATAGCTGTTCTATATCTGAGCCTTGTGGCTCACCCCCAGCCCCCGGTCCACTCCTGCAGCCTCCTTTAAAGGGAAGCAGCATCCTAAGTGAGCAAATATGCAGGGCCTGGGCCTCTCACCTGTTTAAGCTCTTAAGGCCTGGGTCTGTATCTTAATCTTTGTGTGAGCATAAACTGCTTGCCAGGGTGTGAATTCAGAGTTCTGGTGTGTCCTTGCTGCCCCCAAAGCCACCGGCCCTCCCAGATCAAATGAACAATTTCACTGTGTGTGTCCTCCATTCTTTAGCCACTTTATTTTTTTTTTTTTAAGATTTTATTTATTTATTTGCCAGAGAGAGAGACAGCACAAGCAGGGGGGAGTGGCAGGCAGAGGGAGAAGCAGGCTCTCCGCTGAGCAAGGAGCCCGATGCAGGACTTCATCCCAGGACCCTGGGATCGTGACCCGAGCTGAAGGCAGACACAACCAACTGAGCCACCCAGGCATCCTAGCCAAAGACTTTAATTCTCTGTCTGAAAGGGTTGTTGGTCATTGGTACTCAGTGTGAAGACCTCGAAGATCCTTTCCTGATAGCTGGTTGTGATAAAAGTGAGTTGGAGAACACAGAACTATGAGAAAGATTGAGAACACAGACCCTGCTGTGCTTGGGTAGTCCCCCCAAATATAGACCCAGAGCGAGTCACAACAGGACAGACTTCAAGGATCCACTCGTTCCCTGCCTGTTTTAAAGATGAACACCTTCTGGCCCAGAGAGGTGAAGTAACTTGCCTAAAACCACACAGGACAGGGCGCCTGGGTGGCTCAGTTGGTTAAGCGACTGCCTTCGGCTCAGGTCCTGATCCTGGAGTCCCTGGATCGAGTCCCGCATCAGGCTCCCTGCTTGGCAGAGAGTCTGCTTCTCCCTCTGACCCTCCCCCCTCTCGTGCTCTCTCTCTCAAATAAATAAAATCTTAAAAAAAAAAAAAAAAAACATACAGGACAGCATGAATATTAGACGTGAGCATCTTCATTCTCAATTCAGTCCTCTCCCACCTTTGCATGCTGGCTTGTACCTTCTTAGATTTTTCCAGCTGGATCTTCTGCTTTGGGTCTGGATGGAAGTGCATCTGATCCCTCAGTAAGGTGTGGCCTGCTAACCATCTGCAAATGGATGATTTCTGGGTCATCCTCCTCCTCTTGCAGGCCCCTTTGCTCGCCCAGGGCTCCCCCACTCGCTCGGCATTCTGTCCTTCATTCCTGTCCAGTGCCTCAGCACACCGAAGCTTTGGCAGATTGAAGGCTGAGATTTCACTAAGGAATAAAAACCTTCACCACAACCCGAGGCATTGTTCACCCTAAGCAAGTGGGGAAAGCCTGGGCCCAGGGAAAGGAAGGCTTGGTGCCCAGCCTCTTCAGGCCTCCTAAATCCCAGTGAGCCCCGCTTAGTTCTGGGGAGACCACCTCTGTTACTCCTTCCCACTACTCCCCTCTTTCCACTTAAATCCCTGTCCCCTCCTATCACCTGCCCTCCTGACCATCACTCAACAGTCTCTGAGCTTCACTGCGTCCCTCTCCATCCCAAGGCCACAGGGACACACACATACACACATACAGGGAAAATGTGCACAGGCTTTAAGGCCCAGAGTTCCGGATGCGGCAGGCTCATGAGGTTGCTAACTTAGATCCCCGCTCTGGGAGGCCATGAGGGAGAATGTGTGGGCACCTGGGGCAAACACTAGGAGGTCCCCCCAGGACTCCTGTCCTGGCTCCTTTTTATGTCTGGACCCTCCTGTCCCCAGAAAAGGGGTTCTGAGGTGACCACACTGGAAAGATTAAAGCTGCTTTGTTGAGACGGTACATGTCCCCTTGATAGAAGAACCTGCCCATCCAACCTTAGTGAGATCGATCCCAAGCCCTGGCGCGAAGAGTATTCGCATCATAGTCCATTGTCCACGAGAGCCCCATGGGGGAGGTGTTACTCTCATCTTAGAGATGGCAAAACCGAGGTTCAGAGAGGTGAACAGATCAGCCAAGGGGGAGAGCTGTTTAATAACACCGCACAGAGTTAAGCCGCGGGCTTCCTGGCCCCAGCGCATGGGCTGCTTCACTCCACACCGTGCAGCACGATAGCAATTACAGAAATCATCATGTGCACATTAGGTTAACTTTGTTGTGAGTTTTATTTGATTACCATAGTATACTCGGTGCGTGGTGGTTCAGGTGTCAGAACGGCTCAAGCAGCGCGATCACCTAATCACAGCACTGGAAACCTGCAAAGAGCCCTCCGGTGGGATGGAGACGGGGCTGGGTCGCTGGGCACCCTGGCTTCTATTTTGTGACTTTGCCTGGCACAGGCCTTGGGCATGGTTCACTATATTCCCATCACTCTCCCTCTGCAGCACCATGTGGCTTTGTCTTCCCGGGCCTCCCCCTACTTCTTCCACCTGAAGTGGCCGATCTGGAGCGACCGTAGCAGGATGTACACAGCTCCTTATAAATAGCGTCTCTCCCAAAGAGCACTGATGAGTCAGTTGTTTGGAGCTTAAATAAAGTTTCCTATTAAAATGAGGTTATACGCGGGAATTAGGTTTATGAGACAGCCCCCATCTTATGCCAACTGCAGAAGTAATTGAAGATCTGCATCCTGAGGTAGAGGAGGAAGGAGTGGAAGCCACTCCCTTTCTTGAACACAAGCAAATCGTAAAATGGGTACAGTTTGGTTCTCTTCTCCTCTTTCTTCCTCTGTGGCTTCTCTCGCTGGCTGTGCTCCCCTCCCTGGGGCCATCTGGGTGTCCCAATCCCCACCCTGGCCACCCAAAGGAAGCCACATCCCAGAATGTCCTACTGCCCTCACCACGTCCTGTCAAGAGGTTGCCTGCAGCCTCCGTCAGTGGGCCGGTTGGGACAAGCCTGCATGTACACAGGGGTATTTCTCCTTCAAAGTGGTCCCTCTGAAAATGTGCATGTTCCTTCCAGCGAGGAAATCTTTATGGCCAAGGGGAGCACACCTCACTGTGGTTTTGCATTTTGTCTCAGTTCTGCAGCTAACTAGCTTTGTAGGTCTGGCTAAGTCCCCTTACCTTCCCGGCATCATGCCTCATCCATGAGCTGAGGGCCTTCACCAAAGCAACTTTTTCTCAAGAACAGTCCCAGAACATTGGTTCTAGAGATGCTTGTTGCAGACATGTCTCTGCTGCTCCTAAAGCTCCCCTCTCCCGGAAGTGTCACAAGGCCCATTAGGATCTTAAAGGCTCTGAGAAGTTCTGCAGCAGTGAAAACTTTCTACTTGTGTTTAACTCTGTTCCTCAAACCTATTTGACAACAAACCTTCCATTATTCTTTCTTAGTAACCCCTGTGACTACTTCATGACACATCCACACTGGGATTTGCTAAACAGATAATAGGGAAGGGCATCTCTTTTGTGATCTTCTCATTTGGAAATAAAGTTCTAGTGAACATCCTCAGACAGGTGGGGAAGAAAATCTTCTTTCAAAAGGTGATTGAATTTTAAAAGGCGTCACAATTCATTTGAATCTGAAAGTGGATAATAAAAGAGTTAAGCAAGGGGCGCCTGGGTGGCTCAGTCCTTTAAGCATCAACCTTCAGCTCAGG
>NC_138369.1:184231152-184275339 GCF_054177405.1 Leptonychotes weddellii | reverse complement strand
TCCTGGGATCGAGCCCAGCGTCAGGCTCCCTGCTCCGCGGGAAGCCTGCTTCTCCCTCTGCCACTCCCCTGCTTGTGTTCCCTCTCTTGTTGTCTCTCTATCAAATAAATAAATAAATAATCTTTAAAAAAAAAAAAGTTAAACAGAATAAGAAATATTGTTCACACTGTTGACATCCTGTGTGACACGCCAAGCCACCTCTTGAGGAACCAGGAGGGAAGTCTCTCAGTGGTTTGAGAGGCCGTGATGAGGCTGGGGGCACCGTGGAGCCTCCCCCAGGACTCCCCTGAAGGGAAGGTCACTCAGTGCCCATGTGTCCGAGCACACAGGAGCCCATCAGTCAGCTGGTTGCAGGATCCACCACAGAAGGAAACGGGAGGGACATGGAGGCCATGAGACTCTGGCCTAACGCGGGCAACAGCTCTCAATGAAACAGGGGACTGAAGTGAAGGTCACTCAGGAGGGACAGGTCAGATTGAGCGTCCTTGACTAAGGTTTGGTTTTTGAGGTCTGTGTTCTACCACACACGGAAGGTGGGGACGAGACAGATGTTGGAAGATTCAGATACTTGTTTGTTGTGTTTCCTGATTTTAATAATCCACCTGTGGCACAGACCAGAACTTGGGGTGCTGGGTCTGTCTGTTACCTGCAGACCTTGACCATCCCGCCTTCCACCTGCCTGTCCTTTCCACGACCGTGCCCCCCAGCGCCCCTCCCTGGTTGCTCACCTCCGGGTTGCTCACCCTCCTTTGGCTCTAGTCCAGGAGTCCATGCCCTCTGCCCACTCTGTGGATCACTTAGCCACGCTCTTGCTCCTCCCATGGTCTCCCTCCATTCCATGAGCATCCCCACCTCCGGCCAGGGGCCACACTACCACCGCTCTTCACCACTTTCACCTCAGAAGCCTGACGTGTGCTGGCAGAGTTGCCTAATGGGGCAATCATGGGTTGCGGGTTCTTTTTACTTTACCTGGAGGCGGCCTGTTCATTCCCCAGCACAAGCCATGATAGTCTCAAGGGCTGTGAGGGGCCCCCACAGCTCACAGAAGAGCTAACGAGCACGTCTCCTCACCTTGCAGGGAGGGCTGGGGCCCAATCCGTGGTTGGAGGGCAGGGATCCGGGGACCCACTGGGGAGGCTCTAATTTGCTAAAATGGATTGTTGTTAGCAAAAGCATGTATCTTAAAAACTACTGAGCAAGTGTTTTTTCCCCCAGCTCTCCAGCCTTAAGGTTTAGGGTTCTGGGTTTTCAACACCACTGATGAGGAAAAAACCAGCCTGACTAGCGGGGCTAGAAGTCAGCTTGAGGTGCAGACAGTAGGAGGAGCATCACAGATGTGATTCCCCCAGACCTGCTGCAGAGGCTGGCCCACCATCTGCCCATGCCTTACCATAGCCTGGGGAGGAGGCAGGTCCATTGGCACTAAGGACCTCTCCTCCCATCCTCTGCCATGTCTTACGATGCTCCCTGCGGTGAAATTTTAGGCAGGTTGTAATTACCCGGGCTGGAACGTGGCCAGGAAATGGACTTTAACATTTCACCTTTGCAGATGGGTTTGAGGACAATTTAACTCCGGTTTCTAGAAAGGAGCCCTGGTTTCCGGTTTTCCTCAACATAGTAAAACCTCCATTAAGTGGAAAATTCAGGAAAAGAAGTGGTTAACAAATTGGATCATATGGTTGACCAGAAAACTTCTTTTGATTCTACCTTGTTATTCACTACGTCTTGAAAATCTTTAAGTTCAATTTCCTAACTAAGTATAAAATGCTATTACGATTGAGGGCAATGGTTTTTTTTTTTAATTCTGTATCTTTTTTCATGTTTACACACATATCATGCTTGACCTTCCCAGCAAATCTTTAAAGGTAAACTGAGCAAAAATGATTAACTCCTTTTATAGATATGGAAACTGAGACCCAGTGACTTATGAAATGTGCCCAAGGCTACAGAGCTGATAAGTACAGATCCTGGACCAGAAGGAAGGTTCTCTGCTTCCTCATCCAGTCTATATGTCCCACGCTGCTTCACCTGAGCATCTTCATCCCCTGAGCAGGATTTACCCCCATAGAATTCAGCAGCTGCAGGAGACTGAAATAGTAGAGTGATTTGTCTGGCACTCAGTGTGAAAACTAGACCCTCAGATACCTGAGGATACAGGGGAAGAGAAGAAAAAAAAATAATATGAAAACAGAGAGGGAGGCAAAACATAAGAGACTCTTAACTCTAGGAAACAAACTGAGGGTTGCTGGAGGGGAGGGCGTTGGGAGTGGGGTAACTAGGTGATGGGTGTTGGAATGAGCACCGGGTGTTATACGTAACTGATGAATCACTACATTCTACCCCTGAAACTAATAATACACTATATGTTAACTAACTTGAACTTAAATAAAATCTAAAAAAAAAATTATAATAATCTAGTTTGTTGAAGTTCAACTGACTGTTTAATCAAGGTATTGATTTTTATTTTTTTATTTTTTTTTATTAGTTTCAGAGGTAGAATGTAGTGATTCGTCAGTTGCTTATAACACCCAGTGCTCATTACATCAAGTGCCTTCCTTAACACCCATCACCCAATTATCCTTCCCCAAAATGCTCAGCATCACTCAGCAACAAGGTATTGATTTTTAAATAATGTTTACTTTTTTCTTTCTTATTTCAAAAAGTTATTGGAGATGTATTTTTAAAATCAGGAAAGTATAAAGAAGTTTACATCATTCATAATCTTATTAACTATCTCAGTCCCCTGTTAACATTTTGGTGTCTTTTTTTTTTTCATACTTTTAAAATGTATTTGTCATTGACACTGTATTTGAAGTACTGTTTTATAAACTACCTTTTATCTCTTAAAAAATATTGTGGGCATTTCCGTGCCATTAAAAATTCTTCTAAGATGTTATTTTAATTGTTGTATAGATTTTCATAACAGTCATTTATTGAATAGTCTCAAATCTTTGGCAATTTAGATTGTTTTGCTGTTTCCCCGTAATGATCAATGCTGCAGTGAACGTCTCTGAACGTAATCTTTGGGTGCATTTCTGATTATTTCCTTAGGATAAATTCCTAGGAATGGAATTGTTGGTTCAGAGGCTTCAAACTTTTTTAAGAGTTTTGATACTGACACATTGTCCTCCAGAATGACTACCCCAATTTATATTTCAACTCACCATGCATGAAGGTGGCTCTTTTCTCCCCAATCTTTATCATCCCTGGACACTACTTCACTTTGCTTTATTCTATTTTGATTATAACCTATCTCCAATTTGAGGATGAAGGTCTTTAATCAACTCACATCTGATAGCCTTCACCTCTCATTTTAGCTTTTCAGAGTTGTTCTTTTATTGTGGTCCCCAATCTTTACTGTTTGTGGATCTATGAAAAAGTATAGAATGAACAAAACAGTTGGTATCCAATTAGAAACTAGATTCATATATATATTTGAAGTGAAATGCGTTAGTCTTATCTAGGTAAGACTTTGTAACAAGCAAGTGCCAACTCTCAAATGTGTTGTCTTAGCCTCGCTCTCCACTCTGCAATGCAAGTGTGAAAATTCATCTCTACCTGTAGAGTTCCAGTGCAATCTCATTTACTTACAAGCCCCAGTGGCTTGAAAAAAGGCAGGATGTTTTTAATGTGGATAAATGATGTAGAGATGTATATTAACATGCACTGGGATAATATGTTTGCAAACATGCCATGCTATGGACATATCTATTGTGCAGTCATGACAAAAACTATTATTTATATCAGGGGTCAGCAAACTATAGCCCATGGACCAATTCTGGCCTATCACCTGATTTTGGAAATGAAATTTGATTGGAACAGTGATGCCCATTTATTTACACATTGTCTATAACCTCTTTATCGCTGCAATAGCAGTGTTGAGTAGTTTTGATGGAGTCTATCCACAAAACCTAAAATATTTATTGTCTGCTCTTTACAGAAAAAGTTTACTGACTCCTGATTTATATTCTGCTTTAGTGTTTGGAAAGGATTTTCACAAGAACTACCTCCTTTATCCCTTACCTTCCTGTGAGAGAAAGCAGGCGTTATTAGTCATCTCCACGGTATAGGTGTGCAAGTGGATCTGCCCAAAGTCGTGCTTAGTTTACATGAAGAGGAGCTGAAGCTTGAATTTAGATCTTTACATCTGAAATCTGGGGTTTTACAATTTCTAGATGCAAAAAGTTAACTTTATTTTGCCCCTTATTTAGCCTCTCCTTAACAGCAAGTGCACGTCATTTCCTTCCCAAATTCTCCTTATGGGCTCTTTCCCTTTGGTAACAATCGCTATGATGGTGGTAATGACATACACATGTAGAGTCCAATCCACGTGTATATATGGAACACGTAGATTACCAGCTCTTATTAATTTGAGTACTAGATATATTAGGAGAGAGTTGACACCCCTGAAAGTAACTGCCATGTAAGTTCACAAGTTCCTTCTACAATGATTGGGAAACCTGAAGCATCTTCAGAAATACCTGAGAGTTATGTGAAAATTGATTCATTTATCATGGCCCAGAATCACAGGTGTTGGGAGACTGTTCTGAATCTCCACAAACCTTGTAATATCCTTTAAAGGTGAGTTTAAAAAAAAAAATAATTTCCCCTTGTAAGTGTATTAAAGTCCCACTTGGCTTTCTCTCAAAATTGCAAAAAAAGTAAAAATAATGTAGATGTTTGACCTTCTGGAATGCTTATATTCTGATAAAGAGGAGTGTACTGGAAACTTCATCATTAACACTAAAATATAACTCTTGGTGCAAAACACAGAGACCTATAGACGCACATGCCAACCAGTTTTTTTAACCTCACTATTAAATTTGAACCTCCTGTTAGATGTGGGGATTAAGCTAACGATCGTATTTACTTTAGTAAACTATTTTTAAAAACCCTAATTCAAAGTTTGTTTCTGACCAGCTACCTCCTTAATCCCATAGCACCTGCCAGAAGACATCCAATAACCCGCTCTTTAGGTCAGATGAAAACATACAAAAGAGAAAGCTTGACTGGAATGACTCATGTTACAAGCCAGCTGCTTTCCAGAATCCGTTAAGCTTTAGGGTCCAGATCTCCTTTTGTGGCTTTCTACAGACTTTATTTGAACAGAGAAATTACAACAACCCTGCCCACATAAAAGCCGAGGCAAGAAACTAGTTGGAGTAGAGAGGGTGCCCAAAATTTCACCATACTTTAAAACAAAATGGCAAGGTGTCAGCAAAAATTATTTTCTGCTTCACGGTAATAAATAGTCCTCCACTCCATTTACTATTGAAATGATGACACTTGTACATGTTACATTTCCATTTGATAATCAGCAGAGCATTTTTCTCCAGACAGTGACTCTCAGGGGCACTAAAACTTCATCTAGCATCTCTATTCCTCTGTTTTCTTTGGCCAATGCCAAGTTGTAATGGGTTCTTCTTTTCTACTTCAACCCATTGAGAGATCTACTAATCCCAATACACAAACTATATTCTTTGCCCATGAGAAGTAATGTCTAGTCCAGACATTGATTTTATCACGAGTCAGTAGTGGCTGTCTCAGTGACTCAGAGCTGGGGGTGGGGGTGGGGGTAGAGAAGGATTCTCAGAAGAAAAGTTGCCGGGGATGGGGGAAGGTCTGAGAAGGTGAAGTCACCCATTCCTTCACCCATTGATTCATTTAACAAACTTTATTGACCATCATTCTCTACCAAGAAGTATTCTAGAAGCTGGGAATAGAAAGAAATTCAAGACACCATCAAATAAAGACATTCTCATAAACAAAGGCTATGCCTTTTTTGACATGTATAGTAGGAATGTTCTAAGTACATGAGTTGTTGGTCCTTTGGGACTCTGCTCATGTAAACATTAAGATGGAAATGATAATGAAAAGGAGATTAATGAACAGATTAAATTTCCAGGAGTGGTTATCATTACCTCCAAATCTACAGTATTGGCTTTTTTTTTTTTAACTTTGCTGAAGCTTATGAAGTAATAATGCCTTGCTAGTGGTCTAATGGGGGGAAGAAAACTTGAAATCAAAACATGCAATATGGTTGTCATATGCTTTGAAACCAGAGATGAAACAGAATCCAACTTAATATCACCAAACAATATTCGGGCTATCATAGACCGAAATGCTTTTCCTGAATATTTCTAATGTAGGACTTCCTTCTTGACATCATCCCTTTATGCAATTCTGTGTGAACACTCAAAATAGACTCTCATCTAGAATATTGAGACAAGGGTGTGATTTGTCTAACATCGCTTCAACATAAACTGATAGAACTTTTAAGTTTGAAAGCGATATACACTCACTCATGTTTTGCAGGTGAAGAAATGAACCATAGCCATGTTAAGCCATTTGGCTCCATTCCACATTTTAGTTCGTGTCAACATTTTAATACAATCTGGAAAATAACCTAAAAAAGAGTCATCCCTGAAGTGTTTGGCTTCCGTTTTTTGTCTGTTTGTTTTCACTCAGTAAGCTTTATTTCATCTAAGTCACAAGCGTAGTGTGTCCCTGCTATGGGATGCAGGCTGGGGACAGGGATGAGCAGAGCCAACTCTCATCAGCCCACGGCATGCTACATTGAATATGTGAATGTCCACTGCTCCCCAGCTGGCCTGGCCCGATGGAGCATCTGAACAGTCGTGGTCTCCCTTATTTTTCGTTGTTGTGTGTTCAGGTGTCTGGTATGCTCATATGGAAACTCACCATACCTCAGGAATATAATGAGGTATAATTAACACTAAAATTGCATTGACAAGAGTGTCATTTTCTCTTTGACGAATCAGACCAAACTTCATGGTCTTGCACTTCAAGATCGTCTTGATGAACAACATACTGTTGGTTTGTGCACAAATGTTGCTTCCTCCCTTATGGATAGACTGCTAGATGGCAGAGAAGACATTGAGCGGGATTTATTTCAGTCTTCAAAATCACTCAGCATTTAGCAGTTTAGCCCCATCAAAGCATGTGACCTGGGAGAGAAAGATCCTCACACTGACTTTCACCAACAACTATTTGTAAGATCTCAAGAATAAAATGCATCATGGAGAGGTTCCACCCAGCAGAGTTGGCCCAGGGTTAAAAGATGCAGAAGGATTTCCCTTTTGATAGATCATGTTTCCTTTTGACGTGGTTCTAAATTCTTCAGGGCCAACAGGGAGACCACTGATAATTGCCTGTAATTCAACACACACACGACCAGCTCTCCTGAAAGCCCAGCGTCAGCCTCTCCATTACAGTTAGGGGCCTCAAGGTCCTTTTCTCCCTTTATTGTCTTTCCCTTTGGATCAGTAGCTCTTTTCATGCAAGGTCCTGTTTGATGTCCTAATAAAAGTGTAATTTTATCTTTCTCCAGAAGCCTTCCTTATTCACAGCCCTAATGATCATTCCGTAATCAGTGTGGTTAGAGGAGCTGAGTCCACCTCTAGGCGTCTGTCACATCTGTAACCAAGGGAAAGAGGGGATAAGTGGCAGAATAAGACAAGTTTGAAGTACATCCTGGGCTCACCATGACTGAAGTTTGATCTCGATATTAAATTTTCTTGAAATGCACATTCAACAAATATTTTGACGTGGCATGATTAGAGAGTCTCCTTACAAAGATGTGCACAACCTAATTGTTCCCTTTTTCTTTTCAAATGCTACCTTGGTCTGACTCCTGGTCATCAACCTCCAAAGAATTCTCCCAGTGCAGAGCCGAGACAGCCTGAGCAGCTGTACTTCCAGGGGACAGGCTAAGCTCACATCTTCATCGACTTAACTTGCCCTCATGTATTAGCACCTCCCGAATGATCGTTGGAAATCAGGGCTAGTTGTTATGAGGAGGAAGGGTCAGAAGATGAATAAGTAGCCACCGAATGCTAAAGAAATCCACCTCCAGGTGCAAAGGAAAATGCTCACATGCATGATGCTAACATGGAACCAAGTAGAATATGCTATCCTGGTGTCATGACCAAAATGCTCTTGATATGGGACGATGGATCAATTCCAGCTAAGGGAGGGCTGGGAAAACTTCCAGAGAATGTGGATTTTAACCACACCCTTGAGTTATATAGAACTCCCAAAACAGTTAAAAAAGTGAAGACAAGATTGGTGGCAAGAGGCAATACCAATTAAAAACTCAGGGGTAGGGGCGCCTGGGTGGCTCAGTTGGTTAAGCGACTGCCTTCGGCTCAGGTCATGATCCTGGAGTCCCTGGATCGAGTCCCTCATCGGGCTCTCTGCTCGGCAGGGAGTCTGCTTCTCCCTCTGACCCTCCCCTCTCTCATGTGCTCTCTCTCATTCTCTCTCGCAAATAAATAAATAAATCTTTAAAAAAAAAAAAAAACTCAGGGGTAAAAGGACGCTGAGCATGTCCATATTAAGTAGCGTGATCTGATGGTGGTAGGGAAAGGGGGTGTGGGAAGGGATGCAGCAAGAGCAGGACTGTCCTGGCAGACCGGGAAGGGTGATCTCCTACACAAGGTTCCTTTGTAAGGTCTCTTGCTTCTCTCTTCTGTCATCCCAGCACCTTCAGTCTGGTGGAGAAAGGCCAGGGGCTACGTGTAAGCCCTGGCTGCAGCCTTTCTAAAGCACCAGGCTGGGACCTGGAGTAGAAGGATTTGCTGACACTGCTCCATCTCTATGTTCCTATGCCCACTCTAAAAAAAACAAAGGTTAATAATACAATGTCACTGATGTACAGAACATGTATTTGCCGGGTGAGGACTGAGTACTTCATATAAGACACCCATGACGCTAGTATTACTGTTATCCTCATGAGGCTCAGAAAGTTGACCTAACTTGCCCAAAGTCACCCAGCAGAACAGAGACTCAAATCCAGGTCTGTTCATCTGTAGTTGTGAGGGTCTTAGCATCTGAGCCATACAGATAATTTTGTTCCATGTTTCCTAGAGGGAGGGGGTTGCAGGGAATGCTTTGGAAGGCTTGAAAGAGAGAGTGATGTGGCTTACCAGATGGTATGTCCTTCTAGTTGCACTTCCTGAAAAGGATATTGAATTCAGTTTACCTACTTGAGGCTTTTATGGAGGCAAAGCACATTTTCCAGAAAAACACGGAGGACATTTAATTTTTACATCTCCAATCTTTTGAGATTGAGATTTTTATTTATTTTTTTTCAAAGATTTTATTTATTTATTTGACAGCGAGAGAGACAGCGAGAGAGGGAACACAAGCAGGGGGAGTGGGAGAGGGAGAAGCAGGCCTCCCGCTGAGCAGGGAGCCCGATGCGGGGCTCGATCCCAGGACCCCGGGATCACGACCTGAGCCGAAGGCAGACGCTTAACGACTGAGCCACCCAGGCGCCCCAGATGGAGAGTTTTAAATGTCCAGTCTCACCAGTGCGTGTGTGTGTGTCCCCATCTCCTTCTGCGCCTCCCCTCTCTCAAACACAACGCACCCAAATATGAAATGCAGCACCTGTCTGCCAAGTGACATTTTAGCTCCTCAACATCTAAGGAACTTGTGGCAAGCAGTGATGAGATTTCTTGCCCACCTTGTCTTAGAGGATGACTTCATATGGGGGTCATTCTGCCAGGGATGATGTGAAAAACTTCCTCAGTGTTGGAGACCCCAGGGAAACTGTTCCCAGCTGTAAGGATGCTGAGCCAGTAGAACAACACTCCAGGCATCCCGGCAGGGTGGGGGGTGGGGGGGAGTGCTGCCATGCATTCCACTTGAACAGGGAGTAACGAAACGTATCAAGGCCATGGAGCGATCCTGCTGGCGCAGCAGGAAATCACGTAACAGTGCCACCCCTCCTTTCTGGGTGCTGGCACGAAATGCAAAGGAAGCTGAAGAGATATGAGCTGGGTAGGAGGTCCCCACCACGGCCAATGCCTGGCTCTTCCTCTGTGTGCAGCACCCACAGCAGTGAGGAAAGGTATCCAGCTGGCAAGGGTTCGTGGTTTATGTTAGGGTCCCACCCTCTGGAGCTGAGCTTCAAGAAAGAAGCTAAGGGGCAGCTAGAATAGTAAGTGTCCTTTAAGGGGAAAACAATGAGGTGTCAAGGACCAGGCTGGGATCGTGAAGACTGTCTCTTAAGTAGTATGTATGTTTGGAAAACTGTCAGTTCCGAGGCTTAAAAATAGAGACTATATAGTGGAGAGTTTCTCAGTATAGATTAATTAAATAATTAGTAGGGGTAGGCATCAGTATCATCTGACTCTAATTTGACTCAAGTCTGGAATTTAAAATGTGGTGCTTTGGAAGACAAGAAGAGACTATTTTCTGGGATATAAAATGAGCCACACAGAATCCTAATGGTGTTTATAGGACTGTAGACAAGCGGGGGGGGCGGTCTTTAAAAAGTAATATGCAGACTCTCTTTCTGTCTCTGTCTCCCTTCCCCCTGTGTGTGCATTGGTAGGGGGTGGAGATTGTGTGTCTGTCTCTCTCTGTTTCTGTCTCTGTGTGTGTCTCTCCATCTCTCTGTCTCTCTCTCCTTGTCTCTCTATCTCTCCCTCCTTCTCTCTCTCCCTGTCTCTCTCATCTCTATCTTTCCTATTTCCCCATCACTCTATCACAGGCAGAGAGCACATTGGCATAAGGAAGAAATCCTACTCTAATAAAGAACATGATTTCTACCTCTGTATAGATCAGTAAAATCTACCTGCGACCTCTCTTTCAATAACTGGGCAGTCACGGCATGTTTAGAGGTCAATGCTATAGGTGGGGAAAGGCAGGAATGAGATTGTCTTAAGACACTGAGGCATAGGAGTTTAAAACAAAAAAATAAATTTCCCAATACCATCTTAGACAGGACCAAATCAAAGTCCCTCAGTGATGGGAAAGTGATGTGAATTTGAAACATGGACATCATGCCCAAGATGTGCTCTTCGGGGCCTGGTTCTTGGTCTAAGCCCAAGTGACAGTCAGGCCTGGGATCAAAAGACAGTCACCTCTCCAGGAAGCAGGCAACAAGCAAGGGCCTAAACTGTGAGCTGCCTCCTTTGTGAGCTGAAAAATTTAATGTTTCTATTTCCCCCAAATATGATCCCATCATGTGATGATATCTGCAGGTGCAAAAGCAATAGGATGAACTAGATGTGAGGTAGAATCAGAGAAGGCCCCACTTCGAATGATCCTACATCCATTTGGGAAAAATAAACGATTAATTCTACAATGAACAGGGCGATTAAGAAAACTGGGATCTAGTCTGAGCTTCACTGACTTTACTCATGATGCACCCTCATCTTTGCCCTGAAATCGCCATGCTGTTCTCTATGGAGCATGAATGGGGAGTAGACTTCCTTCAGGGTCCTTTGAGATTGGCCATGATGCTGAGGTCTGCAATTCAAATGCTGACAGGAGTTACTACTGCGGAACACTGAAGCTCTTTGTTATTCCATACCAAAGGGAATGTCCCAGTTTGAGCTTCTGGGCCTCCTGTTTTCTAGAATTATTTGATGCAACAAAATTCTGACACAACCAAAGACCCTCTGCCATCCTGTGGGGTGTCACCATCACGAGTATGACTGGCATCAAATCAGTCCCTTGGCCCAAGCTTATACAAGTGGCCATGGAGGCTCAGCCGGCATGGACAGCTTCTGAAGTAGATCTGTCGCTCCAAGTTCTTCCAGCTTCCTAAAAGCAGCTCCCAGAGTTTTCTCATCCCTTAATTTTCTCAACAGCAAATGGTAGTGAAAAAGGTTTCCCACTTCAGAGAAATCTTATATGGGTGGGATTAATGAGTGTCTATGGATTATTTTGAAAAGATGTTGAATACCTAGGTAAACAGAAAGTTGGAAGGTACACATCTATCCTCCACTAGAATAATGTATTTGAAAGAAAAACCCCGAAACATATGTGTTTGATTTTCATTGATTTTACTCCATGGGTATTCTAAAGATACCATTCCAATGAGTGGGATCACGGTGCTCACTGCAATGCATCGGCCTGGTAGGAAGTGCTCATTTCTGATCTCAGGGAGGCAGTGGGCTCCTCCTCCCAAGGGCAGCAGCTTCCCCCTGAGAGTAGAAAGGCAGGAATTGAGCCTGGATGAGGGGCCATCGCGATGTTTGACCCTCCAGATGAAGTGTGGCTTTGTGCTGTTCTTTTGGAGATTTCATGGATTCAGGAGGTCAGTGATGTAATTCAGGGGAATGCTCCCAAGATCTATTTAAAATAAGACGTAGATGAGTCATCTTTTAAGAGACAGCTTTTCTCCTCCTTGTTCATTCATCATCATCAAAGTGAAAATCACAAGTTAAGTATGTGAAATTGTAAATTTGCTTGGCACGTAGTTGTGTCTACACGTCCTAAAGTTTCCCACTTGTGGGAGTCTCCCGTTACTGTTCATCCCTTTTGCTCACTTGCCTCTACACCCATTATTTTCCTACCAGCTGTCTGCTCGCTCCCTTGGTATAGAGATTTGCTCTCACCCAGCCAAAGTCAAGTTCTTGGCATCCTGCTGATAGTCATAACTGCATCTCCACTCACTCAGGTCCTTTGCTATGGAAGATTAGGATGGATTAAGATATCCTGATGACTTTTTCAGGCAGGGAGGTGATTTCAAATATACTGGGATTCCAGGGAGTGGGAGATTGAAAAGAGAGTTGATCATTTGAAAACAGCCCAAAGGTAACATGATTTTTTTTAAGATTTTATTTATTTATTTGACAGAGAGAGACAGTGAGAGAAGTAACATAAGCAGGGGGAGTGGGAGAGGGAGAAGCAGGCTTCCCACGGAGCAGGGAGCCCGATGTGGGGCTCGATCCCAGGACCCTGGGATCATGACCTGAGCTGAAGGCAGATGCTTAATGACTGAGCCACCCAGGTGCCCCAAGGGAACATGATTTTTAAGTAGAAAGAAACACGTGCACTTGCCACATCTGTGAGTGTGCACGAAGCTGCCTTTTTCTTGCACCACCGTGTTTCACCATAAGACTGAGCTCAGTTAACCTCTGTTAAAGAGGCAAAAATCCCAGTAGTAGACACTTGCTGGTCTTATTTCATTACAAAAACAATAGACCAAATGTATTCATTTTCCTTATCTGTCTTACATTCCTTCTTGGACTCAATAAATAGCTGTTTTGAATGCCTGCTATGTGCCCGATATGTTCTAAGTGCTGGGAGTATAGCAGCAAACAGACACAAGTCCCTGAACTCATGAAACTTATGTTCAGAAAGGGAAGTCAAAAAATAAATAAATAAAATATGCACCCTGGGCAGATGACATTAAGAGCCACGGATTAAAAATAAGGACATACAAGGGGACGAGAAATGCAAGGGTGGTGAGGGAGGGTCACAATGACAGGTGGCAGGTGACCGAGGGGGTGACAACCTCACCGGAAGGAGGTGAAATGGGGCGTCCTGCAGATATGCGGGCCCAGAGCATGCCAGGCATGCGGAACAGCAAATATGAATGCCAACCGGGAACTGAAGATGGCCTTTTCGATTTCTGTATGTTGGGGATGTTGGTAGCGATTGCTTTGAACCTATAGATTGCTTTGGGTTGCGCCGTCACCTTATTGATGGTTAAGCCTCCCAATCCATGTGCCTGGCCCATCTTTCCATTTGTTCTAGGGCCCCTTTCATTTCCTTGAGTAAGTTTTTGTAGTTTTCAGTGTGCAAGTGTGGTGCGTCTTTGGTTCAATTGACTCCTAAGTATTTTGTTGCCTTTGATGCGATGGTAAATGGATTGATTTTTCATTTCTTTTTCAGGTTGTTCGTTGCAAGTGTACAGAGATACAGCTGATTTTGGGGTGTTGGTTTTATCTCCTGCAACTTGGCTAAATCTGTGTATTAGATTTCTCAGGTTTTATGTGGAACCTGTAGGTGTCTCCGTATAAGATCATGTGGTCTATGAACAGAAATGTACATCTTCCTTACCAGCTTGGGTGCCCTGGGTTCTTTTCTTTGCCTAACTGCTCTGGCCAGAGTTTCCTGTCCCATGTTATGAAGAAGTAGCAAAAGTGGGCTTCCTTGTCTTGTTCTTGATCTTAGGAGAAAAGCTTTCAGATTTTCAACGTTGAGTATATTAGTGGAGAGTTTTTCATAGATGGCCTTTATTATGTTCCTTTCTATTCCTAGTTTATTGTTTGCTTGGAGTAATAAAACAGTTTTAATGATAAATAGCAATAATCATAGTGAATATAATGAATGCCACTGAACTGTATGCTGAAAAATGGGAAAAAATGAGAAATTTTATGTTATGTATATATTACCAAGACTCAACAAGATTATCATGAAATATTTTTTAAAACCATTGACTTTTACACTTTAAATAGGTGAAATATATGGTACGTGAATTTTATCTCAATAAAGCTGTTGGAAAAAAAACAAACTCAAATAGGAAACTATTACAAATGGAGGTAAGAAAGAAGGGTGCCTCGCAGGAACAATAAAGTAAAGTGGCAGAAGCCAACATTATTTGATGTCAGTTCGGATGGAGGGGGAGGGTATGTGAAAGAAAAGTCTGGAAGGGTCAAATATTCTTTAGCACAAGCAATCTGAAAACTGCAGTCTCCATAGAGGCAGATCTGGGGGAAAGACCAAGAGTTTGGACTTGGACACATTAGGGGCTGCTTTTTGCTTTCTGGGACCTTATCCTCAGCTCATCCCAGCACTTGGAAGAAGTGGTTCAGCAGCGACCTCCTAACTGTCCCCTCTATGTATGTGCAAGCCTGTCCTCAAGAGTGGCCCCCAGCTCCAGCTCCCTTCAAGTTAGGAAGCAAAGATGTGACAGAAAATTGAGAGAGAGAGAACAAAGAATTTCTAAATATTGAGAGTGGTTGTTCCCTGTGTGCAAGTGCAAACAGCAAGAACCAACTTGGGTCAGGCCACCCACATGGTCAGCTTCGGGGCCACGTGCAAGATAGCCATCTTTGTGCCCTTGAAAGACCTTACACACCGTAGTTATGTGATAGATGTCTGCTGATTGTCTGTTAAACACTGTTCCCAGTGAAATTTGTGGAATCATCTTCCCTGTAGATTCGAAAAAATATCAATATAGACTTGAGTTTCCATTTTGGGAGTTTTGCTTCAGGCCCTACCCTAAAGATCCCTTAGATCTCTTTCAGCCTAGCATGTAGAGATGTTTCAGTGTCTTATATTGCTAATTCTAACTCTGGAAATCATTTGCCCTCATTTGGATCACAATTAAAGACTCATCCGTGAGCTTGGGTGGCTCAGTCGTTTAAGCATCCTATTCTTAATTTCAGCTCAGGTCTTGATCTCAGGGTCATGAATTCAAGCCTGGTGTTGGGCTCCATGCTGGATATGGAGCCTAATTAAAACAAACAAACAAATAAGAATCATTTGTGTTAGAGTCAGATGTTTTAAGTGTAGCTCTGACACTTTTCTCACTCTGACCAATGTGGATGAAACTCAACCTGGGTAGAGCCAGCTGAAATAATTTGGAACATGGCATTTAGCATTAGTCCAGCACATTCATCTTTCTGTTTAGTCTAATGGGATGGTCACATTTTTAAAAGCAGAAAGAGCAGGATCGGCATGGTCTTATGCTTAATGGGAGAGAAGATCCAACAGGGAAGAGGGAGCCAGGTTTGCCCTTCATTTTCGTGTGCGTCCTAAGGGGAAGGCCTAACCATGTGTGGTCACAAACCCCAGCCCTGAAACAGCCATCCCCTTTCATCTATGTCCCCACATGTTGAACACTAGGTCGTGTGTGTGTTTTTAATACGACTCTCTCTTCCAGAGAGTTCAGAACACATGTGTTCCTTTTAACTCTCACCAGACCCTGAGATCTGAACACCAGAAAGATCATTCTGGAAAGAGCTTGGAGAGGTCAGGGGGAAGGTTCTTGTGCACTAGCCTGAGACTCAGGAAGCGCGGGTCTCCCAGGACAGCCATTCATACTCACATGGCGCAGCTCAAAGGCCTTGCTGTATCTTGGTTTTGTTGCCCATAAAACACAGATAGTAACACTTGCAAAACAGACACTAAATGGAATGCATTTTGTGATCTCTGGGGAAAAGGCGGTCCGTTAACATATGCAGACAGTGTGTTATTCTGGGGCAGGCCTCGAGCCACAAGCTCTCGTTGCCACCAGGATCATTTCTGGAACCTCTGCCAAGAGCAGCCCGAGCACTCCAGCCTCCAAGCCCCAGCCCTGGGTCCAGCTGGCAGGAGATTAAGGGCCAACTCTGCCCTGCTGTTTATGCCCTGCTCACCCACGGGCCTGAATTCAAGGCCCCCAATGCTTGACAGCCACCGCAAGTCACCAATTCAACCTCGTAACAGACCTACTTAGGACCATATGGCTGCCTCAGGTCAGGTCTATTAAATCTGCCATTTGTGGGGCCGAGCAGTAAACACTGGCTCCTTCAAAGAGAATGGTTTTGCTTTGGAACACAGATTTCTTGACTGTACTCCATGGGGGGATATTCAGTGGGACAAGGGGGTTGTGGTTTGTTTTGTCTTGAGAAAAAAGTAGATGAGATGAGGACGGGGCTCCTGGGCTCTGGCTCCTTCCTTGCCCTGTGAAGCTGAGGCTCCCGGCGCCTGGAACCATAGAGAGATTCTCTGAGGAGGAGGACAGATGATGCAGGGGGAGGGGAGAGGATGTCACAGGAACTGTCCCTGTTATCTCCGAAAGTCACGCAGTGGTCTCTGGACATTGTGTGGTCCTCCTGAGGAAGCCGCAGGGGACGTTCTCCGGGAAATGGAGTTGATCTCTGTGGCCCCACTCAGGTCCCCTTTCCTAAACCCCTTGCTTCTCCTCCCCATCCCCTCTTCTAGCCCATCTCGCTTTCCTAAATATTTCTGGAGAGGAAATCAGGGTAGCAAAGATATTAATTTTGAGAGACTTAACCCCTTCCTGAAGGACTCAGAGTTTGAAAGGGAAACACAGAAGGGGGCAAAGCTCACCCCAAAGCATAAATCTCCAGGGGCAGATGTTCAGATGCTGTCTGCCAGGGCAAGGCAGGTGGAGAGGGAGGTAAAGGGGGGAGCATCGCAGGTGACCACATGCTCAGCCTAAGTGTGAGGCTGGCCTTGACCCTTCACCCCACCTCACAGAACCCACTTCCCACATGCATCCCAAATGCACAGAGAAGGACAAAATGAAGCCCATATGACAGCCTCCCAGATGAACAGGGAGGGCAAACGATCGTCTCAGATGATAAAAACCATCTTAGAAAGCCCGGAGGAAAAGAGCCGTGCCTTGGCTGCTCCCCATCTGCACTGAGCCCCAAAGCAAGAGGAAATTGATTTAAATATCGGCAGCAGGAGCTCAAGATAGACAGAGGGAAGGAGCTCCAAAAGAAAGACCTCCCCTCTTGTTGCATAAACGCTGCTCTTTGAAGGTCTCAAAAGAAATAAGGGTTCCATCATTGATTAAAGCAGACCATCAGCAAGATCCCCTCCAGTGCTGAGACAACCTCACCCTCTAATTTTAGCAACTCTTCTTGGCAAAGGAAGGGTCCCCCCTTCCTCGGGCTATCTGGTGTTCCACACACCATCTCCTACAGCTTCCTTTGAAGTTGGCGGGGGCTCTGTGGACTCAAGGCCAGAAAGGCTGCAGGAAGAGACATGCTCACAGCCATACGTGGCCCTATCTTGCTGCAGCAATAGAGGCTGTCTATTTTTAATTTCTTTTTTTTTTTTAATTGTGAAATTGCGGCACTTCATTTGAAATTAAATACGAGCGGTCAGGTTTGGGGTTGATACTCAAAAATGATCATGAGGTCAATTGCCACCTAATATCCTCTCTTTCTGTGCAGGGGAGGCTGTTTAAACCATGACTTTAGTTTAACAAATTTAAAGATTTCATTCATATTTTTAACTCATTATAAATGAATGCAATTTAAGCCTATTGCAGAGTGACAGAAAGTGGCCTAAAGCCATGGGAATGTGTTTCTCATTGTGGAAACTCCAAGTTAGGCATTTTCTTCCCCCAAGTAAATTTCTGCAGTTTGGAAACGTGAAGGAAATTTTATTTTGGAAAAAAAAAAGTCATAAGTTCCAAAGTAGTTTTTTAATCTCAAAATTAACCCTATAGAAAATACGGCAACATTTCTAAATTTCGCAAAATATTTTGATAGTATCTCTGTCCTATTGCTCCAGATCTAAAATCTTTTTTTTTTTTTTTTTGCTTGTTTGTTTTGGTTTGGGTTCTTTTGTTTTGTTTTTAACCTCTTGGTCTCACAGTGTAAAGTGAAGCGATGAGCCCGGGGAAATGTAGCACCGTAGGAATGCTCGAGTTTCTAGAGAATGCCCAGCACGCTTTCTGTAAGGAGGATCTTGGCGATACTAACTTTTTCCACCTCCAGTTTTACTAGAGAGGAGACAGGTTAGGAAGTAAAGCGGTGAGGATACGTAGAGGGGAGAGTTTGGTGTTTTCATTCAAGCTTGCTATTATTTGAGAAGTGTCGACATTGTTCCAGAAGCTCTGCTTTTAGGCCACAGTTTCTGTCTTCCCGGTCCTAGCAGCACGCAGCACCTCCTATGTGTGTGTGATGGGTTGACCCAGTAGGTGGGGGCCCAAGGTTGGAGGAAGAGGGGCCATGGGCCAGAGGCAGGAACTAGAGGAGAGTGTCTCTACGGCCTTCCCTCTTCAGCGGGTCCCCCCAGCCTCTGGCCACAGCCCCGCATACATAATCTCTCCTGGTCTCTCTTCTTCTGTTTCCTCTCCTGCACCAGATCACAGGCCTTTCTCACTTCCCTGCCGTTGAATTCCCTCCCCCCGCCCTGCTCCTCCTCAGCAGAGTGGCACATCTGAGCCCCCCAGTGGGGCTAAGTGGTGGGAGTGGGTATGGAGCCTGGTTGAGTCAGGGGGTGCTCCAAGGTGGTGGTGCTCTGGGGAGAATTCCTGTCTCATAGGTGGAGAGTCCAAGTCCACAGATCACAGCCTTACCAAGTCTGGGTTCCTTTGTTCTACACACCTAGGAGTAGGCTACAGACATATCAAGTTCAAGGTCCAGGTGTTGGGACACAGACCTGCTGCTTCAAATAATTCTCAGTGTTCGAAATTCTGAAAAGCAGGTCTACACTCAGGGTGGGGCAGGGGATTCTAAAAGGTAGAATGACAGAGAGAGGAAACCAAGTATGGAAAGCCATACCTACATGTAGATTTATCCCAAGGGGCAGGGAAGAGATGAGAGGGAAACTAAGAGAACGTTACTTCCTAAATGGCCTTCGCTATAAACCACGTCCCGTGGCAATACAGGACAGTGTGGAAATTATAGCATTGGTAAAATTTACATCTCAAATTCCCTCCCAGAAAGTTACAATCTCTCTTCCAAAGAAGTTAAGTTGCAAACAGAATTGTAATACTTATTTTTCAATTAGGAAAAAGATGATTTTAATGCATTACTCATTCTATCATTTTGAGTTTACCAAAACCAATGCAAAATGAGTTCTCAGGCCATTCAATTCCACCCTTTGTGGTCAGAGCCAAAAGGGCTGGAAAGTCTCTGTTGGAAAGGGTGGAGCTTGGTGCAGGAGGGCCCATGGGGACACGCTGGCCAGCTGGGGGCTCAGGAGCCAGCCCCCCGCCCCTCACCTCACCCAGGCTGCCTTCAGAGCATCGCCCACCTTGCTTTGTGCCCCTTGTTGACTTCGGCTACTGGTCAAGTTTCTTTTCGAGCCCCCGCGGCCCGGGTGCTAGTGCTGAGCTGACTCATGCTTTCCCGGACTTCCTGACACCCTGTTCACGGGCCTGTCTGGAACTCGAAGGCACTCTGTGGCAGGGGTGTCGCAATTCCAGCCAGGAAACCAAACTAACCGCCCCACAGTTTGGCTGAGGTGTCTGAGGGTGAGCGAGAACAGAGGCTCCTGGGCAGGACAGAGGCTGGAAGTTCATGCCAATGTTTTTTGTTATTTTCTCTTCCATTCTTTTTCTTTCTTTCTTTCTTTCTTTTCTTTCTTTCCTTCTAATTTTATTGGGTTACAGCTGACATACAGAGCTGGTTTGGTTTGAGGCAGACAGCCTATGTATGATGTGACTTATATATATTGTGAAATGTTGGCCACAGTTGGTTTAGTGAATACCCAACCTCTCTTATAAATACAAAAAAAAAAAAAAAAAAACCTCACGCCAGTGCTGATTTCTTTAGGTCAACCTACATCCATTGACCAATTCATCTACAGGCATAAAAATGCCAATATACATGTATAAAAGCTTCAGATACAAAACCATTCATTGTGTCCTCACCAACGGAAGAAGACAATTGATCATTTCATTTAGATAGTTTACATCTTGAGTAGATGTCTTATGCTTCCTCCAAGTTTGTGCATTTCTTCAAAGATTATTTCTAATTTTTTTTTAAGAAAAATCTGAATGGGGGAGCCTGGATGGCTCAGTCAGTTAAACGTCTGCCTTCCACTTGGGTCATGATCTCAGGGTCCTGGGATCAAGCCCCACATCAGGGAGCCTGCTTCTCCCTCTACCCCTCCCCCCTGCTTGCGATCTCTCTCTCTCAAGTAAATAAATAAAATGTGAAAGAAGAAAGAAAGAGAAAGAAAGAAAGAAAGAAAGAAAGAAAGAAAGAAAGAAAGAAAGAAAGAAAGAAAGAAAGAAAGAAAGAAAGGTCTGAGTGGCAATGGTGAAGAAATTTTGTTTTTCCCATTGCTCTGGAACCAGTCAGTGATCTGATGATTGTCAAAATGACAAGTTCCCACGTTTCCTACCATCTCAGCCTTCTGTGTCCTTCCCCACTCACTAAAGGGAGAGGAACTTTCTCCCGGTGCACAGCGAGCTCTTGAGAGCGTTCGGCATATCCCACCAGGCATCTCAGAGGGAACAGGACTTCCGCCAAAGCCATGTGCCTGACTTCAAAGGATATGAGACAAATCAGCTTTTAGGGAAATTAGGAAGTGGGGCATCTCAGTGATGGGTGTGGAAAAAGTTAGAGCACTGCATTTATTCCAGGTCTTTCCCCCTGCACCCCCCCAATTCCTCAGTCACCATGTGTGTCTAGAGACAAGCAAATAGACCGATCTTCTCCTCCAACCCTGCCGTGGATCAGAGAGGGGGTGTTTGACCAGAAAAGACGTCTCAGGTGGAAAGTTACTGAGGCGCAGTTCTGTTTGATCCCAGAATTGCTCCTCTCTCCAAAATTGTTCTATTTTAAAATAGTGATTTCTATTATCCCATGATTAATGGTACCTTGTATTTTTATATCACCTTGTTCTACAGCTGAGTCACTTTGCTTCCATTTAAGAGTATCCATGTTTATGGGGGGGTATCTCTAAGGCTTATGTATTAGGTCTTACGTATTAGGTCTTACATATTAGTGGCTCAGTCAGTTGAGTGTCTGCCTTTGGCTCAGGTCCTAATCTCAGGGTCCTGGGATCGAGTCCCACATCAGGCTCCCTGCTCAGCAGGGAGTCTGCTTTTCCCTCTCCCTCTGCCGCTCCCCCTGCTTGTGCTCTCTTTCTATCAAATAAATAAATAAAAACTTAAAAAAAAAGAAAAAAGAAAGAAAGAAAGTTTGCCTTTTGTTCTTCCTGGAAGTTTTAAAAGCTCCTGAAATTGGCTCCACACCTCTTTCTCAGAGAAGCCACCTGAGAACTCAGGGGTGATGGCATCTGCCAGACCAGAGGCATGTCTGGTGCCCAGCACCTCGCTCGGGTGCTCCCCAAAGGCCCCCCCAGACTCTCTTCCTGGCAGGGCGGGAGAGTGGCCCTTTCAGGGAACTGCCCGCCTCGCTGCCAGCTCAGCCTGGGGAACTGGCCCAGGGGAGTCTCTGCTCTTCCTGAGGTCTGGGCAGACTGCCTGTCCAGTCATCCTTTTCATTGCTGGCCCCACAATGGAGAAAGTAGACTTGGACAGCCAGTCTGACCCCAAGGTAAGCTGTCCTCTAAAGCCCAGCCCAGCCAGCCAATGACCATCTGAGTCTGAGCCCTGCCTGGATACCACGCAAACATTCGTGTGGATGTGGGATCCTTGACAAGGACCAAGGACATCACTGTTTAATTTGGCTTTGAGTTTTTATCTATCATGTTTCCTTTCGTGAAACCTCTGTATCTTTTGAGAAGGAGATTTTTCTTCCTATCCGACCGCTCTCGGAAATCATCACTTGTTTGTTCAGGGGCTGATTCATGGGCTTGTCCCCCAGAATGCTCATTTCCTGGAGACAGAGACTGTGGCCAACCTCTTTGCCTGTTGCAGCCCCAGGCCCTCGAACCATGCCTGGCTCATGTTCCCGTAGAGGCCCCGTTTGCTAAAAAGGAAAATCGAGGCACTGGGTTGTTACTCTCGGCCTTCCCAAAGTCCAGCTGCCTGGCATATGCCTCAGGCTCCTGTCTTGCGCCCAACACCGTGTCCCTCCCAAAGTGCCGGATCATGAAGGGACTGGCAGGCCCATGCCGTGTGTGAGCAGCCTGGGAATCTCCCACCACGCCCATCACCAGGCACAAATTCCCGTCCTGGGAAAGGGTGGGGACGCCACCGGCCCTGGAGAAAACCACCCCCTCCGCTCTCTGCCAGGTACTTTATTACTTTCCTATGGCTGCCGTCACAAATGACCACAAACCGCGTGGCCGAAAACAACAGAAATCTTTTTTTCTCTCACGGTGCCAGATGCCAGAGACCTGAAATCAAGCAGGGCCACCCCACCTCTGAAGGCTTGAGGGGGACTCTTTGCGTGCCGCCTTCTTGCTCCTGCTGCTTACCAGCGATGGTATTCTCTGGCTTTGGGCTGCATCACCACAATCTCTCTGCCCTTGACCATGGCCGTCTTTCTTTCCTCTGTGTGTCCATGTTTTCTCTTCTCGGAAGGACACCAGTCACTGGATTTAGAGCTAGTATGACCCCATCGTATCTAGAAGGTCATGCTCTGAGTTTCTGCGTGGGCGTGAACTTTGGGAGACGCGACTCAACTCAGTTTGATCCCTAAGGACACAAGAGCTACTCTCCCATTCACCACTTATCAACTGTGTGACCTCAGGCAAGTCACATAACTCTTGGTGCATCTACTTCCTCGCCTGCAAAATAGGAACGGTAGTAGCCCTGCCTGATTGGGCTAAAGGCACTGATATCGGTGATGAGCTCAGAATGGCGACTGGCACATAATGAGAGCTATGTAGTCGGTAAGATAAAGTAAGTGCCCGTAGATGCTTCACAGAGGTCAGTGGATAGCCCTGTCATCAAGGATCCCACGGCGGGGGGGCGGGGGGGGAGACAGGCAAGGGAATTGACTCCCAGCACCAACCAGGAAGCATAGGATGGGACACCCAATCCGTCCAAGGAAGGTGATGGCAGATGGGACTACTCTTTATCTAGGAGAATTTAGCCAAGGGAAGAGAGAGGAAAAGGAGTTTTGGGTGGAGGTAAGGGCGAGTTCAAAGACCTGGGGGCAGGAAGGGAACTGGCAGATTCAGAAAAAGCCCAGTCGGTCAGGATGGCTAAAGCCCAAGGCAAGGATGCAGCTGAGATATAAGAGGAGAGGCAGGTGAGGCGGAGTCACAGGGGCCAACCCCCTGGGCTTTCCTAGCCCTGCAGCCAGGGGAAGCATCCAAGGTCACTTCTAGCTCTCAACTGTCTTAGTCCATTTGGTCTTCTGTCACCGAAATACTATAGACTGGGTGGTGTATGAACACCAGAAATTTATTTCTCACCATTCTGGAAGCTGGGAAGTCCAAGATCACCATGCTGACAGCGTCTGTGTCTAGTGAGAATCTTCTTCCTGGTTCGTAGCTGACTGTCTTCTCATTGAAACCTCACATGATAGAAGGGGCAAGGGAGCTCTCTGGGGTCTCTTGAGCTCCCTAAACTCCTGGCTGGTCAGAATGCCTCACTGTTGTCCAGCCCTCGGAGCAGATATATGAGTTATCCAAGGCGTTCTCACCCTAAATGAAGCACAGTGCTGGTACGTCCTATGACAAAGTTGCTGAGCTTTTGTGCATTTCTATGGAAAATGTCAACAAAAATCCATGCTGTCTCTCAGTTGTATCCATGAATGGAGGCATCCTGGTTCATGATACAATAGCCACAGGAAACTGAAGCTCACCATCTTGAAAGCTTTTCACTAAAACCCATCCTTCCGATCTACCTTGATGATTAGACCTATCATTTTTGCTGATTTTTCCCCAGTGTAGCCAACACCCACTCATTGTTCTCTTTGATAAGAGGCCTAGATGGTGACCCACTATGGTGACCCACTATGACACATGCAGCTCTACTGTTCCAAAGATTCCTGCTCTTACCTGGGGAAGCTTCCGGAAGGAATCACCTTGTCTGCAAGCCTCCCCTGGTTAGTAGGGTCCAGGTCTTACTTACATCACAAGCAAACTCATGGTAGAGTTTCTGGTTGAAAAAAAGAACCCCCCTCCCCCAACTGATCTATTGATGCATCACCCTGATGCATTTTCCCATCTGGTCCTTCCAGATGGTCAGGGCTTCTCCAAATGAAAGTGACATAAAGAGCAACCTCTCAGGAAGGGAGCCGTTCAGTAAAACAGCAAAGGGATAGAATCTCAGAATTTCAAGTTAGTCCTTAAACAGAAAAATAAATCCTAGAGTCATAGCTGAGAACAGGAAATGACCCTAGCAATTGTAAAAAAATAGCTCATTTACCGCATTTCCACTGCTGAGCTGGGTGTTCTGTGCATGTCATTTCATTTCCTCCTGCTTGCCACCCTCTGAGCAGGACCCCCAACAGATGAGGAGTCATCTGGTGCCTGAAAACATATCCAGTGATCCACCTCTCCCCATTCTGCAGATGTGGTAGGTGGGACCCAGGGAGTCTCCAGGGATCTGCAGAAGGGAATGCAGCCTTGTTACAACCTGAACCCTGAGGTTTCCTTTGCACCACTGTCCATAGCAAGCCGAAGAGCACAGTAAGAACTCTTATTAGACATTTCCATTTTTACAGCACAAAGACATTTAAATTATGCCAGAACAGACAGGCCTTCAGCCCACAGACTTCCATACTTTTCCCTGAAGCCACTTTGGGTGGATTTCATGTCTTTCAAGTTAGGCTGGGGAAGGAGAGTCCAGAGAGAAAGGGATCATCCTCAGAGTGGCCTAAAGAGTCTGGACTGAGAAAAAGTACATTAATCGAGGGGTACATCCTGCCACACAGCTGCCCAAGGGGAAAGTCTGGGAAAGCCTTCATCCAAGACAAGTACCTTCCTCTCTCACTGACCTTCTAGCACAGCTTCAGGCCTTAATCTCCAAGTTTACCTAAGCTCTGAGAAGGCAGCTCTCCCAGGGAAGGATAAACCATTAGTCATTTACACTTTAGTACAAACTAAGTAAGAGGCTGCCCCAAATAAGGTAGAGTACAAAGGTCAGTATAAGGAGAGTTTAGGGCACCAAAGACAGGTGTTCTGGATCTCCCCACTTACTTGAACCCACACCTGTTGGTACCACTCCCTTTTGAGGATCTGGGAGCCCCAGAGCCTGGGTAGATACCCCCTGGTCTCCTTCCCAGGGGCTCAAAGCTGCCCTGCCCACTAGTAGCTACTGTATCAGAATCCACTAACTGTTAACCATCACATGCAGAGTGTTGCATCTGAGACAAGATTAGGGCATGAGAGAAGGCCACCCAAATAATCATCATCCTAAGCGGAATCATTACCAAGCTTTACAGTTAGCGGATGGGCAGGGGAGGACTGATGCAAGCCATGAGCAGAACTAACAAGGTGTGGTGGCCCAGGGGACATGAAATGCACTAAGGCAGGCTCAGATCAGGTTTCATGGCAGAGGGAGCATCTAGGAAATTTTGGTGGATGGAAATGAAAAGACAGGCCCTTGCAGCCTAAGGAAGAAATGTGAGTGCTCACGGCACAGTTTTTTCAAGCGCTCGGTGATGCGGTAGCTCAGAGAAAAGCATGGGCCAGGGCTGCACACTGGGTGGCTGGGCCTGGGCCATCCCCTCCCCTGGGGTGTGCACCGTGCTGGCTCTTCTGGGCTCATGGCCCAGAGGAGCAGCCCCTGGGACAGCGGTGTGGCACGGGACTGCCCTCCTGATGCTCTGGAAAGGGAGCAACACCAGTCTCTGTCTCTGTGCTTGCCTGTTTCCTCCTGGCTGTGTCGCTGATTCAAGGGAAGAAGGAATAGTCCCAACCCACCAGGGGTCCTGGAGCTGGGCTTCTGTGGAGATCCTTAGCCCCCCACTTAGCTGGTGCCTGACATGGTGCGGGTAAATGGTTTACCTAAGGCATCCTGGGACCAGCTTCAGTGGGTACCAGTCCTTACTTTTCTGTATTTATTTATAGGATACTTAGAAATGTACAGAGTGATTTCACACGCTGTGTCTCCTCCGAGCCCCACATGATCCTGCAAGGGAAGGGAGGGCCAGCGAGAATCGTCTAGATTTCTAGAGTCCCCTAGAGTCTCTGTGACTTGCCGAGGGCCCCCCTGGGCACTCAGGGTGGGAGCTGGTCCTCTGTCTGGGTCTCCTGGCCTCACACAGGACTTTTCCCCTGGGAGCAAGCCTGCCACCAAGGTAGCACTTTCCAGGCCCTTCAAGAAATCTTGCTTTTTCTTTTCCCTTTCTCTTCCCAAGGGACTTCAGGTTCTGCCCATTCCTGTTTCTGCAGCGAGCTGTAACCGTTTCTCATTTCCATATTCTGTGGTGCACTCCTAGCCAGGATGAGATACTCTTTTTTTCCTTTTCGGTTTTATGAGAATTTTTTCAGTGATGTCAGACTTCAAAGGAAGCCTCCCACCATAAAGATCACGGCCAGACTCACACTGTGATTCTTTGCCATTCCTGCGGTGGAAGGACGGTGGTGCTAACGCATGTCTCTTCTCCCCTTGATAGCAGCCTCTCCAGAGTGATTTCCAAGGCCCCTCACTTTCTCTTTCGCGTCCAGAGACAGTGTGTCAGGAATCCACCGCTCCTTTCCAAGCCAGGAAGCTGAGCTCCTGGTGCCTTCATTTGTCACCGCCGTCCTGAGCTCCCTAATCTGTGTCCCCTGCCCTGTGTCAGCACTGGGTCCTCCCCCCCATCACGTCTGGCTTTCCTCAGGAGCTCTCTAAATGCCCCTGTTCTCGCTAAGCCACTGAAGCCAGGCCGCAAGGCAGCCGAGCGAGATTTAATTGACTCTTGGGGCGGTGAGTCACAGAACAAAGCCTGACTGTCTGACCTGGAAACCACACAGTGGGGAGTTTAGAAAACGTCGGCGTAGTCAAAACAACGTCCCTGGGCGGCCATTGATTGAAGTTCAAAGGAGCAAAGATGTAAGTCAGAACGTGGTAATGACAAGGGCGGGCCGAAGAAATACATTGACCTGGGCATGGAGCCTTCTGGGACGAGGCTTCCCGAGACTTTAAATCACTCCGGTTACATCGGGACAGGCTCCAGGGGCAACATGGCCTCCTGGGAGAAGCTTCCAGCTGGGCAGTGAAAAGCTTAGTCATCAGGGTCAGAAGACTGTATTGGTTTCCTAGGGTTGCTGTAACAAATTTTCACAAACGGGATGGTTTAAAACAGCAGAAATGTGTTGTGTCAGTTCTAGAGGCTGGAAGTCCACAACCAAAGTGTTGGTAGGGTCACGCCCCCATTTGAGGCTCTAGGGAAGAATCCCTCCTTGCTTCTGGTGGCTCCTGGCAATCCTTGATACCCCGTGGATTGTAGCTGCAGCACCCCAAGCTCTGTCCCTGTCTTCCCATGACACTCTCCCTGTGTCTCTGTGTGTCTTCTTACGAAGATACAGTCATTAGATTCAGAGCCCATCTTAATCCAGTATGACTCAAACTAATCACGTCCACAAAGACCTTCTTTCCAAATAGGTCATATTCTGAGATTCCAGGTAGACGGGAATATTCGGGGGACACTCTAGGAACCATGACTCATTTGCTGTTTCTCCCACATCACCTCCTGCCCCCTCTTGTGGAATTAGTAATTCCTGGCCTTGATTTTGGAACCTCCTCCACACACCGAAATCTTTGTGAATGATGCTGAATCTTGACCTTTCAACTTTCATGGTTGAGAAAACATCTGTGACACGTGGCTGGGCAAGAGCGTTAAAGTTAATGTGGAGGGGGCTAGAAAGTGAAACAGTGGGCAGCATCCAAAGACATAAATTATCAGTGTAAAGAGTCTGGTTAAAACTGTTGTATCTCAGAGAGACCACCAAACATTTCTCTAAATGTGTTTAGAGAAACGCGACCTTTGGAGAAGGGAATCAGGATGGGGTTGAAGCACCATTGGCCTTGAAGTGTTTTAATGCTCGCCATAGGCTGCTGGCTTTCCGAGTGAAAATGGTACCATCTCCACGATCTCACATTCTGGAATGTTCCTCCATTCACAGCTTTTACTCCTTTCAGTCTACCATCCTCACCCCTACTGACTGTACTTGCCACCTTCATGGTGACCCCAGATGCCTCTGGCCACCTCTCCTCTCAGGCAAGGACCCTTGATAATCTTCCCACCATAATGGGCCTGACCCTAGACTCCATCATACCAATAGCCTGTAACTCCCCACCCACATCAACCCTATGGCAAGGCACTGTGATGGGGCCATGGGGAAATAAACGGCTTTTGACCTCATATTCATATGAAATACCCTCTGCCTTTCAGCTGAGTTCCAAGTTCCTTGCTGTCACTACTGGGTCACACAGAATGACTGCCGCAAGTCACTTCCCTTGTACACACCCTGCAACTTACTTTCTCTGCTTTTATTCTCAGTATTCTAAGTATTATTGGAATCACAAAACCACTTTGACACAAATTATTTTATTCTAACCTCTGCATTCAATGCTCAATTTATCCATCCAAAACACCCTATCGAGCTCTATCTTTAGGAGCTGTTCCCAGATAGCTTCTCCTCTGGGAAGACCCTCCAACCTTGTATTCTTGAGAAGAGTAGTGAGTACTAAGGAAAGCACGTGTTCACTTCCTCCTGAGATACCATCTAGCTGTGCCCTTATGTGCCTTCTGTTTGAGGAATATTGTATTTGTTCCACACCTTTCCAGAGATGCGGCAAGTAATGTGCTCCCCGCTCAAAGCCTCCTGCTTCCTCTGGAACCTGCTATGTCAGCTCTTCATCCATCCCTCTTCCTTCTCAGTTCTCCTCTGCTCTTGGTCTCACTCCACCAGCTATGTCTCTTGTCTTAAAATGCCTTTCTTGTTCACTCAGAAATTCCTTCTCATCTTCCTGTTGCCCCCACTTCCTTTGGAATAGTGGGTTACAAACCATTTCTCCTCCACAGCACACCAAAGAGTTGTAGCCACTGTGACGGTCTCCTCCACAGATAAGCTATGTGGCAGACTGTGTGTAACTCTGGGATTCTTCGCACTTTCCTCCCTTCTTTCTGCCCTCATTGGGACACTCTGGTGCACAGTTAGCATGATTGAGCTAATTTATTTGCTCCTCTAGGACCAGTAGTCTAGGCCATCTCATCTTTTGAAAAAAGAAAAAAAATCATCCCATCCCTTGGCCCTGTTTTCTCACACTGTGGTGATTTCTTGTCTCATTATTTCTACTCTTTCCACAATTCCTTTTCTGCTATTCTTCCCTCTCCCTTACCCCAGATGAGTCCTAGACACTGTTCTAGACTCTCTTCTCTTTCTGGTCCACCTTTTCTCCTTCGGGAATCTCCCTACTCCTGCCTCGAACACTGTAGGCCAATGATGGGCAATGCTAGCCTTCCAGGCAAGCCCATCTCAGAGCTGTGACGGGTCTTCAACTGGCTCCTGAACACATTCATCAGGACGTCACCTCAAGAAACCTCAGGGCAAATGTGTCTTATATTGAATTCACCAACTTTTCTCAGACTTTCCACCTTTCGTCTTTCTGGCAATGGCACCACCAGCCCCTTAGTCACCAGGGTTAAACCTTCAGAACTGACTTTGATGACACCACCCTTCACCCCCACATCCAACTGCACGCTAGGTTCTATGTATCCCACCTCTATCCAGGTTCTAAAACCTGCTAGCTATCCAAGAACCAGGTTTGTTGTAGACCCAGAACACAACACAGATTGTGTGAGTGAGATCAACAGTTAAAAGATTATGTACGACTGCATTTATTGTATTGAGCATTTATTTTATACCCAGAAGGCATGTGGCATGCTATTGGATGTTTTGATAAGCAAATAATTCAACATGTTGATAACAGCTTGTCAAAAAATGAAAGTTATTCATTATTAATAGTAGTACATTTATTTTAGTATTTAGTAGTAGTAGTAAATTTTAAGTAACTTTTATTCTACCCCATCTATAAAATTCTATCAAGAGTTTTAAAGAAATAAATGCCAATGTTTCTGGAAAGAATGACTCATTCAGTATTTTAGCTGAGCACTTCCTATGATTCACACCATCACTAGAGCTTCTAATACTTAACCTTTCTAGAAGCCATATTAAGAGAAAAGACCTATGCGTAAGGTGTGATTTGGGTGTCCAATAAGGGCTTAATCCTCCAAAAGTTCTAGCTCATTCACTTGCTGGTTGACAACATCTACATTTAGCACCTTCTCCCTTTGCACCCTGACATCTGTGAGCTGGGAGAAAGAACTGCAAAGGACATAGAAACAGGTGTTTAGAATGTTCCTGAAGAGAATGTTCCTTGGGAAACGGCATAAAGTGTACTAGACTTTGGCAACAGGCCAACCAGTCTTCAAATCTTGGCTCTACCACCTCTTGACTGTGAGATCTTGGGAGAGGACTTAACTTCTCTGAATTCATGTCATATTTTTAAAAATGGAGATATTACCAATTTTTTTCCACGAGTTAGATTCTTTTAGTCATAAAGAAGCAAAACTTGACAACTTGACAATGAGGCTAAGAGTCTAGTGGATGGTAGCTTTCACAACCCAGTCTCTCTCTCTCTCTCTCTCACACACACACACACACACAAACACTAGTATATTCTGATTTTATAACTGAGCCTTGGGATGACCTTGGACCCTCGTAAGAGCTACACTTCCATCAATAGTAAGCTTCCTTCATCCTAACATCTGATATCAATGTAGTTCCATGAGAACACTGGATTTAAAAGTCGGTCCTGAAAAGAATTCTCTATACCTAAAACGAGGCAAAAGATATTTTTTGAATCTTTGATAGGAAAAAGGACAGTGTTTTATAGTTTTAGTGATTCAAGAAGATAAACACAAATATGCATGTGGTAAAGGAAATGGAACAAGGCACTGAATGGTTGCTGGATAAAACGAAGCACCTTCTGTCTGCATGGCTGTCTTCAGCATGGACACATACTAATGAATGCACCCAGCTAACTGCTGGCAATGAACATTTCAGCCTCGTATTACAGCTATGTGTTCAGCAGCTGTTCTAAGACCCATCCTTTCAGGCTTTTGTTCAAGCAGTAGAAAAGTTTGAGAGGGGGGCTCCCACTGTGCTAATGGCAATGACCTACAGATACCAAAAAAACAGGTCTCGGAACCATTTGATTGCTAAGGAAATAGAATCAGCCATTGTGAAACTTAAGGCCCTATTTGGTAGCTTGAAATACCTAAATGATCAAACCAAATGGATCAAATGAGTTACCAAGTAAAATCCACTGCAAAAAAAATCAGTTATTAATATAGCAGGAAATAATGTTCTTCTGAATTCCATGGCTCATATGGATCCAAAGATTTGTCAAATCTAGTCATTATTAAACCCGTCAGTAATGTAATGTGAGACGCCAAACTAACAATGAAATCTTTTCAGACTCTCAGATACACTTCTAGGGAAAAAAAATAATCCATTCCCAGGTGAGCTAAGATGATTCACACAGAATCTATCCATGGGTGCCAGGTCCAAGGGCTCCAGATTTTTACTTGTTTGTTGTTGATTGTTTAATGAGAAGTTTGAATAGTACTGTTAGAGATTTTCACATCCACCTTTCAGTGGGAAATCAGAAGAGTATTACCATGTCTCCATCATCCTAAACAATAACACATTTGTCGTTTGTCACCACCAGATTAAGTGTGTGGACTGGGCTTGTGTATCCAGAGCAAGGACTGCAAGAGGAGGCGAGTTTCTATTGTTTCACATCAGATTGATGTCGAAGTCAAGGAACTCAAAACCTGCTCCCCAAGGAATGCACAACTTTCTCATATTGAGACCCTCAGCTGCTCCTGATCTTAACAGGGGTCTTTCCACAAACTCTTCATCTTCCTCTTTGATATTTTACCTTCTTAATCATTTTAAGTCAACAATCCGTGACTGACGGTTTTGCTGATAAAGTACCTTTATAATGATAGACTGGGTACTTAAACTTCTGCCTACATCTTCTCTAAGTTGGTGACCTAATTGTAGCTGATTCTTCCAATAGAAATACTCACTTGTTAACCTCAAGTGATTTCTGGGCATGGCTGAAATAAAACAAATTGCTTTTTAAAGTTACGATTCCAGATACTGTGTCTTATTTTCCATTGCTTCTTGTCCATTTTTCCATGTAGGTTTTATCTGCTACTTATAAACCATGAAAAACAAATTATTCCGTTCAAATCTTTGGAAAGGGCTGTTCACTGGCACAAAATCGCCTTGTCTGATACTTTTTCTCGTTTTGGATTTCTGGAAGGGAAATCCTCCTTACGAGGAGACTTAACTTTCCATCAGTAATGGGGAAAACTGCTTCTCTCGGGATAGTGGAGGTAGCTTTATAGCAGAAAACTCAGCAGAAATAAAAATCCACATAACTTACGTCTATCCAAGTCTGTTTCTTTAGTGATATTGATCCCTCTTCTGCCTGTGACACAGGAAAAAATGAAGGGCAACTTTGCAAAAAGTGTGCGGCGGAGCAGTAGGGCACACTTCGGAAATTGTTGTTTCAGTTGCATGCCATTTGAATGCCACCCTTATACTTTGAAACAATATACCCACCTCCTTGAATTTCCAAAGACAGAATCCCCATCTCTGGTCTACGAATGGCTCACAACATTACCTGCTGTATGTGGATCCAACACACTGGCCTGGCTGATGCCCGGTATCCCAGAGATCTTAATTAATTTTTTTAAAGATTTTATTTATTTATTTGACAGAGAGAAACAGAGAGAAAGAGAGCACAAGCCGTGGGGGAGGGGCAGAGGGAGAAGCAGGCTCCCCGCTGCGCAAGGAGCCCGATGGGGGCTCGATCCCAGGACCCCGGGATCATGACCAGAGCCAAAGGCAGATGCTTAACCGACTGAGCCACCCAGGCGTCCCCAGAGATCTTAATTACTAATAGCATCTCCATTCAAGCCGAAAACTGTCCTGTTTTGATGATAAATTATATGATCCCTTACTCTGAGTGACTTCTAGGTGTTTGCAAGGTGACTTACTTAGAAACAAACAATAAAGCTCCATGGTTTCAGAGAACTTAGTCCGTTGTTCATATGAGACTGACACGCAGAGAGGATCCCCCTCTTGCTCCTCTGTGAAAAAGCCAGGATGAAAGCCATATCACAGATCTTCATAGAGCACCTACTGTCAAGCCAGACACTCTTCTAAGTTCTTTATGTAAGTTGACTCATTCGACCTGTGGGGTAGTCGTTATCTGTATCCCATCTTACAGCAAGTAGCTGCCCCAGGCCATGCGCTAGCGAAATGCAGAGCCGTGCTTGGAGCCAGCAACCCAGTTCTAGAGCCTGGTGAGTTCCACATGCCACACTGCTTGGCAGAGCCAGCATTTCTGACTCTTGGTCCTGCTCTTTGTTCTATATTATGTTGCTTTTGGACTAAGGATAGCCGAGCTTGTTAGTGAAAATTTAGCTCTACAAAGCTGGTGTTTTTATAGTACTAGGCACATCATCCAAGCGCTACTAAATACACTTCAAAACAGATATGACATAGACTTACCAGATAATGTATATGTTTCAGGGAAGGGAACTAAAATATCGAGCAACAGATACAGCACAGATAACGACTGTCGGGAAAGAAAGCAGCAATAAAATGACCAGTATGGCCACCCCCAGACAGACTGACTGAATATCAGTCTGATTGTTTTTATATTAACATTTGCCTGTCAAGGACTGCCTGAATGATTCCATAGACCCCTCCAAATTATGGGTGTGCCTATATAATTCTCTTTGTGGACCACCTGGTAAAACACCCATGGAAAGATTTTTCTTAATAAATATTGTTTGATTATAGAGAGTGCTTGCAATGCCCTCTGAGCTTCAAACCTATGCAAAACACACACACACACACACACACACACAACAAAAACAAAACAAATGCATTGGCCATAAAGACCATGACTTATAGGAAAAACTGAAGAGAGTTTACAACATAGAAAGTTTGGAGCTAAGCCCAGAATTTCTCTCATTCCATGGGCTGTGTGGGTCACAGCTGCTATTCTAGAACCTGGTCATAGGAATATATGCAGCATCCTTGAGACTTCACAGCTCCCAATCAGGCCATGCATGGCTGGAGCCTTTAGTGCTCAGAGCCTACTGGAGAGTAGATATCACCACGGAGCTTTACTCTCTCCAATTCAAAAGAGTCTGTCTCCTAAAAGACGCGAGGAGCCTATCTGGCCCAGGATGAATCAAGGTGCTGTTTTTGCATGAGAACTGGCAGACTCCACAGTCACCTAAAAAATCTTTTTTGTATTCAGGTGGTTTAGGAAGAGTTGCCTCAATATCAGAAAAAGGAGCCTTCAAGCATATAGAGGTTTAAATAATAAAGCAGCCCGCAGGTTATCAGCAGACCTGGCAGAAACATCAGACAATCCCTTAATGATCCTCTATAGCTGTTCTTAAATATTGCCATTTCCTTAGCCTGATCAGACTCAAAAAAACAAAACAAAACAAACAAACAAAAAAACACTTTTCAATAAAGTAATGTTCTCCCAGTGACATCTTGTTATTCCAGTAAAAAAACAGACTCCTCAAGTTAAACAATACTTTTTTGCTCCTGGGAAACTACAAATAACAACACAATAAAACTAGGCTTTTTTTTTTTTTTTTCCCTCACATATTCAAGGGTGGTAAAAGGGGAGGAAAGGTGTTCATTTCTTTTTTCTTTGTAAAACAGCATCCCCATTCATTTCCCCCACAAGGACCATTGCATTTTGAGCTCTGTAGAAAACCAGCCTAGAAGCAGCACCCTCATACTCATCAATGGAAAGGAAGGCATTGTGGTAGAATTTCTGGAAGGTTGTTCATTGGGCATAAAGACACGGGACATTCTTCAAGCGATAGACACATCCAACAAACAATTTTTTTAAAAACTATATACTCAACCACTCTAATCTTTTAAATTGTTGATGATTATATTTTTAAATCATTGTAATTGAGGTTTCTCCAAACAATATCTATCTAGTTGGATAAAATGAATATTTTCACAGCTATCACATAAAGGAATATCACCATTATGAGTGAGGGAGGTTGGAGAAACTAATCCCAAGGCTTCAGAAGTACATTATATTGATGATCACCTGCATGTTTTGTTTTGTGTGCTCTACATAGAGCATTCTCTTGACTTTTCTACTGCCATCACCTGGCAGAATGTATAGTAAAAAAAATAATAATAATAAAAATTATTTTATAGGAAGAACTGGTAGCTAGAAGGAAATATGATCAACCAACATGTTACTGACCATGATACTCTGACAAGATTGTCCTTCCTGATAGTTGCTAGGTTTTCTGTGTGATCTCTGTATCCAACCTCCCAGGTGGCATCTCTCGATTGTCAGCCTACTGGGCTTGGAGGCTGTATCTGTCCTCCCTTTCTATGACACAGACCTCACCAGACATTAGAGTTTCCACTGTGTCTATCAAAATAGCAGGGGTGCCTGGGTGTCTCAGTTGGTTGAGCGTTTGCCTTCGGCTTAGGTCATGATCTCAGGGTCCTGCGATCAAGCCCCGCATCAGGAGCCCTGCCCAGTGGGGAGTCTGTTTCTCCCTCTCCCTCTGCCCCTCCCCTGCTTGTGCTCTCTCATTCGCTTGCTTGCTCTCTCTCGAATAAATAAATAAAATCTTAAAAAAAAATAGTATGCCAAAGCAAGCTTAGGTCTACATCATGCATTCCCAATGGGGGCAATATTGTGCCCTAGAGGACAGAAATTGGTTCTCAGGGGGTGAAAAAAATATTTGATATCACAATGGCTCTCGGCCCTCCCAAACTCAATCCTGCTTGACAAAATCTTATCCCTTAGTCTTTCATTTCTGTCATGAAGGAGAATTTAAATTTAATTCGTTTTTTCTCCTGGGTGGGGGGAAGGAAGGAATGATCATGAAAAAAAGAGCCCATATATTTAGGGAAATTTTTCCATTTGGGAAAGTAGGCAGTTGAAAGTATATTTGTGTAAGATATGGGCTAATAATTCTAACTTCAAAATTCAAGCAAGAGCTTGACATTATTCTGTAATTTCAAGTATATCTCATTGTTGAGCTCAAGCAATATAGGGATGATTAGTTTTTCTTCACTGTTTTTTTTTTTTTTAAGGCCAATTACAGCATTTTTTTAATCCTCATCTGAATTTCCAATGAGACACAACTTTCAGAGTTAAATCCCAGGCTTTTGCCTACATTTTTCCCTGATTTCTGTCAGTTCTCAACTCAAAAATATTTAATGGCTTCCCTCTGAAGGTAGAATACAACTCATTGGTCATAAAACGAAGACCCTCCAAGATTTAATCCCAATCTCTCTTTCCAAAGTTATTTTCCTCAAATCTCCTTTATAAACGTCACTCCAACCAACAAAACTCTCATTTTTGTGCTCCTGCCCATCCCGTTTCACCACCATGACTTTTTTCCCTTCCTAGCTACCAACTCCACACCCAACAGCTCTGAAGTATGCCTAATGCTAGTTTTCACAAAGATTTGTTTTGAACTTTATTGATACATAATTGACATACAATATTGTATACGTTTAAAGGGTACAACCCCGTTTGGAAGTAATTCCCACTCTCCTCTGAACTCCTACAACTTGCCATCTGGACAAGTCTTATAGCACTTCACGCTTTCTACTACATACTATGATTCTCCCTACATGCTATATATTTTGGTTCCTTCTCCAAGTTAAAAGCTCTTGAAGGCAGAACTTTGGTCTGATTTCTAGGCAACATTGTATAAAAGAAACACCTAGAAACTCCTTCTACCACTTGCTGATTGTGTCTACCTAGTATTACTCTTGCTTGCCTTCCCTTTTATTATAGGGGCAGGTTATCCAATCACTCTGAGCCTAGTTTCTACATCTGTAAAATATTATGATATTGAACTCAAATTGGAAGAGGCAAGTCTGGTCTCAAAACGGAGGGCCATGATCCAAAGGAACCAGAGCAATTGAGAAAACTCTTTATTGGTGGTTTGAGCTTTGAAACTACAGAGGATAGTTTAAAAGAACATTTTGAAAAATGGGGACACACTTATAGATTGTGTGGTGATGAGAGACCCCCAAACAAAATGTTACAGGAGTTTGGGTTTTGTGACTTACTCCTGGGTTGAAGAGGTGTGAATGCAGCAATGTGTGCTCAAACACACAAGGTTGATGGGCATGTAGAGGAACCACAAAGAGATCTGTTTGTAGAGAAGACTCTGTAAAGCCTGGTTCCCATCTAACAGTGAAGAAAATTTTTGTCGGTGGTATTAAAGAAAATACAGAAGGATATAATTTAAGAGACTACTTTGAAAAGTATGGCAAGATTGAAACCATAGAAGTTATGGAAGGCAGGCAGAGTGGAAAAAAGAGAGGATTTGCTTTTGTAACTTTTGATGATCATGATACAGTTGATAAAATTGTTGTTTAGGGGCGCCTGGGTGGCTCAGTCAGTTAAGCATCCAACTCTTGATTTTGGCTCAGGTCATGATATCAGGGTTGTGAGATCGAACCCCACATCAGGCTCCCCACTGGGGGTGGATCCTGCTTAAGAGTCTCTCTCTCTCCCTCTCTTCTTCTACCCCCCTCCCTTTCCCTCTCTAAAACAAAACAAAATAAAACAAAACTGTTGTTCAGAAATACCACATTATTAATGGGCATAACTGTGAAGTGAAAAAGGCCCTTTCTAAACAAGAAATGCAGTTGCTGGATCACAAAGACATCAGGGAGGTGGATTTGGCAACTTTATAGGTCGTGGAGGAACTTCAGTGGAAAAGGACACTCTGGAGGGGGAGGTGGTGGTAGCAGAGGTGGTTACAGGAGAGCTGATAGTGGATGTAATAGATTTGGAGGCGATGGTGGTGGTGGACCAGGATCTGGAAACCAAGGAGGCGGAGGAGGACATTTGAACGTAACCATGGTGGTGGTGGGAACTCTAATGATTTTGGAAATTATAGTGGACAACAGCAATCAATAGCAATCAAATTATGGACGCATGAAGGGGGACAGTTTTGGTGGAAGAAGCTCGGGCAGTCCCTATGGTGGTGGTTATGGATCTGGTGGTGGAAGTGGTGCATATGGTAGCAGAAAGTTCTAAAAAATTTTCAGAAGAAAAAGGCTACAGTGCTTAGCAGGAGAGAGAGCGAGGAGTTGTCAGGAAAGCTGCAGGTTACTTTGAGACAGTCATCCCTAATGCATTAGAGAAACTGTAAAAATCTGCCACAGAAGGAAGGATGATCCACTGTCAGAAAAGTTACTGCAGCTTAAACAGGAAACCCTTCTTGTTCAGGACTGTCATAGCTACAGTTTGTAAAACGATCAGCTATTGATTAATGCAGTGTAGTGTCAATTACATGTACATTCCCGAGGTCTTTCATCTGTTGTAGCTTTGTCTTTTTCTTTTTTTCTTCATTATATCCGTTATACTGCCCTGTAAATGGTGGTAGCAGTACCAGGAATAAAAAATTAAGGAATTTTTAACTTCTAAAAAAATATTATGATATATTATGAGATTTAATAAGTTAAAGTATCCAACACAGAGTAGATGTTTAAAGCATGCTAAATAAATCCATGCATATGTAATGTCATAGTTTGTTGCTTAAAATGTTTTCTCCAAAAGTTTCAATGGCTGACATGAAAACACAGATTGGGTAATGGATCTATTAAAAAAAAAAAAAGAGCAAAATTGGTTTTGCTATTTTTTTTTTTTTGTACAGTGTTAATAATTCTGCTTCTTTAAAGAAAATCCCAGGGAAATATTTAGTATGCAGACGATCATTTCCAGAAGGAATATTGAAAGAAAACAGGAATAGACAGCAAGCCAGGAGAGTGGTATGGTCCTTATAAAGTGAATGTTGTCTTCATCTGCACCAGATTTCATGCCACCTTCATTTTGTTCATTTTGCACCCTTCATCTGAACCCCAGATTTCAGGTTTGGGAAACAGAATCAAATGGAACATGAAATATAAAACAGGATCCAGTCAAGCACAGTGAGCTCTCTCTGGCTCCAAGTCAAACCTTGGCTGAACCACAAAGCTTCACCTGGTTTTGTGTAAAAACCACACTGAACCACCATTTTTTTTCATGGTTTCGGTTTGAAAATGGGGTTTCATGCAAAGCTTGCCCTAGTTTCAGATGAGCTTCTGGCAAAACATGGGCACGTCTTTAGCTCATGTGGACTCTGCCTCATCAACGCCTCTAGCACGGAGGCAAGGACTTCTTGTTCTGCCCTCAGAAGGTCCAAGTTTTGAATAATCTTTTGCATAAATAATCCTGCTCATGTGATCATTAAGAGGACTGAAAACCATCAGGCATACCAATAAGAAATACAGTTAATTAGGGCATCTCTTTTCACTTGGCTTTTACAAAAACAGAACCCTTTGAAAAGCAATGGAACAAAAAAGGGGTGGGATGGTAAACATGGTTTAAAGCTCTACACGTGGAGGCAAGAGGAGGTTTGAAGCAATTCTTAAAATAATCCAGGGGCGCCTGGGTGGTTCAGTCTGTTAAGGGTCTAACTCTTGATTTTGGCTCAGGTCATGATCTCAGGGTTGTAAGATCGAGCCCCGCTGAGTGTGGAGCCTAGTTAAGATTCTCTGTCTCTCTGCCCCTCCCCCTGCGCGTGCACGTGCTCTCTTTCTCTCTCTTAAAAAACAACAGCAACAACAACAAAACAAAACAAAAACAAAAACACCTTTAAAAAATAATCCAGGCCAAAATTCCACGTTTATTGGAAATACTGAGATAATAAAAGCAAACTTTTATATTTGTATAAAATATATTAGTATATAGAGCAATTAAACCAATCTTCCCCTCCTTAGAAAGGGATTAAAAGCCTCCTTAGAAGCTAGCGGTGTCAGATAAGCCATTTGCCCTGGGTGGTGATGACATTTGGAACTAGGGTCTGATATGAAGGAATTACATCCAAGCTGTGTTTTCCATGACATTAAAGGAAGCCACCATCGTTACCCTGATAAATGAAACAAGTGCTTGAGATTTCTAAGAGGATTATAATAATGGACACATGAAGGATGGATTAGATCTATAGTAAAATATTTATTACATCAATAAATACAAAATTTTAAAGATTAGCAATAAGAGAAAATAGTTTGTTAAAAATAGCTTCTATCTATGGAATACTGTAAGATTCACCCGCAAAAATATCCCCCACACATGACTACACCAAATCCCACAAAGCCCTGCCATGAAGTAATCTTTGCAGATCCTGTAGAAATGATGTGACTTGTTCAATCCAGGCCCAGAAGCCAGTATCCTCTAAGAATTTGTCCTCCCTCATTCATCTCCTTCCACAGGAAAAAATAAAAAATAAAAAAATAAAAAATATATGTATATATATATACAAGCATGATTACTGCAAAGCCAGGGAGACAATCAAAGGCACCAACCCATGCAATCTAATATCAGGAGCCGGGGTAGAATATCTTCTGAGAAGTTAGAGAGCAGGAATGAAAATCCCCACTGCCTCCTCCCTCTGTGACTAATAGAATACAGGACTAAAAACTTAGAGATACTCTCTAGGAGACAGATCCTAAAAGAGGAAAAGACTTAAAATGTGGTGCTTTCCCATAAGCTAGGGAATCCATCCAAGTGATGGGTTCAGTTTGAAGTATACTGGTTTTGAGGGCCCCGGAAATATACATGTAGAGCTCTCAAGGCCCTCCGGAAATTTGGTCGAGAAGTTCAAGGAAAGAGTTCTGGGCTGGAGGCATGGATTAGGGGGTGGCTAATGTAAAGGCAGTAGGTCAATGATGTCACCCAGGGCAAGATGTCTAGGAAGGAGAAGGTCAAAGGGAGCATCAGGGTTTTAGCCCCCACATTCTGTATATGCAAACTGGATAATGTGGGAGGGCATAGGAGAACAGTCCTAGCAAATGATACCATAGCTAAGGCCACACACCACTGAACTGAAAGAGAGATCCTCATCACTTCACAGAGCTGATTAATGCAAAAATCCCACACCACTGTTTAAGTAGAAAGTCACATCTCACTTTTCCACTCTAGGGTAGCCTATATTAAATAAATCTTACATGAAGCAGGACCTCATTTACCCAAAAGAGCAACCCAGGGTGATCGTTTTATGATAGGATCCACAATGGAATTCTATCATATAACAAATATCTTGAGTGATGGTAATATATGACTCACTTCACCAATCACAGAACAAAAATTGCAATTTGCTCACACATTTTTGGCTTTGGATTATTTTTGTTTGTTTTTTAGGGCAATGCATACTATAAATTTCTTTAAGCAGACCGTAAGCTAGTGGTTAAATGGGATCAGCAATTATAATCAATTTTTGCTTCCAAAGTTTTTTTGGCACAGAACCTAGTAAAAACTTCTATTTATTTACCATGAAATTGGAAGATGTTTTGCTATAGAATACCATGAAATGGGAAGATGTTTTGCTATAGAATACTGATGTGGAGGCAGAAACCGAATGGACATTTCCCTGTATGAAAAGTATTAACTCCAGGCCCCAGAGGTCACTGTTGGGCTCTTTAGTTCAATATTTTATGAATCGCCTAGTAGTTGGAGCAGTGGGCAATGAAATTGTCAGTTTTTCTAGAGAAAATCCAGGTGCCATAGGAGTGGAATAAACTACATAAAGGTCTGGGTACTGGATATAAAAATGCCACATAAACATAAATGTTGGCCTGCTCTTGTGTTTGGGAAAAATTCTTCCAAACTGTATTTAGAAAGTTATGGCCTCTAAGTGATCAGTTACAACCCTACGAGGTTTATTAAAATTGTCCCAGAGAGTGTTCTTCCAGTGGAGACATCAGGGTGAATTACTGGTCCATCCAGGCAGGCCACGGAAATCTTTTATAAGGAGCTGGCAAACCACACATGTCCTTATCCTTGTTCTGTGAAATCTGTGGTGCTTGACATTTGGTTGTTACAATTCATGGGTCTGCTAGAAGAATTATTTCTCCCTCCTCTGAACGCTGGAGTTTACCTCTCTATCATCCTCTCCCTGACGTGACTGCTTCCTACCTTCTGGTATGGTTATGCATGAATCTCGTTCTTCATCAGTGGAGACAAAATATGTACCTTCCCTTTTTGACAAAGACTTTGTTAATGTACGTATACCATACGTAATGGAGGATGGATAAGTGGATGGATGGATGGATGGATAAGTAGATGGATGGATGGATGGATGGATGGATGGATGGATGGATGAATAGGAGGGTGGATGGATGATAGATGGATGGATAGATGGATGGATGGATGAGTGATAGATGGAAGGAAGAAAGTATAACAAAAATTTTAAATGTACCTGGAAGGTTAGGGAGCCTGGGTGGCTCAGTCGGTGAAGGTGGCCAACTCTTGATTTCAGCTCAGGTCATGATCTCAGGGTCCTGGGATCCAGTCCCGCATTGGGTTCCAGGTTCTGTGCTCAGCAGGGAGTCTGCTTGAGGATTCTCTCTCCCTCTCTCTCTGCCCCTCCCCCCACTCACATGTACACACATGTGTGCTTCTTTTCTCTCTCTCTCTCTAAAATAAGTAAATAAATCTTTTTTAAAAATGTGCCTGGCAGGTGATTAAAATGATCAAAATAATAAGATATTTTCTTACGATAAGGTACAAAGAATTATCATTCTTTCATCTGTAATGATTATAAGGAAAGGATAAAATTAACAAAGTTCCAAAATGTTAGCCTTTCCTGGATTCCCCTTATTGATCTATTATCCAGAAATTAATTAAGAAAAACTAAGGAATTTCAAGTTACCTGCCATGTCTTTTAAGGTCAGAGTCTTGATCGGAACTTGCTCTATGTTCCATAAAATTTTCTTTGGTGAAAGGAACTGACCCAACATTGTACTCCTTCAGAGCTCTAGGGAAGTTAACACTGTGTTAATAAGTCAATTCAAGCTGGGTGGATGAGCATAGGTTCTTTTCGACATATTCTTGAAATTCTCTGAGCCTCGGCTTGAGTACGGCTGAGATAAATATGTAATACCTCTCTCACCTTATAGGATTATGGTGATCAAATGAGCTAAAATATGGAAATTCTTAGTTTACAAGCAACTAGTAAGTGGCCAAGCCAGTATGGAAGTCCAGAATTACCTAATTCCTGAGACTGCCTTTTTTTTTTTTTTTTTTTTTTTGAAATGAGTTGAACATCCAGGAAAGTTGCAAGATCCATACAAAGAACTTCTGTATACTCTTCACCCAGATTACCAGTTGTTCCCTTCTTGCTACATGAGCCCATGGTTTTCACCAGCATGCTATGGGGTTTAGATGGTCTGTAAATGGACACAATACTGCTGCTACTTCACAGGGCCACTGTGAAGACTGAATGAGTTCACAGATGTGAAAAATAAGACACAAACGAACGGCTGTCACAAAGCCCAACAGAACCTCTGACCAACTTTGGAGCCCAGTGTCTGGGGACAAAGTAAGGAAGTGATCCTGTCCTCCAGGGTGAGGGGAAGTGGGAGCTTTTTGAAAAGGCCTGCAGGGGAAGTGACCTCTGAGGCCAGTATTTAAAGATCCAGCCACCGTGGATCAGAGCAAAACTATGATTTCCATGTTCCACCACCCTGTCTTCTCCCAGAGAAAGGGCTCAATTTGAAAATTCTCTGAAGGATATTAGCTTACTTAATTTGGTGAAGTGAGTGTTGCTGTGCCCAACCTATTTCCACCATCATCAGTGCAGCAGAGGTCATCCACACGACCTCCAAAACGTGTTACTGCAAAGAATGGAACGTCCCTCTGTGCCATGTCCTTGTGAATCCCAGCCCCTTATTCTTTTTTTTTAAGTTTAAATTTTTTTAAATTTTATTTTATTATGTTATGTTAATCACCATACAGTACATCATTAGTTTTTGATGTAGTGTTCCATGATTCACTGTTTGCATATAACACCCATGCTCCATGCAGTATGTGCCCTCCTTAATACCCACCACCAGGCTAACCCATCCCCCTACCCCCCCTCCCCTCTAGAACCCTCAGTTTGTTTCTCAGAGTCCATTGTCTCTCGTGGTTCATCTCCCCCTCCTATTTCCCCACACTTCATTTTTTCCTTCCTTCTCCTAATGTCCTCCATGCTATTCCTTATGTTC
>NC_138369.1:184199538-184230652 GCF_054177405.1 Leptonychotes weddellii | reverse complement strand
CAGCTTTGTAATATAGCTTGAAATCAGGCAACATCATGCCCCCAGCTTTGGTTTTTTTTTTCAACATTTCCTTGGCAATTTGGGGTCTTTTCTAATTGCATACAAATTTTAGGATTGTTTGTTCCAGCACTTTGAAAAATGCCATTGGAATTTTGATCAGGATGGCGTTGAAGGTATAGATTGCTCTGGGTAGCATAGACATTTTAAAAATGTTTATTCTTCTGATCCATGAGCATGGAATGTTTTTCCATCTTTTTGTGTCTTCAGTTTCTTTCATGAGTGTTCTGTTCCTAGAGTATAGATCCTTTACCTCTTTGGGTAGGTTTATTCCAAGGTTTCTTATGGTTTTTGGTGCTATTGTAAATGGAATCTATTCTCTAATTTCTCTTGCTACAGTTACATTGTTAGTGTCTAAGAAAGCAACTGATTTCTGTGCATTGATTTTGTATCCTGCCACATTACTGAATTTATGTATGAGTTCTAGTAATTTGGGGGTGGAGTCTTTTGGGTTTTCCACATAAAGTATCATGTCATCTGCAAAGAGAGAGAGTTTGACTTCTTCTTTGCCAATTTGAATACCTTTTATTTATTTTTGTTGTCTGATTGCTGTTGCTAGGACTTTTAGTACTGTGTTGAACAATAGTGGTAAGAGTGGGCATCCTTGTCGTGTTCCTGATCTTAAGGGAAAGGCTCTCAGCTTTTCCCCTTTGAGGATGATATTTGCTGTGGGTTTTTCATAGATGGATTTTATGAGATTGAGGAATGTCCCCTCTATCCCTATACTCTGAAGAGTTTTAATCAAGAAAAGATGCTGTATTTTGTCAAATGCTTTTTCTGCATCAATGGAGAGGACCACATGGTTCTTCTCTCTCCTCTTATTAATGTGTTCTATCACATTGATTGATTTGCGAATGTTGAACCACCCTTGCATCCCAGGGATAAATCCCACTTGGTCGTGGTGGATGATCCTTTTACTGTACTGTTGGATCCTAATTGCTAGGATTTTGTTGAGAATTTTGGCGTCCATATTCATCAGGGATATCCATCTGAAATTCTCCTTTTTGATGAGGTCTTTGCCTGGTTTGGGGATCCTTATTCTTAAGATAAGAATGCTTATTGCAATTCTCAGAAGCTAGAACTAATCTTTCCAAAGCCTCTATTTCATGTGGCTGCACAAAGCCAAAACCCCATCCAAGGGCATGAAAACCGCTTCAAGACGGTGCATAGCCCACATAAACCATCTCCATACATAATAAAGTGTGTGCTCTCAGGAGATGAGCCCTGGCGGCCCAAAGAACTTCATGTCTGCCACCCAGGCCTTCCCAGTCGCAGGGAACGCACACGGCTGCCGCCAGCAACATCAAAATACCCAGAACAAATCTGATCCCTACCTTGTAAAAAGTCCTGTATCCCATAAAAACAACCTTGAAGATGATCAGTTTTGCCAAGTAAGCGTGACACGAGCCTTTTGTCCTTCTTTCAGTTCTCATTTGCTTTTTGACTTATTTGTGGAAAGTTATAATTAGATTGTGCTTCGCCTTTTTCCCTTTAACTGATAAAGTGCTGTAAATCCTCACATCATCCACGAGGGCAGGCGCTTATGATTTTTGCTATTTTTTGCACATTGCGCCATATGCAGGCCTGGCGCAGAGGCCTGGTTCCGTATTCCTGGCATGCAGGAGAGCCACTGAGAGATATCATATGGTCTCCTGGCAGAAGTACAAAGTGCCTCTTGCTGTTTGATCTACTGTCTTAAACTTAAATGCAAAATCTGATAATTGGGTCAGGCAGGAGAAGAAACTGAGCAGTGAAGTTCTTTTCATTTCCTTTTGCTATTTCTCCACGTTTCATCTTTTCTTCCTTTTTTTTTTCCTCTCTCTCTCTTTCTCCCATCTCCCTCCCTCTTTTTTCTCAGTCCCCACGGGGGACAGACTGCCTTGTGAGTAACAGTGGATTCCAAGCGGGTGGTGGGCTTACGGCTGGAGAAAGTGTCAGAGGGCCTCCTGTCACCTCCACTTGATTTTTTTGTTGTTGTTGTTCCATTAGCAATGGTCCTGGATAAGCATCTTGAGCTTTGCAAAAGCCCGACTCATGGCTGGGTTTACTTGTTTAGAAATATGACTGCCTTTCCAGACTTGGATTTGTTTAATGTAAAAGGAATTCATCGTTGTCTCTCTGGTTTTGGGCATTAAGCAGACAGAGGCTTGTACTTCAAAGGGCATGAGAGATAAATGAAAACTGAACCTCCTCCTCAGACAGGAGACTGTGGTATGAAATGTCTGACTGAGACCTCTCTGCCCAGCAGTTCCTAAACAGGGAGGAAGAACTTGCCGTGCATGGTTTCACTACTCCGAGGCCTGTTGCAGAATTGCCTGTTCCCTGACTGAGTTGCTTGAGCTGGACTTAAACCCAAATATGGTTTCTGGGTGTATATGAACTTAGCATTTGCCAAGGAGGATACAGAGTTTCAGAAAGGATAGAGCTTTCTGTCAGCGTCACATTTTCAAGTCACAAAGGGCAGGTACTCACCCTCAGGTGAGTTACTCAAGGTCTGTTCACTGTGGTAGATGCTTCCTGGACAGCCCACAGCAGTGCTGGACTTTTCCAGAGCATTCCCTGGGGCTTGTGGAGGGCGCACCAGGGAGGGACTCACTCTCTGGCTGTCCTCATCTGCAGTCCCATGCCGATATTGTCAGTTGGGCTCAGGATAAAAGAACATTCTAGACAGTCTTCATCTTGAATTGAAAAAGGAGTCACAGGGAAGCCACCTGAAGCAAGAGGGTGAGATCAAGAAAGGATTTGGATGCGGAGACTAAGTCTCGCCAGTGGTAGCAGAACCCCCTCCTTCCACTGGAGGCCTGCCTCTAATGGCTCCCCAAGCCCCTGAGGGTCCCCTCCCCAATGGGGACTCTTTGGAGGGCCATAACCAGCATCCTTTTAACTAGAAACTCGATGTTTAAAGTTTCCCAGCATAACTTCTGAGTATCGCATACTTCCTGGCACGCCTGAAGGCCTCTATCGAGGGATGCGTTGCTTTGGAAGGATCACCAGGCCGAAGCAGCAAGCCAGCAGAGAGCTTAGAACCAACTCACTTATTCAGACATAGATGGCCAAACCAGGACGCAGTCCTAGATCTAAGGGGCTCTGAACCTGCCTCCTGTGGACATTCTGGACCCAATTCAGGGTCTGGGGCTGGAGAGAGATTCAACAGCCCAGAAATGCTGATCAGTATTTTTTCAGACTTCAAGGTACCAGAGAAAAGGGGTACGGTGGGGCATGAGAGACATCCACTAATTCTCTAGCTTGCTTAGTCTTAGCACCTGCATTTAGGAGGCCTCAAAACTGGATTTGACCTGAAATGGAAAAGAGGCTGTTTCTCTGAAAGAGGCAATTATTTGACACAGAGATTGCAACTCTCTGTGATGGCAGCTCCTTGGAAACAAATACCCACAGCCCTCGGACAATGCAGCCTGGTGTTCTATCTCCACATGGCAACCCTTCGATCAAATATGTAGGGCTCTGCTGAGGGTCTCAGAGGATCCTGGCACTGGCATCAGTTAGCCATCTTAGCTGGCACGGTCACCTCATGCTTTGTCATTCTACTTAATGTGACCGTGCATCACTCCTCACCACCACTGGAGACTCCTTTTGTCTAAAACACTAGATTCGACCTTGTCAAGACAACACCAGAAATGACTCTCAAGCATCTTGTGAACACTTAACAAAAGGTCTGATTTGCAACTACACTGGGCCCCGGTGTTCAGGGATCCTTGGATGGAGGTCAGCTCTCCCCTCTTCCTACTCCGCTGCTGATGCTGACGCTGACACATTTATAAAGGCAGCTGGTGGCTTGCAAGGTGTATACAGTCTAAGTGGCCCATTGAGAGGGTCGTCCAATGATGCCTTCAGTCCAATCTAAAGCTCGGTGGAAAGACAGAACACTATTTTTAAAAACATGTCTGTGAAGTTGTCTTAATTACACCCCTAAGATTTTGCCCCATTCCTGAAGAAATGAGATAATTGTCTGAATAATTCTTTCTTAAATGCCCCCTTACCCTTCAGCTCTGGTCCTGTCATTACTTTGCCTCAACCGGCAGGTTCATGTGACGAGAATGATTTACCGTAATTGCCTTGTTTGCAGGCTCCATCACCACAAAAAGGGAAAATCGAAAACTCTTAGGTGGAAATTAATTTAGAAACAACATCACCACAATTCTTGTATGGCGTATGTAACCATAATAGCAATTTCAGCGGGAAAAGCAAAAATAAATAGCAGGGCAAATGACATTAATTTCCATTTGCAGCAAACTCATAATTGGATCAATGATCTGATCCTTGGGGAGAAAGTGGGTGGCCATCAATTGGTGGGGTGAAGCCCTCTATGGATGTCAGGAAGGGGGGTGCATGTGATGCTGCTCATTGAAACTCTGTGGGAAGGGGCGGTGACCTCAGGCCTTCCCCTGGGCAGCAGAGTGATTAGTCCAAAGCATTCACTTCTCCATCCATTGGCATGTGGCTTCAGGCAAGTTGCTTGACCCTTTGGGGCTCAATTTCTGCATCTGCTCACTGAGAATGATGAAAGCGTTCAGCTCATAGGGATATGAGGATTAAAGAAGCTGACCTATATAATGCACTTAAAATAGCATCAGATGCTTGGTAAACCCTTCAAAAATATCAGATGATGATGATGAATTTTTATTATCATTTATTATCTGTGATACAGTAATAAAAGGACTAGCTCTGGGTTTAGGAGATACAAATCCAACTATAAGCTCTCCTACTTTCTTGCTGTGTCATCTGGGCCATATTAGCCACCTCAAGCCTTAGTTTCTTTATTGATATAACAGGGCTCAGTCTAATTTGCATAAATATGTCAGTGAAACTGAGTAAGCAATGGGAAAGCATTTTGTAACTGAACATGAAACCTCAAAATCTGCACTTCTTCAGAAGATGTTGGAAGTGCAGTAGAGGGGACGGTTCTGATATGGTGCCCTAGGTTTTGGTTGGCCAATCCCTTTCGTGGTGTGCACAGGCAGGGATACTCACCTTCTGCATGACTTTCCTGAACTGTAATCCCCAGGATGCCCAGGTGTCTCCAGGTATGACCCCCAGAAATGTCCTCCTCGGCATTTCTCTGCAGCTATGGGGCCAGGTCAGAGAGGGGCAAGGGGCAAGGTAGACACTTGATCCGGAAATGCCCTAGATCTCAGATAGGAGACCCGGACCCTCAAGATCCTCCTGCCCTAGTGCGTGTGTGTGCTTTCTGTGTCTCAGATTTTCATCTGAAGAGCCCCATAACTGGTGAGTATGACCACCAGGAATTCAAGGGAGGAAATGGGGCTCCACTGAAAGTAAACAAGGACATGTAGTTCTTTATACAAATATTCTGAAAGAACACTCCAAACATCCTTCCACTCCCCTGCCCTCCCCATATGAAGATGGAAGGGCTTTTCTCCTTTTTCTTCTATTACACATTTCTTTGCTTTAGCTCTTTTCTCTTAATGCCTTGTTTCCCTGAAAGAGGTGTCTACATAAAAACCAAAGTATCTGGCAGTGGAAAAAGGAACTAAACCAGAGGCAGCAAGATCATCAGAAGCCCATAAAAACCCTCCAGATGATTTTTATTTGCATTTCCTGACCAGTCTGTTACTGTTTTCTGAAAACTTAGAGATGAAGTGTGGAATATGGATGAAATGTGGAATATATACTCAAGATCTGTGCACATGAGAGAGCATGTGGGCATGTGTGGGAGTACATGTAAAGAAGTGTGTGTGTGTGTGTGTGTATGTGTGCTGCATGTGCATGGGAGTGTGTGAGTAGGATATGTGTGTGAGCATATGCACAAGCACATGGGCATGACTGTATGTGTGCAAGCATGTGACAGTGTGTGTGTGCTAAAAGCACTCTGGGTGTTGGTGTTCTTCTAGACATCCATCATGCCCTCCGAGGAAGCCAGAAGAGATTTTATGCATTTGGCCTTCAATTCCTAGATGAGGAACCTAAAGCCCAGAGAAGGACATAAGTCACCGGTCACAAAGCTTTTTGTGGCAGATGGCAGATCAGAAAGCTGAATTCCCATTTCCATTTCACTCTCCTTCATGCTATTTTTCCTTATTTTTGGCTGACCGTTGAGACACTCCCACCTGTAGGGCTGGCTCTCTTCCTACCTCAACTGCTTGTTTCTTCACCCCTTGTTGTGAGGGACACGCACGTGGGTGTAGAAGGGTTCCTATAATTCTAGGTTAGCATTAAAATACCCTTGTATGCCATAAGGCACACAACTTTCCTACAGAGGTCTTCACTTCTTGAGGAAGGTAGTTTCCACGGTGCTCATGTTGGAATCCCAGGTCCTGCTCACCTGGTTGAGTTAATTGGCTGTTCTCTGTATTATCCCAGTGGTCAGCATCGATCCTAGCATGCCAGAGCCTCTCTAGTCTGCTCTGTGAGAACAGGGATAGGACCTGGAATGAATGTATGAATGAATGATAGAATGGCAGTCCCAGTCTTCCAACCACATACATAAGTTTTATTTACTTGAGGTTGAAAAAAGCAGCCTCATAGAACATTCTGAGCCTGAGAACCCTGCTCAGATGTGCCAGGCTCAGTGCTCCTCATGGCTGAGAGTGAGCCAGCCAAGTCACTGAAAAGCCTCGCTTACTGAGGAATCTGCTCTCCATGTCTGCTGTATGCTAAGTCTCCCTGTTCTAGCATCATGACAGAAACAGCTGTGCTAAACAATGTCCCATTGATCCACTGTCAAAATCCACATCTTGTCTGGCCTTCAGATCGTTCTCACTCTAATATGTCTTGGGGGTGGTCTGGACCTTGGACAGCACATCCTATGGGAAGAAAATCAAGGGCCATCCCTAGTTGTCAAAATTCCCTGATTTCAGGTCTTTCCTTTTACCCCTCCCTCTGGTTGATGGGCCTGGCATTTTAACAAATGGAATGATGGGTTTTTAACAGTACAAAGGGCCTCAGAAATCATCTTACTGCAACTAGCTCACATATTTGAGGACATTGAGGCCCAGGGAAGTATTGATACTGAGCCAGTCTGTGGCCGAGCTGGTCTCTTGCCCCTTCTAGGTTTTTCTGTCTTCACCTAGCAGCTCCCCAGATCTTACACCAATGCCTCTTCTCTACTGGAGTTTGAAAAACCACTGCTGTCCTGGAAAGCCATGGACACTCCACAGTGCAGGAGTTGAGGGAAGGTGTGTCTTCCATGTGGGTACTTAGTGAGTGTTCCTTTCATGCTGTCTATGAGCCAAGTGCAGAGATATGAACACCGTTGTGGCATGGCCCTGCCCTCAAAGGGACCACAGCTTAACCTACAGACACCAAATACTCTATAACCAAGGTTCTTAACCTTGACTGCACATTGGCATTGCCAAGGAAGCTTTTCAAAAATATGGAGAGCAAAGTGCTGGTGTGGACATGACTTCTATTCCTTTCCTCTGTTTGCTGTGGGCTCTCTTAGGGAGACAATAGGGCAGGCACATGTTTTGCCTGGCAAAGTACAAGAATCTATATTAAAATTCTCTCCCCACAGCCAGGTTCTCTGAGATTGTCAAGAAAGTGACAACATGGGCCAATTACTCATTTGCTTCACAGAAAAATGACCATGTTCCCTCTCTTCATCACACTTTGCAAAATGGTCACAGTGAGACTGTGCACGTCTGTGGCTGAGGAAGTGAAAAGGTACATGGTTCCTAAATCTAGATTTGGGTCATTTGGTCAAGATCCTTTGGCTTAATTATTTGAACCCAAGCATAGCCTCAAAACACCAAATGGAGTGGGAAAGAAACAAGTGTACAAACAAAACCAACAATAACACCAATGGTTGAGAAATCTCAGCTATTAATAAAAGAATGGGGAGAGAGAACTACCTCATTATTGCAAATTTCTGTAAGTCATTTCTTTACTGGCTGTCTCCTGATATTTCTTTCAAATCCCATCAAAAGGGAAGAGTTAACAAGAGCATTAAAAGCAGAGAAAGAAATTTTTTTGGTCAAACAGAACATCCTGTTTTGAGTCCTAAGCAAACTCTTAAGTCACAGAGGGTGTTCAGCCCTTTGCCTTTGGCAAAACACAGCCTCTTCTTTCTAAATGTTTTTAAATGTTTGGTGGGAGCAAAAAGTGCAATGAACTTCTCAGACATCAAAAATCTATAAATTAATAAAACACATAAATAGAGCTTCCATTAAACTGGCAAAGAGCTTGGATACTCAAAAGAATGCATTCTTGGAGAAGTACACTGGTCCAGAAACATAATTCACTGAGAAAAGAGCTAATCCTACTTCACCCCATATGCCTGTTCTCCTCCTTTTCTCACAGAAGGTTTACTTGGGAAAGAATATTGTCTGTGCAACATGACTAAATCATTGCTCACTCTAAGAACTATGATAGCAGACTGATTAGGGTCACATATCATTATTAGTAAAACATAGGAGACCCCACTGCTTGCCTTGAAGTCATTCTACTCTGTCCTGTCATCAAGGAAAGTTCCAGGATCAGGGTCTCGGGAGCACTAAATTTTGAAGTCTATCACTGAAATGTTACCCCGATTTTTCTCTATTCATCACAATTTATCATTCTTTCAAATGGTCAATCAAAACATTTAGGAAACAAATGAATATCCTGTTTCTCAAAACATATTAGGCTTGGTAAAAATTCTGTCATTAAGAAATGGCTTCTCTAGGCTAGCTACCTTGTCTTCTTATGCCATAAGAGAGTTTTTTTCTCCATCATTGTCTGTCAGTCCAGAAAAAATTTAGCTGATGATGCAATTCTTGAATCATAGAGGACCTTCACAGGACAGCTCCCCATCTTTCCCTCATCTTCCCATCATCCTTCACCTGAAGACATTTATGATGCCCCCTTGTCCATACTTCACTCAGTATTGCTTCTCCCACTTTCTACAATGTGCCCATAGACATGTCTGTTCATCTGGTTGTGGTCAACAACATAATTGACTCTTGCGGTTAAAAATTATACACAGTCAAGGGAAAATAAACTCCATAGAATTCGGCCATCTTCCGGGGTAATGACTGAGGACAAAAGAGCCTTCCATTGCTGCCCAAGGCTGGGCAGGTCTTAGGATGTCTTGGCCCTTGACCTTAGATTGACTTCATTCATGGGAGTCTCAATGTCATGGATAACATCAGCTGATATAACAACTCACACATCTATTATCATAATAAAGTCCATAATAGGTGTTCCTGACCTGATTCTGTGACCCAGTTTTCCCCCACCCTGTGGCTCTGCCATCTTGCAGGGTTGCAGTGCTGATTGCATCTAGCTGGCAGGAGGGAAATGGTATGGAGGATTGTGTACGAGAGGCTTTGGGCCTGGCATGAGGCCTGGCACTTCTGCTCACATTCCACCTCCCAGACTGAGTCATAAGTGAGCTTCCAACCACCAGGGAGGCTGGGACATTCCTCTGGTCACGGGCCCAGGAAGAGCAGAAAGTGGATTTGGTGAGCACTTGGTTTAATGTCCCACACACACGGAACAGTTCTGCCCCTGGAGATCTCAGATTTTGCCCCAAGTTTCTCCCTTGTGCCTGATGCCCCCAATCTGTCACTGACTCCTACCTTCTGTGTCTGTCTGAGGCTTGGGGCCTGTTGTCCTGGTCTGTTTTGCTCTGTATTCCCATGCTTGCTGACCTCCTTGTGTGTGCTAACACCCCTCACTGGGTTTCCCACCTGGTCCTTCAATGCTTAACGTCGCTTGCCCTCCCAGCTCTATGCACACTTGACTGAACCTCCTAGTTCAGAGTGATCCCCTTGCACTGGTTAGTAGGTTGCCCACCTGCATGAGTGTGCCCTCTGCAGTCACTGCTCTTCGGCTTACAACCAATGAGTATTGGGCTGGGAGCAGTCATCCCCCTGGAGGCATTGCCGTATCAGATACAGCTGAAACCTTGAGTCGCTCACTGCCCTTGACATTTCTTTTCTGCTTCTGCCTCCAGCTTTAAGTAGAGTTTACTCTCTCTCTCTGGCTCTCAGGTTCATGGAGAAATTAACTCCCCCACCTCACCACTCATCCAAACCCGGACACTTCACCTCCTCAACTTTTCTAAATACTCGTCCTCCTCAGTACAAGTGTTTTTTTATCTTCTCTCTTCTGGTCTTATTAATGTATTTGTGGCTAACTAACAGGTCTTTAGCTCGCTCTGTCTCTCTTTAGCTACCTCAGGAATTCATAGTTTAGTTTCTTTATACTTATTGATAAACATCCGCACAGCACTTATTATGTGCTATTCATGGTTCTAAGTACTTTACAGATATGAATTTATGTAATCCTCTGAATTCTAGGAGGTTCTTATGGTGTTATCCTCATTTTGAGGCTGAGGAAACTGAAGCACAGAATGGTTAAGTAATTTGTTCAGGGTCACAGCTAGACATTTCTGCCATGCAAGTCATAATAGTCTTTTCTCCCTTCCGCTGGTGATACTATTCTGGACCTAGCTCGAAGGACACTGAGTCTTTACAGCCAGAAACGAACTTAACGTCATTTGTCCAGCTACACTTCATCTTACAGGTATTGATGCTGAGTCTCAGAAAGATGAAGGGTCTTGCCCACGACCATGCACCTGGTTGCTGGCAGTTTTCAGACATAGAGCCCAATGTCATCCATTCCCTCAATAAGAAGGTCCCTTCTATTACAGCCACACATCAGCTTGTTAGAAAACTCCTTACCTAACACGAGGTAAATACATCGTAATTCCTATGAGTACCTCAAATTCTTCTCTTTCAAAAAAGATGTATTGGGAGGATTTTTATTTCACCATTATCCTTCTCAAGGATGCGTCTGATGAGAAACCTGAGCAGATAAACCAATGGTAGGATGAATTTCCATTGGCGCCATGACAGACAGTTGATCATGGCACAGACGTCCTGCCCCAGCACCCCTCAGATGAAGCCACATAGTCACCAGTCCATACGACATGTGCCCTCAGTCAGATACACCGTCAGCCTGATGGCTCTAGATGACCCAGAAAAGGTTGAAGTTTTCTGAGATGAGAAAGCTCAAATTTATAAACATGATCAAATGGCCAAAGGAAGCATTCCTCATTCTGAGAGTTATGAATAGTGGCTTTTCTAGAATGTATGAATATCTGAACAACCCAAAGGTCTCTTACCCTATTACTTCCAGATAATAGAGAAAGGAGGAAGAGAAATCCCAGCCCAAACCCCAAATGAGGTGTCCCTTTCATAGGACCCATGTGGCAGCACCATGCTCCAGACACACTTCCTCTCAGGAAGGAAGAGGAGCACAGACATGCTCAGCCCAGGGTCCCATGAGTGCTTCTAAGAAAGCTTCCTTCTCACCTGCCCCCAACATTACTGATTTAACTCAAGGAAGCATTGACTCTCCAAAGACAAGTGAGTTCCTGGCTTGCCGAGGTGAGGACACTCTTCATATTTCACAAGCCACCCTGGCTCCTGGATTCCTGTCACAAACATTAATATTTCCTTCCCATTTGTCACTAATTTTCCAGGGAGTTTTGTGAGGTTTTATAATTGAAAATTATTGCGCTTAGTGTCCCATAATACTTTTCATCTTCAAAGCAGTTGGCAAATAGTAGCAAACACTTACAACACCCGCGTTGGCCAAGTCAGCATTTTCCTCCTTACTTGGCACCTGGATGCTGTGAGACACAGAGGAGGTGACCCAAGCTGGAAGTCAGGGCGAGCAGACTGTCACAAAGCTCAGATGCGTGATGCTTGTATGTGCTTTTTTCTGGTGGTCACCTTCCCTTTTGTAGACATCATTATTTCAAACAAGCATAATCCAGGTGCCTTTCCTGGTGGCCCCTGCCATCCTCTGGAATCTGCTGTCCTGCCACTTGGAAGGCATTTGTTTATTTTTGAGCCCATCTTCACATCAAGGTTAATGGGAAAATTCAAAGCTGAGGGAAAAGCAAGTTAATTTCACAAGTAGAAGTAATTTTGTAAATTTGGAGGATTGATGTAGAATGTAGTAATGCACCCTGCATGTGACTGTGGAGATGCGAGCCAATAAGGACGAGGAATACGGGAAAGCGAGGCCAAAGTTCTAGTGACTCAGACCCGCCTTCTCAGCGTCCCTGGCCTTGGAACCACAGCCCATGAGAGAGGCAGTCACCCATCCTAGCAAAAGAACACACAAACTCACCAAGTTGTGTCTTGTGCATAGTGTAAAAAAACACTCCCTGTTGACACTTTGGTGACCAACGGGACTGGCCAAGAATTTGACATCGTGTGGATAAAGTGGCTGAGTAACTGTGTTTCCCCTCAGTAGCTGTTTTTATGTTTTTATGAGTGTGTAGACATAGAAGGAGCCTTTAGAAAACCCAAGGGCTTGAGATCACATAATGACAACTTCAATCAAAACTGACCTTTTGTCTATTTATATTACTGTTTTGTGTGTTCATCATTTTCCTCCCGTTGGATCTTTCAAATGAGAAACTCTTTGGACTTCAGGTTTTCAGGAAAATGTTGCTGAGGGCAACCACCTTAACTAGAACATGTCTCTCTCTGCTTGGATTGTAGCAGAGTGTACAACGACCCTCCTAGCAGTCAAGGCTGGGTGCAGAGCTCCTATCATAGGTCATTGGAGATCCTTCTCATGCCATCTCTGTTGCTACTTATTTCAGGCCTTCCTACTGTATCCAAACTCACACCCTGCCCCCTCCAAAAATGAAAAACAAAAATACCTCTTTCGCTGAATTCTATTTCAGAAACACAGGGCTTATTACAAAGGTACTGTTTTGTTTTGACTCTTAGTTGACTTTATTTTTATACGTGTGCTTGCAGATGCATGAGGGGAGAAAATGGGTTATTTGAACTAAAAGAAATTTGAGCCAAACTCCTCTTGACAGTTAACCTGGTTGGAGTACAGTTGACTTCTTGCCCGTTCCAGAAAAGCTACCACAGCTTCCCAATAGCTCCTTAATGCAATTACTTGATGAGACAAAAGCATTTCATTTCCTGACCACTACAGGAATAAGCAATATAGCCGTCAATAATTTTTCAACAGAGCTTCAGGCATGATGGTCACCATCCAACCACCCTTCTGTATCCTCATTAACGCATTTCCATCAATGCTTCAAAGTTCACCTTCTTCAAGCCTGGGGGTCTTCGGGGATTTTGCTGATAAGCAAATGACCTACTCCTTCATCTGGTTTCAGGTTGTTATTTTATTGCTGAATATGCACCACATCGCAGCAATTTGCCTCCATTTAAGTCAAAGCCGGTTACATTCAGTATGCCTACCCTCCTAGCTTCCTTGGAGGCCAGAGTGATGAGTCTGACAAAGAGCAAAGCCGCCTCCCTTTTGACCCTTCGGGTACTTGCCTGGCTTCCCTGGGCAAATTAGAGTCTGATACCATAGTGTTCTCCATTAATAAACATAATTGCTCCCATTTATTAGGTACTTACAGTGTACCAGATACGATGTTGTGCATTTGTTCATCTTGTCTCATCTAATCCCCACAACCCCAAGAATAGTCATTGTCAAACTTGGGTAAGGATAAGAACTACCTGGGGAGCTTGTTTATTTATTTACTTTTTTAGATTTTATTTATTTATTTGAAAGAGAGCAAGAGAGAGAGAACACAAGCAGGGCGGGGGCAGAGGCAGAGGAGAAGCAGACTCCCCACTGAGCAGGGAGCCTGATGCGGGGCTCAATCCCAGGACCCTGGGACCATGACCTGAGCCGAAGGCAGGTCAACCAACTGAGCCACCCAGGCACCCCAGGGGAGCTTGTTTAAAATACAGGCTTCTTGGGGCGCCAGGGTGGCTGAGTCAGTTAAGTGTCTGACTCTTGATTTCAGCTCAGGTCATGATCTCAGGGTCCTGAGATGGAGCACTGTGTCAGGCTTCCCGCGCCTCCCTCTCTCTCTGCCCCGTCCCTGCTCACACTCTCTCTCTCTCTAAAATAAATAAATATTTTTTAAAAAATAAAAAAATTATAAAATACAGGCTTCTAAGCACCCCTCACCCTGCAAATATTTGGGCTTACTAGAATCCAGGTGGGCACCTGATGACTGGCAATTTAACAGTCCTGAAGTTCCCAGGTTTCATTAGCCACTGGTATTGAAACCATGTTCCTTCATCCTTCTGCATTCTGCTCCTTTAGTCTCCTGCCCTCCAGCCTGGCCTCTGGAATGCACCTGTCAGGGAATTCCCTCGGCCACAGGTAGTAAGGTACAAAATGCAATCTGTCTAGTCAGCTTAGGCTGCTATTAAAAAATATATAGGCACCATAGACAGGGGAGGATGCGGGGACTAAACAACAGACATTTATTTCTCACAGTCCTAGAGGCTGGAAGTCTGAGATCGGGATGCCTGTATGGTCAGGTTCTAGTGAGAACTGTCTTTCTGGCTCACAGACAGCAGCCTTCTTGCCATATCTTCACGTGAAGACTGAGAGAGAGCCAGCTTTCTGGTCTCTTATTATATTGGCACTAATCCCATCACAAGAACCCCACCCTCCTGAGCTCATCTAAACCTAATTGTTTCCCAAACGACCCATCTCCTTATACTTTCATATTGGGGGTTCAGTATATGAATTTAGGGGAACACAAACACCCGTCCATGACAGCATCCCAGGAGGGATACCACATAAATGATATTTCTCCTCTTGTCTTCTCCTCCCACCTTAATCAAAGCCACCTTTTGAAACCCAGACCAAAAAAATGTGAACTGAATCTTCTGAATACCATCTCTACACAAATATAGCCAAGTGTATAATGGTGAACTACTCCTTCTGTAGCTTAAAATACTGCCACTCAAAGTGATGTGTTTGAAGAAAGGAACTTGAATGGGCCAGTGGACAATATCCCAAATGACACATGAGAACTTGCTATTTGCTTTAGATTTGGGTGCATAGGAGCAAGATTCACAACTGGCGGCCAGTGCTTTGCTAAAAACTACAGTTGAATCCTTTCTGAATATACCAAAGCCATTTGTGGCAATGAACTCACCATTACTTAAACTTGGCTTCTCAGTCTCCAGGCTTTTGCTTACAGAATTTTCTCTTCTACTTCTTATCTCCCTTTATCCAAGGAGTAAGAAGCCTTCCTGGATACCCTCCTCTTAGCAGAATTCATTTGTTCTTTGTCTGAGATGCTTCCCCACTGGGTTTCTCTTTCTATTAGATCAAATCGTATTCAAACCATACTTTACTGAGTTTTGCATTTGTCTCTCCCCGAGGCCAATAAATGCGGTTTATTCAGCTCTCCTGTACTCCCTCAGGTAGAAATTGCATTCAGAGACCAGAAGAAAGTAGTGGCTTCAACAAGGTAAAAGTTTATTTCTTTCACATTGTAATTCCAGATGTAAGGGGCCCATGGCTGACCTGGCAGCCTTACCATGACACCAGGGGTCTAGGCTCCTTAGATCCTTCTTCCCCATGATCCTTAAACCTGGTTTCCATTCTCAAAGATGCCTCATGATTCAGGATGATCCTGCCTCAAGTCAGTGCTTTGTGTCTTTCAGATTTTTAAAAATGAAAATAGCAATAACATTATACTCTAGTGGGGAGGGTGGCTGGGTTACAGCAGGAAGATCACATGCTCTTGAGCAGAGAGACCTGGGATCTAAGCCCAGTGTGATCAGTCCTAGCCTGTGTGACTCGATCAAATTATGTAACTTCATCGAACCTCTCATCTGAAACATGAGATATAAAGACCACATTCTGGTATAAGGATTTAATTAATGAGGAACAAATGAGGTGACAGAAAGTGTATATAATGCCTGTTGACCCCAGCACCTTGGATGTTCAGTAAACAGAACCTCTGATTAGAAATGAGAATGTGGCCCCTGGGAAATATTACACTTCCCAAACCTCAGTTTCTTTTACTATAAAATGAGGACCTTATTTTTTTAACCCTCCAGAGTGGTGAGGACTCTGAACAAGAGAGCCTAGAAGCCATAAAGCAGTTGCAAACATACAATACTTTCCTTCCTTTGGATACTATATACTGACTCTGGTCCATGCCAGGCGTTATGACATATGAACGACCCATAGCTGTAGTCTCAGTCAGCCAGCATGATGAGCAGCCAATTCCACACCTTTTTTTTTTCAAATAAGAATTCTTTTGTTCAAAAGAATTCTAACCCCCTAGAAAGACACAAAAGAAATTCCACGTAGCTTCTAGAGATTTAGTGATAGGGCCACTGTTTTTGGCGGGATTGCTGTCACTCTACTCGCTGACTTGTAGAATTCACTGTGGCTTGTCTTCAAAACATCAGAGCCACCTGTGTAGACTGTCCCCGTGGCGAGGTGAGTTGGCGGAGAATCCCCACCTGGGAGGAGGTACCTAACATTTGGCAACACTGTAAAAGATAAATAACTCATCACTTGATTTCCAGAGGCTGTTGACAAATTGCTAATGTCCTTTCTAACAAACATCCTCATGATCTGTTAGAGAGTGGAGCAGCGTGTACTACTGTAATCATTTACTAAATGTCAATAAAGGATTTATAAACAGAACTTTTAATTACATTCTCTGGGATTCTACAGGATGTTAGTGCTTCCCCTGAACCATGCTGGAAGTTAGCACAAAGACAGACACCTGCAGGAATTAGGGTGGGAAATCCTGGGGAGACGAGAGTGTCTTAAGATCCTGCCTACCACAGAGAGTCTATAAAATACAACTAAACCATTGTGTAATTAATGATTAGCTAATCTCATACTTACAAGTGCTTGAATTTTTAATTAATTTATTTATTTTTTGCTTTTAGGCTATTCTCATTATTTATACTTTAGGTATGCAGAACAAAATTGCATTTCAATATTTCCTCAGTGCAGTTTTTTCCCCATCACTTCTATGTCTCTGTTATTTATAATGTAGTTTTAAAAATGAGATGTTAGGTTTGAATACTAAACAAAACATAAAATGTGAGTTATAACTATTACACATGTGTAACGACGTGGCTATTAGACCTTGGACAATCACTTAGCTTTGTGTCAGATTTCTCCTTCATAAACCGAGACCCTTACACCAGATAATAATGTTTGTTCAGCTCTAGGCAGTTTATAAGGAACTACAACAATCATTTAGTTTTATCTCAATTTGCTAAAAGATGTCTAAGGTCCCTTAGAGTTGTAAAATTCTATGATCCTATGATGTCAGTTATGCAGATTCTCTCTCGGAGTGTGAAATGCCCACATGCCTGTGTGGTTCACTGGTGACCAGTTAGTTCAGATGGACGGCTAACTTGGCTCACCTGGTGGAACTATAAGCTCCCTGAAGTAATTCCTCACACTTAATCATCTTTGTGCCCCCAGGACCTAGCTCAATACTTGCCAGAAGGGATATTACCAATAAACATTAGCTATTGGTTGGCTAAACAAAGCTGGATGATGGCATTGAGGTGCTCTCCCTCCCCCTGCCATTTTGTGTAGGACTGTGACAGGCTAAAAATCTTAAGACAGGTCTTATTGGCTTTTGCTCCTTGGTGTGGTCATCTCTGGGCTTGGGGCTGCATTCATGGCTTTGAGCTGAATCAATGAGCACCTCAACCTGGTGGGCAAAATTTTCTTTTCCTCGTCCCATTGGGTTACATTTTCAAAAGGTCCCCTTAACCATTCCCTGGCCAAAGCATTCAATCCAGTCTCATTGGCACATAGGTCACATCTCTGTTTTTATTATAGCAAATTATGTTTAAAAAAAAAAAACCCACGATATGGTTGATGGAAATTCACTTGACAGTTCAGCAGCTAGAAAGCATGTATTCAAGAAGACAGAGATTACTGTTCTTAAACCCTGCCATTAGTAAAACCTTCCAGTGAGCCTCAAAAGTGGACTAATGGGCATATTCAAACGAATCACTGGACTGACATTGGTTGTTTCACAAAAAAAGATTTGGGTACTTCATTTAGTTCATGTGTTCCTCTTATGTCAAATTAACTAAAGCATCACAAATATCTCATCATTCCTGTCTTCCAAATCTCCAGATAAGCCCAGTGTGGTTGTTTTGGGGGGATGGGGCAGGAAAGTGATGTATAAATAAATGGGCATCACTAGGTAGGAAATTCTGCATGTTCCCTGGTTTCTGCACCATTGAGTCAGACTGGAAGTGGCCTGATCTATACAATCCAGCTGCCCTGGTAGCCCCATCCTTGTCGTTGGTCATTCCGCAGTTAGGGAAGTGCTAATCAGTGAACCCGGGATGCCACCTCGGTCCTCTTCACGTCCTCACACCCAAAATGAAAGTCTGTGCACTGTGGCCCCTTCATGTTGAGTCTGGGCATCGGGTAAGTTAAATAGAGTCCTTAGAACCTCCTCAGAGAAATGTTCCTATGAGAGCCTATTGCTATCTAGAACAGAGACTTTTCTTACTATTTTGTGGCAGAACACACGGAGAGTTCTCATGAATTAAATGAAAGTCTAGGTTGAGATGGAGCCCGGGTGCACTTGGCCTCTGGCTGGCCTCACAAAGTCACACAAGGTCCACATCAGCACTGTCTGAGGCCATGATTGAAGAGGTCTGATTGCTGTGGCTTTGCTTGGGGTGCCTTTTTCCATTTATATGAAGAAGTGCATTTTTACAATAGATAACCATTCTAAATCTCAAGTCAAAATACCAACCTTTGTTTCAAAAGGGAAACAAAAGAGGACTTCTTTTCAGTTAACGTCTGGGTGGGAGTAGAGATGATGGGGCTACCTCCAGCCTCTAAGTGAAAACTCTCATGAGAAGATCCTACTGGATGTTGGAGCAGAGGCCTTTGATGTTAGCAAAGGAGGTGAAATGTCCACAGAGCTCCAGGCTCCAAGGTCTGTAGTGCTCCCTGTCATACACACCCCAGTGTGACAATTACCTTCCAAATATGAGCAAAGAGCCATAGTCTCCACAAGAATTTTTATGAAGAGCTCAGAGGAAACACTTCTAAGAAAGGGCTGAGCATGAGTGTGTTTATGGGCAACACAACTGTGAAGTCCCTTCAGACTGTGGATGGACCTCTGACAGGAAGGCAGGGAGAAAAATAAAGATCTCTGCAGAGAAAATGAAGGAGCTGTGTATTATTTACCACAATATATAGGCCTTCTGTGGAAAGTGTTCATACTGCCAGAGAAATAGCTGTGGGTTCCAGTCTTTATGAACATACTAGGGGAGAAAATGACAAAAATAAGACACAGACTGCCCTATAATGACTAGGCTTTCCACTTCCCAGAAATAACTGAAGTTTCAGCATATTTCCTTGGATTTATATAAATAATAGAGTTTGAGATTATTTAGTCATTCATGTGAGAGCTCACATGTGGGTGTGTGTCTTTATTCTAAAAGCTGTCCTACCTAGAAGCCCTATGAAAACTCATCAATCGGAGCAGTAGGTTGAGAAATAGACACATGTTTGTATAGGACACAAGACATCTGAGAGTGATGGTGGCCCAAAAAATCTGAGACTTTGTCCTTCAATATTTGTTCAACTAACATTGATTAAATCCCAGCTATGGGCAAAAGACTATGTTAGGTACTATCATAATGAATAAAATTCAGTCTCCCACTCAAAAATATCCTAATCTGTTTGGTGAGGTAACACACCTGAAATACAGGACTGTAGTAATCAGGCCAATTGAGAAACAGATGTGTCACCATGTGTGGTCAGAAAAAGGAGAGAGCATGAGTTCAGGGAACATCATGCAGGAGGTGCCCTTGAGCTGGTCTCTAGAGGATGCACTGGCTTGGCCAAGGTGAGGAGAAATAGTCAATTACAGACCAGGGAAATATTGAGTGCAGTGCATATGGGTGAATCTGAGGTAAAAGCTGTCCTCTTCTCTTCTATGTGTGTGATGCCCACATTGTAGTTCCCTGTAGGAATCACCAGTCCCTTCAAGAGGACTGGGAGAGTCTGGAGACACCTGGGATGTCATAGCCCAAACTCATTTATTACCGCCACTCTGTGTCTGCTCATCACCAGATGACCCTGGCCAGGGAGGCTCTTGTATACAGCTTGCAGAGCTGGGCCCTTTCATAAACAAACCTCTGCTCTCAGCAGCCACTTTCTACGATGATTTGTCAACCACATGTTGCTGTATGATATAAGTAAGACCCCCTACAACCTTTGTATCTATAGTGTATTAATCAAACCAAGCTATGGGAAAGGGCAAGGCCCTGTTCTAATTTTCAGAGCATCACCAGAAGGGGAAGGCTTTGAGGAGAAGGTGACAACAGCGCTGGGCCTGGAGACATGACAAGGGCAGAGATATGTAAAGAAGGGTATTCTAAGCCGCTGGAGAAGCATAGACAGGAGGCAGAGAGGGGAAAGTCATGTGTTATTTGGACCTATCACTAAGTCCATTGGGCTTGAAAGACATGATTACATGTTGGAGGAAGAGCAGAGCAAAGACTAAGAACATGAGTTTAGGGGTCAGAACACAGTAGAGCATTTTTGAAGAAAGCAATGTCACAATGATATCATTTCTCTGGAAACATCAGCCTAGAGAACTTTCAAGACATGATAACATTGGAAAGTGGGAAGAGACTGGGGTTAGGAAGACAAGTTCATAGAAAGAATTCATGAACAGCTTAATGAGGTGGTGGCAGGATGAGCCAAGAGGTGGGACATGTCACCAGATATGGTGAGGGTAGAACTGAGAAAATTAACAACAGCTGAGAGAGAGAATCCATATCTAAGATCACATGGGTGGCTGGGAGAACAGGGTGCCATGTCCAAAACCAGAAAAGCTGGAAGGGAAGGTCACTGGGGAGGAGTCAATGACTTCATTTGAGGATATGTTGAGTTCCAAAGCTCATCAAGAAATTAGGCATCCAGCTAACAAGTGCGGATGTAGGACTGGAGTCTAAGGTGAAGCCAGGTCTGAAGGAAGAGGATTGAGAGTCACATTCATAGATACAGTGGTTGAAGCCCAGGGAAATACCTAAGCTTCACAAGAAAGGGTTCACACAAAGAAAAGAAAGTCTTAAGGAATTCTTCTGTCTGGAGGTGAGAGCACAGAAGATGGAAGGAACTGTCAGAAAGGTGAAGAAAAGTCGTGGGCTGCTGCTGAGTCAAGGAGGCACTAAGGGTAGAGAACATTTCAATGAGGGTGCTGTCGAGGGCATTGCAGAGAAGTCTAGAAGGGAAGAATTGAATCAGCAACTGTTGACACCAGTGACATTTGAGAAAGCAATTTCAGGAGAGCAGTGGGAGTAAAAAGCAGATTTCTGGGCTGGGAAGTGAGGAGATGGTAAGAAAGTGGAGGTGGAAGGTAGGGGTGCTCTTGGGGGTGGGGATCTGGCAGATACGTGGAGTAAGGAAAATCTGCTGTCAAGGAGGTAGGCAGCAAGGTCTAGGGAAGGTGGCTTACATACCCATTAGGCAAGCCTGAGCATGTGTTTAATCACAGAGAAATGGACCTGTATACATCTGTGAGGTTGTGGAATTGGTTTTTGAAAAAGAAAAACTGAAGAATGTTTTTTGTGTGTATTTTATGTAATTATATCCACCTGAAAATATATAGATTATACATGTATTACAACTAGTGTCTATGAATAATAGATATTTGCCAATGTATGGCTGGCATGTAACAGATGCTCAACAAACATATTTTTGGCAAATTACATGTCTTGATAATACCTATATTGGCATGCCTGTTCTCAATGAAATAATTTATTTAACTGTACTCATTATTAATCTTACGTATCAAAATGGTAATTTAGAAAGTAACATTGGAAACAATAGATTATGCTCAAATACAATGCATCGTTTGTCAAGCTCCATAAGTCATGCTCTAATGTTGTAACAGTTCCCAAATAAGTCTGAAGCCATCCATTAAACAATTCATTTGAGAGTGGAAGTGTTACCACTCAAACTACCTATTACATTGCTAATATAGTCGGTTATTAGCTGATTAATGAACACTAGCCAAAGAAGATATTTGAGTTATAGATTTATTCTCAAAATGCTCACTTAGCCACTAGCATCACTGAAAATAAAATAACTTTTTTTATTTATGGCCATAACATGGTTGTGAGAGTTAGTGTATTCTCTAATCACACAAATAAGACCCATCTGTCTCCAATTCTAATGTTTCCAGGGCAACATATACCTTCTGATCTGAGAGATGTCAGCCCCTCTTCTGCCTCCATATCATTTGCTTAAACTGTGAGGATCAGCTTTGCCAGATGACTTTCATGCTAGAGGAAACACTCATATTAGGCCCAACACCCAAAACAATATGATATTTAACCACATACTTCATGTGCTGACATGCCTATGCATCTACATATTAACCAATCCAGACCGATTGTTCAAGGGCGAAGTGTTACACGATCTGAGCCCGCCCCATTTTACCCCCAATTACTGTGTGATTCAGGGAAACTTTCTTTATTCACTAAAGTTGAGATTCTCAAAGAGTAAGAAAATTGCTGGGGGCTGTAGGAAGTACATGATATGATTCCCTAAATCTCCTTTCTTCCTATTTTAGTTAAAAAGGAAAGAAAAGAGATTTGGGGGAAAGAGAAAGGATATTATCACATAAGCAAATATTCTATTTAGGCAAATCTCCCACAGCCTCTACCACCACCATCCCTAGCAAGTAACTATAAGTGAAAACACATGGCTCAATCACAAGTATATACAATGGACTTGGAAGGGTTGGACATCTGCTCCCCCCAATTTTACCAGACCCAGTTGTCAATGTACAGGTAAATCAATATGTTAATTTTTTCTTGAGTGATTTAGAACAAGCCCAAAGGCACCACCTTATAAATCTCTGAGCCTGTTTTGAGAAGTGAGAACACCCCAACATAAATAATGTGTGGAAGACCATGTGGTCTGATCATTGAACCAACACTGGGATGTGGTTCTATGTTCTCTCCTCATAACTGCATTGGCTTTCTGTAATCATATCTCTCCTTTGCAGTAAGTAAAATAGATTTTGATTAGTTGGTCTTTTTGTCTCTCTTTGGTGTAAGGCCTGGAAAACTGGTGATTCATGGGAAGTACTTTGCCAGGAAGATATTAAAGATGCTTTTTACGCTTTAAGAATGCACATTTGGGGTGTTGTGTGCTGGAATGGGCCTAACGTCCATTGTGCGGTTCTTGTTGGAGCCGGCATGGGGTACATCTGGGAAATACAGCAGAGAAGTCAAGGGGGAAAAATGTTCCTCAAAACAGCTTCTTTTCTGTTTTTAGTTCCAGGGCAGTTCTTTGTATTTTTCCACCCAGTGTGAAAAACATGGTCATAAAACCAAGAACAGTAGAACAGTCAGACTGAAATTAGTCTATTTTCACTCTAACATTTGTGGTTGTTTTCTTCAGAAACTAATCTTGATGACATGATTGATGGTCCCCTGTGGATGTCTTCCATGCATGCTTCCCATATATCCCAATTACTTGGAGATATCCAATATGCCAAGATAAGTGAAAGGCAAGTGGGTTAAAAGCTGACAGAGTTACTTGGGGCTCTGAACCAGTTCAGAGGAGCAGCTGATAGAGCTTTATAAAACTTCAGGGTTCGCACCTGACATGGCTGTCTGGCTGGGGGAAGAGGAGGAAACTCTCCTTCAACCCGATCCGAGGCTTTCAGCCCACTTGCTCTCTCACTCAGCAGCACAAAGTTGTGCCACTGCTGAAGAGAGCCTCTGGGGTTCAAAACCAGTGTGATTTGCTAATCCTCCTTGAGAATAAGCACAGACTTAAGCACACACTGAGTGCAAGCAACAGAGGGGCATCTGATGCCACCTCACCACTGGAAAGGGTCCATTAACCCTGCTAATTGTCCTCACCACTCTGCCTTAAAAACCCTGCTCACCCTCCCATGTGGATGTAGAGGATGCCTCATACTCAATTTGTGGCCAACCCTGTCATTTAATACCAATTATATTCATCAGACTAATGGAAATATCAATTAAGGACAATCAAGAGTAGCTCTCAGAGCAATAATGGACACTTACCTGAACTTGGGGCAGAGTGAAGAAAGCCATGCGTTCCTTGAGGCATTGGGTGAGTGATTGTCAAGTGACTATGGAACCTGCACAGCGCTCCAATACAGTGAGAATATCTGCACAAGCACATTTGTATACATTCTTTCCAGACACAAGTATCAGTGTATACATAAATGAATATGACATTTTTCTTTGAGTGCATTTGAGCAAGTTCAAAGATACAGTCTTGTGTATCTTGGAAAATTGCAATGTAAATAACCTACAGAAGGTCACCTAGCCCAATAATTGAACTGGTACTAGGACCTGGTTCCATGTTCTATCCCCAGGAATACAGTAGCCGACCCCAACATAGGTGGGCACCTCAGGGGAATGACTTCTAAACATTCCACCACCATAACATCTCTGGTGTTTGAATCCCATTCATTTAATCCTGGATTAGGTTGCAGAGATTGGAGGGTAGGGGAGGAATGAGGAGCTCATAAAATTTAAAGGTCCTTTTTCTTCCTTGTTTTCTAATTTTCTTTGAGGAATCAGACCATATTTTGCATGGTTCAGAATGCCCTCTGAAAGAAAATCCACAATTTAAGGAGTTTTCTGTGTTACCAAGATGAAATAAGCTAGCAAGCTTTTACTTGCTGCGTATGTCTCTCATTAAACAATCCTCCAAACTTAAAAAAAAAAAAAAAAAGAAAAGAAAAAGAAATCATCATCTATAGCTAAACATCAAACAATAAAACCGTTATCAGCCTTTCATACCATTAAGAAATTAAATCCCATACATTCATCTTTCAGATATCTGGCTTTAGTAAAATGGCCCTCAAAAAGAATGTGGATAAATAGAGCTGAAACATTTTCTGCAGACTATCTGGGCTGACATTTAAGAGAGTTCTTTAGTAAAAGTCTTAACATGTCATACATGAAAAGACAAGAGTTTTGAAAGACTGATTGGTAGATTATGTTAAGAATCACAAAGTAAAGTGTGTTTCTTTGAACTTAAGTGTGGTTAGGTCTTTGTGTCTCATATTCAGACTCTTCTGTGTAGTAATATCAGATACCTTGCTCCGGCTGTGTGGAACTGGACATAAGTCTGAACCTATATGGAAAAGTAGATAGCTATTCCTGTAGAATATTTAGGAAGAGCCCCAGGAATAGCTATAGGAAGAGGGAAGCCAAAATTGTGGGATGAAAAGGGAAGGGAGACTTGGTCAGCATCAACAGGAAACCAGCAGCTCCCTCTTCTTCCACCACACACACCCTCCACAGCTTTCTCCCTCAGAGAGTGTCAACTATGTTGTTTACTTATTTCCCTTATTCTGAAACAGGTGGGGGTGCAAAACAATCCATGCATAAGACTTTACCGAGAGAGAAAAGTGTAGTGGGTGATGGTGCACTGTCCCAGTTCATGGATATCATTGGATAGCCTTCATTTTAAAGGCGTGGAAACTGAGTCCCAAGGAGGAAACTGCCCCATGTCTCACTCCTAGTTAGTGGCAAAGCCAGGAGGAGAAAGTAGGTTTCAACTCCCAATTCAGTGATGTTTCTCTCCCACCTTATTTGTTAAGACCAGGGTTCCATGAGCAGACTTGCTCCTGTAGAGGCAGAGGAATGCATTCTTGAGCAAACTGTCACTCTTGCCTCAGACCCCTGGAGGCACAAAGAGAGCCAGACTGACTTCTGGACACTAGAGTGAACATAGACATTGTCACATTTCTGGATTAAGCCTTGTCAGAAGGATACACTGATCAGATGATTAAAGAAAGGGACAGAAGAACTCTCAGCCAAGACTTTTAGAATATAGGGACCCAAGGAAGGACCATTTCATACTCTTGACATCTGGGAGCCACAGTCATCCTTCCATGGCTATGACAGGATCAGACATTCCCAGCTCTCTGTTCTGCTGTTTGAATAGTGTTGGGTCATTGCTCTCATCAAGAAGGCAAACTAGGTTTGCAGTTTTTTTATTTCAAGTTGAAAAGTAAAGATATATTTTGGAGGAGCCAGAAGCACAAATCAGCATTTTCCAAGCCCAGTGAAAAAGACGCCTACTAATTATCACTCTTTTGAAGGCACCAGAAAATTCCTATACTTCCTCATAAAAGTTGCAGGAAAAGCATCATCTCACTTCACTTGAAAAGGAGAGCAGTTCAAGGCTAAATGGGTCTGACTAAAGGTGAGGTTTCTGAAAAGCTCACAGGATCTCTCTCTCCCTAGAACAAAACTAAATGCAGTTGATCTCATTTCTTCCCTCGTCTTTGATTCAGGACTTAGAAACAGATTGGAAGCAAACTGTTCTCTTTAATCTTTATCTGGGTTAGAGGGTGTGTGTGTGTGTGTGTGTGTGTGTGTGTGTGTGTGTGTGTGTGTGTGTGTAGATATGTATGAACATGGTCATTGTGTTATCACAGAACTGATTATTTAGAATCATGAGGATAATTATTCCTTTTAGTGCCATTTATTATTGTCTATGTGTTTGAACTTGCACTGAGAAATTCTGGATTTTGATGACTAATATAAAACACACAACTAATACTTACTAAGCACAGACCCTAAGCAACCCCTTTCCTTACAGTCCAAGAATTCTGGACTGTGACTTGTGTGGAAGTTTCCATTATTAAGTGCCTTGTAAGTCATTGATGTTCCTACATCCAATTCCTTCCATTCCACAAGATTCTCAGCCACTTTCTGGCATTATTTCCCAATGCATGCTACCCATCAGATGTATAAAACAAGCAGTAGGAGTTGACTGTGTTCTGGAAGAAGCTAACACCTTTTTTTTTTTTTTTTTTGGACACTGAAAAGAATCCAGAAAATTATAAGGTTGAAACACTCTTGTCTCTTCATGGCAGATCATTAAATGAGCTATGGTTATGGATTTCTCTTTATTTAAAAACAAAAGAAAATATGAAGGGGAGAAGCATATTTGGTTATATATTGCACAATTCTTGGGCAAACCTGAAAGGTCTTGTCTGAGAGAAAGAAAAGAAACGTGGAAACAAAGTAATACAAAGATCCCAGAATTTGAAATGTTCCAAAGTTTTCCTAACCACCCACGCTGAAGCTGGCTGGGGTCTAGCAACCCCACTAATACATGCTTCCACAGGCTATTATTTTTACAGTTAAGTGTAGATGCTCCCTGGGTAGAAAGTCTTAGGGAGTCTCTAGTTAGCCCTTATCTTGGGGAAAGTATTCTTGGTGCTTATGTTCCATACCTTCCTGGGAGGCTGGACCCTAGGGCCCAAGTGCTGATGTTTGTTTAAGGTCTCAAGTTTCTTCTTTCATTCTGGCAAGACAGATGTACTTTGGCTTGCCAGGGCCAATTCTCTCTTATGTGTTTTCTGCCATGAATGGGTACCCCTGTTATATATCACACATGACCATTATGTTCTTCTCCAATGGAAGAATTCAGTCTATTTTAGCAGTAGAAAAAGTCATATATTCAAGATAGAAGCAAACTAATGCCATCAACAGTCAGTTATACAAGAGAAGTAGCCGTTTCTATTTTGAAACAATCATATTTGTTCATTTTTTGTTGTCTACAGAAGCAGCTGTTAGAATAAGAAGTGTATCTGTTGAGCCTAGAGAATATTAAATTTTCTTTCTTGAACTTTTTTGTTCCTTGAGATAAATTTGTTTTACAAGTTTTTTTCCTAGAAAACCCATCATATGATCCATTAGGATTCTCTGATAGAGAAAGTTGTATTAATCACTTACGTGTTTTTTAAAAAGTAGCAAACACGGATGCAGGCAGTATTCTCAATGATTAATCATCCAATTTGTAAATTTCATCTACAAAACCTTTGTGAAGACTTTTATAATATGAAATGCACCATTATATAAACTGAGTCTAGAAAAACAGTGATAAATATGAGTTTCCCTTAGAATGGTAGTTGCCAGTAGAAGACTTAAGTCCCTTTGGTCTCAACATTTGCCAGATAATCAATAAAACCAAGATTATACTTTACTGTCAGAATATTCTCGGCACCCTATTTGACTAAAAGTTACCAGAAATTTATTCCTTTTTGCTACTCCATGTGTAGGCAAAGACATAATGATGGATTGTGACAAATGATAACATCAAGCACAAAAATGTGTTGCGAAGAAAGAGAATGGCATTTGTTATAAAGAATTTAATAAAAAGCCAACTTTCCAAACTTTTTTTACTTATTAGTTTTATAATTACCTTTTAAATTAAGACTTCACTTTCTTAGGGCAGTTTTAGGTCCACAGAAAAATTGAGGGGAAGGTACAAAGATTTCCCACATACTTCCTGCCAGAACACATGCATAACCTCCTACATTTTCAACATCCTCTACCAGGGTAGTACATTTGCTACAATTTGCTACCATTGATGGGCCTACACTGACACATCATAATCACCCAAAAGCCACAGTGTACATCATGGTTCACTCTTGGTGTTGTACATTCTATGGGTTTGTACAAAGGTATATGACATGACATCATAAAGAGTATTTTCACTACCCTAAAGATCTTCCATGCTCCACCTATCCATCCCTCCTTTCTGTCCCCAAACCCTGACAAGCACTGATCTTTATTCTGTCTCCATAGTTTTGCCTTTTCCAGAATGTCATATAATTGAAATTATACAATATGTAGCCTTTTCAGATTCACATCACTTAGTAATATGTATTTAAGTTTTCTCCACATCTTTTCATTATTTGATAGCTCACTTCTTTTTAGCACTAAATTATATTCCATTATCTGGACAAGCCACAGCTTATTTATCCATTCACCTACTGAAAGGTATCTTGGTTGCTTTTAAGTTTGGGTAATTATGAGTAAAGTTGCTATAAACGTTTGTCCATGTGCAGGTTTTTGTGTAGACTTAAGTTTTTAACTCCTTTGGTAAATACTGAGTGTGATTGCTGGATCATATGTTAAGAGTATGTTTAGCTCTGTAAGAAACTGCCAAACTGTCTTCCAAACTGGTTATACCATCTTGCATTGCCACCAGTAATGAATGAAAGTTCCTGTTGCTCCACATCCTTGTCAGCATTTGGCATTGTCAGTGTTAAGCAATGTAGCTTAAGGTGTCTAGTGATATCTCATTGTTGTTTTAATTTACACTTCCCTGATGATATATGATATGGAACATTTTTTCATATATTTATTTGTCATCTGTATATTTTCCTTGGGGAGGTGTCAGTTCAGGTCAGTTAAGGTCATTGGCCCATATTTTAATTTAATAAACAGGTTATCTGCGTGTTGTTGAGTTTTAAAAGTTCTTTGTATATTTTGGATCACAGTACTTTATCAGATATAACTTTCGCAAATATTTTCTTCCAGTCTGTAGCTTGTCTTTTCATTTTCTTGACATGGTCTTTAAGTTATAATTTTAATAAAGCTTAATGTATCAGTTATTTCTTTCATGAATCATGCCTTTGGTGTTGTAATCTAAAAAGTCATGTCAGACCCAAGATCATCTAGGTTTTTTACTATGTCATATTCTAGGAGTTTTACAGTTTCACATTTTACACTTAGCTCTGGGATCCATTTTGAGGTCATTGTTGTGAAGAGTAGAAGGTCTGTGTCTAGATGCATTTTTTTGCATGTGGATGTCCAGTTCTTCCAGTACCATTTGTTGAATCCACACTTATTTTTAAACAATGTGTATTCAGCATTTTGGCAGATGTGACATTTGGCAGGTCAGAAAGATCTCCACATATAGGAAAAAAAGAAGAAGGGCAAATGCAGAGCAGGAAGAAAAGGGAGAGGAACTAGAAAAATAAAATTTGTCTGCATTGGACTTTGAACAAGATGTGACTAAGAACTTATCCAAGCTTAAGGGAGGAGAAAATCACTCCAATTTTTCATATTAATGAGAACTAACTTACTTCTAAATTAGAATCTGGAATGGTAGAGTCAAATATTAAGTTCTGAGAGAGGATTCACTTACTTTTTATCTTGATCACTCCTCAGTGAAAGAAGAAAAGTATAATACCTTTAGTTCTCCCAGAGACATAACTGGCATGAGACTATTTAGAAAAAAATCACATATAGTATGTAGAGGCATTTCATGTCTCAATCTCTTCTTGGTAACATTGGGTCTTTTTATGGTGAATATTATATAACACATGGTTTATGAATTGCTCCTTTTAATCAAAATGTAAACTTTAGAGACCATAAATTTGCACTCTGCATGTATGAAATGCAAGGTTGCCTGCATAACAAAAGCCCTCAAAACTTTCATCCAAAGATCTGGCATCTTTGGTGAGAATTTTGTTGAAAATAGAGATGGTAAAGTTAATTTCTCATTTCTTTGGAGCCAGCAGGCCTACTATGAAATCCATGCATCAAAGAGAAAGCAATGTTAGAGAAAGGTACGCAACCTCAGCTGGTGTTTTCTGTTGAAAAACCTGGGAAATGTGGGTGAAAAGTGGGGCTCCTGACACATCAGGGGATTTTCCTTTCCACTCTCATACCCAGGAAACAGAAGTATTTTCCTTTTTGTTTTTTCACTATGAAACTGCCTCACTTTGTGGAATGAGGTATGACATAGAAGATGAACCTCAGAACCCCACACTGAACCTCAAAACGTTTTTTGATCCAATTTTTTTAGATTTTAAACTGAAGAAAACCATTCTTAGAATATTTAGAGTGACAAATAAAATGTGACTGCTAGGGGCGCCTGGGTGGCTCAGTCAGTTAAGCGGCTGCCTTCGGCTCAGGTCATAATCCTGGGGTCCTGGGATCGAGCCCCGCGTCAGACTCCCTGCTTGGTGGGGAGCCTGCTTCTCCCTCTCCCTCTGCCTGCCACTCTGCCTACTTGTGCTCTCTCTCTCTCTGTCAAATAAATAAATAAAATATTTTAAAAAAAAAATGACTGCTAATGACATCATCTTACAAGGTGCTCATTGGTTATTTAATTTATTCTGAATTTATTTAATGTCATTAATTTATAATTAATTTATTCTGAATTTTATTTGTTAATTTCAAAGGAGATAAGATGTGGAAACTGAGGAATTAAAGCAGAACTAGTTGATTAAATTATTGGGATGATTTCAGATGTATTACCCCAGAGCCTCTGTGAGTCACACAAGGCACTTTAACTCTCAACAATGGATTATTGTCGTTTCTTTGGCTGGCGGCCACAATGTTACAATGGTATCCTACCAGGTCCATCTGTGTTTTAAAATATTACAGTAACAACAACAATAATAATAACAATAACTGTTTGAGTATTAAGAAAAGACTGCATTGGGCACCTGGGT
>NC_138369.1:184189125-184199438 GCF_054177405.1 Leptonychotes weddellii | reverse complement strand
AAAGAGACATGGCATGCCTAGGTCAGTGGTACAATAGAATCCTTTGTCTCTCTCTGTTCTAGGCAGAGTTTTTTTAAATATTTTTTTTGAAGCCAAACAGAGAATCATTTTTGGTTTTTAAATCAAATTAACCCCTTTACCCACTAAAGAGCCATAAATAGTAGTCTGAATAGGGAGAAAAAAATAGTTCTTCTCAACTCACAAGTATTTATATAGAAATGACAAAAGATAGCATATGTCCTGCTGAAACCAGAAACTAATGCTTCAAGAGCCTTAAAACAGAGTGCTTGCTTTTCCATCCCGGCTGGCAATTATTAGTAAGCAGACTAGACTAACGTGGCAGCCTACAGGCCAGAGTCCACCGAGCATCTATCTGTCACTATTTCTAGCCACGCTGAGAGTTTTTTTCCCCTGTTCACTCCGGTGTTCTTGTGGCCCCATCTCCGTGCAGTGGGAGAGAGGGGATGCCACACCTGTGCGGGACTCATGCATGCTCACAGTTACCAGCTTTTTATCACCAGTGTCTTCTACGTGGATGGCCATCCTGTTTCCATTTAATTCGTGAACATCTGTTACGCAGGAGATGGGTTAGCTACCAAACACTACTGTTAGATTTCTCGCCAGCAAGTCTCATTCCTTCATGTGGTTTCTGTTTTCTTCTTTAAACAGTTAATTATGTTTTATTCTTTCTTCTAATAAAAGCTAAATTTAGCCAAGTTTTATACTAATTTAAAACATTTTCTGGAAATGACAGAGTGCTATATTGTTAAAAAAAAAAAAAACAGGCTGCATTCTAAATGGTTATCACAGAAGAATTTAGGGGGAAAATGAACACAGCAGCTTATGTCTTCAAGTCTCAGGTTTTATGTGATGTGTGTGGACAAATAGCATTTGGGTTATAAATCAGTTCACAGGAGGTACTCACATATGCATTCTGATCCAGAAGGGAGCTTCTGGGAGGGAAGTCTAGCTTCTCGTCCCCTCATGTAAGTCACTTCTTAGTGTGGACAGAAAGGAAACTTGGAATTCTGTACAGCAGTGGCTGGGGCTAAGTAGAGCTATGTGTTCAGTATAAACATTGGCAAACACACTGTTGTATACACCAGCTGCATCAGCCCACGTTGTTGTTTCTGGGGCTATGTGTTATGTTTGCTTTCTAAGTCTTATTCAAAATGTTAATATAAGGGAGGGAAACTGTTGCTGTCCTAGGCATCCTGTATTTCCGTAGTTCTCAACTGGGAGAGATTTTGCCCGGCAAGGGAATATTTAACAATGTCTGGTGACATTTTTGTTTGTTATACCATGGGTGGAGGGTGCTACTGGAATCTAATAGAGGGAAGCCAGGCATGCTGTTATTTTTCCTACAATTCACAGTACAGCTCTTCTCAAAGAACTATCCAGCCCAAAATGTCAATAGTTTCTAGGTTGAGAAACCTACTTTACACAGTTTACCAAAATATTCAAGCTTATATAAGCTGAGGGGTTAACTCAGTGATTATCGTGAGTATCAATCACATTATTACGACCAGTACTAAAGTCCCTGAGCCCAGAGAACTGTTGATAATGTTTGAAGTCATATTTAGCCATTATTTCTTCTATCTTCCCTAAACTTTCATGGCATGTACCTGAATGTATTATCTACATAACAAATGAGAAACTAAGAAACCAAGTGCTTAACTCAAGGTCATATCGTGTTTGACTATTAGAATCAGGATTTTAAACCCAGGTTTAAGTCCAACCCATTCTAGTTAAAAATCACCAATGACATGACCCCATAAAGGAGAATCATGGCAGCAGAAGGAGAGCCCACAGCTACAGGATCCCTTTCCTGGTTCTCTTTATGTTCCTCAAGAGCACATCAACTAGAAGTAACTAACACACGAGTAACACATTATTTTAATTATGGAAGTACATTTTGACTTCCTCTCCAATTCCTTTACTAATTTTACTCTTTTAAAAAAATATATATTGGTTGGGACACCTGGGTGGCTCAGTCGGTTAAGCGGCTGCCTTCGGTCCGGGTCATGATCCTAGGGTCCTGGGATCAAGTCCCACATCGGGGTCCCTGCTCAGCAGGGAGCCTGCTTCTCCCTCTCTCTCCCTCTGCTTGTGCTCTCTCTGTCAAATAAATAAAATCTTAAAAAAAAAAATTAAAATAATATATTGGTTTAAGAATTCATTAGATATAAAGAGATCATATTTTGAATCATCAAATGTCAAAGGAAAACACAATCAAAAGTGTAAAAAAGAAAGTCTGTGAGGGAGACAGAAAAAGTAAATGAAGGAAAGTCCAAAGAAAAAAGAAAGAGGGGGAAAAATGAAAGGAATGCCTGCCGTTTCCATGTGGGTGGCTTAAAGTCTTTGACTTATGAGATCTCCATGGAATCCCTGGGTCAGCTGCCCGTTCTTCATGCCATCCCCCACCCTGCCTTCATCCTCCTTTCCTGATTCATACCCACACAGCCTCTTTCCAGGACAGTCAAAGTATCACAACTTTGACCTCATGAGTCCATCACGCCCTCCTGTGTCACTGCTAGACCTGCAGGGCTTGTGGTCACATAGATGGCCCTACATCTTCCATTTCTACTTCTCTGGCATGGTTTTCATGGCCCCCGAATCACCAGCACACGGGATAGCCCATGTGTTTGTATCTTGGAGTCCTCTTAGTTCTTTAGTGCTTCCAAGACCAAGTTTTCCAACATCTGGCAAGATGTAACTAGCTAGACCAATATAAGGGTGGCGAGTTGAGCATGACATGAAGGTCAAAGCCAAGCTGAACTGAGAGTCTCTGGTGTCCTTGGTTAAGCTCCCTTTGACTGGTCTGCCAGACATTTTTATTCAGCAAACATGGGTGAAATATCTAGACACTGTCAATAGAAAGATGAATTTGACTTATGCCTTCTAGGAACTTAAGTCAAGTAGAAAGGGCAAATAGTGTCTTAGCCTAGTATCCCTAGAAGATAGAAAGTGAGTCAGAAGCTTACATGCTAAAACTTCACTGGGGTGGTGCAACAGGGTGTGCATTCCCAAGGAAATGAAAATGAAAGAAAAAGAGTCATGGGAGGAGGAAGCAAATTCAAGAGGGTGACCTGGCCCAGAGTTTACAAGAAATTTAGCTAGGTGCTTGGCCTATCACAGCATCCAGAAAGGCTGAATGAAACTGCTGTGTCTTGGAACTAAGGTGGACAACTTACTGCTGGATTCTTCCCATTTACTATCTCCCACTGATCAAAAATCCACCCAATAGGGTATTAATTCTCTTGTACTTGCAGGTTGTTACCTGGCACCTTCTGCAGACAATGGGGGAGCAGAACATCTCTAAGTCTAGTCCCAAGAGTGCACAGATTTGGCCGACTTCCCTTGTCAGTTGGCATCACATATGGGAATTCTTCGGTCTGTGGTAGCAATAGCAGCAGCCGTGGCTTTATGATGGTGGCCATTGCAAAGCCACCCAGACCCAGGGGCAAGACAAGCTCTGTGGCAAAGAGCCAAGAAGGTCGGGGGTAGCTCATGAACTGGGTCCATCACACCTAGTAAGCATCGTGTGCTGTATTGCAAATCCAGCCAAACCAAAGCCAAAGCAATTCATAGGAACTTTTTATTTAAAATGGAACATAGATCTTGACCATTTTCTACTTTCACCTCCAGTACATGGAACATAGTAAAACAATGGTATGTGTCCAGTTGTCTGGTAATAAATCTTAATGACTCTAACTTGCCAGAAGTCATAAGGAAAAAAAAGTGCATCCAAACTTGATGAAGGACTGATAATAACCCACCACTCATAAAATGTCAGATGTTGGGGTCATCATTAGTGACTTAAAACGTTAGATTCAATGAAAAGCAGATATAAAGAGCATCAGAGCATCACATCCTAGCTCTGGATGTAATTTGACCTAGTTACGTGGATATTTAGAAAGACCAATTCCTACCTACAGGACTATTTGTAGCAAGTAACAAACACACATCTCACAAGACCCAGGCACTGAGCTCTGTAGAAGGCTAATGAGTACATAGGCTGAAGAAGAGGTGTTTGGTCCTAAACAATTTCATCATTATGATAGCCCCAATCACTAATTTCCCAAGACAAATAGTTATGTCCTGTGCATTTGCCTTTACAATCCCTGGTTAAATCCAGCAACTTGCCTTGAACACATGCCACAATGCAGCCAGAGTTGTCCCACATTTTCTTGCACAAATTTTCTTAAGTCCAAATGCACTTGATCTTTATGCACATGCACATACGTGTACCCGCGAGGGAAATAGGAATAGAAAGTGAAAACAGGAGACAAGACACAGATGCACTGTGAACACAGATGGGTATGGTGAATGGGAAAGGGGGACTAGTTGGTCAGAGAAACAAGGATGAGAGAAATTGGTGAGTAAGCGGGAAAGAATAGAAAATGTAGTGGATGATGTGGGGGTCCACCAGGCATGATTATTTAACATGAAATCAACAGCCTGGGATGGGCATTTTCTAGAATGTATCATCTAGTAGTGAGAGACCGTGTGCGGAAAAGGAATAGTCACAGAATTTGGAGGGAGAGAGACTGGGTCTAAATCCCAGCTCTGCTACTTGAGTTAGTAACCATCTATATGGACTTTGGCAAGTTTTTTAACCTCTCCATGGCCCATTTTCTGCTTCTGTAGAATGGGGAAATGATACTCTCCTCAATATTAAAAAGTTGTAAAGGTCAAATGACTCATTGTATCACAAGTAATATCATATAATGGAGTCCTCCATAAATGGTTATTGTTTTAGATAGAAATCACTGGCATGGTTTCCTGAAAGAGTATCTTGGATAAGCTATAGGGAAAGTGCTGTGTAGGAAGTGGTTGTTGAGAGGGAAGAATCTACAATCTATCAATGGTATAATGTTTGGTTTGGAGAGACCCGGGGGCTTCTCCTCTAAAGAGGCTCTACCAACACCCCAAATTCAATGTCTACAGTAAAAATTGTCCTCTTTTCCTCAAAACTACCTCCTGCCCCTAACTTTTATTCTACTCATTCATTCCTTCTCTCACATATATATTATTCATTAACCATTTTAATATTGTCTATGTTATACTAAACATTGTATTTGGGAATAGATTAAAGAAATACATAAATAACGCTCTCTATAAACCAATTAGCCTAAATGGAAATCTCATGGTTATCATCGGCTCCTTGGCAGTTCTAACTTTTCTCACATCCTCCCTGTTCTTGTCCCTTATTTGAACTCCTAGTTCATTGGTTACCCTGCCTCACTTCACTTCATCTTACACGTATGGCCAGGTTGGTTTCCTAAAAGTTCATATCTGATCATAACTTCTATCATGCTCAAGACACTTCCATGACTCTCCACTGCCTAAGGAATGAAGTACAAATTTCAACATGGACCCAATCTTCCTGTGCTGCCTTATCTTCCACTGTCCCTTCCAAATGCTTAATCCTCTAGTCCAGAGATCAGAAATGTCTGGTATGTATATAGCCACATCTTTCCCCCTTGCCTATTGCAAACATCTATAACTGATCACAGGACTCCTTCTTGCTTTGTCCAGTCATGGCCTCAGAACCCTTCCTTCAGCCAGTACCAACCAATCAGAGGTGGGACTCCAGATAAACCCTATTTGGTCATCCCTTCCTCTACTCCCCTTGTCAGAAGAACAAACAAACAAACAAACAAACCAGAATCTAACTCAGGTTCAAACTATTCAATTGCTGTTGTTAGTTGTAAAAAAAAAAAAAAAAAGGCAAGTGAATTAATCTGTTTTCAAATGTAAACAATCCCTAGCAAACAAAGATGCTACCTTCCAGACACTTAGAAAAATAATAATATTATTGGAGGAATTTTAAAAGAGTGAGTCACCTGTAGCCACAGGTGTGTGAGGACAACTACCACAAACCACTTCAAATTCCTTTTATACATTCATCAGGATGCTGGGCTCCAAGAATCACATCAACAACTCAGAGATAAATTAGATAATCCTTTTACTAGACAACAAAACCCATCTGATTCCAACCCAAACAAGTGGATGACAAAGATGGAGCTTTTCTCATCAATTCCCAGCCAGCTTTGTTCACTATCACTGAGACTGCATGACGAACTCCGAGGACAGTAAACGTGAATTGCCTGACAGCTTCAGTCATGATAGTTCCAGGGAGAAAAACTATCCTCTTCTTTCTAAAAATCAAGAAAGAAATAGGTAAGACTTCTGAACTGAGTAACTACGTCAACATACAAGGCATCACTTATCCTTAAAGATCGAAGAATTGCATCTTATACTTCTTTGTATCTACTAAAGTGATTAATAATTATTAAGTATTATATTTAATACTTAAAAATACTTAATACTTAAAAGGGGACATATGAATACTTAATTATTAAAAGAGTTTCAGAAGTTTCCAAGATGACAACAGTTTAAAGAATTCCTAGGAAGAACCATCCAGAGCTCTAAAGAACCCACTCTAAAGAGTCTCTCACACGCGCGCACGTGTGTGTGTGTGTGTGTGTGTGTTTGGTGAAAGGCATAGAAAAGCACAGCAGGAGGGTGACTTGGGTAAAGATTACTAAGGTTGGTCCTTAGCTTCATCTCTTGAGGAACCAGTGTTTGTGTTCATGTCACTTGTTTTTCTCAAATAATATAAATACTCTTTCCTCATTGGTATTTTATTAAAACCAGCACCAGTTCCTCCAATGCTAGACATACAATTCAGCCAAATGTCTTTCCGTGGGGAGACTGATATGGTGCCCTGGGGAACACGAAGCTCAGGGTAGCTCCATAAAAAAAACAAATATTTCAGAATGTGTCATAAGGAGCAGAGAGATCAGCATCCCGTTCAAATGGCCTCTTTCTCGGTTGGCCCCCATACCCCCCCTACCAAAAAAAAAAAAAAAAAATTCCAGAAATAAATCTGTTTCTATGAGTTCAAATGGAGCCAAATGATCAAAGCTGTGCTATTTCCAAGTAAACCACTGAACTCCACTTGGTGTTTTTCCCTCAGATGGTCATCCTATAATGTTGCTCTAAGACTGTTTTAGGATCAAACCCCTAAACCAATACATTATGCTGAAGTCAAGCAGCTTATTGAGATCCCCAATTTATATATCTGACTTTTCCAAATAAGGACTACACTTAATAATTTACATTACTAAATTTGAGAAGAAATCTGCTTCTCACCTATTTTTTCAGTGGCAAGTTGCTTCAGGTAGATGCAGAGTTGGGATAAGGAAACGTGCCTAGATGTTTCCTCACAGATGCAAGGATTCAGGACAGAGAATCCTCTTTACTTTCTAAAGAGGATTTGTTCACAAAGTGAAATCCCAAAGACGTCTAGAGAAGTAAACTTTCAAGGATGTCAAGGCGTTTCTGAGCCCCAGAACCCATCAGCGCATTCTGAGGGGACTATCCGTTCCAATGAGCTTAGCAACTCCCATGGGTGCAAACTGTATTGTTTGGGCCAGTACATCACATTTTCCTTTTTTTCTCCCAAGAAGGATGTAGCTTTGGCCAGAGAAATTTAAATGATTTCAATTAGCCTTCTCATTGTAACTTGACCCCTTCAGAGATGGGTGGAAAGATAGCGAAATTATGGCAATGCTCAAGAACATTTTCCTTAAAATCTTACTGACACTGTGGCCATTCATTATTTATTCAGATTAAAGAACGAGACATAAATCTAGGGCTCCGGATCATACAGTAATGCTGACCAATGGGAACTTCTGCAATGACAAAAATGTTCTATAATTCCACACTGCTTAGTATGGTAGCCACATGTGGCTATTGAGTGCTTGAAATTTGGCTATTGCAACTTTATTTATTTATTTATTTATTTTTATTTTTATTTTTTTAAAATATTTTATTTATTTGACAGAGAGACACAGCGAGAGAGGGAATACAAGCAGGGGGAGTGGGAGAGGGAGAAGCAGACTCCCTGCGGAGCAGGGGGCCCGATGTGGGGCTCGATCCCAGGACTCCAGGATAATGACCTGAGCCGAAGGCAGATGGTTAACGACTGAGCCACCCAGGCGCCCCGCAACTTTATTTAAATTACATTAATTTTCATTTAAATTACCACATAAGACTAGTGGCTACTTATGGATATTATAGCTCTAAGGTAGTGAATGGTTCTCAAACTTGGCTATTTATTGGAATCACCTGGGGAGTTTTTACAAAATACCAGAGGCTGGTATTATCTAAAGGTTCTGAGCTAATTTGGTATGAGAAATAGCCCAGGCATTATGATTTTTAAAAACTCTCCAAGTAATCATAATTTACAGTAAAATTTGAGAATCACTGTTCTAAAAGAGACATTAGCTAGCTGGCAAGTCTATCCATTAACTATGGATGGAGTGTAACCCTGAATATCTGCAATGCAATATCCAGTTTGATTGTGTCTCCAAAGCAAGCTCTTTTCAGAAAACATGTTTCAGATACCTACTACATGTCAGGTACTATGTTTAATCTATTCTAATAGCACCCTTAATTTCCATGGTATGCTACTGCACTCTTGCCAACTACGATTGGTGTCAAAAAATAAATGGTCAAGTCAAGGCAAGAGAACCTTACTGAATTCAGAGTCTAAATATACAAACAACTCATCTATAGTCAAAGGAAAAGCTTCAGGAGAAATGAGCTGCCCCATCTTCCCAAGGCACAGAAAATAAGGGGGATCATCTTTGGCACAGGGCATTTGCATGCCACCCACCATCTTTTATCCCAAACAAAGCATCGTCTCTGGAAAACTAACTGCCTCATGGGTAAGAGTCACCAAATGAGAAACTAACACATGAGTGTGCAGTTCCCTTACGCTTGTGTGTCCAAAGCAAGAAACCACACTTGTGGCTTGGTGTTCATGCCTTCTATGTTACAGGGAGTGTGGCAAGAGAAAACAAAGCTGAAGCCCCACCTCTTGTCATTAATTCTTTAGTGGTGTGTCCCAAGACTGAGTTTTTTTCCTGTGTTGGCATCCTGTAAATTCTGTTTTTTAATGGGCTCACTTTCTTCAAGGACTTTCTCCCTGCTCTGATAAAGTAGGAGTCAAGCTTTCTGAAATGCTTAGATCACACTTTTTCACCCATTCCCGGCTGAGCAACTAAATGTTCATTCCAGCAGCTGAATGTGCGACAGCACTTTAGTCAAAGGGAAAGCCCAGGACCTCTGGGGGAAAGAGATGCAGTGGGAGAAACATGTCCCCTGCTGCTGAACCACCCTTTCCAGACAGTGTCTGCATCTCTCACTACCCTTGTGTTTTTCTTTTGAGTTGCTTTGATTTTCTATGTAAGGTGCTGATGTCTTCAGGGAACATCCGTTTTATCTGGCTGGCTGGTAGTAAAAGCTAAATGCTCTAATACAAAATATGATAAACAACCACGTGATTCTTCCCTTGCTTAGGAAAGAAATCCTCTATTAAATCTTCACTTCTTATTACATTACATTAAATCCCACTTGGAGAGACTGTTTCACATACCTTAACCTGATATGTTCAAAACATTGGTTAAAAAGCCTGCTTTATGAGAAACCCCAAAGAGCTTTAGAAAAACCCATGTTTGTTTTTGCTGTGGATCAAAACGCTGACAGATTTAATCAATCAAGAATAAATATGGGCTGTCTCTTAATATTGGGCACACAAAACATGTGCGTCTTCCAAAGATATATCTTTTTTAAAAAATAAAAATATGTATCTTTTATTAAAGGAATACATGTGCATTTTATTAAAATCAGAAAATACAACCAAGCAAAAAGTTGATCAAAATTATTCAAAGTATCACACTGTAGAGATAACTTCTGTTAGAAATTGTGGACATGTCCCACCCTAATTTTTGCTTTTAATAACCATAAAAGAGGATAGCTCAGTGGCAGAGAAGTGCAGCTTTTCTACAGCAAATGAGGTATACGTGTAAAGCCCACTACAGCACTTTCAACTTTCAACTTGGCTTTCAACTGCATCACTCTGATCTCTGCCTCTGACATCATGTAGTTTTTCACTCTGCCTGTGTCTTCCCATAACATACCCCCCTTCTCATAAGGACACCATTCATATTTGATTAAGACCCACACTGATGACCTCATCTTATCTTCATTATAGCTGCACTTACCCTATTTCCAAATAAGGTCACATTCACAGATACCAGGGGTTAAGACTTCAACATATCTTTTTGGGAGACAGAATTCAATCCATAATGGTCTGTTGACCATTTGGATGTCTTCTTTGGGAAAATGTCTGTTCATGTCTTCTGCCCATTTCTTGATTGGATTCTTTGTTCTTTGGGTGTTGAGTTTGATGAGTTCTTTATAGATTTTGGATACTAGCCCTTTATCTGATATGTCAT
>NC_138369.1:184154988-184188625 GCF_054177405.1 Leptonychotes weddellii | reverse complement strand
TGAAGTCCATTTGGTCCAGTGTGTCATTTAAAGTCTTTATTTCCTTTGTGATCTTTTGCTTAGACGATCTGTCCATTTCAGTGAGGGGGTGTTAAAGTCCCCCACTATTATTGTATTGTTGTCAATGTGTTTCTTTGCTTTTGTTATTAATTGGCTTATATAATTGGCTGCTCCCATGTTAGGGGCATAGATATTTACAATTGTTCGATCTTCTTGTTGGATAGATCCTTCAAGTACGATATAGTGTCCTTCCTCATCTCTTATTACAGTCTTTGCTTTAAAATCTAATTTGTCTGATATAAGGATTGCCACCCCAGCTTTCTTTTGGTGTCCATTAGCATGATAAATGGTTTTCCACCCCCTCACTTTAAATCTGGGGGTGTCTTTGGTTCTAAAATGAGTCTCTTGCAGACAGCATATCGATGGGTCTTGTTTTTTAATCCAATCTGATAGCCTCTGTCTTTTGATTGGGGCATTTAAGGATTGTAAACTCTTGAGCATAATAAATAAGGTACTTCTCCAACTGGCTCCTACCCTCCTCTTTGAGTTCATGTCACAGGAGACTCTCTCAGTGATTCTAAACCACACAAAAGTCCCCAGACACCTTCTTCTTTCACACCACACCAGTGGGCATGTTGCTTGCTCTAACTGAACTGTCTCCTCTTCAGTTCCTACACGACCACTACCTCTGCCACCAATCAGCTTCCTATTCCTCCTTCCAGAAGCCCAACCTTGGCATCATAACTGCAGGATCCTGGGTCCCCCTAGGGAATTAGCTCCCACCCACCCTGTGCCACCACTACACCTGGTAAATATTGACTGTTAGCCTGCTCTGCCTTGGGGACAGGAATTGCACCCCACTCATCTCCATGGTCCCGATACATAGTGTAGCACTGCAAAAGGTCACCAAACATGTACTGAAAAGTAATTGAACTGATTTGAAAGGAGAGGAAGAGATGAGCCTAACTGAGGTGGTGCAAAGGGCCAGGATCTGAAGATGAGTTGATGATTGAAGATGATGTTGTGAAGAAAAGTGAGTCATCACAGGGCAAGGGACAAGACACACCATGGAGAGTCACCATGAGTGAAGGCCCTTCTTGTGAAATGGCCTGACATGTTGAGGAAACACAAAAGAGTCAATACAACAAGAGAATCAGATTCAAGAAGAGGAAGGCAGGAGGCATGGATGGAGGCCCCAGTGAGCATGGTCTCCAGGCAGTGGAGACTATAGAAAGATTTCAAGCAGGGAAATAAGTTCAGATTTGAATTTGAGAGATATGGTTTATAAGCATCATGGAAGATGGAAAGGTGGTGTCAAGTCCAGATGCAGTGAATATCCTAAGTAAAGTTGAGAGATGATACGAGCAGGCAAAAGAAACACAGTGGTAGGAAGAAGATGACAGACATAAACCAACCACAAGGAAGAGATTTTTCCCTCCTTGACAAGGTTGCAATGTTGGGAAAGAAAGAATTGAGATTTCTCCCTTGAGTGATGGGAGACAGAATTGCTGTTCATAGAAATAAGGAATATAGGAAATGCAATCGGGATGGGGCTGGCCACAAGTTTAGCCTTGCACATGAGTACTTTGAATTCCCATGGGACATCTAGGTTTATAAACTTAACAACTAGGTTGTGGGGTTTGGGTTTGTTTTTTGTTTTGTTTTTAGTAACAACTATAATTAGAATTTCATTTTGTGATCAAATTCTGACTCTTTAAAACTTGTCACAGGTTTTCATGACATCACAATTTAAAAATGTATATAACTGACACTCAGGGTGAGCAGGACTCACCAGTCAGCTTCTTCAGAAGTCCAGTTGTGAACTGGAAAGAAATGGTAACCACAAAGCTAATGGACAGTGACAGCCCACCTCTTAAAGAACACAATTTAAATATAGATATTTCATCTTTACTGTTGCACAAGATGAAAGGGAATTAACAGCTCCTGGGTGCTTGATAATCTTTACTTTTCTTTCTGAGCACACTGAACTATACAGCCACCTGTCCTAACGACCGAGGGTAAGAGGTCTCACGGAGGGCAAAACAAGACCCTCACTGCAGCACGCTGAGACAAAGGTGACATTTAGGGTCAGACTCATAGTAGGACATTGATAATGACCATCTACAATTTTTTGGACCTCCATATACTTCAAATCATGGCCCTGCCAATTCCTAGCTATGTTACCATAAACAAATTCTTACCTTCCCTGGGATTCATTTTCCTCCTCTGTAAAATAGAATGATCATGGAATGCCTGGGTGGTTCAGTTGATAGAGCATGTGATTCTTGACCTCAGGGTCGTGAGTTCAAGCCCCATGTTGGGTATAGAGCTTACTGAAAAATTAATTAATTAAATAGAATGATCATGGAACCCACAGCTAAGAGTTGTTGTGAAGAGTTAGAATGTGAATCTATGTGAAGGACTTAGGCTAGTGCCTGGTTTACAATAAGATTAAATCAATGGTGGTTACATATTTATGCAGCAGAAATGATTTTGATGTTTTCCATCTGTTTATGCCAAAATCTTCTGAGCAACAGGGACCCAAACTGGACCCAAACCTGTGGTTTCCTACTGTCCAGTGTCTCTGGATGCCCCAGATGCCGTCTTACTCAGAAGGACGATGAGGAACAGATGGGAAACAGGGAACTCATCTCAGGCCTCACCACTGGAGGAGTCTAGCAGACAACTGTATTAACCCTCTTTTTAAGCCACTTGGAGAGGATGACGTGCAGTTCTCCAAATTCCTCCATGCTTCTTCATCAGTCCATGTGTCCAGCTCGCTACTTCCTCTTCCTGGAATGCCCCACACCGCCCCCCACCTTGTCAGTTCCTGTTCCAAATACCAGTAGAATGGAGCAGTTAAGAGCTACCAAGTGGTGTACTGCTTACTAGTTGTGCAACCTTGGACAAATTACTTAATCTCTCCAAGCCTTGATTCCCTATCTATAATTTAGGAATAGTAAAGTACCTACCTCATAAAAACTGTAGAGAGAATTGCACAGAGTAGCATGTGTTAAGTACCTAGCCCAGAGATGGCACATCTCATGAGTTTCTCCTTTAGCTCTGGTATCACCACTGTTCAAAACCTCCCCTGCCCACCCAGGAATGCTAAAGAAGAACTGCTCTCCCTCCCTTTCTAACCAGTGCACACCTTGCAGAACCCCTCACTTAGAGATCTGTCTCCTTGAAAAGCAGGAACCAATGCTGGTGCATCCTGGTGGTGATGGTTGCATAATGATGTAAATGTACGAAATCTCAGAGACCTGTATACTTAAAAATGGTTAAAGTGGTAAATTTTATGTTATGCATATTTTGCCACATGAAAAAAGAGGGGGAAAAAGAATATCTAAATAGCTCCTGGCCTTTATACAGAAAGGCTTCTTTAACAAGTGTGTGACTTGCCCATGTGAACATTATAAAATGACCCCCACCCCAGCATCAGGGGAATTAGGGAGAGCATAGATCCTTGGGTTTTTCATCCTAGGTGTTAGGTGATGAACTGGATAGTGCTTTCATCCTGCAAAGAGTTAAGACTTCTCCAGTTTTCAGTTTTCAGGTGTGCCCAGGAATGTAATTATATATAGCTTAAATAATAGGAAAGTGGGAAATGCTCATGTAGGCTTTTTACTGACTATTCAATTTGGTCTAAAATTAGCGAATTTCTTCACATGTTTCTGGTTGAAAGTTTTCCCTTAGCAGGTGGTACAGGAGCCTCAAGTGCTTTCATTTATTTTTTAGATCCTTCAACTTTATTTATCTTGTATCTGAAAGTGTGTACCCTTTCACAAACTCTCCCCATTTCCCCCCACCCCCCAACCCCTGGCAACCACTTTTTCACTCTCTGTTTCTATGAATTTGGTCTTTTTTTAAGTTTTACATATAAATTATACATACAGTATTTGTCTTTTTGTTTCTCTTATTTCATTTAGTATAATGTCTTCAAGGTCCATCCGTGTTGTTGCAAATGGCAAGATTTCTTTCTTTTTCATGGCTGAATAATATTCCATTATATATATACACATGTATATATATACACCACATCTTCTTTATCATTCATCCATTGACAGTCACTTAGATTGTTTCCTTATCTCAGCTATTATAAATAATGCTGCAATGAACATAGGAGTGCAAATATCTCTTTAATATCTTGTTTTTATTTACTTTGGACCATGGCCCCTTTTTTTAAGATTTATTTATTTTAGGCGGGGAGGGACACAGGGAAAGAATCTCAAGAAGACCCCCAACTGAGCGCGGACTCCAACATGGGGCTCAATCTCATGACCCGAGATCATGACCTGAGCTGAAATCAAGAGTCCCACATTTAACCAACTGAGCCACCCAGATGCCCCAAGACCATGGCCCTTTCTTGATGATATGATTAAAACAGACAAATCTTGGATGATCAACATAATTTAGGTACAAGTGCTTTCATTCTTGCTTCATCTCTTTGGCCAGAACCTGGGGACACTCACCATTCATGATGACTTGGTCATAATTTACGTTAGAAGAAGGGAAGACTGAGGTCTTAGGGAAAGCTTTCATTGAGATCTAATAAAACACTAAAAATAGCAGACATTTATAAAAGAGCCTGGGTATAAGACCATAGAATGTGCTAAGACACTAAGATATATCCATGGAAGGAAAGAGCTGAGAATCCTCAAAATTGGTACAATGGTGTGAAGGCAAGTTTCCAAAGATGAAGAGCACTTTTGTCTTTGACAATGGTCATTTTGCTTTGTCCACATGTGAAACATAGAACTTGAATTCGTTTAGATTTTTCCATCTGAACCCAAACCCAGGTCAGCTTCCCCAAAGAAGAGGTTTCTGTTGTTTTGGTCACTGTTCCTATTCAAGTTCCTAAAACAGTGCGGGGCCAGGTGCACCAGCTCATAACGATGTGTTGAATGAACGAATGCTTAAATCTATTTCTCAAGTATGTTCCAAAAATATAACACTAATACAGAATGCACACATTCTCTTTACAATTCAATTCATATCTAAAAATGTTCATCTGAAATAGTCTTTCTTAAAGGTAGACAAAACTTGTTCAGGGCCAAAGCACTGAGTCTAATAATACTCCATTATCAAGCATCAGTTTCCAAAATACCTGCCACTTCCTAGATCTAATTTTGTTTTAGTTCTATAGGGAGACCACCCAATCGAAGAAGGAAGTATTTTTATCTCCATGCTAATTTGGTAAATCGTTTTTCCCCCGGAAGAGTCAGGCTGTGCTGGGTGCATGCCAGGTATGTGGTAAAGAATAAGCCCCTGGGGAGTTAGGGCAGCCCACCAGACCCCCTGAAGCAAACAACAGGCCAGTGGTGCAATGGGGGCTTTCATGCAAAGCTGGTGAAATAGTATAATAAGCCAGTAGCTCAAGGAGTCAAAAACACTGGGTAGATTCCTTATCTGGTCTCCAGCAAAAGGGCATAGATGATAAATGCAATCTTAAATGAGTTTACTTCTCTGGGTCTTCATTGGTCACTAGATCAGAGGTCCCTTTGCTCCAGGGTCATCACTTTTCAAAGACTGAACTTGCAAATTCACATAAAGAGTGGGCACTTCAGGAGATTGATTAAGAGTATGTGAATATGTACTCTGGGAGCGCCTGGGTGACTCAGTCAGTTAAGGGTCTGCCTTTGGTTCATGTCATGATCTCAGGGTCCTGGGATCGAACCCTGCATTGGGCTCCATGCCCAGCAGGGAGTCTGTTTGTTCCTCTCCCTCTGCCCCTCCCCCTGCTCACACGCTCTCCGTTTCTCTGTCTCTTTGTCTCAAATAAATAAATAAAATCTTAAAAAAAAGAAAAAAGAGGATGTGCTCTGGAGCCAAAATGTCTAGGTTCAAATCCCGACTCTGCTAGTTGTGTGACTGTAAGCAAGTTAATCAACAGCTCTGTGCCTCAGTTTCCTCATCAATAAAATATGGATGGTTATAATACAGAGCTCATAGCATGGGTGGAAAAGGAATTGATATATTAATTTATAATGAATTGATATATTGCAACACTCTCTGGCATATTCCAAGCATTAGAGTATATCTCAAAATAATTCAAAATCAATACATTGTAATTTTATGTATATATCTAATGTATCTTACTTCATGTTATTTATTAAACAGGTGAAAGATTTACAGTATACCCTCATGATTATAAAGCCATGATATTTCTTCAACAAAGAATACAAGCAAGACACAATATATAAAATAAGCAATTTTTTAAATAATCCAATAAACATAGATCCTTCCACATACCCCCGATGACTAGGGATAACTGCTTCACTAAGCACACATGTTAATCAAGCAATGCTTGTGATGAGCCAGATTGTTTTCAACTCCTAGGCCAGAGAGGATGGTTGTCGTAAACCTATGTTGAGAAATCTCCCCAAGAGTTTTTCAAGGTGAAAGTTGTCGTCATCCCCTGCGGTTTCCCATCTCATGAGCACCCTCAAGGGAAAAACTCCGATTATTTGCACATCAGCCTGACCTTGACATAGCATCGTAACTTGTGTCAAAGCCAAGGCCTTTATAACCATCCTTTATTCTTTTGATTATGTGCCTGGAGTCCAGTTGAGCCATCTTACAAATTGACTCCAAGTTCCAGTGATGGTGAGCGGTTTGCCTTTCTTGCCCCGAGCCGGGCTCCACATTCACTCCAGCACTGACATGAGGGTTAAACACTCCAGGCTTTCTCTCTCACTGCCTCTCTGTGCCTGCCCACCTTTGCATCTGTCTTCTTTGAGATATCTCTGCCAAGAAAGAGAGAGTTATCAAGGGATGCCACCATTTCATTACGTTTCTCACCCAGTAGAGGTGTCCTTGGTTTGGTTTAGGGCTACCACTCTGTCCAATGGTTTTTACTGCCAAAGAACCAAAGGCTCATACACTCAGAATTAGAATGCAGGATGCTAACATAGAATTCTAATTTTTTTAGTTAAACCGAAGGCCACTTAAGGATTCGCAACGTGGGTTTTATCCTTCTGCCAGTCCCCCAGACTAAAATCCCGGACATCCGTCCTGGTGCCTCACCCCAGTGTCCAGCTCCAAAGTTCTGAGTCTTCTCTCCTACCTCGTCTTCTCCATCTGCCTCCTCTTTCCTGGAGGCCATGGCCTCCTCCCCAAGGTGACTGCCAGATCTCCTAGTAGGTTGATAGGCTTCCAACCTCAACCCACTCAAGCTCATCCTTCTCACTGACCGCTGACATGGTCCCTGAAGCATGGCAGTGCTTAGGACCGTGCTGCCTCCAACAATGCCCACCTGCCTCTGGGTGGCATTGGGTATATTACTGACCTTATAGAAACATGTTTTTTTATGTATAAAATTAGAAAAATCATGCTGCCTTTCTCGAAGAACTGTTGTGAGTATTCGTTTAGAATAACACACATCTGGGACCAAGTCAGGGCCTGGCAGCCCACATCCAGTACTCTGTAAACACTGCCCCTTACTGAGGCTGGCCTCCCTGCAGCCCCATGTCCCTCCTGGACCTTCTCCTCCCCGTGCTGGTGTGCACTGCCGCCTTATCCTGCATGCACCATTCCAGAGCATCCTTTGTGCTTCCGGGCTTCCTTTGCTTGGGTCAGAGAACTATCCTAAATTCTCCTCCCAAACCCTCCACTCCCTCCAGATGTAGTCCTCCCATCATCTCCTCCTCAGAGCTCCCCAAGCTTTCCAGATGGAACTCCTCCTTCCACTTTCTTGGGCCTCCTCCCAACACGTGGTTTGTATCTCCATGATCACATTCATTGCATTCTGCATCAAACTGTCAGTATTCGGCAACCAACCCTACAAAACTGGGCACTCATTGAGGATTTGGGGCGGTGCCTTCAACCGTTCCTCCTCTCCAAGAATGGCTGGGATGGGTCTTTGCACAAGGGAAGTGCTTGCATTTCATTACTTGAATCTGGAATTCGTATTTTGTTGACTACTTCAAGAACTTTATAGGAGAGTTTAACTATAAGGCAGCAAAAATCATCATCTCTGCCCCCCACACACACACACCCAAGACACAAACTTCTAGCCCCTGAAATGCAGCTCTGCATTTCACAGGGGGTCATGTGTCTGATGTACAATACCAACAGGCCACTTGAGTTTCGTTTCACTTGTGTCAGAAAATCAATCAGTGACTTCAGCAAAATCCTGAGACTTTTCCTCCATCTCTAGAGCCACGGTAAATAATTCATGTCTCCTTCCCCACTCCCCCTACAAAATCTTGTCTATTCTTTATCTAAACAACTTTCAGAATATGCATTATTGAATCTGCCTTGGATCTCTTGTTACCATACTTTTAAAAAGTAAAGAAGACAACCTACACCTCTGGGTAAAAGCTTTTTACTTCCCAAGATTAACAGTGTGAAGAGGCTGTTGGTAGTCAACACTTCAGGCCCCTGAGGACACTTGTCTTCATATGTTTATAATGTTAACGTTTGTTCTCCGTGTCAGCAAAATAACACTGACCTAGAAAAATAGAATTTGCAAGTGTTAAAATTTGAAGATGATTCTAAAATGAGTTACCTGAACAATATTGATCTCTTGTACTTATGTCTCTAGTCTGACAACACCTTCCACTTTGCCAAGAAACAACAAACAGGGTAGTAGGCACAATGGAAATAGTCATGTGCATATTAATCAGAACACTTTGCATTTGCATATAATGTTTCTTCCATTATTTTAAAATGCTGATCCCCTTTACTGCCTACCCTGACAACCATTCCATGCATTCAAAGCAGGTGCTATGAACAGGAGTCTTTATGCCCACTTGGGTTGGGCTAAGCAAGGAAGAGGGAGTGGTAACTCAAATAATTACCAAAGGAATGTCAAGTACAGCTCTCTGCAGGACCAGATCGGTGATGAGCTTGGACTTTACCTGTGAGGGTTCTCCATCTCCTTCATCTTAAAGGGTTCACTCTCTTCTCTCCATATGGTCTTTCACTTCTTCCCTACAGTCTCCTCCTCAGAAGTGTTAGTCAGAACGTAAGATGTTCTCAAATTAGTAAAAAGTAACGTAGCAAAAATATGGAAATGTTTTAAGGTATTTAAGTACACTTTGATATGTCTTTCTTCTGGTGCTTTGCAATAGAAAATGGTTCAAGTCCCATCGGTTGGCAACAGATAGGCTAAACGTAGTCTTAAGCATTGTCTCATAGCGTATCTCATCTAATCCTCATAACAGAGCTGGAAAGAAGGAATTATCCCCCATTCTATAATCCAGGGAAGAGATTAACTGAGCAGCCGAAGGGAAGTAGCACAGTCAGGAAGCCAGTCTCAGCAATCTGTGTATCAAGTTCAAGGGGGCTTGCTCTCCTGTCACCACGTGTCCCAGCTTTATGCTCAAATCTCTTTGTGGATGCTGAAGATTGAAGCAGGTCCAATAAATGGCAGCCTTTCTGGATTCCAAATCAACTAGGAGATAGACAAAAGGAGGGGGACATATGCAGGTCAAGAGGCCAGCTCTATCACCGCACTTACAGCCAGATTGCAGGATGGGGCTCAGACATGCAGCAACAACAGACTTCCTAACACGGAACTCCAAAAGTAGACAGACTTGCTCGTCTGCCTCAGGCACCACTGAACCAGTGTTGGACTTCAAACATACCACACGATGAAGATACAGGCCAGAATGTGTCTGGGAGAAGGACGTGGTGGTCTGGGAACTTGGCCCCCTCTCTCCCGCCTCCTGAGGGTTCCTGGCTACATCCTTCTCCCAGACTCACCAATGCACCCAGCGAGGGGGAGAAGGGCCAGGAGCAATGCCTCCCCGAGGTCCCCTCCATGTGGCAGACAGCATCAGGAGCAGGAAAGAAACACTGCTCCCCTGAACGTTTACTCTAAGGAGTTCTATACAGTGGGTACACTAGGTGTTCAAATAAACATGGTGACCCCCTGGCAGGTAAATGCATTAATATTACACCCTACTTGCAGCAGAACTTTGTCACATGATTCCGTACAGAGGCCAAGATGTCAGGAAGTCCTTGTTTCCTGCACTTCACTGACTCACTGCATGACCTAGGGCAAGCCACTTAACTAGTCTGTGTCTTAATGTCCCCATTAATAAAGTCTGCCTCGTTGATGGCAATCCTCCCTGTGGAGACTCCTTCCATCACAGGCAGCAGTGAATGCATCTTGCAAACTCAGCTACAAAAAGAGCCAACCTTCCAAGAGAGGACCACTCTATGCAGAGTGGTCTGCCTCTTCCAAGAGTCCTTAGCAAACCATGTTTTGATGGAGTTCCTCCTGTTACACACTGACTGAGAGAATTCTCTGGAAAAGCCACGTTGACTTTTCATGCAGAGTGTTGAGCAGATTGAGGAACAGTTAGGTTATTTCATGCCTCTTGAATGTTCGACGTCTGAGCAGCTAGACATACTCAAACCTATATTTTACCCCATTGACAGGCCCGGAAAGGACATATGGTTTAGATTTTTAGACAACACTCTATGTAAAAAGCTCTTCCTTTTCAGAGGCATATTTTTAGAGTCTCTGAAGCGAAACTCTGGGGTGAATTTAATCCATCCAGTCCTTGGGTCCAACCTAAAGCCTAAACACAACTTTGTGTCAGTATAATACATTGTTAACTGATATGTCAGAAAATCAATTAATTACTTTTAAGAAGCAGTTAAGAGTATTCCTACAATGCTGCCATGTGAATTATTAAAGAATACAACATAAGGGCCTCCACCCCCACCCCAAACCGAAGCCCTATGTCATGGGGTTGTGCAAAATATGCATTCTGCCCTGAAGACTAGTTGAAAATAGTGCAAAGTTGAAGGGGCTCCCCAAAAAAGAGAGAGAGAAAACATGATGAGGCTTCAGGGATGTGGTACTGGGGACAGCAGGAGCTTGCTGGTGCTTCTGGATGCTGCCCCAGCAATAATACTCTCAGTCCTGGGCTCTCAAACAGGTACACCTCTCCTTTTGGAGAACAACTGCAGAAAATCTGCAGCCATCTGCACAGCTCCGTTCATTTGCAGGCGGGCAGCCCTGAGTCAGAGCCCTGTAAGCTTTCTTCCTTTCCCGGAGCCCCGCTCATCCCAGCAAAAGCTCATGCCGAGCCCACTGCTCCCTCCTGCACCTGCCAATTCTATGCCTGCCTGCAGCCTAGACTGGACCAGGCAGATGTGCCCCGAGGCCAGGGGCTTCTCCTGTCCCCTGTTGCCATCGACTAGCAAGATTTAGCTCAACCTGGTCACACTCTTCCATATGTGTCCTATATATCTGGGAACAATTTAAGACTGGCCTGAAATTTCAGAGACGCATCAGATGTGGATTCCCCAGATGTAGAGAATCCCTTCCTGTTCCACTTAGCCTGCACCCCAAAGACTAGGAGACCTGTGGAAAGAGTCGTCTGCAATTGCCAAATGAGGGGGCCGGTGGGGGGCACTGGGACCAGGGGCTCTATAGATGAGTCTTCCTTGCTGTGTTTCTTTGGTTTTGATTTGGCCAGAAATGTTTACCATCTGAGTGAGAAAAGCCATACATTTGCATAACCAAAGCATCCGAAACTCTGTTAGGAAGCAGGCTCCTGCCACTTCAGCCCAGTTGTGGTCATCACTGTGTCTGAAACTCTGAGGTGCCTTCTTAGGTTATTGACCCTGTCAACTTACAAAGCCCTCTAGGCACCAAGAGTGGCAAAACAGAAGGGAGGTTCCCCGGGCTCCGAGACTTACTGGAACCCAGTGATTTAAATAGCAAGTTGCAAAAGGAAGTTTGTTTTTGGTGGGGTTTTTTTTTTTTTTTCATTATTCAACACCTGGAAGCAGTTATCTCGTCATTCTGAGATATCTGGGCTGACTCAGGGTACAACAGACTGGAGAGGAGGTGGCAGCTACAGCCCATTCATTCATTCATTCATTCATCCATAGAAAGTATTTATTGAGAATCTACACAGTTGCAAGCACTTTTCTAGAAACTGGGAGTTCTCCAGCAATAAACAGGACAAAGTTTCTCCCTTGTAGCACCTATTCCCCTGAAGGATGGAAGCAGAAAATAAATAAGTAAACACCAAAATTAAATAGGACAAATGCAATGATGAGAGTAAATCAGTGTGTGGGGATTGATAGGAGGGATGGTGCAGAGGCAGGGAGTAGGGTTACTTTAGCTGTTGCTTTAACAGATGACATTTGGGCAGCCATGGGAAAAACCAGGGGGCGAGTGATCCAGCCAGAGGGAAGGCACATGACAAGGCCTTGAGGCAAGAAGAGCTTGGTGTATCTGGAGGACAAGATGGAGGCCGTGGCAGAACAGGCTGAGGGACACAGGTGCTCTGTGAGGGCAGAGTGGTGGCTGGGCCTATTCACCCAGAGCCTGGAGTTCTGAGGATCCTGGAAAGCCCTCAGAGTTTGGTTAGAGGAGAGACATGATCCCATTCACAAGGGTCTCTGCCTACCAGACTGCAGTGGGGCTGGCCAGGGGGGCTACTGCCTATTCTCCCCACCGAAAAGCCCAACACCAACCAGACTGCATCCTCTCCTCCATCGGAGCATACATCCAAATGTGACTGCAGGTGCACGACCTTGACAGAAGTCCCCATCTCTCTGTGCCTCGCTGATCTGATCAAGACTAAGATCTCCCTCCCAGGGTTGCGGTAGGCAAGTTTGTCTGTTTTCGTAGACACTGGTTGCTACGATTGTCAACATTTTATGCTTTTTTCCCTTTATTCCCTACATCATCCCCAGAAATGTGTTTCTGATGCTGATTTCTACCAACTTTTGTTGAGCAAGCCTTTATGGAGCACCTACTCTTCATCTCCCTGGGTCCTGTACCACCACGGGGAGAAGCTTCATGAGTTAAATCAGGAAGCATCCCCTCCCCCACCACCCCAGTCTGACAGGTCTCCCTCCCCCAGGAAGTCCAACAAGGTTTTTCTGTGCCCTCCTCAGAGGTCTTGTATTGCAGTTTTATGCAATATTGAAATAAAGCCCTTAACATGAGCAGTAGGAGTCCTGGCCCGTGTGTGACTCACGAGCAAGCACCACCCCGCCCCCGTAGCACCTGGGGTGGCCAGGGTGGGGGGCAGCCAGGGTGGGTGCCGTCCAGTGGGCAGAGGGCTCTGTCCGGTGCTTTCAGAGTAGTTGCTGGGTTCCTGTGGGGGAAGGGGGGAGCTTCACTCTCGTGTCAAGGGCTAGTGAGAGAGAGGACAAAGGGGGAAAGGGACCTCTGCGTTTGCATTTAGCTTTCATTATGCAGTTGTTGACTTCAGAAAGGCAGTTCATTTGTTCTTAGTTCCCAGAAACCTAAATGAATTCCCCACCAGAAAAAAAAAAAAAGTTTTGAAAATGATCTCCATCGTTGATGATTCGATCAGGAAATTACAAAAAGAAGAAAAATAAGGGCGCCTGGGTGGCTCAGTTGGTTAAGCGACTGCCTTCGGCTCAGGTCATGATCCTGGAGTCCCTGGATCGAGTCCCGCATCAGGCTCCCTGCTCAGCGAGGAGCCTGCTTCTCCCTCTAACCCTCCCCCCTCTCATGTACTCTCTCTCTCTCTCTCATTCTCGCTCTCTCAAATAAATAAATAAATCTTTAAAAAAAAAAAAAAAGAAGAAAAAGAAGACCTGGGAGAGCCTTGAGCACTCCAGCCAGTGGGGGTAGGGGGGGAAGTAAGAGAAGCATAGCCCTTTGCTTGCTTGCCAGACACTAGGGACCCATAAGGCATGACTCAGGCCCACAGAGGCCAGCTTTGCTTTCCCAGGATGGCAGGAGGGGAGGGAGTGGGATGGCCAAGCAGCGCCCATGGGGAAGAGAGGGTTAGGCCATGAATAAGGCAGACCTTGGTGCTGGTTTGCAGAAGCTGATCCCAGAGCCAGTTTACGTAAACCTTGATTTACAGGTCCACGCCGACCTGTGGGTTCTCCTCACACCACAGAACACCACAGCCTGGCCCACTCACACCCCGGTGGGTACTAGTTTCCAAAAGGGCGAACAGTAGGATGAAGAAAAAGAGAAAGACTAGGATGAGCCAAGGGAGTTTGGTGAGAGGACCCACCGTACTAAAGACCATGTTTTAATCTTGCGAAGATTTCTCTGCTCCTTTATACTTTCCAGCTACGAAATAAGCTCATCTTCTGTCACAGAGGATGGCTGGGGCCAGAGCCAGAGAGTCGCAGGAGGTCACCCAGGGCGAGCCTTCCTGACCTGGCTGAGGAGTTCACCACTCTCCACACCTTCTTCTGGAGATGGGCAGGACATCAAACAAACATCACCTAGTTTTCTTTCTTTCTTTTCTTTCTTTCTTTCTTTCTTTCTTTCTTTCTTTCTTTCTTTCTTTTTTTTAAGAAAGGTGATGTGGTCCTTTTAAGAACGTGCTTGCTACAGCACCTGAGCAGCATGGGGAGGCTGCTTCTGTGCCCAGAGGGAGGAATGCCACCCTCTTCATCTGTCCCTCTCTGTCCGCCTTTCGAGTCTGATCTTCACAGTTGCAGGCTGGGGGTTGACATGAGACGTGCAAAAAATGAAAGGGGAGGGGTGAAGTTATAAACCTATCTGATGGGATCCAAATGGATTCCATCTGTTTTGCACATAAAGGAGATATAAAGAACGTGAGCAAGCATGAATTCATCCTGCAGGGGTTGCTGCTCGGTTCCAGGGAGCACCATAAGAAATGAAAGCAAAGCAAGAGTCTTATGAAGACTCTGGCTGCCGTCTGCCCACAAGCTGCACAAGGAAGGGAGCACAGAGTTGGCCGGGTGTGATGTCAGCCCTGCCCTCAGTGGGCCTTTCTACGATCCAAGACAAGCTGGCCCTTAGCATTTGGGGATTTAATTAGCTCAAAACCAAAAGCCATAAAGTATTTGCCTGGGATAATCTGTTGCATAATGCCTTGAAAATAAATAAGATGACACCTCTTGTCCCCCACCACACACGCATGCAAGTGCATGCACACACACACACACACACACACAGAGGCCCTAAGAAATCTATTCCGGCAGAAAGATCAATGACTCTGTTCCTCTTTCTTCAGAATTATAGATAAGCTTTTTACATACCCTGGATCATTGGTCACATTCAATGTATATGCAAAAGAAGATCAAAGGCCGACCTTGACAAAGGACGTTTGGAGAAAGATGATAAAATGTCTCTGATAAAACACACACAAAAGACTTTAGCAATAAAGACCTACCAATTAGGAAAGCAGGGCTTGGGCAGCGAGTGTGAAACCAACTGTGTTATCTACAGCGTCAGCACTCAAAGATAGTGGCCCCCCGAGCAGAAGGCTTTATCTGCTCCACAAGAAGAGAGATTGCACCTCCCCCGAACCATCCTGTCTGCAAAGCCCAGGAAACACCTTGCAGAGGAGTTGGTGCAATATTTGCCATCCCAGCCCTCAGTGACAGTTAAAATAGTGTCACAACATAGCATTGAGCAACGGCCTGGCCAGATCAGCGAAGCCTATGTTCCAGCCCACTTTTCCCCCTGGAGAGACAAACAGGACATTTGAGTGACATTTTTGGGCTCCCCCTTTGCTTTCAGTTTAGACTATTAAAGAGAGGAAAGAGACATTCTTCCTTTCACCTTTCCAGTAGAGTTTTAAAAATCCCTTCCCGATTGACATTTCAGGGAGGAGATTAGTAATATTTACCGTTTGCATTTCACCGCAGTGTTCTTGAGACTTTCAAAGGATTCCCCGTATCTCTTCTTGGAGATTTATTACTCGGTCCCCGCAACTTCTTGGGGGCTGGACTTTAATTTATGTGATTGCAATCAGGAAACCGCTTTGAAAGGGAAGAAATCAATTTAGCTCTTCGTGAGTTGTAAATTTTCTGTAAATAAAATTTCACAAGATCCTGCTTTTTTTTTTTTCAACAAGTAGCAAGATGGTTGTTGGCAACGGCGGCCAGTTTTGGGGAAGGACTCTAATGAAAAGGTCAGGGGGTCCCAGATCCGCCACTGTTGCGGGACCTTGGAGAAACTACTCAATTTTCCAGAGCTTCCTTTCTCTCTTTTCTCATGAACGGAGCATACAAAGTGTTTGCTGAGGCTGTTTTCTTTTCTTTTCTTTTCTTTTTTAATTTTATTTATTTATTTGACAGAGGCACAGCGAGAGAGGGAACACAAGCAGGGGGAGTGGGAGAGGGAGAAGCAGGCCTCCCGCCGAGCAGGGAGCCCGATGCGGGGCTCGATCCCAGGACCCTGAGATCACGACCCGAGCCGAAGGCAGACGCCTAACGACTGAGCCACCCAGGTGCCCCTGCTGAGGCTGTTTTCAACGTCTCGACAGGACCTGATGTTATTCCATGAAAGGGTGGCCTTCAAAACCTCTTCCCCCTGGTTTGTCTTGTAATGATCCTTTGCCCGGGATGACTGTGTTTGGCTTTTCAAAGTGCTTCAGCAGTTATGATTTACTTTGGGCTTCTTGAGAACTTTGACAACGGTGGGGCTCTGGGGCCAGTGAGGATACTGAGGCATGGGGAGGTTAGGAGAGAATCACAGAGAGTCACACACTGAGTCACGTCACAAAATGAGTACCGAGAAAAAAAAAGCTTTTAGGCCAGAGGCTTTCAAACTTTTTCGAATAGCAAGTGACAGTAAGAAGACAATTGTATGCATGACTCGGGAGTTGGATCTACCAGTCAAAAGATGGGCTTCAGGATATAATCCTTTCTCTCAGTACTTGAAAAATTCTCTGTTTCCCACTTACTCATTTCTATTTCTTTCTTTAATTGTTATTGTAACAATAATAATCTTTATGTTTAGTTTACAATGAATTAGTGGGTCACAGTCTATGGTTTGGAAGTCACTGTTCAGAAACTTCTTACACGGCTGTGTCCTGCCTTTTTCTAAATCAGAAATTGAGATATGCTTCTCCGAGTTCCCAACCCACAGGTGAGTGCCAAGTGGGGTTCTCCTGTCGTGGGCTTCTGGCTCTGTAGCAAGCCCCGCAAGACAGTGTTTCTGTCCTGAGAGTCAAGCCTTCCACTGGAGACGGCTCATGACCCTCCCGGCTTTGAACACACCATCAAGTCCTAATAAATAATGAATACTAATGACAATATCAGGACACCTATTTGCATTGTACTCCCAATAAAGTCAGAAGGAGAACAGGGGCTGCTCCCTAAAAATGGCATATGGCTCTCTAAATAAAGGGCTTTAATGCATTTTATATTTAAACTATAAGGCCATGGGCTCAAGCCCAAATTGAGATGGACTCTGCTCCTTAAGTACATTCTGGAAAAGTCACTGAAATATTTATCCATCTATCTGGGTTCAGTGTCTCTAAAGCAGCTCCTTTCCTTGCACCACACATCTAGAGTGGACCTGTTTGCAAGCCCCCCTTGAACTAGGCAGGGGCTACCTGTCAGAAGCAAAGGCTGTCCTTTCAGAAAGTCATTGTCTAGGAAACTTCTTGCAGGAGCACTACGAAGAACAACATTGTTTCTAACACAAACACACACAATTCAGAGACTGATTTCTGTCTGCACCTGGTCAAACTCTTCCTTTCTGTGCTCTATCTCAATGAGGCCACATTGTTTAACCCATGAAGCCTAAGGGGATCAGAGTTCCAAACTTAATAGGATTATTAAGAGGATTATCTGTGATAATGCAGGAGAAGCCCACACCACAGGCCTCTACCTAGAAGTAGCTCGCTCATTGTTAGAGACCATTATTATTTGTCCGCTAACACTTGCTAAGTCATCAGAACCGAATTAGCACTAATAAGGCTTTCCCTTTTGATGAGTCAATTCCACGGCTTTCCCTGTTCTCGTAGGCTAGGATCGCTCAGTGGGTCCCCCAGAGGTCAAACCACCTCGTCTCTTGACTTCAGGTAGATGAACCCCCAGAGCTGTTAAAGCCTAGCATAGCCAAAATGCTGACTTAGAGCGCAAGTCACAAGGGCCTCTCTTCCTTCTGTTCAAAGTGAAATAAACAGACCTCCCGCAGAGAGAAGGTTCTTGTTCGCAGGTGGCTGCTGAGGCATTATTTGGGGTATACATACTTTGGAATTCAACGTGCCAAAATCTTAAAAATATTTTGAAGGAGAAGGTATTTTTTTATAGAAGTTTTTATTTTTTTTAACCCGGGGTGGGAGGGGGGCAGCGTTATTTGATAAGCTTCGGGTGATCTAGCAGTTTCTAGATACTTAGCCACTTCGCTTTTTTAGTTCCAGATATCTCGAGCTTAGTAAAAACCAAGAGAACATTCCACCTGTGTGATTGCTGCTTCAGGATAACTTCTCGGTTGTACCTGAATGTGCATCTAATTTTACTCATAAGAATTCTAGGACACTTTTATATATAAAGACTAGTAACAGAATAACATTCTCATTAAGGAAATTTTTCTTCTGTTGCTTTACCTTCAAGGCAGTATCTATCATGTCTTCACTAAAGAAATGTCTTGTGGGGGGGAAGTATGATTAATCAAACCTTCATTTTTTTCATTATCAGGGGAAAAAATACACAAAAGTGAAATTAAGTTTCCATGTAACTTTATTTCCTTCTCATTCCTAGTATCCAAAGGGTTAACCAGAGGTCTTAATCCATTTCCACTCTAATTGGGAAGGGGGGAGGGTGTGGAAATCATTTCAGGAACGAAATGAAAATTGCTAGCTTCTATGTGCCTGAGGCAAAAAGAGAAGAAATGAAATCTCCTGTGGGCTTGGCTAGTGAGGGGGAAGAAAGCTACATCTTGCACTTTGCTTCATGCCCTTGTTGCATTTGCTACCGTTAAATCATGATCTCCAGAACAGTGTGGCACTCAGGAGAAGGGGTCTGCCCAGGTGGCTTAGACAGGGCCCACCGGGCCATTTCTGAGCAGCGTCTGTCCTTCGTTCAGCTCACCCTAGAGCCAGCTCCCTTTGACCACTCAGCCCCGTGTGTGCTGACAAAAAGTGGAGCCCCTACTGGAATGTTTGCTAAAGTTTTCTTCTTTCCTCCTTAGAAGCCCTCTTCATCATGTAGTGTCTCCAGCAAAAGAGTTCTTGGCTAAACAAATCTTTTCTACTTTATTAGTGGTAAGGAAATACATTTGATCTGGGATCTGCTTCTCTAAAAAGTAAGATGCTCCCTAAATCGAGAACTTGACCATTACAGAACATCTAAAATTCAATGCTTTTTAAAAACTCGAGTCCACATTTCTTTAAATACTTTCTGCATGACCTTTTTCAAAACTTACCCTAGAATGTTGTATTAACCACTAATGCTTTGAAATTCTCCTAAAGAGGCGTATCTTCATATGCATTTGAATTGCTTATGGTAACTAGAGAAGCAGGAAAAACGGAAGCACTTTATAGTCACTAAACATCAGCGCACTCACTGGTCCGGAGTTCAACTAGAAATGAACTAGAGTTCATTTGGGGGCTCATTTGTCATCATGATAGACCAGCCATTGTTCCTTTTCTCCTTGTATTTAAAAAAAAACTACCTTCTCTGCAAAAAATGTGTGATAAAAAGTCTCCAAGTGTTGGGGCGCCTGGTGGCTCAGCCGGTTAAGCATCAGACTCTTGGTTTCAGCTCAGGTCCTGATATCAGGGTTGTGAGATCCAGCCCCACGTCTGGCTCCGAGCTGGGTGTGGAACTTAATAAAGATTCTCTCTCTCCCTCCCTCTGTCCCTCCCCCTGCTCTCGTTCTCTCACTCTCTAAAAAAAAGAAAGAAAGAAAGAAAAAGAAGTATGAAAGAATAAATCTTCAAGTGATGTTTGTATGCTTAATCATTTTTAATAATTTTTGGACGTTAGAAATTAGCAAACAGATGTTCATTTTTCGGATGTTTTGGTTTCATTTTGTTAAAAATAATTTTGGCCCTTCCCCTCTACCTTTCAAGAACAGGGGACCTCTACATTCCAAAAAAAAAAAAAAAAAAGTAGCAAAATCTGCTTTGATTTTTTTTGAAAAATAGATTTAAATCATAGCATTTTTCCAAGCAAGCACAAAACAATCATATCAAAAAGTTTAAATCTTACTTAGCCACTTTTTGATTGAGAAATAAACAATGAGGTCCCATAAGAAATCTCCACAAAAGTTTTTAATATCCTCTTTCATCGTGTGTCTGGTACACTATTCATAAAAATGTGATTATTACTAGAACATAGTAGTATAATATTTATGTAACCTGAAAATATGTAACCAACCATTACAATGCAGATCTTAGGATTTTTATAAGACAGAAAATGTAATTATGTAATTAGAGAATTGAACGATCTCTTCTATTATTGCTTTTTTTTTTTTTAACTGTTTTTTACTTCATACTACAAGGTGAAATTTTCAGGCTTTTGTGGAGCATGGTAATTCCATGGCCCCACAACAAAACAGAGCACTGATAGTATGAGACCACTGTTTCATATAAAATTCTGTTTTTCTACATCTACAGATAGCAGGACTAACACGAGAGGATCTGCCTTCTTATCGGGGTGCGTGGAGAACACTCTAAGACCAACATTTGGCAATTTATTATTTAATTGATCAATATAGATATCTCTGCAATTCCTCATAGAGACCTATACTTCTTTTTTTTTTTTAAAGATTTTATTTATTTATTTGACAGAGAGACACGCAGCGAGAGAGGGAACACAAGCAGGAGGAGTGGGAGAGGGAGAAGCAGGCTTCCGCGGAGCAGGGAGCCCGACGCAGGGCTCGATCCCAGGACCCTGGGATCATGACCTGAGCCGAAGGCAGACGCTTAACGACTGAGCCACCCAGGCGCCCCCCAAAGTAGATTTTTATGGGTGGAGTGAAAAGGTCTCACCCACAGAGGTTTCTTTATTTTTTTTTTTTAAGATTTTATTTATTTATTTGACAGAGAGAGACACAGCGAGAGAGGGAACACAAGCAGGCGGAGTGGGAGAGGGAGAAGCAGGCTTCCGGCTGAGCAGGGAGCCCGACGCGGGGCTCGATCCCAGGACCCTGGGATCATGACCTGAGCCGAAGGCAGACGCTTAACGACTGAGCCACCCAGGCGCCCCGAGACCTATACTTCTTACTCCCACTTGATTCTTGAGCAGATTCCCGTGTCTGGGACAGACGGTTGATTCAGCACCCAAGATTTATCTCGAGCTTCTACAATCCCTCTCTAATGATTTCTGCTACATTTGCGGGAAATTTCTCTACCATCTGTGGGGGACCACAGATAGGACAATTGTGTTAAGTTGATTCTGGGTTCCCCTTTTCCCTCCTTCCCCTCCCCATTCGAAATCCAAGTTCACTCCAGCCATGCGCTGACCTAGGTCGGCGCCCAACCAGGTCAATCTCTCACAAGTGCAAATGGCACCTATGTGTAAATGTTCATGGTGCTGATGATTGTGTAGGCAAGAAAACTGAGGCTGGGCCGAGGTAGGTATCTAAGTGGCCCGGGGCCGTCTGGCTAGTAGCTCCCTGAAGCCTCCTTCCAGGTGTGCCCCTACCGCTGAGACATAAGTTGGGTGCTCCTGCATCAGACATACTAGGGGTTATGCTGGCTGCATGAACCACGCCATCGTCCATTCAATCATGCCATCAACAACTTCAAAACTTAACTTCTGCTGTTGCAAGGGAAGTGAACGTCTTCCCCGCCATCATCCCATCATTTGAAGATATATGTGTTATATATATACTTGGCTGCCCCGTTACCCACCATGGTCTACATTTAACATCACGTGGGCCCCCTCACTGCTCTATCAGCTCACAAGGGGTCATTGGGCTCATTTTATCAAACTGACCTACACTTCCTCCCCAGCCCTCCTTCCTACATCTAACAGTTCAAGAACTGGTTAAATGGACACACCTAGTTATTTTTAAACATACATGTTGCATAGGGGAGAAAAATCATACCTTCCTATTTCATAATTCCCCCAGTGAGAGAGGAGAGATAAATCATATACACAAAGAATAAAATAAACTGTTTCCCTGGGGGAGGAGAGTTCACTGCAGAATGACGCGGGGTACAAGGCACGAGGCTCCTGTGTATTCAGTCTGACATTTTTTACTCGACTTTAGTAAAATTGTGTGTTGTTTCTCATCCACTGTGGCAGGAATGGTTTAAATATTTTAACTGAATTTTAGCCTAAAGTAAAGCAGACTTAGAAGTCATAACTGTTTTATAGGCTCGATTTCTATCATCCACCAGAAAGGTTTACTGCTATAACATTCCCTAGTGAGGGGACTCAGAACCATGGGAAAACACATAAACTCACCTCCCCATTCAGTAGATTCTGAGATACTTCTTGATGCTTGGGTGCTTTCCCTCAGTGCTTGGATAAAGGGATATCATTCAAAGAGGAGATCAGTTTCATGCACAGAGTGGTTTTTCAGCCTTTCACTGAAAACCGCCTTCTGCCCATGGCTAATGAGCCAAAGAAAATGTGGAGAAGATCTGCATCCCTTCTAAGTCTCCACACATCAGCCTCTTGACCTCTGTGCTCAACCCACAAGACCAAGGGGTAGAACCCAGGTACATTTGCCCTAAAGAGATGCTTGCACCTTCAGAGGTTCCCAGCAGCCCCTGAGGATCAATGCAGGGAGGTAGAGCCAGTGGTTTCTATAACATCTGGCCCCATATCTTCTCCTTTGTTATTTTTTCTGAGCACTGGAGGACAGAGAGGTGGATCCACTCCATAACTTAGACCAACAGCTGCCTCACCAGTTTGAACTATTAATGTATTTTAACTGGAAGATTGTCAGCAAATTGACATATTGAGTGATTCTTTGAAAAAAAAATGCTATCTTTCAAAATAAGCCTGTTTATACGAAATGCTATTGGAGAATGAGTATCATTTGGTCACTTTGCCATTCTATTTTAAAATCACGGCCTATTGGGGCGCCTGGGTGGCTCAGTTGGTTAAGCGACTGCCTTCGGTCAGGTCATGATCCTGGAGTCCTGGGATCGAGTCCCGCATCGGGCTCCCTGCTCAGCAGGGAGTCTGCTTCTCCCTCTGACCCTCTCATGTGCTCTCTCTCATTCTCTCTCTCTCAAATAAATAAATAAAATCTTTAAAAATAATAATAATAAAATAAAATAAAATAAAATCACGGCCTATTAAAAATAAAACTTCTTGTTCTAATCCGTGCTGCTTACGTGAAATTCATAGAAAACCAACTTTGTTGTAAAAGAAAGAGATAAGAGATGCTTCGGTAATCGTCTTTCAGAGCTCATGGAAGCCCAAGCACTACTGTATAGGCTGAGCCATCAGGGGCTGGTAGATATTAAGTGCAAGTGAACGATGCGTGAGGTGGATCTGTTGCTCCTTCGTGGCTGTGAAGCTGTAGTAGTGCTGTTGACCGTGGTGAGTGGCTTTTGTGGTTCAGTGGCTGTCGTGGTGTGTGTGTCCTCCTGCCTCTTCATCAGTCCAGTGATACTGTAACGCGAATTCCGAACTTCGCTTCAGGACAGCCCAGAGGGAACGTATGCGTCAGGAAAGATGCATTATTTAATGGCCTTCCCCGATAGCAAGGTTAAAAACAGGGCTCACTCAAGCACTAGTCCAACAGTAGCAAAATTGCTATGTGGAGGGAATTGTTGTCTTGAGGGGTCACTCTAGAACTGTGCTGTCCAAAACAGAAGCCACTAGCCACAGGCGACTCTTGAGGGCTTGAAACGTGGCCAGACTGAATTGAGATGTGCTATCAATGTAGAATACACACAGGACTTTGAAGGCTTAGTGCAAAAAAAAAAAAAAAAGAAGAAGAAAGAAAGAAAGAATGTAAAAATACATCAATGACTTTTATATTGATTACATGTTGGAATGAAAATGTTTGAGAGGGGCGCCTGGGTGGCTCAGTTGGTTAAGCGACTGCCTTCAGCTCAGGTCATGATCCTGGAGTCCCTGGATCGAGTCCCGCATCGGGCTCCCTGCTTGGCAGGGAGTCTGCTTCTCCCTCTGACCCTCCCCCCTCTCATGTGCTCTCTCTCATTCTCTCTGTCTCAAATAAATAAATAAAATCTTTAAAAAAAAAAAAAAAGAAAATGTTTGAGATATACTGAGTGAAATAAAATATATTATTAAAATTAATTTCACCCATTTCTCTTTACTTTTTTAATGTGGCTCCTAGAAAATTTTAAGTTAGGTAGATGCAGCACATTATATTTCTATTGGGCAGTGCTGTTCCAGAATGAGAAAGAACACCCACACAGTTTGAACGAAACTTGTCAGGATCTAGTAAAGAAACTTGACTAGTGATAGGATAATGATATGAACCACCTTGCAACCTGGTTTTGCTGGCTGGTCACAGCTGGGCGCTCCAGAGGCAAACTGCATGGGTTGAAATTGGGCCAATTACTAAATCTCTGTTTCTTCACTGGTAAAGTGAAGGGAAGAATGATGGGTCATTTGTTGCCAGAGGGTTAAAAGGAAGAATACATGTAAAGCATTTGGGGTAAGGTCTGTTAGAGGATGCACTGATAAAAGGAAATTCTATTATCACAGTTGTCTTAGTCGGCTCACGCTGCTCTCACAAAATCCCATAGGTGGGGTGGCATCAACAATGGAAATTTATATCTCACAGTTCTGGGGCTGAAAGTCCAAGATCAGGGTGCCCGGCACGACCGTGTTCTGATAACAGCCCTCTTCCTGGCTTGCGGATGTCTGACTTCTCACAGAGTGCCCACATGAGGGGGAGAGAGAAAGCTCTCTGATCTCTTCTCATAAGAGCACTAATCCCATCATGAGAACCCCGCCTTTGTGACTTCATCTAAACATAATTACCACCCAAAGGCCACACCTAATACCTTCACATGGGGGGTTAGGGCTTCACCATATGAATATGGGGTGGTGGGGGGACGTAAACATTCAGTCCATAACAATAGTTCAAAAAGCCAAATCAGAAATAGCTTTGATGTCAATTTGCACTTGGCGATGTTGTTTAACAAAACCTTTTAGACAGTGCAAGCTCTTGTGTGCTCATGTGTGCTGGGCACAATGTTTGCTGGATACTGAGCAGGTGCTCTTGCCTTCTCTGAGTGTGGTCCTTCAACCAAGCGGCATTGAGAATTTGCTGGAAAGGCAGGATCTCAGGCCCCACCCAAACCTATTGAATCAGAATCTGCACTCAACCAGATCCCAAGGGGCTTCCAAAACACATTTGGTTTATGGTTTATGCAGTGCTGTCTAGAGATTCACGAAGGAGGAAGCAGCCTCACCAGCAAGGTGTTCGAAATCTAGTGGTTATGTGTTTGCGTGGGGGTGAGGGTGAATCAGAAGACAATAAGACAATTATACAGTTGACATTAAGGGAGCCCAATAAAAGATATCCTTGCTCCCCAGTGATCCAGAACCAATTGTGGAGCAGACAAAGTAGTCAGGCAGGCAGGGATTAAAATATCAGCTTTGGGCACCTGGGTGGCTCAGATGGTTAAGCTTCTGCCTTCGGCTCAGGTCATGATCCCAGGGTCCTGGGATCGAGTCCCACATCAGGCTCCCTGCTGAGTAGGGAGCCTGCTTCTCCCTCTGCCTCTCTCTTGCTCTCTCTCTCTGTGTCTCATGAATAAATAAATAAAATCTTTAAAAAAAATAAAATAAAATATCAGCTTTATCACCAAGGATTTGGGGAGCCCATGGCTCAGAACATGGCTTCTTGCCATAGAATCCCACAAAAAGAGACTTACTCATTAGCACACAGGCAGTGTTTCCCCAAAACAAAAAGGGGAGGGGAAAGGCATGCTCAGAGTACTAATTTTCTATTGCTGCCACACAACCAAATTACCACAAATTTAGCAACTTACACCACATCCACTTATTAGCTCATAGCTCTGTGGGTCAGAAGTCCAGTTGGGCTTGAGCGAGTTCCCAGCTCAGACAAAAGGCCAAAAACCAAGGTGTTGGCCAGGCTGAGCTCTTATCTGGAGGCTTTGGGGGGAAATGCACTTCCAGGCTTCTGCAGGTTATTGGCAGAATGCAGTTCCTTAGGACTGCAAGATAGGGTCCTGTTTCCATGCTAGTTGTAGCCAGGGGTCACCTATGGGGACTGCTCTCCATTCTTGCACATGGCTCCCTCCACCATCCAACCAACAATCAGATCACATCAGATCAGATCACATCAGATCACATCAGATCACATCACATCAGATCCTTCTCTACCTCATTTCTGCTCCAGCCTGGGGAAACTCTGCTTTTAAAGATCTCATGTGATTAGATGAGGCCACCAGGATAATTGTTCTTTTGGTTGACTCTGAGCCAACTGATCAGTGACGTTCATCACATTAGAAAAATTCCTTTTGCCACATAACATGGCCAGGTCATGACACCTCATCCTATTCATGGTCCTACAGATTAGGGTGGGAAGTCTTGGGGGTCCATTTTAGGATTCTGCCTACTATGCCTGGTTTCTATTCCCAAAGCTACTAAGCAAGCAATTTAGTCTTTCATGGTGGAGGATGAATGAGACTGTGACAAGAGGCCAAGAGGTTTACACCAAAGAATGTCACTCCACATAGAAACCTGAAATCATTGCTTCCCTCTTACCCACCTCACTCCTCAATGTATTCAAATAGCTATAACACAAAGTAAAATATAGTTCAAGGGTCCCTCAGAGGGCATGGAAAACATGAGGAAGCATATGTTTGGTCCTTGAGAGAAAATTTCACCTGAGGCACAGGGATCTGAGGCCCCCCCGCCAAGATGGTGATGGAAGGTAGCCCTTAATCCTTCAGGACAGTGCAGAAGATCTTGCTCTGAAGTTAGGGCACATAGGGGATGCATTCTGTGACAGAGTCTGCAGAGCAGTGGTATGGGAGATCCATCTGGAAGTACTATATGAAATTAATAGCAGCTCCTTTGTGGGAGACCTTTGCAGGAGATTTGGTGAAAGGTCATGAGAACCTGAACCAGAATGGTGGCAACAGGGATAGAAAAGGGGGATAAATTATAACAAAGAAACCAGAAAGAGGACTTGGCAGCAGATTGGATGAGGTCAAAGATACATCCGTGGATCCAACTTTGGAAACGGGGAGGATGATGGTGCAATGGGCAAAGCAAGAAGAGCTAGGTTGGGGTGGGAGCTGATGAGTCTGACCTTCAATAAAATGCACATGACTAATGTTAATTTTCTCATGTGTCTTCCATCTTCAACACACATACACACACACACATACACACACACACACACACACATCTCAACTTTGAGCTTTCCCTTTCCTGGCCACCCCACCTTTTCCCTCCCTCCTCTACCGAGCACCTACCACCCCCTCCCTATATCCATTTGCTGCCCCCCATCCTCTGCTCCACTGAATGTCTTCTAACAAAGGTTACCATGGCTCCCCTAGAGACAAATCCAATGTAATTGTTTCAGTCCTCATCCCCATGGCCCCTCCTTGGCCTTGGCCTTTGAGACATGCCTTTCCTCTCAAAATTCCCCTCCTCTTTTATTTTAAAGACTTTCTTTTAAAGACTGTAGTCTCTCCTCTTTCTTTTCCTAGCTCAATCTCCTTGGTGGTTCCATCTTTTTCTAATCAACCTCTTAGATGTTGATGATCTCAGACTCTCTCAATGCTCCCTTCTCCCCAGACACAGTCTCTGTATGATGTGAAGCCACCGTAGATCTGTGAGGACCTCTGCCCTCAATTCCTGGCTGTTTTCCCCACCAGCACCTACAGCTCAGTTCTGTTCATCCAAAGCCAGATTCTCCTGTCTACCTCCAAGTCCCTCCTCTTCTGGTCTTCTCTACTGCCGGTAATGGCGCCTGGGCCAGAAGCAGGGGAGACTCCTCTCTCCGCCCACCACCGCCCTCTTTTCCATCTCCATTGTTCCACCTTGATGCAGATGTTCACAGTTCCTTGTGTGACAACCGCAGTAGCTCTTCCGCTCCTCATCTCTACCCCCTCCTACTCACCTACCCACCTCTGACAGATTTACTTCCCTCAAACAGGTATTAATCATGTTCCCAGATTTCAAGGCTCTGATAGAACCCACTGCCCTCATGCTGAAGTGCAAATTTATTCACGTTTGTAAGCTGCTTATGACCTGTGTTCACGTCTGCCAGCCTTGTGTCTTTGGTGAGCACCGTGATCCCGAACTGACACGGGGCTCTGTTTCACAAATTCACGTCTTTTCCCACTGATCCTTCGGCCAGGAGTGCCTTCTCCCCTGTGCCCTCCCACCTCCCTAAACCCTTCCTCCAGCCCTGCCAACCACCTGGTAAAAACCTACCCAGCCTCCAGGAGTCACATCAAGTATCACCTCTACTCTGAAAGAAGGCCTTCCCGAGGCCACCAGGTGGTACGCCATTTTCTTTTTCCTGTATCTCCTCCCACCATCTTCCTGGAGCCATGACACTCCATTGCTCTCCTCTATTTGTGCTTTGTTACCAACTAGCCTAGCACTCTGCCTGGCACATAGAAAGCTTTACAGAAATGCTGAGGGAAGGAGATCACATACTTCATATCTGGGAAAGTCCCAAAGATGTCACTTTGAATGAGTGGAAGCAGGAAAGGACTAGAAAGCCATTTAATATTTATTAAGACTTTAAAAGCTAAACGGATCTTGACCGGCTCCTCAAACTCTGTGGATGGCCAGAAATAACTTCAGACTGTGACTCCTAAACATTTGAGATTTGCAATGTAAAGAATTGCAGGGATAGTGTCTAATGGAGACAATGAGACAGGGGAGGATCAAATTGACAGATGAGATCATAGCTTAATTTTTCAGAGCTCTACCAAGGATACCCATGAAAATACATAGTTGTGGCCAGAAAGAAACATAGCTCATCATGCATTCAGACCCACTGAATGCATGTGTGCGTGTGTGTGTGCACGCGCGCTTGCAGAGTGGAGTGACTTTGTTGAGTGTGAGGGTTTAGGGATGGTAATGGTGTTGTGGTGAGGATTCGTGGTGCGGTTGCGGCAAGGTATATAAAAGCATTTTGGCCATTACCTGGCACTTAGTAGCATTCCATGAGAGGAAGGGAGAGAGAAAGAAAGGCATGGAGGGAGAGAGCTGGAGCGTAAGTTAGCCAAACTGAGCTCTTGCTGCCATGAACACCCAAGGCGTCTCCTCTCTTGCAGTCTAGGTTCTAGCACCTTTAACAACTTCTCGGGCAAATGACTGCAAACCTCCACAGGGGCCACCTCACCTGCAGACCCCCCCCAAGTTTAATGATGTGAGCTGTGGCCTCAAGACTACTGACACAGGACAAACTAAGGCCACTTCCAACAGACAGCATGCACCCCTTTCAAACATCACTCACTTTTGCACTTGCTTTTAGGTTAAAAAAAAAAAATCTTGGGTTTTCTCTCAGAACCACTGAAATATTAGGTGTGTAAGCAAAACATTTGCTTTTCCACTTTACTCCTCCTGTTTCTCAGCCTCTGACATGGAAAGGCTTCTCAGGGTCTCATGAGAGACTTCCCAGTGTCGGGTTCTACTGGGTCTCTTTAGTATGAATTTGGCTGTCTGGTTAGTATTACTGTTGTGGATTCCTCCCCCTGCTTATTAAAAGTGAACTTAACTAACTTCAGGGTACATTTGATATTTCTTACCTATCATTCATAATTAGTGCAAATGATTTTTCCCTGCTCTACTTTTTTTTAAATCTTTATGGAGTCATTTTATGTATATGCAAACCACAATCTTGGTCTTTTGTTTTCTTTTCTTTTGTTTTGTTTTAAGGATGCTCCTTGGAGACAGTACCTATTTAATTGCTTTAATCTTTCATCATAGGGCAGTCTTTCAGAACCCTTTATTATTTTAGTTGCTCTTTTTGCTTTGGCAAAAAATATAAGACTGAGGAGCTGTAAATCTTGTTCTCCTGCCTATTTAAACAGCGTCTGGAAATCTGAAATAATTACCTCCTTTCTTTGTTTGAAAATTTTTTTAAGATATATTAATATTGTGGAGTAAAGTTGAAAGCTTTAGGTCTGCAATTTTTGAAATGCTCAAATCCCAAGGCTTTGAAAAATGGTGTATCCTCCATGTTAATCATTCAGGGCTGAGCATTATCAATATACAAGGCTGATCTAGTAATTTCAAGATCAGAACATTGCATGTAGATATTTAAAGGAAAGAGAAGTAGCCTCCGATGACTTTGCTTAATGGTTTTACCTATAACTGTACATGCAGCAGCATACAGTAAGTGATACATATATGAATATTATATGATGGTTATTTTCAATAATAATTGATATCATCTGTTATTTCAAGAATGAGAGGTTTCAGTATAAATAATCTGCACCCTTAGCGAAGGGAAGGAGAGTAAAGCAAGCAAGGAGGAAATATTTCTAAACTGTCCTATTGGAAGTAAATTATGATAATGTTTACCTATCAGTTTGTTTCTTTCAAAAGATGTATTCAAAATTGTTTATCTTCATGGCTTTAAAAAACTTATGTTTTTCCTTCTTGCATTTCACCTCTGCTGTAACACCAATTTTCAAGTGTTTTGGCATTAAGTTAGGGTTTGGTTTTGATTTCACCTTGAATTCTGATTCACTTTTACATTTTCCAAATGTATTTCTGAAGTTCATAAATAAATCACATTGGCATCACATACAGAGCTTTAAAAAGGTGATTCTATGAAAGATAAAGATTCAGTACCAGCTAGCAATGGAAAATATTGGTTAGTCTCCCCTAAAAACATGTGCAAATGTAACAGTTCATTTGTTATTTGCTGGTTTACTGTTTTAAGCTATTTTTGTGCCAAAGCTGGACAATATGCTATAAAACTCCCCAGTGCTAAAAAGTGTGAGGGGCAATCAGCCAACAACAACAACAAAAAATAAGTGGGGGAAATTTAGTTTTTATACTTGCATGTATTACAATTAGAATGAAATTCACCAACCATCAATAAATTTGGTGTTTGCTGTCAGTATATTTATACAATCGTTTTTATTTTCCTACTTTCTGTTCTTTCAGAATGTGTACACGGAATGAATCCATCTAGAGATGTTCACGGTATGTTGGATTCCAAATTATATTTTTTATAAAATATGCACATTCATATGTGCATATACATGATTTTTACCTATGTAAATGTATAAATAACTTATGACATAAATTAGCCAAATAATTGAGGTTCTTTTTTTTTTTTTTGCTGATTCAAAACTACTTAAAAGCTGTTCTTCATATTTTAAATATCAAACCATATAAAACATTCCAATGAAACTTTAAATGATACCCTCGGTCCTGCAGAGTAGTTTACCACAGGTGTATTCTGCTGCTATTAAATGACTACATGACTCTCTGAAAAAAAAAATAGAGCTTGGCTTCTATCTGTTATAACCTAGTTTATTACCTTTGTTACAGCATGGCAATGCAAAATTTTTATGAGGGTAAAATGTTTACTAAGCACCCTAAATTTGAAAAAAAATTTAATTTAAGTAATTCCTCAGTTTGCTACTTGTGAGCTGCACCACTGTGATGTTAGAGTGAACAGTTCACCCATCAAGCACCGCATCCTATGAAAACATGCATATGGAGGAAGGATATAGTGGCAGAACAAAAGAATCCTGTCCCCAAAGTAATTAGATTTCAAAAGTAAAATAATCTCAAAGCCGCTGGTGGGCTGGGGGTGGGAGGGATGTTTAAATTCCAGTGTTGAAAACTGGATGGTGTGTATAGCATGTTATTTGCTCAGACATTAATATGTTACTCTTCACAAGAATGTTCTCCATCCTTGTGACATTGTATCAGCTGTACCAATTTGGTCCAAAAACGCTAGCAAAATACATTCTCTGGTTTTTACTTCATTGAAATGGTCCACTGAAATAGAAATGATTTTTTCTAGAAATACTACATTTTTAGAAATGTAATTTTAGCAATATGTTACTCACAGACGAGAATTTTGATTTAAGAGAATGGTTCAGATTCTAATCCTATCTTTAGGCATATTTTATTTTTGAGAGGGTTTTAAAACAGCAAAAGTGTAAAATATTTAGATATTTTCTGAGATCACTTAGTTATATATTTACCTAAAGTTGAAGAAAAACGTCAATGAGCTGTTATTTTTCCCAATGAAATGGTTATTTTTCTTCCAACTAACCAAATAGTACTTTTAAAATTCCGTATGTAAACTTACATTTCATTCCTGTTATGAGCATTATTGGAATTTCCCCCACGCAGCAAATTTGGAAAAATCCATCATATAGCATCCGCCCAACACATCGCTTCGTTGTATTTTTTTTTTTTTTTGTATTATGACAAGAGTAAATTTTAGTATTATTCCAGGAGTGAATGTGGTAATGTTTCCTTTCCTTTCTTGGAGAGGCAGAGGAAGGGAAATTCTGTATTGCCGCTAAAATGGGCGCTTTTGGTGGGAAGGAACTCTTCGTTTCGTATGCGATGTTAATGAACTTTGTACGGTCTGTAAAAAGTCTTTCAGACTAAAGGACTCCAGGTATACCTTAGCTGAGCCTCACGCTCCCTGCTTTCCGTTCATTTTAGTTCCTCGACAAGGAAGGTTGCTGCGTTTTGTTTCTGGTTTTCAAGTGTGCACCGCACACCGCAGAGCCAGCGCAGGTCCCGGGAACCCTAAATGCGCGGCGGCCGGATTGAGAATAGATCAGCAAAAGCTGTTCTTGCTCTTACCGTCCTTGTTGACGTTCACACTCGAGATTTATTGGTTGAAACTCAGCTGAGCAGCGTCCACGGTGCTGCCGTTGAAGGGCTAAACTTGGTGCATCTACTCCTGTACCTCTTTTCTAAGGAAGGGAACCTGACCCCGCCAGGGAGACCGCCGCGGCGAGTCCGCCCGGCAGCCCCTCGCTGGGTTTAGTGTTTCAAACCGCCTGAGCCCCAGAGGAGCTTTCTTCGCTGACCTTTCCGCAGGGCGAATTACCCCCAGTCCACTATCTCCCCCGAATCAGAGCCCATTTTCGCCTCTGCCGCATTCTTGGGCCCCACCCTCTACGTGCGCGGGGGTCCCTGGGGATGCACTTGGAGGCTGTCCCCAGGAGCGCTTGGTGGGCTCTTACAGCGATGTATTTGAGCAAAGGGGTTTCAGTCGCCCCAACTCGTCGCTAGGGCCGGCAGCGTCCGAGCCCGGCAGGGGGGCGGCAGACAGGGAGGCTTGGCCATTGCGCAACATTTGCAATCGCTGGGCCAAGGTGGAGAGAGGACTTTGGGGGGTCTTTACTCCTGAAATGTGGCTTCTTCAAGATCATTTTTAAGGAAAAATAAAAAGGAGTTTTCGGAGACCCCAGACCCATTAAAACAAACAAAATGCAGCTAGTTGCTGGTTGTTCCCGGGAGTGTCCCTGGTGTCCGGGAGAGGAGCGAGTGAACGGCCCACCTGGGGAGAAGCTCGGAAAGGCAGGAGGGAGCTGAGGCCGCGGGCCCGGCAACGGTGCCCCGGACGCCAGGAGCACCGATGGTGACGAGCTGGCCGACCGCGGTGTGCGTGCATAGGGGTTTCGGGAAAAGACCCTGATGCTGACGGGTCAGGACAGCGGAGACCCCCTCCGGAGGGCTCCCGCGCCACCAGCTCCGCCGCCCGGGTTAGTAGGGGAGGGACGCGGCCGATTCCAGTCGTTTCTCTCCAAACTGGAGTTGCTACAAGAGCGACCCAAAGGCCTGGGGGAGGGCCAGCAGAGTCCCGCTCCAGCGGGGGCGTTCCCGGGCTCCCGGGCCGGCAGCGAGGACGGCTGCTGCCCCCTGGCGTCCGCCTCGAGCCCGTGTCCCGCAGCGCCTCCCGCGGGGCATGCGCCAGCCTGCGGGCTGCTCCGCGCAGCCCGTGCGGCCTCTTTGCTCCTGGGGCAAGGGAAGCAGCCTGGGCGCCCGGGAAGGGCCTCCCCGGCTGGCCCGCCCTGGCTGACGCCTC
>NC_138369.1:184031948-184154888 GCF_054177405.1 Leptonychotes weddellii | reverse complement strand
GAATCCGGCGCGACGGCGGCCCCAGCACCCTAGCCGCGCGTCCGCAGCGGGGAAGGAGGCTGCGGGCGGGAGGGGCCCCCCGGGGGGGCGCGGGAGGGACACCCGCTCCCGGGAGTTGAAGTGGAGGGCTCCATGTTGGGGGTGGGCGCCCTGCCCCCGGGGTATGAGGGGTCCCACGGCGGGGGGTGGGGGCGGGGTGGGTTCCCCGGGGAGCTAGGGAGCCCCGCGGCTGGGGGCGGGGGGGGGGGAGGAACTGGCCTTGCGCGCCGGGGCGGGGCCCCTCTAAGCTCCGCGAAAATTCCCGCGGCGCCGTGGGGACCGACGCTGGGGAAGTTCCCGCCCGCGCGCAAAGCCAGGGTGGGTTCAGCACCCCCGGCTTCTCGGGCGGGCGGGGAGAGGAGCCAGCGCCGTTTCCGGGGAGCCGGAGGTGGGTGCGGGGCTCGGGCGACCTGGGCCCAGCGGTGGGCTTTCCGTGCCGCCTGCGGGGGAGCCGATGCTCCGAGAACAGGGAACCAGCCCAGCGGATGCTTTCAACTTTCTTTCCCGTAGCTTGTTCTTTGGGGTCTTTTCTGATAAGGACACTCCTTTGCTCGCCGCGAAGCACACTCAGACTGAGTGGGGCGCGCTGCATAATTAAGCCTCAGCCCAGACGCGGTGAAAAACACCAATTAAAGAAAAACCAAGAGAGAAAACTAAAAACACAAAACCATGTTGTGGAGACCGAGAACCGTCTGGCCTCATTAAATGAATCAGCGCCGCTTCTCTACTGCTGCCCACCAGGCTATGGTGCCGCGCGGAGCCGCTCTCCAGCCGGGCCCTCCGGCCCCCGCGCGGCCGAATCCCACCCACACCGGGGAAGCAGAGGCTCGGCCGTGGGTGGCCGCGCACGGCCGGGGGCCGCCCCGGGGCTCCGGCGCCGGTCCCGGGAGCCTCGCGGCGGCCGCTGCATCTCCAGGGCGCGAGGGGCGCCTCCCTCCGGCTTGGTCTCCGGGCCCGGGCCGCTCCGGGCACATTGCGCAGCCCAAGCCCTCCCTGGGCCGGCCGGCCTCCTCTCTCTCCACCTCCTCGGTCTCCAGACCGCGGCCGCCTGTGGCGCCGCTGCGCACTGCAGCCCCGGGCGGGCGGCCGCGCGACTGTGCCTGTGTGCAAAGACGCAGGGCCGCGGTCGTGCCGCACCAGGGCGGGGCCTCGGGCGAATGTGTGAGTGTGTGCGTGTGTGTGCGTGGATGCGGGTGCGCGGGGAGGCCGCGGTAGCCTCGGACTCTCCACGGGGGCTGCGTACAGTAGCGCGCGGCGGCGGCGGGGGCGCGCGGGCCAATTCCAGGAGCCCGCGGCCGCGAGCCGCGCCCTGGCTGATACCGGAAAGGCCTGTGATTGGCCGGCGGCCGCCCCTATGCAAACGAGCTGAGGGAATGGAATTCCTCAGGCCGGGCTTACAGTAAAAGCACGTTCATTTCCAGGCACTCTCATTCATAGAGCCAGCGGGCGCAGGCGGGACGGGCGCCCCGCGGCCAGACCCAGCCAGGGCACCACGCTGCCCGGCCTTGCGCCGGCAGGCACCTCTTCCTGGGACTCCTGGGGACGCCAGAAGAAAGTCAACCCTTGCTGCTTCTTCTTGACCTGCGTTGGAGCTACGATTTTTTTTTTCTTTCTCTCTTTACTTTTGAATGAACTGGTTTCTTGGCTGGACGTTTCAACTTCTTTCCTGCCTGTGAACTTTTCCCCGGTTGTTTCCTTTGACAACTGCAGGAGAAAGTGTGCTGTGCTTCGAGGCGAGCCGTGAAGTTGCGTGTGCGTGGCAGTGTGCGTGGGAGTGTGACTGCGTGTGTAATTCGAGCCACCCCGTCTGTTTCGATCTGCGCTGCGGAGCCTCCTCTCAAGGCCCGCTCCACCTGCTGCGGTTACGCGGTGATCGTAGGTATAGGCGCGCCCGGGCATTTAACCGGCCGGCGCTGGGGCGACGTTGGAGGAAGATCATCTCGCTACTGCCCAAGTAGGGCTGACTCACCGAGTCGATGTAGACAGTGGCTGGCTTCGGAAGAGTGCGTGTCTGCGTGCGTGTGACTCGGCTGCTGCTCAACTCCCACCAACCACAGGATCAGCCACAAACTTAACCAACATCCCCAAAACCGAGTTCTCAGATGTGGAGAGCTGTACTTTGAGTGTCATCGACTTGGACTTTTTTTTTTTTTTAAAGATTAGCTTTTCTTTGAAAAGCTGAATTTTCTGAACTGAGCATTTCGCCAGAATTTATTAAGAGAACATGACAAGTATTTCTAGCCCAGCCCTTCTTCAACTACTGAAGCTTATTTTCAAGGCTACTTAAAAAAAAAAATCAGCAGCGAACATTAATGGATTTCTGTTGTGTTTAAATTCTCTACAGATTGAATTGTAAATATTTTATGAAGTAGAGCATATGTATATATTTATATATACGTGCACATACATTAGTAGCATGACCTTTGGAAGTCGCAGTTCTTGCTTTTGAGGACCGAAGCCAGTTTTGCATGATGAAAGTGGCTCTGTGTATGGAAGACACTCGTATATTTTGTGTTGTACTGGGACTTTAGACAAAACTCACCTAAAAAAAAAAAAAAAAAAAAAAAACAGGCGATTTACTACTGGAACTTCCAAATTATGTATTTGCTGGTCCTTTTGCTCTCTGTATAAATATTTTAGGAAGTGTATGGGAATTTTGCCTCCGGGAATTTTTTTTTTTTTTTTAACAGCCAAAAACTGAAGTTAAACTCTCAAAGCAAGACTCAGAAGACAGTCTCCCTCGGCATTTGACTTTGGATTCTAGTCGCCCAATTTTTAAAGCATTAAGCGGTCGGTTGCTAGGAGCCCTGCCGGGTCTGAGGCTGACCGGCATCACAGAACTTTCCCCCTCCTGGACTGTTAGTAACTTAGTCTCCCACCTCCCCCCAGTCCCCCTCCCCCCGCGCAGCAATAAAGGCCCCTGAACTTGTATGTTGGTCTCCCTGGAGCTACTCGCCGAAGATCCGCGCCCCTGTCGCCGTCTGGTAGGAGCTGTTTGCAGGGTCCTAACTCAATCGGCTTGTTGTGATGCGTATCCCCGTAGATGCCAGCACGAGCCGCCGCTTCACGCCGCCTTCCACCGCGCTGAGCCCGGGCAAGATGAGCGAGGCGCTGCCGCTGGGCGCCCCGGACGCCGGCGCCGCCCTGGCCGGCAAGCTGAGGAGCGGCGACCGCAGCATGGTGGAGGTGCTGGCCGACCACCCCGGCGAGCTGGTGCGCACCGACAGCCCCAACTTCCTCTGCTCCGTGCTGCCCACGCACTGGCGCTGCAACAAGACCCTGCCCATCGCTTTCAAGGTACTCGGCCCGGAGCGGGTGGCGGGAGGACGGGAGGACGGGAGGACCGGCGGAGGCCGGCGGAGGCCGGCGGAGGCCGGGGGCGATCCGGGAGGGCAGCGGCCAGGCGGGCGGGGCCGGGTTCTAGAAAGGGGCCGGCGCTGCCCCCCGCGGCCCCTGGTCCATCCTCCTGCTTTCGGGACACGGGGGATGCTGGGTTGCCCTGGCGATCCTCGGTGTGTGTGTGCGGGGGGGACCCGCAGGGGCTGCCTCTAGGGAGGACTGAAAACAATCTGGATGACCCCAGAGAGGTCCACTGAGGGCCGGTTGGGAGCTCCCCGACAGAGGTCCTTAGCTTTGCTACAAAGTAGAAAAAGTTATAAGCCAGCTCCGGCAAGCCTGTCTGCTCCCATGCTTCCCCCACCCCCCCCCAGCCCCCACCCCCGAACTTGACACCCAAGCCATTCTGCCTCCCTCCGATGGAGGCATCAGGAAATAAAGATACTTTTATACTTTCGGGTCAGTGAAAATAAACTGACAAGGAAAACTGTCAGGGTTTCCTACCCCCACCCCCTCTTTAACAGTCCCATCGAAATTAGCATGTCTAAAGTCCACGGAGGGCGTAGTTAACTTTGCAAAAGTTTTCTGAAGAGTTTTTGCAGCTTCTAGTCTGCTCCTGCCAGAAGCCGCAAGTAGCGAATCCTGTTTCTTTTCCTGGAACCCTCCTGAACCTTATCTCTGGCTCACCTGGATTAAGCCCGGGGCCTGGAAGGGTGACAAGCCTGTCTTCTGCGAGTCGGGGTCTAACCCGCTCACAGCATTTTTGTCTGAGGAGGCGGGTGGAGTGGATCCCGCAACTTCAGATGAACAGCTCAAGGGGTCTTCGTTCACTTGAGCCCCTAATCTTTCCCTAGCTTTGAGCCTCCTTTAAAACCCTTGGCCTTCAACGGGGATATAGAAACAACGCTCGGCGTTTTAAAAAACCACCGCCTCCCCCACCCCCCTCGCACACACCCTGGTCCCAAAGAGTAGAAATTTAATTTCGGCGGTGGGGATTCTATTCTTCTGTCTTGAGGGGGTTTAGGAAGGGGCAACTTGTTAGTACAATCTGTAGTCATTTCCTGTTCATTGAAAGGACTGAGAAAGGCAGGTGGAGGGGGGAGCTGTAAAGATCAGCTACTCTTTCTTTTTAAGGTAATTGTGCCCTCTAAGGGGAGATTAATTTAATATAAGCTTTTTTAATGGTTCCAGGCCTTTACTGGATCTTGATCTAGTTACAATGGACAGTGTTCGCTTTTTTATAAAGTACTGTGGGAGTTCTTTAATTTTAGGCCTTATGCATCTTCCGAACTTACATTATGATTCCTAGAACAAAACAAAATGTGTCATTGGCTGTGTCTCTAGAAGCCCCTCACTGTTCTGAAAGCAGAAGGTTTTGAGGGGGAGGGAATGAGGAATGGGTTGAGCAGCCCAGCTGGACTCTTTCCCTGCTGTCCTTCATCTCTGTAGATTTGGGTTGGGAGTCCATTTCAATTTTAAATCGTTCTAATCTCTTTACCTAAACAGGCTCCTCTAACTAAAGGATAGGACTGAGTCCCCTCAGTGACAGGGGACTAGACAGGGCTCGGCCCTGGGGCCACTTTCAGATAAGAACAGAGGCAGGAGACAGGCTGATAATCATAATCGGCCAAAGGGTCATTTAAACCCGGTGCCCCTGACACACCAATGGAGTGGGTTCCAAGAGATCTGTGGCTTCCTTTGGGGGTAAATCAGGATCTCTCCTGGATGTCCCCTCCTCTGCCAGGAACCAACGCCCAAACATATCAAAACACTGAGTGATTAATAATCTTCAGGAGGTGAAGTGATGGAGTTTCTCAAGCCACCCCAAGAAAAGCATTATTTTTTTCCAAAAGACTGAAAAAAATCATATAACTTGCTTTTCTGAGCCATCAGGGAATTTTTTTTCAGTAGAAATCTTAGTAACCAAAGAGATTTCTTTTTCAAAATGATTTTTGACAATGCACTTAAAAAAAAAAAAATCGAATTTGTTTTACTGAGTAAGAGTTTGTTGTCTCCTAAATGACCAAAGCATAGTTCTCTTGAAAAAAGTTCAAGTGGGTCTTGAGAACATAGGGGGGAAAGGGAAGGACAGCGGAGAAATGAGGCCACTTGAGTAATATCTGTCACCACTCCGTCCCCATCAAGAGAGGCCTCTTCCTGAAGGAAGCCTGCTCCCTGCACCAACTGAAGGAGCTGACAGAATTTTCAGTGAGGGAACGAACCCAAAGGTTAGGCAGAAAAGCAAGTTAGCCTTCAAAACATGACTGTGCCCAGGTTGATTGCTTCCGTAACCCTGGCCCCACTCCTCACTTAGCCACCTACCCGCCTCCCAAACAGTTTCTACAGAAATTATGACTTCAAAATGTGGATTTCAAATAAGCCCAATCTTTTTAAGTAGTTAATCAGTAAAAATGGTTATATTCCCTGTAATAAGGAGGAGAAAATGTGAAACAGTGATAAAATCTGATGATATGGTTGAACAGAGCATTTAAGTGATTCTTTCCTAGTCTCTGAAATCCTGTGTGTAAATCCCCTGCTTGAATCTTTGAAACTAAATGGAGACTTCAAATTATGAATTTTCCTTCAAATAGATTAAAATCTTCCTATTTGCTTATCCTGGACCCCAAAATATACCCCGCCTTCATTTTTCCCATGGAACACCTTTATTTTTGTAGCGTAGAAAAGAGACCTATTTTACTACTGGGAAAATCTTAAATTTGCTACGTGTTACCCACCATTTCCAGAAGCAACCTAAAGAGCTATGTAGATGACTTAGAACATATATATATATTTTTTAAATACTGCAATATTACAGTTTGTTTAGGCCCCCGTACACCAGGGTCCAAAGGCATAAACATGCCATCAGCAAGTTCAGAGGTTTCAGATGCTAATAGTCATATTCTTTCCATAAGAAAGCAGTAAGTAGTGTTTCTATCGGCAAGATTCAGTCCCTAGGTATGCATTAAATGTCATCTTGGCTGAATTCTGGGTTCCACTCCACAGCTTTCTTTGAAACTCTGGAAAATTAAAGCATTTAAAATAAATGAATTGTAACTGTAATTTCAACCTAATTAGAGTTGTTTGAAATGCCATTTTGAACTGGGAACAGGCTAGCCAATAGCAGTGTGAGGAGACCCATGCAGTACATAGGAGGGTTGATGTTTTGCCCAACTTCCTGATACTTTAAAAACAGAGAAGTAAAACAAAATATGAGATATCCTTTGGCCAGCAAGTCCCTTCTTGTCTGTTTGGTCTGTGTTAAAATGTAAATGTTTGTGTTTCCTTACCTATTGTTTATAGCTTTTCATTCCAGTTCCTTCTTTTTTTTCTGTTTGAAGTTAGATTTTTTTTATGCTCTTCTCATTGTCTATCAGTGGGACAATCTGTATCAAATTAGCAGACATGTTAGTTTTAATTTTTTTAATTTTTTAATCTATTCTAAGTGTGCTTGTTAACAATTAGATGATATATACGCTATTAGTGTAATTTAATATTCTTCCCTTTCTTCCCTGCCAAAAAAAAAAGAAAAGAAAAAAAATCCCTGGGAGATCAATAAAAAAACAAAAAGAATGATCTTCGAGCACACACATATCTTCGATTTTTGCTGCTTTTTTTTTTTTTTAGAAAGGGAGGGGTAGGAAGGGTTCAACTGCTAATTTTGTTAGTCTTAAATTCCAGCATCAACAACCTTTTCATATTTAGCCACCATGATCATTTTACTCTATATTTGTTTCTACTTGGTGAAGGTCTCGTGAGTTTGCCAAATTACTGACAAGGATAGTTTTGGAAAGATGAGAGAGGAACAGGCGTGGAGCACCGTGACGGGAGCCAATGGGAGGAAGGTGCTTTAGCATACATTTTGGAAGATAGACAACAAGATTTACTTATTTTAACCTCTTCACAGATTCTGCCCCAACAATGAGTTATTCAGTTTGAAAACCACATAGTTAAGTATACAGCCCCTGTATACTTACTAAATGTTGGATTAAAATAGAAAAGCCAGGCCATCACAGGGAGATGGGGATGAGGAAGTAAAAATATGTGTTTAAGGAGGGCATTTCAACACTGTGAGCTAATTTTACAGAAGGAAGTGAAAATAGTGAGAAAAATAAAGTGGAAAAATTTTTCAGAGACTGAAAAAAGCAGACTAGAGCAAGCCCATTTTGTGGGAATAGAAAAAAAAAAAGGTAAAATATGTAAATAACTGATCGGGGAGATTTATTTCAATGATGTTTTCGAAACAAAAGAGAATTGTCGTATTACTGCTCTTAATTAAAAGGCAACAAACACACTTATAATGGGAACTAAATATCTAATTAGAGGGTGCTTGGGGAGTAAATATCTGTGTTTTTAAATCTCCTTCATAGAAAACATGCCCAGCGTTGGGATGGAAAGGATTAGAAAGAAAGATAAAAGGCCCAGACGGTGCTCCACGGAGCAAGGGGGATAAGACAGATGAAGAACTTGCCTACCTATTGCTGTGTGGGCTCGTTCTCCTGGTCCCCTAGTCCCTTGTGGTGAGATGGCTGGTCCTCCCTGTCATACTCCTCAGAATCCCAGAGCTGAAGCATCACAAGGAATAAAAGCAGTAGGTGGTCACCTGGATGACACGGGGAGGGGGTAATGGCCAAGCAGGCAATGAAGATGGGCATTTCGAGAAACAATGGCTTTGCTATCATACACGGGAGCCTATTGCAGCCTTATTTACAGACAGAAAAAGGGGATTGAAAATATAGGTATTACTCCCAAAATTATGTAGTGATGATTAGGTAAAACGGAAGAATAATCACTGGAGAATTCATTGCTGTTACAACTCAAATACAGAAAGAAGAAAGTGATTATATAATTGGAATGATTAACACAGAATTCACTACTGACTGAGAAAGTACCATGAGGAATATCAGAAATGTTAGGAATAGGAACAATTTGGGGCATTTTGATTTGAAATCCTATGACCACTTTAAAAAATAGAAACAATGGAAATATAGGTAATAATAATTGTCTAGCTCCCAAAAAAACATTTCTAGAAGAGTCAAATGATGGCCAAGAAATAGATACAACTGTACAAACCATCTTTATGGCATCCTCCTTAGAGCATTTTACCTTGAAATTATAGCTTTTTTATTGCCTGAATATCAGAAATATTTATCCACCAGTTTTCTCCAGCAGCCCTGTTAGGAAATCCATTCCTATTCAATTACATTAAAGGAATTCTTCTTGAAGATCAGCTGGGTTTGGGGAAAACCTCAGTCATCTATCAGGACATAGTTGGCGTATCTAGGGGACCCACAGGTACAAAAATGCCACGTAGTTCGACTCCTGAATTCAGAGCAGCACATAAAAGTGAGTTCCCCTCTTCTCTGAGGTCTGTTGATTTTGCAGTTGGTAATGAGCAAAGGGTAGATTTCTCATTTTTTTCCTTGCATGCTAGAATTCCCAGCTACTGATAATCAATATCAGAGAAGCAAGTAGGGGGTCTCAACGATGAACTGCAAAGGGAGAGTCATTCAAGAATCATCAGTAATTCAGTTGTAAAGATCGAATTTAATTTTAGCAGAAATAAGTTTAAACACCTAAAAGCAAAGTGAGCCCTGTGAGGCCTGTCAGTGGACGTCTGGATGAGCAAGAGATGGATCAGGTTATAAACTTACAAAAACAAGACACTGCATTTCTCAGATATTAAGATGATTGCATTCATGAAAAGGCATAGCTTTAAAAGCCCTTGCTGTAGTCAGTCTTGTCCCAACTGCACCATGTAACCTTAGATGGCTTTATTAGGTGAATGTTTTAGGACTCCAAAATTTGTATTTAGTTCTGCATAATGGAATTCAAAGAGATTCTTCCCATTAATAACTTTCCTGTTGTTTTGCTATTCCTTTGCATCTGGGTGGCACAGTCGGGTTGAGCGTCCGACTCTAGATTTCAGTTCAGGTCGTGATCTCAGGGTCTCGAGATGGAGCCCCATTATGGGCTTTGCGCTCAGATCAGAATCTGCTTGAGATTCACTCCCTCTTCCTGTCCCTCTGCCCCTCCCCCTGCTCTCTTGTGCACACTCTGTCTCTAAAATAAGTAAATAAATCTTTTTTTAAAAGAAGGATCACTTAATATATATTTAATTTTAAAATAATTAATACACCAGTGGCATAAAAGTTTACAACATTTCTGATGTCTGCATCTGTCCCTTGGTTGGTGTTTAGGTGGTGGCTCTGGGGGATGTCCCCGATGGCACTCTGGTCACTGTGATGGCGGGCAATGATGAAAATTACTCAGCTGAACTGAGAAATGCCACCGCAGCCATGAAAAACCAAGTTGCGAGATTCAATGACCTCAGGTTTGTCGGTCGGAGTGGAAGAGGTATGTATCTGTCAAAACTAAAATGGGAGTGCAGAGTCTTACATGGCAACAAATCCAAATTTCAAAACTTCTAGAAGTGTCTGTGATGTCCTAGAAGTGTCTGTGATGGGATCCCTGGAAGCACAGTCTTTCTTGTTGATATTGCTACTTCAAGCTTTTAAAAAAATATGGATTTAAAATGTAGTATCTTTTCAAGAATCTACCTTTACGTTGTTGCCTTCTATTATTGAATTAGTTTAAGACTGATTTGGAACATGGAATGAATTGTGAATTTCAAGGAAATCCCTCCCATCTTTACTAAAACGTAAAAATATAAAACTCACCATCATGGAAACTAAGATTATATAACTGGTATTCTCCACTTGATAATATCAAAAATGTATATCAGGGAAGTCTTTAACTTAGAATCCATGTGCTATCTATGACAAGGGACAGAGTTTCAAATGATCACATTTTAAGGGATATACAGTATATGGTTATTGAAATGTGGTCTCAAGTAAGTTTACCATTTTATGATAAAATATGAAGAGACAGTGATAGTACCATTCTGGTTTGGCAAGTGTGGTGGCGCATTTATGACTTTCCTGTCGCATGTAATTTGGATGCCTTCTTATTATTTGGGGGAGGGGTCAGACCCAGTTAACATTTTAGTACCGATCTGTTAAAGACTGGATTACCCAAAGGAACTGTTGCGTCAGGGCAGTTCTGTGTGGTTTTATTTTTCTATGCCTGTTACTAAAGCATTAGAGCAGAGAGAGGAATTTTGGCTCGTAATCTCCTCTGGTTTCCAGTTATTTTCAAATATCATGTTTTTGCTGTATTGTTAAGAACTGAAGTCGTATTGGGGCGCCTGGGTGGCTCAGTTGGTTAAGCGACTGCCTTAGGCTCAGGTCATGATCCTGGAGTCCCGGGATCGAGTCCCGCATCGGACTCCCTGCTCGGCGGGGAGTCTGCTTCTCCCTCTGATCCTCTCCCTCTCATGCTCTCTGTCTCCCATTCTCTCTCTCAGATAAATTAAAAAAAAAAAAAAAAAAAACTGAAGTCGTATTTTATAAATAGCAATAAGTACTAGAAGTTTAATGGAAGGAGGAAGGATAGTTTGTTTTGAAAATCTCATTTTCATAATATAGTATTGAATAAGCTAATGAATAAAAGTTATTTTGAATATAATTTAAAAAAGACATGATAAATACATAAACAGCAGTAGATGACTCTTGTATTAAAAAAATTTAAAGTATATTTAAAGTATAACCAGTGGACAGTTAAACATAAGAGTAATCATACTCTTTATAAAGGCATTCAAAAATACAAGAAAATCTGTGATTAGTCGAAGAGAGGAAGGGGTGGGGTAAAGGTGTGTTGCTCTTTTGGGCCTTCAGTTTTGCTATCTTAGCTGCCCGAAGCATTTTTAAAATAGAATCCTAGGTGGAGAAAATTAAAAAAAAAAAAAACTTACAACATGATTGAAAATATATGTTCATAATACTAACTATGTTAATAATAGGGTAATGCAAAGAAAATTATATCAACTTATTGAGAGCAGGAGAGATGCTATAACATATGAAAGCATAAAGTCATTAAACGAGTTCACTTGTTATATTAAAAGTCCCCGCCTTTCGGTAAATGGAATTCACATTATGATTCAGAGATGTGTGTTTGGAAAACATCGTGAAGGCTTCAGATGAGTAGCTGGTAGAGTAGGTGAGAAGCCAATAAAACACAAAGGCCTATTGCCTGGCCCCTGCCTACCAGCCTAGCTAACAACCTCGGTTCAATTCTCGGGGATTTATACCATCAGGGACGATGGTTGAGGTGCCTTGGGTTGCCCTTCCAGGGAAAGCTGTGCATCGATGTGGGTCCCCGTGTCAGGTTTTGGTTTTAAAAGTTTGGGAAACGTGAACGGATCGTGCCTGTGACACTTTCCCATGAGAAGAGCTGTGGTGGCCTTGGGGCCGTGTGCAGTAAGTTGGTGAAAATAAAGAATGGGATTTTGAAAGCAGCGTGCTTCCTTTTCTGGCATTGAGGGCTGGTCTCTGGTCCCTCATTGGCCATTTCTGTTTTGAGTGGGTGACTAATAGAGGTGCCTTGTGTTTACTTGGGTAACAGTGAACTGTTTCCCCAAGGTGTGGATTGTTTGCAGTTGGCTGCCTGATTCATGCCAGTATGCCCTAGAGTTTGCATAAAACCCAAAGAGTAAAATAGCTACAACCAAGGCTGGGCTGTCTTCGGATAACCTGGAACAAAAAAAAATCGATGAAAATGCCATAAACGGACAATATCTGTTTTGAACGGGCTTGGCTTCCCAGGAGTGATCATAAGCAATCCCAAATACAGGAACCCTAATTCCGTGTTTGACCCAATTCTGGTTACCCTGTGTATTATTGGTCTTTAGTGGGTTGTTTTTCTGTTTGTTTGTGGGGGTTTTTGTTTGTTTGTTTGGGGGTTTTTTTTGGTCAATACTACAAAACAAAATGAGCTGTCAAAAGTCCCCGTTTGACTTTGTCTCGTGATCTCTCTCCAGTCATAAAATACAACTTGATTTTACTCTCTCGAGTGTAAGTGTCAACAGCAAAGCCTGCCAGATTTTTTTTTTCTTTTTGCAATTTGCTTCCCATTACGAAGAGAACAGATGATTCTCACTAATTTTGACAATTAGCCTTAATCTTCCTCACTGAAACTTGTCCTTTAAAAGTTTCATTACGTTTTATGAAGCGATTGTAAGGCTATTTACTGTTTCATTTTCTGTTTTTGAAAATGTGCCTAAAAACACGTCATTGGCATAAACATGCCACCGTGGCCGAGAAGGTCCTGGCTGTTGGCTCATCCAAACATTTCAATGCCAGGTTCACATTCTGTCAAACAGCACCCATCCGAGGGTTTCTCAAAAGGGCTTGGTTCTCAGTTCTAAATGGAGGGCAGAGAAAGAAAACTCCCTTTTCTTTTACCAGCTGCCAGTCCGTGGGGTTTGGAAAACCTCACAGAAATTGCCAGAGGTTGGACGTGGAAGGGTTTTTCTCTGGTCGACAGAACTGATTTGTCTGAGTGCTGGCTCTTATCCAGGATCACAACTTATAACCTCAAGTTCAGCCTGCAACCGGGAAAACCTGCCCGTCCGGCTTTGAGGGCCTTGCTGACAACATTGGCCCCTAAAAAATGTTGGTGAAGCCTTCAGTAGTCTGAACCGTCTTCCTTCTTCCCCTTCCCTACTTTTTCTCCTGGCCAATTTAAATCCCGTGCAGGGGATACGTCCCCCTTGGGCTTTGCTCCCTTCGATTCAGGGTCTCCATAGAAATGGACTCTGCCTTTACAGGGGATGAGAGGAGATGCAGAGCACACAGGTGGTTGCTCAGAACCTTTCGCACTTAACCACAGGTTCTGAAGAACCGTCCCTCACTCCCAGAAAATTGAAGTTCAGGATCAAAAGGAGTTTCTCCTTGGCGAGGTTAATTAGCAGTAGCTTACGTCGGTTGACATCAACAGTCGAGACAGGTTATCACTGGTATTTTCAGTGACAAGAAAGCGTATCGTGGCTGCCGCTGAGAGACACTGAAGAAATTTTAGCAGTGAGATCTGTGAGTGCTTCCGCCACTGTTGTAGTACATAATCAGTTGGAAAGGAATCCATCAATCAGGGAATACGGCTTTAGTTAATTCATTTTAGAACCAAAGAGGAAATCTACCAGACCGTATCATCAACCACATCATAAAGGGGGGAAGAGAATCCAGTGCAAATTTCCTCCTAATTCCTAAGAATATGATTTTTTAATCTTTTGGGAACATCATAGATAATTGTGAAAATCCTTTGGAAGCCTTCTCCCAAGGGGGGGGGGAAATATGCATGTGCTCTTCTACCCAGAGTTTCATGCACAGTTCCAGTTTCCAGGACTGTTGAGGCTCATTTGTGGACCTTCTGGGGATCCACGGGCCCCCAAGCCAAGCGTCTGTGAATTTGGAACTTTGTCTTGACCATGGAGGGCCAGCCTCACACCGGGCTGCACAGAGTAGATAACTGGAATATGAATAAATGAACAGACGAGGTGGACATTCTTCTTGCACCCTGTGTGTTTTGGTAACACCTGTTTTTATTATAGCCAGGACCTGGTTTGTATAATTAGGAAAATAGATCCCATTCAAACTGCTGGTCCAAACTTCCCGTAGGTCATCAGGTATGCACACATGCACACAAAGGGGAAGGAGCCCATTTTATTATAGCCTCTTGCCCAGTGAATGCCTAAGCTCTCCCTTCCCCCCTTTACCTCTCCCTCTCCCCTGACCCCTGCAGCGTGCAGTGTGAATTCCACACTCAGCCCCTTGAGGTCTGGGAGTTCTCCTGTCTGTTAGAATGGGGTTTAATTCCTTGGAGGAATTTCTGTTTATGTTGACCTCCCTGGCAACTTAAATCTCCCCCCACTTTCAAAATAGTACCCTTTCCCAGTGCTTTTATAAAATGAAATTCCTTCATTATATTCTTGCTATGGATGTCTTCTCAGACATAATATTTACCCTGTCACAATCTGGGTTATTGCATATTTGCGTAATGTTTGTTACTTAAGGCAGTTTCATTCTTACAGTATTTTGCATTATTTGAGGAACAGTATGGGGAGGTTGCTTTCAAACGAGTGAAAGACCACGGCTGAGATGAAAGGAAGGTCCATTTAAACTGTCCTGGTATCCTACACGAAAAGAGACGTGTCTTTATGGAGCGGTTGTTACTAAGAAATGGTCGGAATGACTCACAATATTATCATAGGATCCAAGGCATTCTCCCCTCCATCCCAGAGTCCCAGAAAGAGGGGTAGGAAAAATTTATCTGACAACCCCAGAGTTGTTCCACGGGCAACATTCAAGATAATAAGCTGGCAATCAGATCTCCTGGAGAGAATACAAGAAAAAGGCGTGATTAAAAACAACAACAAAAGACCCAGCTTCTGAGACACCAAGCTCCAGGCAGCCCTAGCAAATAATTCCTTTAGATGGCAGGTCGAAAGCTGGTGTCCCGGATCTGATGGAGAATTCATCTTTAGAGATCAGGTTTCTCATTCTGTTTCCCATTTGCCAATAAAAGGGTAGCAACACTTTCTCAAAGCAAGTTGCTCCCTACCCCCAGCCGCTACCCCTGGCAGTCCTTGTCCCTGCCAACACCATGGCAAGGACCAAGGAGGAAAGCTCTCTTGGAAACTGCTTATGCTTGGAACATAGAATTTCACAATTTATCTCTTCACGGTTTTCTTGCTGATTTTATGAAGTGCCAGACTTCACCGATGGTGTCAGACAGCTTTCTTAAAAATGAAGTTAATGGTATGAACAATATTTCAGAGTTGGTGGTCAGATGCTAGGCTTCACCCACCCTCCACCCCTTCTGTGCCGGCCGGCTTGCGTTTGGTCAAGGAGGTTCCTTTTGGTGGGGACCGCGGGCTATCAGTCAGAAAGAGCCTCCGAGAGAAATAATGGTTCAATGATTTTTAGAGCTTCCTGTTTCAGCAGCAAGCATTATAGACATAAACAGTGATCCGGCCAACGGCTGCAACGCTGCTCTGGTTCTAATAAATCAGTTTTGTATTTTCTTTCTGTGCTGGTTGGCGAGGGGCAAGAGAGGGTGGAGAAGATCGGTTATGGAAGAGCATAGTGTTACTTTTTTTTTTTTTAGGAAAAATTGTCGGAAAAGAGAGAGGGTATACTGTCTGGTGACTGTTCTCTTTCTGTTGATTATGAAACGAGTTCAGATCAGTAAGGGGATGTTTATAAATAGTTGTGTCCTGTCAGTATGTAGAGGTTATGTGGTTTTGGAGGATCTGTTGGACTTTCAGTCAGTGGGGTGTGTCTGTGTTCGTGTGTGCACACAGGCATCCACCCTCCCATTGAGAAGTCTTCTTGGACCAAATTATCTTCGGGACTAAATGCATGCTAATCACATCTTCTCATTGAAGCCTAAATGATGCAATTAACAAAAATTAATAAGTGAGCAGCATGGATTGAATGAGTATTCATGGGAATACTTCCAAATATGCCACTTTTATTGCTCACTCTTGGGGCGTCGGGGACGAATTGCTGTTCTTCGAGATTCGTATTTTATACACACGCATTAGTGGACTCCAGGCAACGTCTGCCCCCCTTCATCAGCTGTGTTGTGAGTCCCGCACTCAAGAGAGGCACGTTTCGGTCTGTGCTCAGAACGGAGCTCTCCTTGTCGTACCCTTTGCCCTGCACTGATTTGGGACTCAAGCATGTTGCCCAGCCTCTGTTGGCCTATATTGGGCATGGATCCATGTAGGAACTCCATCTGTCTCCAGGGAGGATTTCAGGTAGTTGAGGACCCCCAAACCACGAAGCGATCCCAACAAGCTCCTTCAAGAGGCTCACGGCCTTTCAGACGCCGGATTCAAAATGTGTTGTCTTGTGATTTCTTGGTGAGGACGCATTCGTTTAGAAGCTACTTAACCTGTGTTTTTCTCCAAGAAGATGTAAGTAAATTTCCGGCTTGTTTTTCAATTTGGATTAATCCCTGCTTATACCTGGAGAGTTAAGCCCGTCATTACGAATGTATGGGTGGCGCAAACTGCAGATCCATACCAGCTCCCCGAAGCCTCCCGACCCAAGGAAACGCCTGGGTTTGGTTAATGGGAGGGCTCGGCAGTCATTCTCATGGGTGCTGGTGGCCCTTACTGAGTCACTGTATGCAAACAAAGGAGACTCTCCTTGGCTGAAACAAAGGCAATGCACAGGAATATGGGCGGTTTGAGCACAGTTGGTGATCTGTGTGCTTATCAGATCTGGGCAGACAAGGCGAGGAGGGATGGGCCTGTTCCGAGGTGGAAACATTCCAGTTTGCTCAAGGCAGTGGTTTTGGGTCTTTACAAATGTTTTTTCCTTCATTCTTATTTGAAACCGTCGTATGGAGTACAGTCAGTATCTATTTATCTATTTAGAATTAATGAGGAGCAGACCTCAACTCATCTCATAATAAGGCTTTGTCTGCCCCATTAAATGGTGTGTCTTCAGCACCTGCACCGCTGGGTCTTTCCAGATGCTCTGCCTTCATCGTCCCATTGGAAACCTCCCCCAGCACTTCACAGTTGGTATTTTATCTATCCATCTGCTTGTCGATTTTGATGGTGGTCTCTCTCAGTGGTTCCCACCTAGGGTGATTTTGACCCCCACGGGACACTTGGCAATAGCTAGAGACATGTCTAGCTCTCACAGCTGGGATGGGGGACTGCCGTGATCATCTAGTGGGCGGAGGCCAGGGACACTGCCATACGCCCTGCGGTGCTTAGGACAGTCCCCGACAGCAGCGTTACCCGTCTGAAATGTCAGTCCTGCCGAGACTGAGAACACTCATCCCACATCACACTCATTCATAAGAAGTTGTAAAATGTCTCCCTTGCCCCTCTGCCCTCACTTTCTGCCTCTCTACAAAATGCATGAAACACTTACATTAAGAAGTGCACAGAGAATAAAAAAATAAAATGAGAAAGCATCACTGAATATTAAAGTCTTGTTTTAAGTATGAAAACATACCAGTGTTCCGTATGCATAGAACTGCCCCATCTCCGAACAGGAACATCCCCGGTGGGGGCCAGGAGAGGCTGCAGGTGGGGTGGGCCACATAGCAGGAGAAGCTCTTCCTGGAGGACTCCCCCCACTGCAGCCGCTCCCCCAGGAATGTCCCACAGGTGCAGGTCCACAGGGACTGTCAGAAAAAATGAAAGTACCCTGCCGGCTTCTCAGTGCTCAGCACCAACCCCCACAGGGCTTCAGTCCGGGACCGCAGATCCTCCGACCCAGGAACACAAATGGATGTGAATGGCCAGTGTCCACTCGAACTAAAAAGTGCGAAAAGCCAAGTCCTGGAATGCATCACTGACAGATAACCTTGCAGACGCTGGAAAGGGCTTGGTCTGCACACCTGAAAAAAGGTGGGGGGGGCACATATAGAAGGAGCAGAGAAGGGACCCAAGTTGCTGGTCATCTCTGAGATGGCCCTGGGTTTGCAGGTACCACAGACAGACAGGTGGATTCTCCCAGAGCTTTCTCCCACCTGCCCCAACACATCTGCTCTCACCTGTTTCCCATACTGAGATTCAGGCAAAGGTGGTTTGAAAAAAATCCGAAGAGTCCGCTATGGGTTCTTCTTGTATCCAGGTAGTGTCTGCTGCAGGTTGAATTTCTCGAGTAAGTTTTGCCATGAGGGCTTTCTCTGGTTTTTGCTTGGTTGCTTGCTTTTACCCTGCATGGGAAGCCCCACGCCTAACTCTCCTGCCCCATGGATACACCTGCTTCTTTTACGCTCCCCTCAGAAAAGCAACCATCTCCCAGATTCGGCATGGAGCTCCAGTGCGTGTCAAATAGGCTGAGACAGCTCGCTATCCGAGTGGGAGCTCACGGGTATCATCTGTGCTGGGGACTGCACAGAGCCCATGTGCTGTCCCTAGGTGTGCTTGGGAGTGAAGTTCGCCAGGGCCAGAGCTCAAGGACAGCGGGCATGCATGGGGACACTGCGGTGATAACTGAGACCCAGGCACCCTGAGGGATGTGCCCGCGACTCCCAAGAGGTGGACGCCCAAGAATTTTCAAGACCTAGAAATTCTAGGCACCTTGTGGTATCACCCGTGCCTGGTGCAGAGCGGAGACTCATGAGACGTCTTCGAATGAGTGACTACCCCAGTCCTCTTGCTCTCTGGGCAGTGTAGTCTTGTGGTTCACACGTACGTGGGCTTTACTGGATTCTCTGCTGAGGAGAGCATCTCACCCTCAACACTATCAACACTTAGGGCTGGTGTGTCTTTGTTGTGGGGCTGCCCTGTGTGTTGTTGGATGGTTAGCAGGATCCCTGGCCTCAGCCTAGGGGCCAGTAGCATCTCCCTTCCTAGTTGTGACAGCCACAGATGTCCGCAGGCGTTGTTAAATGTCCTTGGGGACGGGGGTGGAGGGATGGCCCCCTGTTGAGAACACTAGCACAGAGCTGCATGTCCATGGGCAAGTGACTTGACCTTTCTGAGCCTGATTCTGGCTTTGTCCTTGCGGGGATGGGGTGTGCAGGGAGGACTACCTGACCTAAGACATACTATAAGCACGATTGCTTTACGGGGTTTATCTGCTTCAGGGACACTAACGCGGTAGAGGAGGTGATGGAAACTCTGTGAGCTCGTAACAAACAAGAGCAATAGGGACCTGCTTTTTTGTTTATCCAAACAGGTGAGTTTTCCAGGAAGGGAACCTCAACGCTGGTCCTGGCTCCTCAGCCGCGTGGAGTTCTCAGGTCGTGAAAGAGTTATACGCAGCGGGCACTGAGATTTCAGATTAGCAATGGCAGAGACGAAATTAAATATGTCCTGTAATATGAAGCACTGTTGTTCATGGGAAAAGAAGTTCTCCCAACGTAGCCATTCCAAGTCTTTTGTCCAAACATTAATGGCATGCAAATATTTATGATTCATACATGCCCCTTTAATTCCCAACCGTATTTTAACAATAAACACTGCATTTTCACAACGAAGCAGAATAATCCCTTTGTCCTGTCGCTGGGCTCCGCAGGCTGGCACCCGGCAGCATCACATTCTTCCTGCACGGTAATTGCTGACTCCACCCGAGTTTAGGGAGTTTTATGGTAGTCACAACAGCCTGCCTTGGACCGTGCTTAAGGACATCCTGGCTGTCCCACTGGAAGCCATTTTAAGGTTGTATCTCAGCAGTTTCAAAAACTGCAAGTGAACATCCATGCACTTTTTTTTTTTTTTTTTTGGCCAGCTATAAATGGGGAATTCATTAATCTGGCTACGGCTTGGAAAGGTCTCTTACTATGCTACCATCTTGCATTCTGTCCAAATCAATGGGTTCTAGAGGATACTAAAGCCATTGTCTCCCATTCAAGGGTCCTCTGATTCATAATGACAACATAGAACACATACGTCTGGTTGTGATGATTCTGCGGGTCTTTGGAAAGTAGCGTGACATGTATGAGAAGTGGATGCCCTTGCAGGACTCGCTAAGAGGTGCTGGCCTCAGTCTCCCCTTCTGTGCAGTAGGTGTGATGGTGCCCTTCATACACACTTTGAAGGTTAGGATGATTGAAACTAGATGATGTCTGTGTGGCAGGACTCAGGAAGAAGAATTCGCACTCACCTCAGCATGGTCCTTCCCTCTGCAATGAGAAGCACTGGGGGAGGTGGGTTGAGAGCAGGTGGGGTCAGCCCCTGAGTCCCTGAACCAGAACGTTGGGAAGGAGACTGTTTTCCAGTGTCCACTCCTGGATGGAAGGAATTCCTTTATCCTGCAAAGAACCTCATAAAATGAGCATGCTGGAGACGTAGCAGGAGTTTCATAAATATTCATAAGTAAATACGATGATAATAATAATATGATCATTGCAGACATTTGCTGGATGTTTTGACACAGGCAGGACCTTGTGTTCTCCATTTTAATATTGGTGAGTCTCTCACAGGCTTTGGACCCTTCCATTCAGGGAAGTATAATGTCCATTGCTTTTTTCTGACAACTGACCCCCACCCCACGAGGTCATTTGGTGAGGGTATCTCATTCATTCTTTATCCAGTCGTTCATCAGATACGCATTGTGCACCTACCAATTTCCAGGCACCGGGCTCCCACTGGAGATACAAAGGCAGCCAAAGAGAAGCCACAGCCTCAGGGGCTAGCGAGGGGCCAACAGTTAAGCAGGCCATCAGTGTTCTGAGTGGTCAGCACCATGGGCAGGTGCGACAGAGCAAAGGAGCAGCCGTGCAGAACCTCGTGAAGAGAGGAGGGGTCTTCCTGGACAAATTGTCATCTCGGTTGAGACATTTCAGGGTGTGGGAGAGGTTATCGAGGTGAAGAGTGTCCAAGCAGAGAAAATAGGGTGGGGAGAAATGCCTGGCCTGTCCAGGAGCCAGGAGATACTTGGGTGGCCCGCTGGGGAAGGTCTTGGAGCAGGATGAGACTCAGAGAGCTGCTCAGGACCTTGACAACCATCCACACTGGGAATTTGGTCTGCTCCCAGGGAAATGGAGAACCGCTGACTTGTTTTCAGCAGGGACTTGACATACCCAGATACAAATTGTAGGAAGATAGTCAGATTGCAGACTGAGGAAGGGAAAGCATGCTTGGGGGTTCAAAGACCAAGAACTCCCAGTTCTCCCTGCAGGCCAGCCTCAGACGTGTGCATACCCGGTTTGCAGATAGCTCATTTGGTAAATGTCGTTGTGCCCAGAGTCCACTCCTGCCAGGCCCTGCCTGCCACGCCCCCAGCCTTGCCTGGAGCCTCCCTCTTCTTCCTTCTAAGCCTCCACACCCACCTGCCCTCATGCTTCCTGGAAGCAGCCACTGTGTGGTCTAAACAGAAGACCCCAGCGCTGCCTTGCCTTCTAAGTGTCCACCCCTGGGAGCTCTGGGTAGCACCAGTGTGGTGTTGGGCTGTGTATTTGAGGCCACGGGCCATCACACAAGCAGAATCAGGGCTAGGACGAGGCCACTTTGATCACCTGTCCTATGTTAGCTTCTAGCTCAACCTCTGCTGAGGAACTTGGGTCACCAACCAGAGGGCTCTCTGGGCAACAGGCGTGGCCTTGGCCTAAAGAGAGCTGTGAATTCAGGGTCTTGGAAGTGTTTGGACCAAAAGGCTTAATACTTGATTCTTCCACCAAGATAGTCAGGAACTGTGATACCAAAAGAAAAAGGAAGATCAACAAGGGACTGTGAAATCTAGGGAAAAGAGTGCAAGGTCACATAAGCATCGTAGCGCCTTGGGTTTGGTAAATACTCTCCCTGAAGAAGAAAGCTTGTCCTCCATTCCTTTGGTAAACCTGAGTTGCTCACACCCGAGCCACAGAAAAAAGGAAAGTGATGCTTTCAGAGTGAAATCAGATATCATAAAGAACCAGCTGTCAAAACTGAAAGTTTATAGAAGAATTCATCGATCCAGTTATCAGACATTTTTTATTGCCTCGGAACAGAAGACACAAAGATTAATAAAATGCTGTCCCTGTCCTCAGCTTGTTTTTATAGAACATCTCCGGAGAAAATGCTTTTCATGTTGGTTTTCTGTAAGTAAAACTCTTTTTCAAGCAATCCATCATTCAAAAAAAAAAAAAGCTGTTTTTTTTATGAAAAACTTTGTGTTTTGAGCACCTGTCCGTAAACTTTGGGGAAGGGGTGTTGCTAGCGTGGGCCTCCCACCTGCATTTTGCCTGGGTGGCTGCAGGTACAATTAGATAAACTCATCTGCAAACACATGGGGGCCCTTTGCATGCAAGTGGATACACACCAACATCTTAATTTCCGTTCAATTTAGAGAAAGTAGGAAACTCTGTGCCACCTGAAGGGTCTGTACCCTCTTCAGAAATCCCCAAATAAACAGTGATACACCTCGACTGTCAAACGTCGTGGTATGTGTTTGGATGACGAAATGGACAGGGAGCAAAAGCATGAATTTTGGCCGTTAGGTTGTTCCAGTGGAAAAGTGAGAAATGTAAATTAAAACGATTTTGTGAAAAATACCCCCAATTCAGATTTCCCCTCGGAATCTGAGGGTGCATTAATTTCCATACTCAGTTATCCTTGATGAAAAAGTAGGCCCGACACCATCTATATGGTAAAAGGAGAAATCCTCCGGCGACATTTCAGAATCTGTTGGGATTTCCAGAATTTGCAAAGAGCCAAACTGGAGCCTTCACGGGCTTTCTTGCTTTTCAAAAGCTGCGTTGTTGTGTTTCCTTTGATTTTTCCTTACGTGCTGCCTGAAGTGTTTAAAGAGTGTGAGCCCAACCTGCTTTCCTGCAGCGATGCACGCATGCGTGAAAACTGTGCTGGTGTGTCCCGCGCGCGATCTGACACCCTCCCCCCCCCACGGCAGACGGTCCTCTGTGCCTACGGCCTTCCCTTGCGTGACAAAGGGCAAGTTTCACATCCCACCGAAACTGCCCGAAAAGGAGAAGATGACTCACAGGTCCAAACGGACCCCGAGGAGAGTGAGAGAAACACAGCCCAGCTGGCTGAGGAGCCCCAGCAGGGGGCTTGGCTCGCCGGGAGCCAAACCCCGGGAGAGACAGTCACAGTCGGACGGGGGGTTAGTCAGAAAGTCGCCCCTGACGCCACTGGCGTAGGGGGACGTTGCTGTGATGGGACAGGGCCCCCCGCTTCCGAATCCGCTGTTTCACTCCTGGACCAGAGATGAGTTTGAGTGGCCCTTACTCCTCGTCTTTCCCCTCCACCCCCCCCACCCCGGCCCTTCGGGAAGCAGTTCTGAGGTTTAGCCACTTCCCAGATGCGGTGAGGAAGTGGGGTGGGCGCCCGGGCCATGCGGAACTGCCGTGTCCAGCCGCGGCTTTATGAGACCACAGTTGGCTCTCCGAGCTCCGCAGGCCCGGGGGCCACCGTGCCGCGCCTGTCATGGCGGCAAGCGTCCGGGAGGACTCGCCCGTGACCTTCTTCCCAACTAAATAAAGCAGTCAGTATTGCGTCCTGGCACTTGGATGAACAAGCTGGCGTCGAAGGGGGAGGACACGGGCTCCACTGGGAGCATTTGGCCCAGCTTGTTTATAAGGCGGCTCAGCGCGGAGGTCGCCAGCTGGCGGGGCCGGAGTGAACTTGACGTTCGAGTTAAATGCGCAGTCTCCCTGATGGGTCCGGAGGCCTCGCTCTGCTGTCCGGCCGGCCGCCCTGGACGCTCTGCCTTGGTTTGCTGGAATTCCTAGGCAAGAGGGGCTGGGCCTGCTGGAGCTCTGTGGGCGCCGCCTGCCCAGCACTGACGTGCTCATCCACCTCCCCCGTCAGACCCCAGCACCCCTCCTCACCTGCTCCTCCTCCCCGCATCGCCCACGGCTCAGTCTTTGCGGAATCACGTTTCTCACGTCTCTTAACGATAATTAAACTGGTATTTCCCGACTCATTATTTCATTTCACTTGCATAATGGCACCGTGAGATGGAAGGACTGGTATTACCCCCATTTCACAGATGACAAGGCAGAGGCTCCAGATGGGTTAAGTAACTTGCCCAAGGTCACACAACTAGCAAGTGGGAGAGATTTAAGACACAGGCATTTTGACTTGAGAGTCCCTACTAGGCCTGGCCCTCTGTATATTCCCAGGGCCCCCAGATTGTATAATCAGTGCCTTATCTTTTGCTGCTTTTGGGCATCAGGCAGCCCTTCTGTCCCTTACTGCGTCCTCCCACCTTCTTGTTCGTTCCTCGTGTTTGTGCTTCTAAATAGTTTCCTGCTAGAACCCAACCACTGGCCAGTGCGGAGGCTGCTTGTCTGGGCTGGGGTTAGGTCTCCATGAGGGGGAGAAGGAAGGTCTCAGTGCCCCTCCCCGCTTGGTTAGCTCCCTCCACTGTGAATCCCCATGCAGGACACCTGTAACCCTGCAGCTTGCCCGCTGGGGAACCCAGAGCTGTGGCATGCCCAGGGTCACCTGAGCGCTGACCAAGGCCCCTGCTTGTCTCCTGGTGCCAAAGCCAGGGCTGCGGGGAGCCTTCAAGGTTCTCTTGGCAAGGACTGGCTCCAGGCTGCAGGGCTGAGCATCAGCTGTCTCTATGGCAGCACCGTGCTCCCACCCCTGCACTTGGTCCTGCATTTGGTCCACTCTTGGAGTGGCTGTTATTTAGCCAGCCCTCGCGCCTTTGCTCTTCTCTGACTTACTGTTCTGGCTACAGCTTGCTGAGAAAAACACTTGAGAGTCTTTCACCCTCCACACCCACGCACTTAAAATACCAGGCCCATAGGTCATTTTAATGAGGGAATTTGGCGAGTAACGCGTGTGATTCTGGGGTGCGGCTACCACTTCCGCAGGTGCTGGCCAAGATGGGCTGCGTCTCAAGAGGGATGGGCCGGGAAGTGGTGGGGGGCAGAGTGTGGGGGGTCCTGAAGCTCAGCGGGTCAGTCCCGTGTGCCCACTGGCCGACTGTCCCCAGTTATCAAGCACAGTGCCAGGGCGGGTCGGAGGAGCACGAGGAAGTGGAAGGCAGAGTTTTCCTGGAGTGGGAAAATGTCACACACACCTGTGAACAAAATGTCATCACTTATTACCTCCGTCTATGAGGTAATAAGCAGATGTGCCGGTGCTCAAGGCTTTAAACAAGAGCCCATTGTGAGGGAAGCGACCAGAACATCTCCACGTCGGTGAACCACGTCACTGGGGCCAAAACGCTCCAGCTAGTAGCTTTTGCTGGGCAGGCACTTCGTATGACTGCACATAAAATGATGGGCATAAAATGATAGAATTATAATTATGAGCAACAATTTCACAAATATTCACTTTGGTTGAATTTCATTCCCGATTAAGTAGGCCAATCTGTGGTTAACCAGGGGGCGGCATTAAACACTCAACTGCCAGGAGTCCAAATTCAGCTCAGTGAGAAGCTGCTTTTGAATTATAACCCACGCTTGCAGTTAGCTGTCAAGCACATTCTGGGTATAGTGAGGCCCCCGGGACTATATTCACTTTTTTTTTTTTTTTTAAGATTTTATTTATTTATTTATTTGTCAGAGAGAGCAAGCACACAAGCAGGGGAAGGGGCAGAGGGAGAAGCAGGCTTCCCGCTGAGCAAGGAACCTGACGTGGGGCTCGATCCCAGGACCCTGGGATCGTGACCTGCACTAAAGGCAGATAGATGCTTAAGCGACTGAGCCATCCAGATGTCCCTATATTCAGTTTTTTGGGCAGTGGTAGAGCAGGGGAAAACTACCAAGAGTCTGGATTCCTGATGCTAATGTCACCGACTTTGCAAGTAGAGATTTGGGATCCCATGACAATAATGTGAAGAACAGTGGGTGTAAACCTGAGAGATCTGGGTTCTTTTGTGTATACAAGCTGTGTGACTTTGGGCAAATTGCTTAACGTCTCTGACCCTTAGCTTTGCTACCTATTAACCAGGAACAATAAAATCTATCTTGTTTATTTCACGAGAGCATTATAAGGACCAAATGCAGTAGTATATGGGAAAGTGTTTGAAAGTTTGTGAGTTCTCCACAAATCTAGAAATGCCAGTATTATAAAGACGGTAATGCTTTGCTGTCATTTAGGAAACCAAGTATAGGATGGTTATAGCAGGGCTGCCACAGGGATGCGACCCATTTCAGGGGGTAGAATGCACAGGTGCCTATGAAGCAGCTGTGACTCACAGTGCCAAGAACCGGAATTCTTAAGACACTCGGTGTCTGAACTCGAACTAGGTTGAATAATGTTCCCTAAAAATTCATGCTTACCAGGAACCTCGGAATATGTGACCTTATTTCGATAGAGGGGCTCTGCAGATGTAATCAACAAGGCAAGGGCATTCTGGGTTAGGGTGGGCCCTAACTCCAATGACTGGTGTCCTTACAAAGAGAAGCTGATTTGGAGACCAAAGACCCACGGGGAAGAAGGCCATGTGACAACAGAGGCAAAAACTACATGATGCGGCCGCAAACCGATTGCCAGCAACTACCAGCACTGGGGCAAGGCCAGCAGGGATCCTCCCCTAGAGCCTTCAGAGGAAGCGTGGCCCTGCGAACACCTTGATTTTGGACTTGTGGCGTCCAGAAGTGTGAGAGAGTGCATTTCTGTGTCTTCAGCCTCTGCTCCGGGTCTGCGCTGGTTTGTTACAGCAGCCCTAGGACGCTGATCCAGTGTTTTTGTGGAATCTGAAAGGCTGAAGCCACAGGCAACCGAGGAAGCACACATGTGTCCGTGAACGAGGGCGCCGGGAGGGCTGCGAACTCAGAAGGCACGGTCAGAGTTGCAAGTGACCTTGCAGGTATCCCACAAGCCCGGAACCGTCTGTTTTGCAGACCAGGAGACTGGAGAGGTCAAATCATTAGTTACAAGAACTCCAACCTAACCCTTTTTCAGGAAGAGCCCCCCGCCTCCACATCACCGTGCCCACCTTGCTCGCTGAACCTGACCTGCGGCCCCTCCTGCCAGCCCCCCTACTTTGGCCAGATGCCAGGGGAGAGGTGATCTGGGGCGTCTTCCTGCAGCCACACGTGAACCATGTCCTCAAGATGGCAAATCCCTGAAGCCCAAAAGGAAGGAATGTTCTCGGGCTTCCAGAAGAGAAGAGCTGCTGATGGGAAGATCAGTCTGGGGGCCAGGCCTCCCGGACTTCTCCAGTGCTCTGGCCCCCATGGGCACCTCTCCCCAGAAAGCAACCTCACCTCGCCTGGCAGATAGGTTGGCCGTGACTTTGGCTGTAAAGCCAGGCTGGCCAAAGCCGGTTTCAGCATCCAATCGCAGCTTGTCATTGTTCTTCTTATCGTAGTCTTCCCTGGAGGCACAGTACAGATCCTTGGGGATTGTTCCCTGGGGACTTTTCATGATTAGGAATCGCTGGCTTGCGGCGGCCAAAGATGACACAGTTGACCCTTGAACAACATGGGTTGAACCACGCAGGCCCACTTACATGCAGATTTTTTCCGATAAATACAGTATAGGACTGTAAACGTATTTTCCTTACGATTTTCTTAATAATGTTTTCTTTTCTCTAGCTTACTGTATTGTAAGAACACAGTATATAATACAAAGGAAATGCAAAATATGTGTTAATTGACTGCTTACATTGCGGGTGAGTCTTCCGGTCAGCAGTAGGCTAATGGTAGTTTTGGGTAGGTCAAAGGTTATACACGAATTTCAACAGTGCAGGGGTCGTCAACCCTAACCTCTGTGCCGTTGGAGGGTCTACTGTATTTTTACTGAACTTTTTTTTGTGGTTTTCTTTTGTATTAAAACATGCATGACAGTTGAAAGTATCCTGCTCTAACTTGAGGAAGGAAGACAAGTTGATTTTTTTTTTTTTTTTGGACAAGTTGATTTTTAAACGGTTTCAGAACAGATAGGGGAATGAATGGACCTGTTTTGTTTTCCTTTCATTTCTTTTTGGTTTTGTTTCATTTTACATGACTAAGAGGAGAAACTGTTAAATAGAAACCCACTGCCCTGATGTGGGCGGTCCGAACATCATGCTTAGTCAAACCTTAGAATCCTGTTGGGGAACTCTGAGAAAGAGAAAAAGAAAAATAGTAAAAGTGAGCACAACACACACACACACTCGCACGCATACCTTCGAATATCATGCCCCAGATACTGTTTTAATGGTTTTACTCCTATGAACTCATTTAACTTCCCCCAAAATGCTATGAGGTACAGCATGCTATGGGAAATGCTGAGGCACAGAGGGGTCTAGGGCCTTGCCAAAGGACAGCTAGCCAGAGTTCAAACCCAGAGTTCATCCTCTGAACCACTTGGCCAAGAAGTGTTTTAAATACCTAATATAGGTGCATATTAATACTTATATTATTAATATTGTTGGTCTATTTATATTAATTATTTACTTCCATGTTAGTAATCGTCTTCTAACTTATAAAAATATTTTTAAATAGTTTTTAAAAGTTACCAAAAGCATCGCGGTAGACATCTGTAATGAAAACACGCTCACGTCCCACGTGTGTACGTAAACTGCTTAGGTGGAGATCCACGTGTGTATATATGTTTATAGTCCTTATTGAATCTCAATCTGTCAGTTACATATCGTTAAGTCAGTTTATTGACTATAAATTTTGTCTGGCCAATCTCTTGAGTGCCTCTAATGACATCTAGCATTTAAAAGTAATATTTAAAGTCAATTAACCAGCAATTAGTGTTTTTGAAATAGAGAATAATTTTAACTTTGCCTATTCACCAACTCAGGAATTCTGTGTTTCCTAACCCTTAGAGGGACAGGCAATGTTAGAAGGGAAAGAGGGATACGGTTTCTTTTACTCCTTGGGGACAGTTACGGGGGAGTGGACAGCTGCCAATCCGATCCCATGTTCCCGGGAGTCTCGACTTGAAAGAAAACAAAACCGAATCTCTCTTGATCCTGTGTTGTTTATTGATGATTTAACAAAAGCCGCATAACCATGCAAAGTGTTAACATCTAGACAAACACCGAAGGTGTGCATTCCAGAATTTAAGGGAAGCCAAAGCTAAGGCAGTGTTGGAAAAACCACTCACTTATGCTGAAGAAGTACCACCTTTCCAGTCTGAGGGCTGGAAGGCATAAATTAATGGTCAACTACCCAGAAGATATATTCAGACCATGCCCTCATTTTTCGGTGTTCTCTTTTGTGTTCCAACAGGGAAAAGCTTCACTCTGACCATCACCGTCTTCACAAATCCACCGCAAGTTGCCACTTACCACAGAGCCATCAAAATCACAGTGGATGGACCCCGAGAACCTCGAAGTAAGTGGGCCCCCCATGGGGCTGGCATACCTTCTGGGCTGGTAAACTGAGGCACCAGGGATGGTATCTCAGAATCCTTGGGTTGAACTGTCACTGCTCAAATGTGGCTAAAACCTCTGTCAGAGAGGACTGTGAGGCCCCTGCAGGGAGAAAGGATTTTATTGTTGACACTCACCCCTCAAAGTTTGTCTCTGAGCCCTGGGCTCCTTTTAAAGCATTCTCTTAGGGGGCAGAGAAGCAAATCGGGCTGAGTCAGGTGCGTGTTCGAAGCATTTGGGGGCTGCAGGAGACTGAGGACTAGTCCCTCAAATACACGGTGAAGTTCAACAGGATCAGAAACAAACAGTAAATGGAAGATTGGCCAGCCACAGGGGAGGCCAAAAAAATACCTGAGCTTCAGAGTGGACCACAAGGGGCTGATTACTATCCATGCTGGCCTTTTATTCATTTGTTAAGGCCAGAGATGAAAACTATGAAAATGACCTTTTTCTTTCTGTGGCACAGATCAGAATCTTATTACAGGACTGATGAAAATAGAGAATGGGAGGGCAGAAGAATTCCTGGGGGAAAACCAGTAAATATAGAAAGACGGTACCAAAAAAAGAACTCCTGTGAGGAGAGCTTTTTTAAAAAGCAGTGGGGTTGTTTAGTCTGCAGAAAGATGTCTTCACGGTGACTTAATGACTATCTTTGAGTAAATACAAGAGTAACACTCTTTTCCAGAGCCACACCCTTCCCCAGGACGGAGGCTGGGTTCTGCCCAGCGTCGGCATGCCTCCAAACCGTATCAGGTCCCTGGTGGAAAATGAGTACTCTCTCTTCTGATGGGAGAGCGATTCAAAAACAGGGCTTCCCACTATGCCTGGAGGTTGAGATGCAGGGAGGTCAGGTCATAAACCGGAGTGGTTAGGAATTTGGGCTCTGGGGGCAAAACAAGTGGAGTTCTGGTTCAGGCACATAAGCCTTCAGCAAGTTACGGAGCCTCCCTGGACCTCAGTCTCCTCGTCTACAATGGAGACAATCGTAAGAGCCTCTTTCTAAGACAGAAGGAGACAGTGCTCTGTGCCTGGCGCAGAGAATGAACTCAGCAATGTTCTCCATCCCCAGTAGAGGTTCCCTGGCTGCCTCTGAGGCTGGGGCTCGGCGGGGCAGTGCCTCCTGGGGTCCTGGCTGCAGCCTCAGCGTGTCTCGATCACCTGCTAGAACCATCCCATGCACTGCCTCAGCTTTCTCAATGCCCTAGAGTGGGGAGAACCCCCCACCCCCACCCCACACAAGGAACCACCATACCCACCAGGGACAGCCCCCCCGGGACATGGTATTCCATTCACCGTCCCCTTACTGCCATTCGCCTAGTCCGTGACTCCCTTTATTTCTGACCTCATTTACCCCCTCTCAGCTTTTTCTCTTCAAGTCATGGAGACGATCTGGTCATGCCCAGACTCAGGAATCTCTGGGAGTTGATAGCGTCCCCCGATCCCAATTTACGTTTGAAAAGCAGGTCACGGGCACGGGACCACACAGTGACAACCAAACCCACCTTCATAGGTTTCCCAAGTAGGAGCAGCAAACTGAAGACTCATAGTGACCCTGTTATGTTAATAACGTGACAGAAACATGGCGCAGGCGCCTTGGCTTTCCACAGAGGACCAGAGAGGAAGCAGGCTTCGGTTCTAGCAAGGCACAGGGCTGGGGGCAGGCAGTTGTGAGGTGTAAGGAAGTTGACTTTGAGGGTAATTAAACTTTGAGAAAGGCCCATCAGGTGGCTGTAGAATCTCTCTCTTCAAAAAAATAGAAGCCGTTCAATCATTGAACACTATATCAAAAACTAATGATGTACTATATGGTGGCTAACTGAACATAATAAAAAAAAAAAAATAGAAGTCGTTCTAATGCTGACCTGCCTGGAGGAATAAGCCTAAACCAGTGACCCCTTGGTATACCTCTACCTGTTACTCTCTCGTGAATAAAAAAAAGGGGCGGGTTTTGCCCCACTGCCCATATTTCCCGTAACATTCAAAGACCCACCCAGGCGGCTGAGCTTCAGAAGACAAATGGTGGGTGCTCTGACTTTTAAGAATTGGCAGTCAGAGCAGGAAAATACGGTATTGTAATGACCTGCCTGTATATACAGTTTACTGTCCTGCTGTTTTATAACTTCAGAAAACAGTCATTATTGAGAAGGGCTCTTTGAACAGACAGAAGGGATTTGCTCCAAGGAGACACCCGTTTTTATGGAGTCTTTCCTGTCAAATGGAATTAGGAAAAATTAAATGGAAGGTAGTAGGCATGGTATAGAGAGGTGTCAGAGTCCCAGGTAGATAGTCCCACACAGCACAAAGGACTTCTAGAAAAAAAACTGAATGCACACAGACTCCCGGGGTGGCTTGAGTAATGCCGACTTTTCTATTCACCCGAAGAAGCAAGGGTGGGCCCTCAGTGCTAATTTTCGTGTGCTGTCTTCCTTATTATGTGAAAATCTAGATTCAAGGTGGGAACTACTTTTTGATGAAGCTCTGCTCACAGCCTCCATCTTTCTTCCTTTCTTTCGTTCTTTCTTTCTTTCTTTCTTTCTTTCTTTCTTTCTTTCTTTCTTTTTTTGTAAAGAGAAAATCAAGAGAGTGTTTTTCAGCTTTACTGAGATATAATTGACATATAACATCGTGTAAGTTTCAGGTTTACAACATGATTTATGTATATATTGCACAATGATTGCCGCTATAAGATGAGTTAACACATCCATCACCTCAAACAGTTACTGTTTGTGTGTATGTGTGTGTATGTGTGTGATGAGAACTTTTAAGATCTGTTCACCTGGCAACTTTCAAGTATACAGTACAGCACTGTTAACTGTAGTCATCACGCTATACATTACATCCCCAGGACTTGTTCATCTTATAACTAGACGCTTGTACCCTTTGACCACCTTCACCCACGTCCCTGCACTCCCGCTTGGCCCCCGTCTCCTGCCCCTGGCATCCACCAATCTGCTGCTTTCTGTTTCTAAGAGTTCTTTTTTTTTTAGATTTTACATGTGAGATCATACAGTACTTGTCTTTCTCTATTTGACTTATTTCACATAGCATAATGCCCTCGATGTTCATTCATGTTGTTGCAAATGGCAGAATTTCCTTCCTTATAAGGCTGAATAATATCCCATTGGGTGTGTGTGTGTATTTTTTATCCATTCATTTATTGATGGACACTTAGGTTGTCTCTGGTCTTGGCCATTGTGGATAATTCACTTTCTAATGTCATGTTAAGAGAGGTCATTGCATGTCAATCAGGATGCCCAGACAGTGTCACATCTCTGGATTAATAACACCTCCCAAGTCCCTATTATCATTATGGGGCTATGAATTCTGGTCGATCCTGGCAAAGTGGCTCCAGCATTCTCAGGTCAGTAGTTTTGGAAAGTTCTGTTGTTTCATGAAATCAAAGACTGGGGGAGCTGAAGAGAGAGCCTCTGGGCCTTAATGGCCTCAGATTAGAAAAAAGGGAAAAGCCCAGGGAACTGAAATGATGTGCCTTGGTTAAAAAGAAATAGTTGGTGATGAATAGTATGTACTTCTGGTACATAATCCTGCACTCCCGTCCGTCCATCCATCTGTCGGTCCGTCCGCTGCACCTCTCCATCCACCTGTGCTGTGTGTACACTGACCTCTTCTAGACTCTCTGACGTGGCTTTGTAGCCTCGAGTTTGAAATGAGGTGTTGGTTTGCAGGACTTCTCACATTCATGCCAGCTGGGAGATGGTCTAGAAGGGGCAAATGGCGGTGCCTCGTGGCAGGCATGGAGGCTTCAACTTGAAACAGTCGAGCAAAAACCCAGCAGGGAACCTTATGTCGCTTGCCCTGACACTGAGGTAAAAAGGACTAAGCACTAGAGAACATGCCACAGCCGACCGTCAGCCAGCCCAGTGGGATCACTTGATGCTTTCCGCCTCAGTTTCCTGGTTTTCTGAAGGTGCAGCAAAAAGTGCATTCCAAAGAGAATGGAAAATGGTTTTCACCTCAGATGGTTACTTAGAGCAACTGACCTGCCGCCTAGGGAGTCACAACTTGTTTTTTCCCACATTCCACGGGATTTTATTGACATCTCAGACTAATAGAAAAATTACCAATGGATGAAAAATTGAATTTATCGTGGAGAAGAGCCCCATCAGAAGGTATTCTGGGCTGGGCTCCGTTCTCGCAAGCAGCAATGGGGAATCTGTGTTCAGTTCATAGATAGAACACTTTGAGGCTTGTAATATATTGAGAGATAGTCAGGTTTATTTCATTAAATGTGAAAGATAGACTGACAAAGGGATTTTTCAGGACAAGGATATTTGAGAGCTGTTTTTATGTATATTTTTTTATTTGGGGGGGATCCGGTGAAAAACTCTAGCTCTAGAACCCATGCATCTGTAATATGATGGTATTAAGATACTGAAGCATATTCTCTGCAGAGACTATGTAGTACCTCAGTGCCATGGAGGAAGATATTTTGCTAAGGAGAGATTAAGCAGTTGGGACCCTGAGCGACCCGATGGCACGGGGTGGGGATCCCAGGGATATGAATTGGGTAGTCATTCTGATGTCACAAGCCATCCCGTGTCTGGCCAGGTATCGGTTACATCTGGAACACTGAGTAACCTAATTGAAACTTGAAAAGATTAATACAGCAAATATTGGCCATTTCTGGGGCAACTCCTGGCCTCAGGTTCAAGGAGTCCCTCACAGAAACTGTGTTGTGCTGGCTTGGAATTCACAATCACAGATAGCTAGGTGGAGTCCTTAAAAACTTTGGAAAATGCTTTTTTCTGGGGCACTAGTCTTCTTGCTGACTAACCTTTTTTGAATAGGGAATCATAGTTAAAATAGGTCCACCGGAGGGCCTAACTCTTTATCACTCAATCGCATCGCTAAGGACTTTGTTGAGATTGCATCACACAAATATATTTCCTTCTATGAGTTTGAATGGAAGCAGCATATCTCTAACAGAGAGACAGAAGAAACAAGATCCTTAAACATGGAGAGCATTTTTGGAGAGAAAAAGAGGAATGCGTGAAAAGTACCTATAAACTATGGCGATAATGGGCCTAAAAATCAAGCTTCTTTAGAAAAGTGCAGGATGAGCAGAAATGTTTACAGATTGCTTTTGTGACTGACTAAGGCACGGGGTTTTTAAAATATTATTTTCTCTTAGTAATAAAAACACATGGGGCGCCTGGGTGGCTCAGTCATTAAGCGTCTGCCTTCAGCTCAGATCATGATCTCGGGGTCCTGGGATCGAGCCAGCATGGTTCTCCCTGCTCAGTGGGGAGCCTGCTTCTCCCTCTCCCACTCCCCCTGCTCGTGCACTCTCTCTTGCTGTCTCTCTCTCTCTCTGTCAAATAAATGAATAAAATCTTTAAAAATAATAATAGGGGCGCCTGGGTGGCTCAAATGGTTAAGGGTCTGCCTTCGGCTCAGGTCATGATCCCAGGGTCCTGGGATCGAGCCCCACGTCGGGCTCCTGGCTCAGCGGGGAGCCTGCTTCTCCGTCTCCCTCTGCCCCCTGCTCATGCTTTCTCTATCTGTGTCTCAAATGAATAAATAAAATCTTTAAAAAAAAATTAATTAAATAAAAAAAAATAATAATAATAATAACACCTAATAATAATAATAGCTAGCACTTAGTACCATTGTTCGCCCAACACCGTTCAGAGAGCTTCCCGTAGATTAGTTGATATCATCTTTGCAAGAACAGGTAAGGAAGTCGAAGCAAAGAGAAGTGAGGTCCCTTGCCAAAGGTTACACCATCAGGAAGCCAGAACTGGAAAGAAGCAGTCCAGACACGGCAACCCACAAACGCCAACGTTTGGTTTTAAGAACTGCACCATCTGCTCCTTGGGCTTCATTGTATTGAAATTTCTGTTTCAGATATTTTTTATTAGGAGGGTTTATCAATACAATTCTGGTTCAAATACAGTCTTCAAGAAAGCAGAGCCTCAGAGCCTGGGAAGTCATTGGACAGACAAGGAACTAGCGTTTTCTGGTGGATGGGGTTACAGTGCCCTACACCCTGGGATAGGGGGCACGACCCAACACGCAGCCACGTGGCCCCAGGTACCGATGGTTGGCTCCACATCTCTCCCCAGGGTCTGCTTGGGGGCCAGGCATCAACAGGGACCTGAAGCAGGGACCCCCGGTGTGGGCCTGCAGGAAAGACAGATAATGTGACAAAATGATCACCAGGTGAATATTCCAAGTCCTGGTCCCCCCCTTTGGCAAAGAGCTTCCTTGAGGATCCAGGTGGGGACCAGAGGGTCCAGTCCTCTAGAAGGATAGAAACTTGTGTCCTTTGCTCCTCACTGGCTAGTGGACTGGAAGGGAGTTTTATAGATCTATGAGCTCAGGATTGTAATTATCCATCTACGGTCACTTTGTTTGCTCAGAAATGCTTAAGCATTTCTTCCAGGTAATGAACAGTGATCTACTTAATCCCTTGGATTCTTCAAATATCAGATTTGGACCTTAGTTCTTTCTAGATGAAACCCTGATTCACAAAAGAAAAAGGAAATAATGCTTTCTTCCCTCCCACCCAGATATAAAGTAGGAGACAGACAGAAGCTCCAAGAGGCAGAAATGTTCTACTTATTTATATTCCTCCTCCTCACTCTGAAAGGCATTTAGGTACTAAGATGGACATTCTGGGTGACTTCCACTGTGCTAAGCTCCCCAACTACCCCAAGACTTGGCAAAAGCAATTTTTAAAGGATTAATAATAATCTGCCTAAATGTGTCTAGTAAACTTTAGAATCTCATTCTGTTTATTATTTTCAGTAGTATCAAACTAGAATAAGAAGAATTTTATATACATAAAGATGTCCCTGACCCTTGAGTTTTCGACAGACTTAATTCGGGCCAAGGTCCGAAAGGTTCCCTTGGACGAGTGGAAATATAAGAGGATACTGGGGAAAGTACCCTTCTCCCCCTGGGAGCAGTGATAACCCCCCTCCATCCCCTCACCAAGACTGGGGAGGCCTGCAACCTCTTGGTAACTAGCCCTATCTATACCGAAGTCACTAAGATTTTTATTTGGTATTTGTATTGCTGCAGAAAGGAAGGGGGAGAAATCCTTCCAGGTAGGTACCAGGAAGAACCCCAGGAGAGGATCTAGGTACCCTCTCAGTCTAATGGAGGAGGACAGGGAAGTGAAGAAGCATGCAGTGAAACTTAGATCATTCCCTTGGATTTCTCTTTCCATCGGGGCTATTGCAAACCGAAGCGCTAGTTTGTTTATTTATTTTTTAAGATTTTATTTATTTATTTGAGAGAGAGAGAGAGAACACAAGCAGGGGGGAGGAGCAGAGGGTCAGGAAAAAGCAGACCCCCCCTCCCCCTGCTGAGCAGGGAGCCTGACGCGGGGCTCCATCCCAGGACCCTGGGATCATGATCTGAGCCAAAGGCAGATGCTTAACCGACTGAGCCACCCAGGCGCCCCCCCACCCCAAAGCTTTATTTTAAATGTCATCCCAGTGAGGTCGGGATCTAAGCTAATATATCACAGTCCTTGTTAGAATTTAGTACATGAAGGGCTAAAAGAAAAAAAAAAAAATCTGTCTCTATTTAGGCTTGCATTTCTTAATCTTTTTTTTTTTTTTTTTAAAGATTTTATTCATTTGACAGAGAGAGAGGGAACACAAGCGGGGGGAGCGGGAGAGGGAGAAGCAGGCCTCCCACGGAGCAGGGAGCCCAATGCGGGGCTCGATCCCAGGACCCTGGGATCATGACCTGGGCCAAAGGCAGACGCTTAACGACTGAGCCACCCAGGCGCCCCACATTTCTTAATCTTAAAACATGTAGAAAAGTCTCTGGATCCTGAACGGAGGACCTGGGTTCACACTGGCGCCACCAGGCCAGTGGGTGTGACCTTGGTCAATTATCTTAAGTACTTTCGTCCTGGTCCTCACTTTCCTCTTCCGTCCAACCAGGTGATGGGATGAGATAATCTCCAAGTTAGTTCCCACTTGGAAGGGGTAACAAAATATTGTCAGGAAAACAGAGTCACAGGTTCCCCACAAACAAGGCCCCTTCGAGGCTGAGTCTCCTGGGCCCCCCTTCCCTGGGAGAAGGGGATTTTGTCCTATGTGACATCGGACATACCCACATGTACCCACATGCATAATATGTTAGATATCTTTTTTTTTCCTTTGGCTGTAAATTTTTGAAAGGGCTTTTATCATTTGTTTTTGAAATTATCTGGCTATGAGTAACTCATTTCATTACCTTTGGCCCCGATTTCACTGCCTTGAACGATGTAATTACAATCAGGGTTGAGATTCCCCATTCTGATACTTGCTAACTGTGTGGGTGACCATACCTGGTTGGGGGTGGCTGGCCTGGCTGAGCCTCCAAGGACAGTGGCTATAGCCCTCACAGGGCTGGGAGGCTGGAGGAGACAGCTTCTGTAGAACATTTAGAACACACTGTGTGGAGCAAGAAGATGGAGCAATTATTTGCATTTAGTCTTGGAATCCTTTGACTATGAGAAAACTCTAAACAACAACAACAAAAAAAATGTGAATCCTAAGTTTAAAAATTCATGAAGTTGCCATCATGCTGCATTTTTTAAGACATTTAATTAAACATTTATAAATTTTGATTTTTTTTTTTTTCAGTTTTCCTTTTGTATTTAGACCCAGTAAAATTTCTTTTCTGGCATTTTTATGGACCCTTGAAACACTCTGGGCACTGTTCCTAAGTCCCTCTTTGGTAAAATGTCCTTACCTCCAAATGGTGAACTTTGTGAAAAATTCCAGGGGAAAAATCCTGTCTGAGTAACAGCGGAAGTGGGTGCTGAGACGTAACGTGCAGGCTCTTTTCAATATATGCATGACAGGCTGGAGGAGAGGCTCTTCCACACTGTTCTAGAAAACTGACATGAAGTATGCCAGAGTCTCCTGGAGTCTGAATTCTTGCCCCAGAGGAGAGCTGCTCACCTCCCCGGAGTGTCTGGACCCATTAGCCACAGGCAAGCTTTGCAGACTTAGGAAACACACTCAGTCACCTTCTAAGTTCCCTAAACCAATGTGTCTTGCTAGACTTGTTCTGGGGCTTTTTGGATATTTTGGTATCTGTCTGGTAGGGCTTTTCTTCATTTCCTCCAAAGACATTCAGTGGCATATTTCGACGACACAGGTGCTCTCCACCGTACAGTTGGAGACTCTTCTGTGCATGCGCGGCACCTAGGTTTGCAACCAGCGTGCCCTGTGGCCTGGGGGAGCAGCCCCCCACCTGGGGCTCCAGTTGCACTGTCAGGGGACCTAAGCCGGGGCCTTGGTCACCTTGGGTGCTGCAGGACCAGGTGGGCCCCAGCACTGGGCATGCCACCGCCGAGGCTGGGGTTGGGAACCACGCTGGGGAAAGACTGTTGTTGGCAGCACCACACAGCGTTATCATGGTGGGCTTCTCAACTTTGGGGTGGCTTGAGAATTTTTTCCACGCACTAGCCATTTTCCACTTCTCATTTTGAAAACAAACAAACAAAACTCCCCAAAAGTTCAGCTTAAATAAGTAAAACTACCCCCTTGCACTAGATCTGGGTTTAAGTTCATTTGAGCTAACTTGCAATTGCTGTTTTCTGTTCTTTCTATATTCTTGTCCTTTATAATTATTTGTCTTGAAGGTTTTTTGCAATGGAAAGTTGGCAGTAAAGAAGGGATAAATTAGGTATAATCGATTACTGGGCATTACAACTGTATTATCCGACACCACAGAAGACACTGACGTTTGGTTGAATGTGAAATGCCTCTTTCATAACATGACTGGGCATGTACATGTGGTGTACTTGTCTCAAGTTCTATGTGCAAATAAGTTATGCAGTGTTGCTGGTTAAGTTGGCTACAGCCGATAGCCAGATATTGTGGATATACACTTACAGGTAAAAATCAAGGTTAAAAAAAAATTTAAGTACCCAAAGCAAATTTCTTTGCTGTTTGCCTTTTTTTTTTTTTAAAGAAACACAATCGAATTAATCTGCTAACTCCCTAGACCCCTATAAAGTAAGTTAATGGCAATACATTAGTTTGGTACTTCCATGATTTACATATGCTCAGGTTCCATTAAAGACAGTATTGACTAAAACTCAGGCTGTTATGAAAGTCTTTCAGGATTCTTTCATATACCGAAATGTCGAATACTTGATATGCTAGGTGTTTGGTTGGTTTTGTTTTTGTTTTTTGTTCACCACGGTCTAGAAGTAAGTCTTCCGGTCATCTGAGATAAAAAGCAAATATTTTGAAAATCAGTAAATTTTTAAGGACTGTATGCATCCATGGCCCCTTTTGGATTTGTTCCTGGTATCACCTTATTTTTATTTGGCTTTAAAGTGGTTTTGTGATATTTCCAATTCGTTCATTTTATTTATTTATTTTTAAAGACTTTATTTATTTGAGAGAGAGAGAGAGAGAATGAGAGAGAGAACACGAGACGGGGGAGGGTCAGAGGGAGAAGCAGACTCCCCGCTGAGCAGGGAGCCCGATGTGGGGCTCGATCCTGGGACTCCAGGATCATGACCTGAGCCGAAGGCAGTCACCTAACCAACTGAGCCACCCAGGTGCCCCCCAGTTCATTCATTTTAAAGAGCTGAGGAGAAATGCACAGGGTCACCTCTTTTTGTTCATCTTCAGCTTTGCCAACAGGGCAGAGCCCCGGGTTTCAGAAATGAAGCAGAGAGCTCTGAGCCGGAAGGAGGGAGGGAGGGAGAGAGGCAACTGGAACTGGACCAGCCTGGCTTCAAGTGTGATCCCTGCTCCTTACTAGCTGCACAGCACTTTTCCCATCTGTAGAATGGGCTCAGTGACACCTGCCTTGCTGGGGGTGGGGGGGTTGAGGATAAAATGAGCTAGACTGAGAGGTGGACTGGAGTGGTGGCTGGCCCCTAGAGAGCTGGCTGCCTCATTTAGCCTCCCCTCTCGTCTGAGATCAGATTAGCCTCCCCAAGCTCAGCCTCCTCAAGTGTAAAACCAGGAAGGTGATATCCTTGGTGGGGTGGGCAGGGGTGGGCCAAGGTCTTGTGCAGATTGATGACAACCAGCCTGGAAGAGAGGAGCTTCTTAAATATTAGCACATGCCCTGGACACATAGGTTCCTTTCCCTCCTCCCTTAGCCCTTACCAAGGGAACTACTGAAATTCTGCCCAAGTGAGGGCCAAATATCTGCCATTGGCAAAGTTATTTAAAAAAAAAAAAAAATCCTGGCAGATCGGGCCCCCAGAATACAATACAATAAGGGCTTTTTTCTGTTTTCCTTCTTACCCTATTATTAATTCCAAGTACTGAACCAACTTCAACGACTTATTCCTCAGTGAAGCAAAATCCTGTTAACTGGATGGCCTTGCAGAGGGGTGGTCCTTCTCCAGAGATTTTATGAAAATGTAGTTGTTTCTTAACTGAACGTGAGTTAGCACTCATACTGCTGTGTGCCTGCCAAGTCTCTTAACATCTAGAAGCTTCCACTGGGTCATCTTATAAGAGGGGAATAGTCATAGGAGCTGTCTCCTGCATAGAGTTGTTTTGGATGAATTGAGATAATATATATCAAGGTGCTTTGTAAACAGTTTTATCAATTAGCTAGTAGAAATCTAATAGCTATGTAGTAAAATAATAGAAAAATATAATGGAAAAAATTTTTGTTTGTGTATATTACGCAAAAATCTTAGGGATCTTAAATAAAATAATTATTTTTTTTTTTGGAGGTAGATTTCATCTCATGAGGTCTCTTGGAATTGAGGAGAATAAACTTGTAGAGAAAAAAATAGAGACATTCAAATCAGCCCCCACTGTAAATCCGTGCTGCTGAGAATTTTATCTTTTGCCATCAGAATATCTTTTTTTTTTTAAGATTTTATTTATTTGACAGAGAAAGACACACTGAGAGAGGGAACACAAGCAGGGGGAGTGGGAGAGGGAGAAGCAGGCTTCCCACAGAGCAGGGAGCCCGATGTGGGACTCGATCGCAGGACCCTGGGATCATGACCTGAGCTGAAGACAGACGCTTAACGACTGAGCCACCCAGGCACCCTCCATCAGAATATCTTGATATTTTCTTTACCTACTACTCTGTCCCCTTGAAGAAGATTGAAAACAAAAAGAAGCAACCCAGACCGTGGAAGAGAGCTGGTTTTTCTTTTAAGATATATTTGTTTTCCAAAGCCTAATGCAGTTTTTCCTCTGCAACTCTGGAACTCCCTTCTCTCTCAGTGAAAGGCTTGGGAAGGGCGGCTGGAGCATGTGAGGTCCTACTGCAGCCAGAGGAGTCCTTATCCCCCTTTTTTTTTTTTAGCCCGTGGCTCTTTACATATGCTGCTTGTCTGAGATTTCTGGATTAGATTTCAGGGAGGTGAAATGTTACACCCTTGAGCCTCCATGCCAGTTTCCCAGGACGAGAGTCAAATCTGCAGCCGCTCAGAGGTGAGAATCTTCCAAGGCTCCAGAGAGAGGCCGGCTTTCTGTCCTGTTCAGTTGGCTGACTGGCTGCCAGGAGCAGGTGGGGAGAAATTCGTTCTATTCCTTGGGTGATTCAGCCAGGCACAAAATAAATAGGCAGCTGAGGGCAGGCAGAAAGGACTGGAAACTGCTGAAATTTGAGTCTGCAGGGCTGGGCTCATCTTGGGAGCTGCTCTGTTCAACTGTAAAAGGAATCCTGAACCCTGGGCAAGGGAGCGGTGGCCCGCCTGGTGGAAAGACCCCTGGCCTGGGAGCCACAGCTTCGGGCCCCGGCTGGCTCTGCGGAGCTCGGCGGGCCCCCCAGTCCCCCTCTCAGAGCCTCCATTTCCCCATCTGCAGAATGAGAGAGGATCCGATGATTTTTAAGATCTTTATCGGCTTCTCAAAGGACGACTCAATCCGTGTCTGTAGGGACAGTGGCACTTCCAACGCATCGTCTTCCAACCCGGAGAAGGAGAACTCCCACCCCACCCCGCCCCGGGGCCCTGCGGACCTGCAGCCAGCCCACCAACCTGGGGAGGCAGAGATCTGGGACTGGGAAGATGGGGGAGGAACAGCAGGGGAAGACAGAGTGGGGGGGGTGCATCTATCACTCCCCAAGCCAGAGCAAGAAATGAATAAAGGTGATGTGCCGCAAGTAGAAGAAATCATCCTAACTAGATTTCCCATGGCTTTGGCATCATTTAAGAAAAAAAAAAGAAAAAAGAAAAAAAAAAAAGACATCCTTCTACCCACAAAGTGCTCAATTGTGCAAGCCACAGAGTCCCAACATGGCCAGCTTCCTGAAGGTGGCCGGTCAGAGACCTTAGTGTTCATTCCACCGCCGACTGAAAAAGATGGTCTGAGCCCTGTTGACTTCATCGTTCGATGTTTCTGAGTGAGGCCTGCCTCCCTTGTTCGCCTCCTCGCAGAGTTATGAGCTGTTCTTCATTACCTGCCCTACCTATCTGCACAATCTAGCCGCAAACAGCTTTGGTTGACCACACCACTTCCCTATTGAAAGTTAATACTGTTTGACTCATTCTGTGTTACTAACCTGAAGCCAAAGAAAACAAGGCAGAGAATAACCGGCTTGTATGGAGTTTGGAAAGCTCTCAGAGGCCCTGCTTTCAAAATCCTATACAGTAGCTTTACTATAGCTCTCTGCTGCAGCTGCAAAGAAATGAAGGAAGCAGAAGTGGTTAAAAAAAAAAAAAAAAGCTGGGGGTGGGGAAGAGCCAGGGCAGGAGTGGGGTGGGGGGGATGCCCCGCAGACTGCGGGAGGACTCGGCATCATCTGCAGAAGATTATGAGCACCTTCTCCCGGAGCTGCGATTCTGCCTTCATGCACCAGAGTATTCAGACAGAGGAGGGACTGTTTACGGAGTTCAAAGGAGAGAAAGATCAAAACACGCGTGGAGAAGGAGGGTCTCCTATTGCTTGCGGAACGGAGTGGAGCTGGGCAACTGGTCCCAGCAAGCCAGGCTGCGGTAGGCAGAGCCCCAAGGGAAAAAGACAGAGAAAGGGGCAAGTCTGAGAAAGGGGCAAGTCTGTTCCTTTCAGATCTGGAAAGGATTTGCCAGGAGAAGGTTGCCTTTCTTTGCTAGGGGAGCCTTCTCGCCCTTCATTCCATAACTGGCTCAGATGTATGTGGTCACCAGGGTGAATAGGGGGAGTTTGTGTCTTGTGTCCCCTCCCAACGTCTCCTGGCAGGCGGTGGGACTCGTGTTGTCTTCACTGCATCGTGGCTCTTTGCGGACCCCAGGCAAATAGCCGCTTGCCCATTCAGGTAACGGGTGGAGGAGAACTTTCTCCCCTCCAGATGCTCCTTCTCATCTGGGTGTTGGCAGCAGTGGAGAGAAGTTGGCCTCAGTGAGGTCCTCATCCCCCAAACAACCTGAAAGCTTTTTCTCTGGATGGTGTGAGGTGGGGTTGATAGCCCATTAAGAACAACGACTAGTTATTGTTGCTTTTCGGACCAGCAAGTGCTCAGGAACCAGGGTGCCGTGGTCTTCCATTCACCTGCAGGGTCTGCTCGCCCACTCTCTAAAGGACTTTGACAGCCCCTCGGTCTCCTGCCTCTGTGAGGACAGCCCTAAAGTCAGTTGGCATTTATGACACGAGAGAGAGAGAGAGAGAGAGAGAGAGAGAGAGAGAGAGAGATGGAAATCAGATGCTCCCCCCTGCCACACCCCCCGCCCCCTACTGCTAGGAAAATCCCCTGGGGCCCAGTAAGCAGGCCTTTTAGGAATGGGAAGGAATTTCCTTACCCCTCTTCAGAAGTAGAGGAGTGGAGAGCATCTTACACACGGCTGGGTGCACATCCCAGAATCAGTCTAGCCTACGGAAGGGGAGTTTATTCACTCCTTCCTTCGTCCATTTATTCATTCAACTTACACTGACTGGGGCACCACCGAACCTGGCAGGGGGCCTCAGTGTACCCTCCCCGCGCCTCTGCGGGTCGCTCGGGGTGTGTGCCAGGACGGAGGGGAGGAGACCTGCGGGGTGGAGCGGTGGCCTGTGTGGAGAACAGGAATGCCCCCGCAACGCTGTGAAGCAGGTGGAATCTGTGGGCCTCTGCCATCGTGTTCTCCTCATCCCTGGGCCTGGCCCTGGGGCTGGCTCTGCTGAAAACCAGGACTCCAAAGCCAGTTCAGAAGCTCCAGGCAACATTTCGGGCCATACTCACCTCTCAGTGCCGCCCCCACCCTGCCACTAAAACGTACCCCCTGAAGGCACCTTCCATTCAGAGCCCGGTGGGGGCAGGAGCTCCTCGGGTTAAATGAATGCACATTACCAGCCCTTAGGCTCTCGGGTTACTTTATAATCACCCTCCAACGGAGTTTTCTGGAGACAGTCCCTTCACTGAGGAGAGTGGGTAATACTTGGAATGACAGGCTGATAGAGAAGAAAGGATCTTGAACTTGTGAGCTGTCTGCACCCCTCCCTCTCTGGGGTTGCCTCCACCACCCCCACAGAGGGCTGCCTCTGGTCAAAAGCAAAAGAAACCGGGCGGGTTCTCCGCCCTAAGCTACAATTACCTCCTGAGTCACCAGACAGAAACAGGAGGTAACCCGTGGCGACCAGTGACTGCAGATTTTGAACTCCTCTGCTTTCAGGGAGGTCCAGGTCTCCAAAAGCTCCTGCAGGCGAGCTAAAAATGCCGCTGTCTGTCACTCTGAAGCTTGAAAATGGCAGCAGCCCTGTCTTGTTTTTGTTTTTGTCCCTGTGAATCTTGGGGGCCTGGTTTGGGAGGGAGTGGGGCAGGCCCCACGTGGGCCTTCCTTCCGCCTGGAGGCTGTGCTCCTTGCTCCCCAGCGGCCTTTGCCTCTCCCTGGGACCGTGGCTTTGCATACCTTTCCTTCTCTACTTGTCTCTCGCAGTTAGGTCTTGGCCCATGGGACGGTGTGTGGGGCCGGGAGGGGGCATGTCCGTGTGTGTGTGTGTGTGTGTGTGTGTCCGCGTGCGTGTGTGAAGATACTCCAATAACCCCAAGGCTTTTTGCAGCAGTCCTTTCCTCCCACAAGGGTGCGAGGCTCAACTCAGCACAAGGGCCTTTTATCCATTCTCTTTTATTTTTTAGTTTGATGAAGAAAACACTAGAGGGTACAAGTTTTGCAGGCTGTTTGACTTCTAATGAGACCGTTCTCCCTGAAACTTGATAAGCTCAATTACGGCACGTTTCCTCCACAAGTCCTTTTTTCTGAGCCCTCGTCCGTTCCGCGGCAGCAGAAAACTTGAGTTCCAGCTTCCTTCGCCCCAGACACATTCTTCTTTCCTGCGTTCTGATGAAGGACAGGTGGACGGCCCCAGTCATGAAGGGTCTGAGCACCCGTTCAGTCAGTGTTTAGTGAGCCTGTCATGTGCTGGATGCTCCCGTTGGTGCTAGGGATACAGCCGTGAAGAACAGAGGCAAAACCCCACATTCTCGTGGAGTTTACAGTCCAGTGGGCACAGACAGACCACAAGTAAGATTAATAAGTACTGTGGAGACAACCGAAGAAAAGGGCTAGGCATTGGCTGGGTCGGGAGAGTTTGCAATTTAAACTAGGGTGCTCGGGAAAGTCTTCAGGGAGAAGATGAAATTGGAGCAAAGACTTGAGGGATAGGGGGGATGTGGTCCACAGATATCTGGGAGAAGGGCATTCTGGGCAGAAGAAACAGTAGGTGCAAAGGTCCTGAGGCAGACGTATAGGAGTAACAGCAAGGTGGCTAGGGTGGCTGGAGCAGAGTGGAGAATTCAGATTGTCTGACTTCTAGTTTCAAAATAGGGGGGTATTGACCTTAGAAAGCAGGCTTAGCAAAAGTAGAGCCTGGCCTCTAAAACACGTGCTTTATGCCGTGTGAGGGGCCACTGCAGGACCATGGTTTGGGAAGACCCAGGAGAGGGAAGCCCCATGCACAGCCAGACTTGTGGTCTCTCGCTTACCTATTGCCACCTGCAAGAGAATCAGAGTGCTCCCCGACCAAAGGCATCACTGTCCCTGTGGCTGATTCTCCTGGGGTAAAGTGTCATGTCTGTGGGATCCTTAAGTAAGTCGAAACACATGACCTAGGAAGAAGCAGCATCCTGATGGACTTTTCTATACTGGCTCAGTGTGATTATCCATGTGTAGAAGGCGGGAGGGCACCTGCCCAAGGCACGTAGGTGAGGGGGAGTGGATAATCGTACAGGTAGGGTGATGAGCATTAATCTCAGACTCACATTCCTCTTGCTGCTGATGAGAGGGGTTTGGCCGGGGACAAAAGATCATCATTTTTTTCTTTTTCTTTTTTTAAGATTTTTATTTACTTATGTATTTATTTGAGAGAGAGAGAGAGAGTACACACGTGCACAAGCGGGGGGAGGGGCAGAGGGAGAAGGAGAGAGAGAATCTCAAGCAGACTCTGAGCTGAGCGCAGAGCCCGACGCGGGGCTCAATCTCACGACCCTGAGGTCATGACCTGAGCCAAAACCAAGAGTCGGAGGCTCAACTGACTGAGCCCCCCAGGCGCCCCTAGTGTTAACTGTTTTCTATCCAATCAGAAAAGCAGAGAAGTGAGACCCTGGAGAAGGTTCGGCAGACTGGCTTTTTTCCCAGCTGCAAACCCCTGAAACTTGCTAGCAGGTTTTGAGGTGAGTCTAATGGCCCACTGCCTCTGGAAGCAGCTCTCGGATGATAATGCGGAAGGGGCCAAAACCCAGAGTGGGATGCCCCAGTGAGGAGGGTAGTCTGAAAGGCTCAGTGAAGTCTTGAGGGGAGAGAGGAGAGGCTGCAGGAAGACCACTGTCCTGGGTCGCTCATCACTGTCCAAAGGGCCACTGACAACACAGCCAGAGGCAGAGGGAGAGTGAATTGTGAGCACGTGTTGTCAGAGCTGCGCTTCAGCAGCACATGGGAGAGTAGTGAGGCCGGTAGAAGCCTAGCTTCAAGATCGAGCTCCAAGGACCAATTTGACAGCTGAGCTTGGGACTGGCTCCCACAGGCCAGGTGTCTGGCTGAAAAAAAGACAGAAGGAAACCTTTGAAAGTCCTAACATCATATGAAGTTGTTCAAGAAAGCCTGTGCTTGGAGGCATCCAACGAGAACCAGTTGAGTAGCTAATTGCTGCAGATATAATTGCTGTGAATGCTTTTAGAGCCCCTCAGAGTAATCCATCTTAGTCCTTTAATTCCAGGCTTTCAGATAAGGAGGCTGGGTGATGAAGAGACTTGCTCTTGTCCGCAGGAAAGTTGGGTGGAAAAGCAGATTTATAATGGAGGTTCTTAACACGCAGACTGGCAATCACGTTTCCCTGGTGCCATGTTGTTTCTCTAGGGGAGAGAAGGATGAGAGCACCTGTGTTCACACCCCCATCCTTGTGGGCACCCGGAAGTCTCAACTGGAACGGAATAGGTTCCTCATAAACCTTTCCTGCTCTTCCTCAAAGTCCTTCCTTAGATGCCTGGAGAGGAGTTACTTTCCACTTGAAAATTCTGGGTCCACCTTACAGATCAGCCCGAGTACAGCCACAGTGACTCACTGACTCAACTCAGTGATGGCCACGGAGAAACGGGCAACACCCACTTACCTATCGGGCAGACTTTTGGCATTTTCAGCTGCTCTGCATACATTGAAGAGTTAAAAGATTAAGAAAAAGACCACCAAATGGTTGTCACCAAAACAAGGCCAGCACTTGGTGCTCATGGACACTTAATCTAAGCACAGTTCTGGTCTATTTGCTGTGGTCCTTTCCAGCCCAGGGCAAATTAGAAGTACGCTGAAGGCGCATGCATATAGGGAAGAATCACTCAAATCCCCGGGATAGTCCCGGGACCAGGAACATCAGCATCACTTGGGCCTTAGTAGAAATCTGAATTCTCGGGCCACATCCCAGACCTACCAAGCCAGATCTGTGATTCGGATGCTCATTCAGGTGTGTGAGACATTAGCTCTCCACTGTGGGTCACAAGACGGCTCTGGTGCTAAGCACGAGCTGGGAACAGAAGTGGGATGGTAAAGGGCAAATCCTTATGAGGCTCTGCTGGCCCGGGGATCTATAACCACCTAACACTGCGCACACTGGGCTCGCACAGAAATTGGCATTTATAGGTGCATTGAGCAAGATTGCGGGCGGCGGGGGGAGTAGGTGTGTTTTCAGACCTGCCCTCTTTTTCTAACCAGCTGTGTGAGATTAGATAAATAACAACCTCTCTGAACTTCACTTCTCCCACGTGGGTTAAAAAACAAGGCTGATTTCTCCAGCTCTTCTCCAGTTGTGCAGTACTCTAACTTTGTATGGATCTCCTAGTTTAATAATATGGGAAGAAGTTGGAGGGAAAAGTTAGGCCACCAAAGTTTATATAGCATTGGGCAATATAAAAACATGTAAATATAATATGCATTCTAATATACAATATGGTATCATATATATCGTTATGTTATATTTTCTATTGTGACATACACAATGGTATAATGCTGCCCAACATTACATTAGCCAGCCGACTGGGCGCCTGGGTGGCTCAGTCGTTAGGCATCTGCCTTCGGCTCAGGTCGTGATCCCAGGATGCTGGGATCGAGCCCCGCGTCGGGCTCCCTGCTCGGCAGAGAGCCTGCTTCTCCCTCTCCCACTCCCCCCGCTTGTGTTCCCTCTCTCTCTGTCTCTCTCTCTCTGTCAAATAAATAAATAAATAATCTAAAAAAAAAATTAGCCAGCAGACGGGTAGGTTTGCGGTTAAGAAGATTTATTTCATTACCTACAAGGTGCTTTAAGGAAGTATCACATTCACATTCAGTACTATTACTTTCCTGTCCTCGGGACTTTAATGACCCAACTGTTACACCAGGAAAAGTGAGCTGTTCTGTACACACGTCAATTTCTTTTCCATGGTCATAAAGCAGTAGCAAATTAAGGGGAGGGGGGAAATCCATGTCTTTTATCCAGATCCCTGTGGTTAGTATCAGATTGATTGGCAGGCATGTTTTGAAATACATGTATGCTTTTAGAAGAATCACAGTGTTATGTATAGATAGATACAGATGTAGATGGATACACACAGAGAGATCGATCTCTTTTTGGTATTATCATTTTGCATACATTTTCCTCAACTGCTCGTCATGACGATGCTTCGAGTCTACACCTTCCTACTTTTTCTGCTGAGAATCTATCAAGAAAAGTAGTAAGCCCATACCAGAAACATGGACTAACAAACTGCCATAAAATTACTCTCTCTGGCCAGAATTTTCCAGGAAAAGGTGACAATTTAGCCTTACCTATTTTCTCTGATAGAAATAATAGCATATTTCACAGTTCGGCAATGGTTTCTTGAAAAAGATAGTTCAGTTATGGATGAGATATGCATACCTCCTCAGTCTCGTTTTTATAGCGGAAAATTGAAAGCTGGTCTCATTATCCATCACAGATACCATAACGTTTAGGGATGCCTTGTGGGCAGCCAGCCCAGAAAACTACAGGACATATGTCTTTGGAGTGAAGAAGTAAAATTTAGCAGATGGGATTAATTTATTTTTATTTTTTTTTCTTTCAGCTTTTTATGACTCTGCATATATAATAAAATCCTAATCAAAGACTTTTTTTCAAAATGTGGGAATGGTAATAGAGAAACATAATTTAGTATCCTTTTCAACTCTGGTCAAGATTCATTAAGATGTCCTAGTGTGAAATCTCGAGGTAGCCACGATTTTAAGGACCACTGTGTCAACATTTTCAGTAGACTTCCGATGTGCTCAAAAACCCAGGCTGCCAACATGCAAGTGTTTAGGCCTGCATTGTAATTCTACTAGATCTGATCCAGAGTTGAATTCCCTGCTGCCCTCTGAAGCCCAGTACTCAGCAAGAAAGAAGGAAAGTGAGTTTGATAGTGGGCATTTCCCATACTCCTGTATTTAAAATTCAGGGGGCAAATTGACATTTTAATTGCACACAGATACAGGAAACCGGAGACATAAAGCATTCATTTTCCCCCCACTTGTAATTTTAGATCGGAAGCTTCTGTATTTCATACAAAATATTGCTCTTTGGCCCATGAAATCTGATGGCTTCAGAAAAGAAGAATGAGGTGTTCTTTTGATGTAGCTTATAAATGCATCGGAACCACACCTTTAATATGATAATGCTTTTTATTTCCCTTGTTCTTTGGTGTTACAGCCCTCCAGCCCCATGGTGAGGAAGGGGCTCAGGATTCCCTGCAGAGGCAATAACGCTCTTTCTGCCAGGACCACATATGGGGAGGGTGTGGAGTGAACGCTCCCCTGCCCCCCAACCCACCACTCCTCCAGCATTAAACTCAGCCTCCCGACTCTCGGGGCTTAGGAAATAGCTCAGAGTGAAGAATTGTTTTCTCTGAAAGTTATGCCTGAACATTCCTGCTAAAGCAGACAGTCATCAGCTAATCTCTGTAAATGACTACGATTTTGGCAGGTGTCAGCTGGTCCAGAAATTGCTCACATGTTAAAACATTTTTTTAAACATAGGGCAATGAGAGGGGACTGATAAAAAAAAATAATAATAATCTCACGTTGTGCCTGGCCACAGGAGCGCATTACCTAAAATGACTTATTCTCGCTCCGTTTCTTGGTGGTACATGGTCCCCAAGCTCGGTGGCTGAGACAGACACAACCGACAGCCTTTCTTCAAAGGCCAACCGTGGACTCCACAATGCCGAATGCTTGTATTTAGAATGATCTCGTACACATCATTCTCCTGGATCACCCACTGTCCTTGACATGGTGTTCTTCAAAAATGCCACTGGGTGCCCAAGGAATGTGAAGTTTTGAAATGGGTACAAAGCCTGCTGGAAGCCTCTGCACTATGACTTCGCCAACCGGCATTCTTTTGGAGGCTGTAGAACTGTCCAGAATCGTTTTTCCTGCCTTTTTCTCTGCTCGACTCCTAATACTACCCATTAGGTTGCTAGGCATTTAAAAGGCTAAATTACTGTGCTTTGAGTGGCTTTTGAGTTGGAATTGTTTGGGGGCAAGAATATCAGATTTTTCAGTCTGATCACCAGAAAGCTAAGAATCTGTCACAAAGATAAGAGGAGGGAGGAGTCAGGGAAAGATCCATCCAGAGACAGTTACACCATGGTCGACTGAAATGGAACGTTCTAGAAAAAGACATTTTCATACTTGTGAGGGAAAGGGATGACAGGAGTGATTCCGGGACCTGGCCCGATGGCCTTTCGCCCACAAGGCCGGTGCTTAAAATACTCAGCCGGTAAGAGGCCTCTCACATGTGTGCTGGCCCTGTGTGACTCAGGCTGTTTGTGTTCAGGTCGAGGGTTGTGGGCTGTGGGGCTGAATCAGAGTCCAGATTTGCCTTGGTGACATATGAAAAGAGGGAGCATTGCATTTGAACTACACAAATATTATGCTTAAGTCGTTTTCCTCATTTTGGAGCCAAACAGGTCTTGTTCATGATAAAATCACTGCAATATAGTGGGGCCTTTTTTTGGTCTGGAATTTGAAACCATGTCAACTGTGCCAAGGGGCCTGGCAGCAGGAAGAAACGGCCAGCCACGGAGATTTGGAACCATAATACAAGTTATAAAATTTAATTTTGTAATTGTAGCGATTGGGAGCTGGGCTAAAATATACTTCTCCCACCCCCCTCCCAGCCTGGGCCGGGGTGGGGGTGGGTGGGGAGTGGAATCCACGGATCCTCTTTCTAAGTGAGGTCTGGGTCAGGACATGTGAACAAGCCCTCGATTATGGCAGCAAGCGGGCCGCTCCTCCAGTGTCGTTTGGAGGCCACCTGATGACCGCGGCAGGTTGGGGGGCGGGTGATGGTGGTGAAATTGGTCAGTGACTCTTTATTCGAACCCCAGGGGTGAGAAGGGAGCAAGGGCACATCCTCTTTGAAAGGAGAAGGAATTGCCTGGCCCCACGGTGGCTCTGTCAGTGCATCCTGAGTCTCAGTTCTGCTTGATAGGCCTGGGTCTCCAGTTTGAAGCCCTCTTGTTGGGGGAGTAAGGAAGGAAACAGGAAGCCCAGCCCTCCTGGCTTGTCCCATGTGAATGGCTTCTGCTCACTGCATCCCGGTGACAGTGATTTGGATGGGGAACAAGGCAAGGATACTGATTGTCTATATGGACAACAGAGAGGCCCACCTTCCCACCTTGGATTCCTGAGCCCTTGGGGGAAGCCCATCCAGCCTCCTGGCGCGACCTCTGGGCTCCAGTAGGCCCAGCCTTCTGGGAGGACTGGCCCGGATGAGGCCCAGGCTCCACCTTCCCGTCAACCCCCTAAAGCTTAGAGGGTACACCTAGGGAAGTCGGTTTCAGGGAAGAAGCATGCTGAAGAAGGCTCGTGAGAAGCTTTCGAGGAGAAGCTTTAATCGTAGTCATTTACCAAGGGAGCGGAGAGGGGCCAAGGGGCTGCCCATGCCCTGCATTTAACAGGAAATCTGACCTCCCCAAGGACTGCGGGTTTGCAGCCACACCTCATTTCCTGTTGGAAGGGGCGTGTGCTAAGCTCCAGGGCCCACTTTGCTGCCTCTAAAACCTGCCAGCGGTTGGGTTTGCAGTAAGGAGCGGCGGTCGCGATGCCACAGGGAGGGCACCTTTCCTGGCTGCCGTAGCTCAGCCCGCAGCGCGTGGCCAAGTGCCAACCATTAATGCACCTTCTCTCCCGCCCGACCGTCCACCGCCACCAGTCCCTGTATGCCCACTGCCTTCTGCCCGGTGGAGATGGGCGCAGAGGGTTGGGGAGATGGGGCGCAGGCTGCGGGAGCACCCAGTGGCCTGTGATGAGAGGGGCCCCCCGTCTGCCATGGGGACAATGGCCCCAAATTTCCACGGGAAGCCAGCCCCGTGTGTGCCAATCTCCAGTAAATCCACATTGGGGGTGAGGGGAGAGGGAGGGGAAAGACGAGAAAACCCCCAATCTTAGAAAATCCACAATACATTTTCTGATCTTTTCCCTCCCTCCTTCCTTGCCTCCCTCTCCCCTTCCCACCCCCACTCCCTTCCCCCTCCCCACAATAGGACATCGTCAGAAACTAGATGATCAGACCAAGCCCGGGAGCTTGTCCTTTTCTGAGCGGCTCAGTGAGCTGGAGCAGCTGCGGCGAACGGCCATGAGGGTCAGCCCACACCACCCAGCCCCCACACCCAACCCTCGGGCCTCCTTGAACCACTCCACTGCCTTTAACCCTCAGCCTCAGAGTCAGATGCAGGGTAAGTACCTGGAGGGAGCCCGCTTCCTGCCTCGCCCTTGGGCTGCACCCCCCCCCAGACCAGTCCTGGCTTCTCCTCCTTGCTCAAAGGGTGGTCCTCACACCCGCAGTCTGGGAGCGCGCTAGACAGCAGAGTCTCTGGCCCGCCCGGGGACCTCCTGAGTCAGATCCACGCTGTAATGAGATCCCCAGATCGAGAGGCACTGGTGCCTGGGCTATGGAGAGATATATCTATATGCAGATAATATCTTGAATTTTTTAAAAGTTAGCTTTGGCTATGTTGTTTTCCTACCTACCCAGCAGGCTTGAACACACACACACACAGCCCAAGCAAGGTGAAAGTCAGGATGGTTCAAGTTCTTGTTGTCTTCAGATTATTTGCGGGGTTTGTATCTAATATATGTTCTTTTAAAAATATAAAGAAATACTAGGAAAGTCTGGATGCCAGCACATCAAAGGTATTATTTACAATAAATAAATGGACCATCCGTAAAGAATGCAGATGAACTGCACCCCCCCCCACACACACACACCATACACACATACCCGGGTTTAGCGAGCAATTGCAAAAACACTGTAAAATACAATAATTGCATAAAACACACTGTGCCAAATTAGATAATACACAGAGTTCATTTACACTGTAGAAATCACTGACGTCAGTGATTATTTGCTCTGTGATACCATTTCGAATTTCCGAAATGTAGTCATTTTCTTTGTGTGCTGCGCAGGACACAGCTGCGTATGATACGGTCACAGTAAGATTCTTTCTCCAAGTAGCAGGCTTGTCTAACTCAAAGGGAGAGATAAGCAACACATCTGGGGGAGAGGGCAGGTGGCCAGCCAGGGACATGCTACTTGCCCTCTGGGACCGCAGAAATTAGCTTCCCCAGGCGTTTTCACTGTGTGAGTCCTACCGAGGGATGTGTGTTCGTCGTGAGTTTTTTAAGGTTTCAGGACCAGTCGCTCCCTTTGGGGTTAGCACATGTGGGGCTCTCGAAAGGCAAGCATGCTCTCTTGCACAGAGTTTGATGGCTCATCCCACGAGCTCTCCTAGTTATGTGTCTGGGGAGGTTCTGTTATTTGAGTGGAAAGTTCCCAGAGAAGGCTTCCCGTCAGATACTGTGCACACAGCTGCTAAGTGGCCCATCCGTAGGGTGGCCCCGTTGTCTCCAAACAGAAACCGAAGCTTGATGTTGGCGGGTTCTCTCTCATCTACGGACTCATCTTCGGTGTATTTAGGAGAAAGCCTCCTTGAAATCATCAGTTTTGTGGTGCTTATCATGAATACTTGTTCAAAATATGCATATTGATTTTTCTTTAAATGCCAAAATGCAAGTGTGTGTGGTAAATCGGATGGAGTTAAGTGAGAGAGATGGGTGAGGGGTGAAATGAAACTTTCCTTCCAAACAGAACAAATTCTCGAGGAGATTCCTTGATCTTGTGTTTAGGGCCATTTAAATTAATTTATGCCATCTTCAGGCCTCCATTTGTAACATCAAAGGGAAGCCTTCTGTTTTCTTATTCTCTCATCGTGTAACTGACTATTTAGCCCACTCGGCTGATAAAGAAAAGGACTTGCCTTCTTCTACTGATACTGGAACCCAAACTATGAAGCATTTTTAAAAGCAATGGAAGATTCAGCCACACGGCGGCAAGATGAAATGGTCACCGTTAAGTCAGCTTTGTTTCGGACAGTTTTGGTGAGGAGTGCATCAGATCTGATTTGCCTCCTTGTCAGATAGCTCTTTTTCCCAAAAAGAAGAGGGGGAGGGTGGTAAGTGAATTCTTGTCCTCAGTCGTCAGCAGCTCTTGGCGGGGGGGTGGGGGGGGGTGGAGATATTACCAGGGCCGAATGGGCATTCTTTAGCTCTTGGAATACTATATGCTTAGCAAAGGATCAGGTTTAACACAGAGCCTCACCCCTTTCTTGTTCCTTTTAAAAACTTTTTACTTCTGCAACATGTAAGTAGTAATAACTTGGTTTTAGAGTGCCCCAGAGGCTTGGTTGCTGCTCGAAAGAATGTGTTAACTATATTGCTGATGCCCTTTCTTTCCAAAATATGATTTGCCTATTCAATCCTTCACTTGTAAAATCGTAGGAGCTTTTTAAAAAAAATAACTATCCAGGATATATTCACGTAAAACTACTTTTCCTTTTCTTTTTTTTTTTTTTTTTCTGTAAGAAAATGCTTTTTTATCCTAGTCATGTTTTGAGTAGACCCTTGGGATGTTTTTTCCCCTGAAATTAGAAAGTTAACAGGGATAATAGTAAAGTCTCTTTCAGCCAGAACCTTCACTTTGTTCTTGACAAGTAGGAAAATGGTTATTTTCCTGGCTTAGCTCTAGAGACTCCATATTATATTTAAGAAGATGCTTTATATAAAAATCCAGCCTGTGTTTATGGCTCGCTATGAAACGGCAGCCATCGTCGTAAGAAAAATACCCCAGAGGTAGTCACAGCAATGCCACGGCGTGCCGTACAGATGTGTGAATGTTTCCAGCCTCGGGAAATGTCCGCGACTGGGGGCTTGGAGGGATCGTGGGTTGACAGAGAGGATGGGGCTTCATCTGGAGAGTTAAGCCTGCCCCTCTAACTCTGTCAGTAGGAAATCACAGATCTATAATAACACCTCTATTTATCTAGAATCAGATGTGCGGAGAATCACTCAAAATAGGCATCTCAAATTATCTGAAGCAGGATAAGGGAAGAGGGGGGCAGGTCGTCATGCCACCATCCACTGTTTATTTGTTGAGGTTTTAACTATTAAAAGGGCTGAGGTCAACTTCAACTTCCTCCTTCACGAGCTCTTAAAAGTGAATAGAAAGCCATTTTTGTCATGGCTGCACGATTAGTTAAGGAAGAAATCGTCACGAACTTCTACAGGCGGGTTTTAGAATTCGTGTTCAGTCATGGGAAGGAACACGGACACGTGTCCTTTTAAAAGATGGGACAGCACAGGGCGCCTGGGTGGCTCAGTTGCTTAAGCGACTGCCTTCGGCTCAGGTCATGATCCTGGAGTCCCTGGATCGAGTCCCGCATCGGGCTCCCTGCTCGGCAGGGAGTCTGCTTCTCCCTCTCCCGCTCCCCCCTCTTGTGCTCTCTCTCTCTCTCACTCTCTCTCTCAAATAAATAAAATCTTTAAAAAAAAAAAAAAAAGATGGGACAGCACAGATTCTAGCGAGATGAAGTCGCTGATGCTGGATGGGTCACACACACTCTCCTAGAGAAGGCTCCAGGCAACCCCAGCAAGTAATTTTAAGAATTTGACTCCCGATTTACCAAAAATGATGAACCACATTTAAGGCTGCATAAACCCCTCTTTCTGGGAAGATGGAGACAGGCTAGTATCTGCTGGTGCAGAAAACTGGACAAAGAGGCCAGTTTTGTTGTTCTTGCGTGCGTTGCCATAATCGTCAGGGCGTGAGGTTTAACTCTTTAACTGGACCGGTTATGATAGCTTTTGGCACAGGTCAAGCCTTTTGTATGCATTATTCCGCTCTCACCACAATCCTGGGGTGTGGTTTAGAGACAGAGCAGCTGAACCTCAGAGGTTAACAATTGCCCAGAGTCTCCAAGAGCATAAGTGACAGACTTGGACTCAAACCCAGACCTTTCTGGGCTACAGAGCCAGTGTGGACAAGGTGGCAGTTTCTCTGGGATCGAGGATCGATTAGACACAGGGCTGACCAGCGTCAAGAGAATCCCGATCGTCAAAGGGGACATGGGAGAAGTACTGGGCTGGGCATTCCCTTGGCGGGCCTGTGTTGAATATGGTCTGTTATTATTAGATATTGCTCATAATGAGAACCTTAGGGCCAGACTCTGTGATGGGCACCTCGACAAGCTGTCTTTTTGGGGGGATGGCCGGTGGGGGGACATGTACATTTATTTTTCAAGTTGGGGACAAAAGAAAACTTAACTCAGAATAATGCATCTCTCGCGCGAGGGAATGAGGGACAAGGGGGAGGAGGAGGGCTTCCCAGCTACCCTCTGTCTGCTTTACTGGGGCGATAGCCTGGCCTTCCTGCATGGAAGAGTCTGCCTTGGGGTCCACTGGGACCAAAGCCTCCTTAACGTCCAAATCCAGGCAGCCTCTGATCAGCGTTGAGGAGTGTGGGTACCTCGCTTTGAGGGTTGATAGTATGGTCAGGGAGCAGAGACCCCGACATCTCAGATTCACCTCCTCAGTTTATGTCTTCCACATGTTTTTTGTGTGGATAGTGATTTTCCCCAAAGGATAAAGTTACTTTGGAAAGACTATGTTCTCTGGTACTGTTGTCTGTGACGCTTTTTGAGATATGAATGTCAGTGTTTACCAGATGCATTGACAAAAGGGGGAAAAAAAAGCCTTTCCACTTCCCTGTAGAAGGGACAGAGAAATCCCCTTTCCAGCCTTGGGAGTAAAATATCGAACTGCATAATGCAGCACTTCTCTTTTCTTCTTCTTCCTTCTCTGTCTCTGTCTCTCTGTCTCTCTGTCTCTCTCTCTCCTTCCTTCTTCTTCTAGAAGTTCAAAATCAAAGGGGGGATGGGAGCCCTTTGATTACCTTGGAAGTAGAGACTACCATCAGACACCAGAAATGTGCACATAAAGATCTATCGGTGGTCTTTTAATGGTCACACGACAAAGCAAAATAGTCAGGGCGCTAGGAATCAACATAGAAGGCATGCTGTAAACTTGAAAAGTGAATGATTTAAAAATAACTCTTATCTAGGTGTGGTAGAATTTGAGAGCCTTTCAAGGTTGACGACAGAATCTTACGTGGTTGGCATCAAGCCTAGATCAGGTGTCCCCATGAATAAATCAAAATAAATAAATGCAAGGGGGAAGGAAGGGAGGGAAAAAGAAAATGGTGGAATGGATGCGTGATGAAGGGCTGACACGTGGGGTGGGAGCCAGCTGAGGGGTGCCACGACCCTGTCCTGTCCCCTCTCCTCCCAAGCAGGCAGAGGGGTTAGAGTTAATAGGGCTAGAAGCAGGAATTGAGAACTCAGTTCATGTTTTCTGTGTTCTGGGCTGGTGCAATGTAAACTGGAGGTTTAGGGAAAGCGTGAAAAGCTCATACTAATGAGTGGCGTCGTAGTATTTGGAAAAGGAGAAAGTAGGATGGGAGGAAAGTGAAGTCTTTGTTTTCTCCTTTAAAAAAAAAAACGGCCCTAAAGCCTTTGCATCCTAGTCTGCCTGTGCCTTCATGGCTTGAGTCTGATGTGGCCGCCCTGTGTCTGTCACCCCTGCTTTCCGCTCACTCCTGTGAGTTACTTAACCGTGCTTGGCGTGGAAGCCAGTCTGACGTTGACTCTCTGCGCTCTGTTTATGGAGAGGCAGAGCTACCAACACAGAACCCCCTTGAACAGCACCGCTCAAATGCCTGCGCTGTATTTACAAGCACCGCACAGCTAAGTACTTAATAAACCGGCCCTTCAAAGGAGCCGCCAACCCGGCCGGGGATCAGCACCCCAGTCATCATCAACCACATTTTAGTGGGACTGCGTTTTCACACCAAATGTGTTCGTGGATGTCGTTCAAGGTGACCGGACCGTGTTTTCCCGAGCATGTTGATAATGCCTTGTGGGCATCTTTTCTAATTACAAGAAAGAAGGGTTCACACACCCCGACAAAGGATCTTGGTTCAGGAGAGTAAATTTTTAATACAACTGCAGTTGGAGCACTTACTTGGTATCAACGGTTAATCAGCAGGAAAGCTAAGCTGGAAACCTAATGTCCAAGAAAGAGAGCGCAGAGTGACTGAGAGTGAAGGCTCCACAGGCAGGCCACTGAGGCCCAAACCTGGCCTGCACCACGTATTGCCATAGTTACTGAAGCTCTTAAAGCCTTGGTCTCTCCATCTGCAAAATGGGAGTAACAGTTAATGCTTGGAGATCCTAGGGTCACTGTGAACCACAAAGCAGCGAGCCATAGTGCCAGCCCGTGGACACCACTTAAAACTGTTAGTTAACTGGTAAGCTCAGCATCACCAAACCAGGTGTATTCGTTTTCAGTGGCCGCTGTAGCTCAATGGCTTAAAACCACAGACATGTATGGTCTCAAGTTCTGAAGACCAGAGTCCAAAATCAAGGTGCTGGCAGGGCCAGGCTCCCTCTGAAGACCCTAGAGAAGTGTCCTTCCTTGCCTCTTCCAGGCATTCTCTGGCTTGTGGCTGCATCATTCCCATGTCTGCTTTCATCTTTGCCTGGCCTTTGTGTCCGTGTCATCCCCTCTTCTGTCTCTTCTAAGGACACCTGTGGTTGGATTTAGGCCCCACCCAGATAAACCAGAAGAATCTCACTTCATCTCACTCAATCGCCTCTGTAGATTGTTTTTCCAAATAAGGTCACATTCACAGTTCCACGGGTCAGAACACAGGCACACCTTTTGGGGGACCACCATCCTAGCAATTATACCAAGGTAGAAAGGAGAGGAGGCAGCAGAGGAGTCTAGAAATAACTTGCCTGGGGTGCCTGGGTGGTTCAGTCGTTGGGCGTCTGTCTTCAGCTTGGGTCGTGATCCGAGGGTCCTGGGATCGAGCCCCGAATCGGGCTCCCTGCTCGGCCGGGAGCCTGCTTCTCCCTCTCCCACTCCCCCTGCTTGTGTTCCCTCTCAATGTGTCTCTCTCTGTCAAATAAATAAATAAAATCTTTAAAAAAGAAAAGAAAGAAAGAAAGAACCTTCCTATGTCCCCCACGCCAGAACAGATATTATGGGCAGGTAGGTATGGGCTCAGTGGCTCATGCTAAATGCCTCGATCACCTCTTCTGGCTCCCAGCACTTCACCCCACCATTGCCGGAACTCACTCTCATGGTACTTTTATTTCCCAGGCAGGAAAATATATGATTTTTTTTTTTCCTTAAATGAGATCAGATATTTCTTAACATTTTCTAGAGCATCTATGCAGATGGGGCCAGAGGGCCAGCAGAGCTCAATAGGGAAAAAAAACAGGCTCCGCCCTCTGTCACCGGAGCAAAGCAGACCGCAGACAGGAGGCCCCGGGTGCCTTCTGCCCTAGCCCCCCACAGCTCATGACATTGTGCAGGGTCGTAAGCAGGGGCACAGAAGATGGCAGGAATCTTCTGTGCCGGTTGGGATGGATTCAAGAATTTGACTTCCCCAGAGCCAGGCATATCACTGTCGTATTTCGACAAGCTGCCTTTTTAAAAATGGCTTTACAGCAAGGCATTGTTGACAGGACACCCATTTGGAAAGGCTGGTGATTCACTTTGCATACCTCATAATCCCAAATTTACAAATCACCCGAAGATAGCCTTTCAAATTTGGATATTGAAAAAAGAAACTTTGACTACGGCCATGAAGTCCGTGTCAAAGTTTACCAAAAGTTGGTACCAAGGGAGGAACAGACTTCATGTGCTGGTAGGAGCGCAAGGTAGGAATGCTTTCTCATAAGGGGTGGTTCCCCAAACCGAGTTGGTTTTACTCATTTGCATTATTTTTCCTCACAGCAGGGAACGGAAATGCAGGCCCCCTGTAATTCAGTTATTTTAGGGCTCTGTAAAAGTCCACATGTATGATTTAAATAATGCTGAGGAACTGTGGTGACTTCTGCCTTTCCTTTATTTCTCTCTGGCCCTCGGGGCACCACTGCCAGACCTTTGGGGGAAAGTGTACAGAGGCAGAGGACTTCTCAGAAGGCCACCTCCGTGCATATTTGTCTTGTATCTTTGCATTTTATGTTCAAAGCTTTAGCCCCACAGCAGCTTTCTTATTATTGAACAATGGCCTTCAAAGCAGTAAAACAGCCCAATTGTTATGGAGATTAAAGGTACAGATTGCAAAACGCCTGTAAATAAAATCTTCACTGACAAACCCAGTTTCTTTCCATAGACCTTTCTTCCATAATCTCTTTCTGGCAGAACATTTTATGTTTTGATACCAGAGATTCAGTTACCAACCACAGTAAATAAAACAAAATAATTTTTAAAAATAGTACGGAACTCACCCTAAAAACAAACATTGGCCAATCATGTTTATTTTCTGTTTCTTTGTGCACACCTGAGGATTGACAGGGGGGAGAAAGGGAGGTAGTACTTCTTATCCAGTTGATTTTTAATTGTGGAGCTACGGACAGTCTTCAGATTGAGGTATTAGCCAGTTCTGCCGTCCTACGTGGCATGGAATATTATATTTATGTTTAAAAGAAATCAGCAGTTTCGAGACCAAACGGTCTCATGACACCAAGTCCCTGAATGAGCCGTGAGTACCACAGGTTGGGCAGAAAAGACAGTCATTTCCTCCAGACACAGGCTCAAGTGCCACAGTCCTGGGCACCATCATTATTCACGACGCCTTAGGGTCATATTTAGGATCTAGAACATTCCAAATATCTGTTTCAAGATTTTGAAAAACATCTTCCAATTGTGATCCACAGCAAGAGTTTACTACTCCTTTTGTGAAGGTGATTCTCTGTCAGACGGAACCCCCTGTTCTTCCAGCTGGAGGGAGTGTGAGCGAGAGTGGGGAAGAGGTGGTAGAGGACTGTCCAAGGCATCTCATGTCACCAGCGACTACCGGGTGGCCACGAACCCTGAGCTTTAAAACGCACACTGCGAACAGAGTTCTCGTGGCCGCACACCATCTTGGTTCTTCCGGCTATCATCGCTGAGTCTACACCTCTGTACGTCAGCGTGAGCAGTGTGGTTTGCTAGGTTTGGGCCACTGTAGTGATGAGCTCGGTTCTGCTGGGAGGACGGGGAGAGGAGGCATTGTGATCCTTCAGCTCTGGGGTTTGGGCGTGGCTGCCAGTGGTGTCTAAAGGCGGAGCATCCCTAGGGAAGGCCGGTGAGTTGGCACCGCCCTGGGTGTAAGCAGCTCACCCATCCAGGACAGTTAAGTCTCCCAGATCTGAAACTTGCTGATTCCCGCAGAGGAGGATGTCTCTTTACTTACAAGCTTTATTTGTTCAATCTGAGTCATTCCAAGGCCAGATCCAAGACCCAGACAGCTTCAGCTGTGCCAATTCTTCCATCTTTGGGAGAGCGACCAATACACGCTTACTGGCAGGAGTATGGCGGGTAAAAGGACATCTCAAGGTAAAAAGGGAGGAGGAAATAATCTGGCCAGCGACTGCGCTTTTTGGAGTCGCAGGTCAGGAAGCGAACATGGTGGTTTTATTAAGTCTCCTGGGGTTACTGCGCTGTGTGGCCACTCGCACTCCATTAGCGCATCTCTCTGCAAGATCAGATGGCAAATAACATGATAAAGTTATTAAAATATCTGTAAAAGTCAGCACAAGCTCAAGGGCTCGACTTGGCAATTTCTGCCCATTAAGTGGTTTATTTAGATCGCTTCTCTCGGGGTCTGTTAATCTTCATCTGTACAATGTTGTAAATTGCTGGCTATGTAGACCTGTCATTGCCTGAGTTTTCAGCCGTGCTGCTCTCGCTGGTCCAAGGGGGCTGGTATCGCAGGGGTGAAAGCACGAGTGTTTGAAACATGCAGTTATCCCCGCCACCCCCCCCCCGCCCCGCCACCCCCCGCCTGGGTTTTGAACCTGCAGCGTATGTTTGTGATGGTGTCTATAGAACAAAGTAGTTAGAGCTCACAGTTATAGAGACGACTGATGTTGCTGGTTCCTTTCATCCCCACCGCCTGCCACCCCCACGAGGTGCACGACCTCGTCCTGCGGGTCCTGTTGGCTGCGCCTGCGCGGGCGCGGAGCCGCCCAAGTGACCAGGTGCGCGGTTTCCTTTACCGCCGAGCCAGGTCCCCCCACCTCATATAAGCAATTAGAGACGTGGTCTTAAACGCTAACATTCTGTAATTCTCGACGCTGCAGCTCCTGGAGATTAACGGTCGCTCCTCACATTCTCAGGGAAGCCAGTAGGGATGTCCGAGAACATCTCTGCTCTATTGCCTATGATTAAAAGGCCACCCCCCCCTTTTTTTTTTTTTTGTAATATTTTTGCTATGGGATCGGGCTTTCTGAGGCACCATATGTTGCTAAATGAGAGAAGTCATTGCCCAGACGTGGATCTGTTTAATTTAATATGATTTTCCACAAATTACAAAGCATGACTTTAAAATTGAATTTGTGCAAAATTACAGATGGCCAATTCAGGTGGAAGGGAGAGAAAATCTTGTTACTCTTATTCCAGAATCTCTTCCCGAATTCCTCATTTGATTCTTTCACGCCTTGGGGGAGGGGGCAAGTGGGGGGGGAGGGGGGATACATTAGAGGGTCTGTAAGGAATTTCTCTTATTTTTCAAACTTTCTCCCTGGTCAGTCATGGCTCCCTCAGAGGGAGACACAGCGGCCTGGACATGTCAAGACAGAACGCCAGTTCTTCTGTCCATCCATCCCATCAGTCAGGATACACCTGTTCCTCCCACCTTATCATCAGAAGGGGACTCGGGAAAAACATGGGAGCCCCCAGAATGCACTTTCTGAGGAAAGCAGAATCTGGATCTATCAATTAACACTAAAATCGATATGGTGGGTAATGGGTATGGACTTTGGAATTCACATCCCAGGTTGGCCGCTCGGGTAGTTATGTGACTTTGGGAAAATCACCGAAATGCTTTGCGCCACTGCTCCCCATCTGTAAAATGGGCATGGTAAGAATAGGACCTGACTCACTGGAGAGTGGTGAGCCTAAGTGAGTTCCTACGTGTATGCGCTGGATGCCTGGCATGCAATGAGCATCGCATGGGTTTTTTCCTCTTACCTCAGGAGCCTGCTGCGAGGATGGAGGTATATTCTCAAGTATTTAGCATAGAGCCTGGTACACTTCACCCGCTAAATAAATGGTCAGTGTTACTCGTTTTACTCTTACTGTTTGTTTGTACCCGCGTGGGGGACAGTGGAGTCTCACCGGGGTGTTATAATCCGTCCATCCGTCCTGTCAGATGAGCCGCACCTCGTTTTGCAGGAGAACAGTCACCCTGCGGTGGTTTTAGTAGTGTTTTCAGTCAAGTTCCGCTTCCTTGGGGGAACTCCAACAGGCGAGCCCATAACCACTGCTCCGCAAGATCAAATGGGAATGGTAAACTGTTAGAGTTGAAAGGGACCTTACACATCATTGCTCAAAGCATTTTATTTTCCTCATGAGACCCCCCAAGGCCCCGGGGAAGAACAGGGATTGGCCCAGTTGGAGGCAGACCTGAACTCCCGGTCTTGGGCCTGTCCCGCCTCTGCCTGGGAGGTGGCCACAGAATATAGTCTCTCCTGTCAATATGGAACGTACACTAGGATGTGACACCGCGCTCAGCCTTCCATGGCCTTTTTCTGGAAGTACGCTGTGTCCTCAAAGAGTAGGCCCCCACGGTTGGATTCTGTATCATGTGCTTCTTGGTGCCTCCATTTTCAAAATGCTGAATTCCATGCTCCGGGAGGAGGGATTTTTCAAAAAGGGAAGGATAGAATACCCCTCTCAAGGCCACGCTCTGTCCCTCTCAGCCCTGCCCCCTGGGGGACAGCAAACGGCTGCAGAGAGGCTGACAGGACACTCCCTGGCCACAAGGCCCACGTGGGCAGCAGTCAGAGATGAACCCTGACCCGTCCCTTACTTGCATGAATCGGACACATTCAGAGAATGTGAATGGTCAGCCTCTTCGGCATTTTTAATGAACCATCTGCAAAAGGATTTCTTTGAACCGAGTTTCACCTTCCTGTGTGATTTTAAGTAAATACCTCCCTGGGCCGATTCCGCCCCCAGGCCCGGGCCCTGGAAGTCTGCTGGCGGCTGGGGCTGGCGGGCCAAAAGGAGGGCTGCAGACAGGTGTGCGAGTGTGGTGGGCGGGGCCGGGCAGACACAGCTGTGGGAACGCAGCAAAGCTGCGGGGGGGGGGGGGGAGCGGGGGGGTCTGGGGACTGGTGCTGAGTGATGGTCCTGCGTCCCAGTTTGGGACCCCCTGCCAACTTCTGCATTTACTCCCTGAACAGTGTGTGGCCGTGCGGACAGGGGAACTAGGGCCAGAGACAGGTATCCCTTCGACGACCACTGCTGTGATTTCAGAGTCAGGGTCATGGACAGCAAGGCTAAAGCTACCCTGGGACCTTCATGGGCAGAAACCGAATGCCCCTCTGTCAGAGGCACCGTATCTGACATGTTCGTGGCTTCTGGGCTCTCTCCGGTGGCTAAGACCCAGTGACTCGGTTGTCACCTCTCCTACGTGAAACTTAGTTAGTGGTTAATCAAGAGAAGTGGGGACTTGAGACCCTGCACTAACTAGGGATGTGGACCTGTCCTCCGGTCTTCACCTCCCACAGCGCACGGTCTTGACGTGTCTTGACCACAGCCCCAGGGGCTTGAGTTCCAGGCCTCGCAGGGCTCTCGAGGCTGGCCTCAGTGGTCTGAGGAGCTCAAGTTTCTAAAGAACAGACCACAGGAGGGGGCAATGAAGGAAATTCTGTGAAATGGCCTTTTCGGGCTCAGAGGAACAGATCCACTCAGAAACACAGCATCCAGCGGTCTTGCGAACTTTCTCCCAAGCGTCTTGATTTCCCCTGATTTGGGCAGTTTTTACAGAGACTCTGAACCTCTAACCATGGAGATGAGTGAATCCTAGAAAGCTGGGCTAGAATGAGATGGCCAGCCCCCTCATTAGATCGAGGAGACACTGGGAGCCCAGAGAGGTTAAGTGACTTGTCGAAGATCACACAGCCAGCTCCTATACGCACGTGCTTAGCTCTCCTGCCCGTCCTCCCCAGCCTGAACACATTCCTAGTATTTGGATACGGCAAAGTGAACCTTCCCAAGCAGTCCCTGCAAAACAGCACTTCTGTGAAAGAGGGGCTGTTGGAACAAGATAGGGCAAACACCAGTGTGCCCATGCACTGCTCCACCCAGTTTCTCATCTTTATATCACCTCCCCCCCAAAAAAGGTCTCAAATAACCCAAACAGGCAGGGTCTGATCTGCAGACGGTGTGCAGGCATCCGCCCAAGAAGCTGCCGGTCGGCTGGTCCATCCTCCACTGATTTATGTTGTGTGTGTTAAGCCTTAAATTGTTGAGACTCTGGCTGGCTGCAGTGGTATTACTGGAGGGCTGGTGCCTGTTTTCAGCTCACGGAGCTGGCTCTGGCACTGGAGGTGTTGGCCTCAGATCAAGTCCAATCTCACACCTGTCTGAGACAATGAGGGCCTTGTTAGACACATCTCCAGTCAGGGCGGCTCAGGCTGCTTATTTTTCACGTTCAGAACAGGGGGCGGGGGGATCTGGGGGCCAGGCAGAAGCCAAGGCGAGACTGGGAAATGCTGGGGTCAGCTGCCTCCCTTGCCCTCTCCTTCTCCCCCTTCCCTGTCTGTCCCCCCCCCCATTTTATAAACTTTTCCTTATTTTTGGAAATTAAAAACAAATAAACAATACCAACAGTAGCCCTCTTATGAAGGAGAATTTCCCACTGCCAAACAAGAAGCTCGGGGCCTGGTGGAGAATAAATCCACAGTTACCAAGGGGGTTGAGCCACAGAGTGAAGAGTCAGAGGGGCGCGGGGGGGAGGGGGTAGCCCCCACACCAGTGCCGAAATCTGAGCTTTTTTCCACACCGATGGGGTCTGTGCAAGAAAGGTTTTCTCTTCTTGTTCTTCCCCTTCCATTGCTGACATTTGAGTGCCTGGGGCAGTAAGCAGAGGGGAATGTTTCCCCAGCTCGGAGTTACTCGCTGATGAACCAGCAAACTGTTCTGCCCCGCTCTGTCCCTCCAGTCCCTTGTAACACAGGGCCCACCGGCGCTTGCGTCTGCAGACCCTTTGCAGATCCAGCTCTCCAGAGACCCCGACCCGAGGCAGCCACTGGGCAGGACCTCTTCTGGGTCCAGGTCAGCAGCTCTCAAGGCTGACGGCTGTGAAGGGTCATTACTCAGTCAAAGCCACCCTGAAATGACTAGCATTGCATGGGACCACACGATGTGCAAGCCCGTGGGATAAAAATCAAGCAAGAGCTTCCCGGAGTTATGAAAGCCACCCTTTTCTGCCGGACCCCACAGTAGGCCCCTCGCTAGCACCTAGTGACTCCTCCCGAGTGGACCTGTCACGTCTCGGAGGCTTGTAACAAATCTCTCCGCTTCCTTCTTGGTAAGCGAGGCTCTCACCTGAGCCGGGACGCACGTAGGTACCACGGTCACTCCATTCTGCTTGTCCTCCAACGACAAACAGGTAGTCCCCATCCTTTCAGCTGCAAAAACCCGGCTTAAGCGCTAAGTCCCATTGCTGACTCATAGCTTCAGCCTCAGAGACACGGCGGGGAAAATGTGCAGGCTGCTTATTTTATCTGAGGCCTGGGACTTCAGAGCAAATCACTTTGAACTCCACTGCCCTGGTTTCTCTCTGCGCACATCAGCCGGCTTCCCCCAGGACACCTTTTCCGAGGCAGCCAGCAGAGTGAGGCGTGCGTGGGAAGCAGCAAGGAGGCATAGAAAACATGGGGACTTCCGGCTCCCTCCTGCCCGGGGTTTGAACCCCTTCCATGTGACCTTGAGTGACAACTCAGGGGAAGAGCCTGAGCCGTGGGAGGGGGCATCACTGCTAAGCCCGTGGCCTTCTGGGAGGCCAGGGGTGGCCCTGCGAAGCCTCCTCTTTGAGGCCACTCTGTCTGACCTCATGGCCTGCAGAGGATGGTGGCGGAGGAAGCAGATGTGGCCCCCTCAAGCCATCTGGTGGCCAAGGAGGACCGGATACAGAAACCAAACCTGCTCCTACTGAGATCACTTTAAGCACAGGCTTCTCATCGACTTCTCTGGTCCTGCCTCGGCCTGTCTCTGGGCCATGAGGTTTCCATCCCTCTCCTGAGCCATCCAGGTTCCGAAATGACCAAACGGAAGCAGACAAGGGGTGGGGGTGGGGGGAGGCTGGAGCACTGAGGTTCCTGGGAGCTGCTGCCTTACCTGCCTCCTCCTCTGACCTCTAAACACCCACCCCTGCCTCCCCCTGACCCTGCCATTCTTCAGGGCACCTCCCTGCCCCCTCTCTTTCCCCTCCAGTGATCGAGCTGGTCCGTCTTCTCTCCTCTGGAGCCCATCCGTTGGGGCCTGAGACTCCACCATCTCCCCATGCCATGCCCCATTGTTACCCGATGGGGTGCACGTTGCTGATGCCCTGACTGTCCTGGGCTCCTGGGAACAACGACCCAAGATTTCCCTCTGTGCTTTTAAGATCATCCAGACCTCGAAACCGACTGATGGGATGCTTTCCAAGCATCCCCGAGCCCTGAGCACCTGCACCCTCTCCTCCCCATCACCAGTCATAGTTCCGAGAGCAACAGGCTCGCCTCGAAGGCTCAGGCAGGCAGGAACTGTCTCTCCTACTTCTCCAGACCCCCACGACCCTAGCCCAGATCTCCAGGGTAAGGGGTGAGTGGGAGTCATTGAGGAAGATTTTCCCTGCTCTCGGGACAGCAGGTCAAAACTGGTGATTGACACGTTTTCACCTCAATTCCAAAATTTTCCACCCGGAATGAGTTCCTTCCTCCCAAAGCATCAGTTGCAGGGCAGAGCCTTGCATCTTGGTTCTGCGACTGCCCCTTCTTCCTCCTCCCAGAGCCCAGCTGGGAGCCTGGGGGAGGGAGCCTCAGTGGCCCCAGCAGCTGACAACATACCTGCCCCTTTCCCTTCACTTCTGTGACGAGGAAGAAGATGGGAAGTGTCTCTGCTTCTTGACCTTCTGACCCCGTTACCTTCTACAGCCTTCTGTTTTTTAAAGCTGCCCTTTTCTTTTGCTGCCCCCGGCACCCCCCAGGCCAGACCCTCTTGTGTCGCTGCCTTTCCTTGCCATCTGCCTTGCTCCTCAGACAGCTCACCTGAGGCTGTCTTCCAAATCCCTGAACCTGGTTTTACGAGTTTAATTAGAGATTTGGACCCCAATGTATGAATAGGTTGTTTACCCACTACTTCCTTGGAACCCCATCCTCCCACCTCACTGCTGCCTCCCAGACACCTGCGCTCTGCCCCCTCCCCCCATGTTCAGGTGTGTCCCTGTGTCGCCTCCTTCCCTAAAAGCATTCCTGATTCTTCCTGGTTACGGCACTTTTCAAATCTATCCTTCCATCCATCCACTCTTGACCTTGGTGGCCCCCCTCCCTGCCCACCTGTAACCAAGCCTCTTTCCCCAACGGACCCGTTGCCCGGCCTTGGGACCCCAGGCCCCCCAGCACCGAAACATTTCACCGCCACCCCCGCGATGTCTTCACCATGTGCCTAAGACAGACAACAAAAGCCAAGTCACCCCCTGCTCATCCCCTGTTGTGGTGTCGCATTATGATCTTCAGCTGGTGGACGAAGGACCATTCCAACCCACCCATGCTGGCCCGCCCGTCTGTCTGAAAAAATAGCAGAATGTGGGCCATCTGGGGGGGGGGGCGGGGGAGGCCATTTGTCACCCTCTTTGTCAACCCTCCCTTTCGCTTTCTTCACCTCCTCTTCCCTCAGTTCCTCAGAAGCCTCTTTTGTTCCAGGCCAGGGGAAAGTACTTCGGACGTGTTGTTGAGACTGGTTTGCTGTTTTGTTCAAAGACAGGAAGTTCCTGTTTATTGGAAAGGTTGTTCATTTCCAAAGACGTTCCATAGCCAAGCAGCTATAGGATGATTTCTCACTGCCTTTTCTCGGGGTGGTACACAATACAAAAAAATAATAATCATCATAATAAACCAATGAGAGCGAGAGAGTCAGTGAACACAAAAGGAGATGTTATAATAGGTTTTTGTTGGTACTTGCATTTTCTTGTTGAAAAACAGCAAAGACCCTGAGGTACAGAGGTGTGGACAGAAGGCTGATGTTATCTGGCCCCTAGAAATCCTGCCTGGAGTCCAGTGGCAGGCAGGATCCAGAACTCAAAAAGACGGAGGCAACTGGTCCTGCTCAGTACAAACGGTGCTTTTAGTCTTTGGTAAACAGCCTGTGCCCCAGGGCTCAAATCCTTCAAAAGTTTGCCTAGGTAATTGCGTTTCATTGCTGTCTGGCATGTGCTCATCAGTCTAATCTGGAGGTTCAGACAGCCAGGCCAAAGCCTGCGAGACTGGAGGAGAACGAGACCGTGAATTTAATCCACTTGAAAGACAGACTAATACAAGTGCGGCTAACTCATTATTTTAAGTGATGTGAGCAGAAAAGGGTATGGCACTTTCCATAAAAGGGTTTAAAATCGGCACGTTGCAGCCACTTGGCGGTTGAAGGCCATTAGAAGAAAAGGCGGAACCAGGGCGACGATCGGATCCTTGCAGCCACCTCCTTGTTTCTGGAAGCCTGCCCCCTCCCCATGACCACCCCAATACACAGGGGGCTCGGAGGGAAATGCTGCCGCCCCCCTCCCCCAATTTTGACTTGAGGCATTCATGAATTCACAGCAACAGACACCAAATTTCATTTGAGATTTGGGGGTGTTGGGGCTCAGTTTCAGGGTGGAAAGGGGATATAAATGGAGTAAGGGCTTCCCAGGCAGCCCCGCAGAGCTCAGAATTCCAGGCCTGTACGCAGAAAAAAGGATCCCTTCCCCTGTGTCCACTGGGCGCTGTGCTTAGCAATTACTTCTTTTTTTTTCTTTTTCTTTCTTTCTTTTTTTTCTTTTTGAGAGTCAGACCAGTTTTTTTTTGTTTTGTCAGTATATGGTAACTAGGCTGGGGGCAGGGGTCTCACAGTAAAGAAACAGCCCTCTGCAAAGAACCAGAAGGTCTGTCCCCTGCCCCCTCGCCAGCCCACCGCAGGGAGCGGAGAGTCACATCACCTGTCCAGGCTTTGGCCTTCTCTGAGCTGGGGCTGGCTCAGAAAGTCTCTGAGGTCGCTTTCTGTGCTATCATTCCCTGAGACGTTGGAATGAAACCTTAGAAATGTTGACAGTGATTTGCATCATTATCTAGGTACATGTGACTCATGCCCGGGAAGCTCAGGAAAGGCAAGCACTAGCCTGTCCCCCTCCCAGGTGGCAAAGCTGACGGTCAGCTCAGGAGTGATCTTGTTGGTCGTTTACACCTGCATCTCACCCAGGACGCGGCATGCCAGCTTCAAGTCTGGGTGCCAGGCCATGAGGCTGTGAGAAAGAGTCATCCCGAATCCTGGCATGGGGAAGGAGTTCTCCCTGGGCACGGCCCAATGGCTGAGGCCACATGGGCAGACCGTGGCCCCCAGCGCCCCTGGTTCCCACAAGGGCTCCAAAAGGTTCCCAGCACACCCCTTCTCTCCTCAACACCCCTGAGTCTCATGTGCCCCGTGCCTGGGGTGTGTGCCTAGCCTGGCCTGGGTCTTCCTCAGGCACCACTGACATTTGGGGCCAGATCATTCTCTGCCATGGGGCGGGGGGGGGGGGCATTCTGTGTGTTGTGGGATGTTTAGCAGCACCCCTGGGCTCCACCCACTAGGTGCCAGGAGCAGCCTTCACCCTAGTTGTAATGACCAGAAATATTTCCAGACATTGCCCCATGCCCCCTGGAGGAGAAACAGCCCCGATTAAGAACATTCTGGGAAAGTCACAAGGATCTCGTGGTCCACAGAGGCGCTCCATGCCTGCAACAAAGGGGGGTCGCTTGGGCGTCTCTACTTGGCAGTGAATCAGGTTTGACACCTTACTTCGGTTCTCCGCAGGTCATCCCTTTTGTGGAGCAAGAGTTTCCTAGTCTGCTATCTCACACACTCGTTTCAATTTTTTTTTTTTTTTAATTCTTCTGTGTTAGCCCAAGTCACTGAAAACCTATTGCTTCTCTGAGAAAGCCTTCCTTGACCTTGTAAATCAAAGCAGTCCTCTGGAGGGAGGTTTCCCACCGCTGGGCTCGGTATCATCTTTCTCAGGGTGACCTCATCTATTAAAGTATGAAGGTTGTATTTGAAATACCATTTACTTTCTCTAAGTCAATAAATGAAGCTGTGGATCTTTAGATCATCAGAGGTCTGCTTATTACCAAGAGTTTTTGTGTGTGTGTCATTTTTTAAAATCGAGACCCGTGCTGGAGTTTAAAAGAATTCCGGCAGATTTCCATTTGCCTTTCTGAATCAGTTTGGGGCGATATTCCTCTGCAAGCGTAGATTGCCCCTAGATGAATCTGACTTTATTAGTTTATGTCCTTTGTTCAGAGCACCAGGGATGAGCTTGTGAAAGCACGCGCGGCTCTTATCTTCAAAGCTCCCCCTTATGCAGCAAAAGTGCACCTCAGCAACCTGTGTTACTAATCTATGGCGGTCCCAATTAGTTCACATCAAGGTCAGTCCTTTGGGGGGTGCAAACCGGCTGCAGACTTAAGGGAACAAGTTCCTCTCGTGCAGAGCTTGCGTGAAGGTGGGGGAGAAGGCAGCCGCAGAGGCGTCAGACAAAAGCGGGGGTTGTCCGCTCCCACTCCGCCGGGAGAGGTTGATAGCGACTCCCCCCCACACCGGCTCACAAGCCAAAGAAACCCGGTTATTCTAAAGAATCCAAAACTAGCATGGAACCTGCCGCCCCATGAGGAAGCTGTTTTGGGCTCTTCTTCAATGTCTTGCTCCGATGGCAAATATCCTAGTGCTTTTGCAGCTGTTGCAACATAAAGAGAAGCATTAAGAGAGCCACTTCTTGGGGACTTTTGACGAATGGAGAAGCCTTGGGCTTAAGAAGTATAATGAACACGACTCCTCTAAGACTTTGTCTGTGAAAAAGAAGCCAGACCCGGTGGGTCGGGAGCATGTTGAGTTTTAGGAATGAAGGATGATGCTGAGCTCACAGTGGCCCATCCTGCCACGTCTCCGAGGCCACGAACGGAAGACAGTAAATCCGTGAATCACAGAGGTCTCAGGTCTCCACTGCAGAGTGGGGGATGAGACCCCTCTTATGCGAAGAGAATATGCATCCTTGGCCTGCCTCATGTCCGTGGGGGAACGAGAGGGTCCATAGCCAACTAGAATGGCAGTGCCCTTTAAGAGGGAGAAGTTCATTGTTCGGTCCGTTCAGAGACATGCCCCATAGTTTTATGGGCGCTCAGAGCATTGGAGGTGAAGGGACGGCGGGATCCACACCGGCGCTCGCCGCTCCCTCCAGGCACACGCTGCGTCTTCGTGCCTGGGGCCAAAGGCAGGATGCTCGGTTGGCTCGGATGCTCGCAGAGGTGCGGAAGGGGGCGGGCCTCCCCAGCCCCGGCCTCCTGGTTGCTGCCGCTGGGAATTCCCGGAGCCGGCTGGATGCGTGGGAAAGGAAAACAAGGAGCGGGTGCAGGTCGGGAAAGAAAAGTCATGGCAGGACAGCACAGCGAGCGTGAGGAAAACGGGAGCATGCTGAAGCAGACACTGAGCCAGTGGTTTATGGAAGGAGGCCAGGCGCTTCAGCTTGGGAAGCTCACCTACTCCCCTTCAAGGGGGTAGCGCTGAATGGAAGATCCTCAAGAAAGAGCGGCTGCCTCTCAGCATGGGTCCCACCTCGGAAGGTAAAGAACAACAGGGTGTCCTGGGTTGGCGAAGCTCAGCGTCTGGATGTCTGGATTTCTGTGCGCTGGCCAGCAGGGCGCGACACGCGGGCACCCAGCAGCCCCCTTGGGCAGAGCAGCTGTGGGGCTCCCCCTGAGAGAGGCTGGTGCTCAGCGGCAGCAAGGGCTTCGGTCCCCTCTGGGTAACCTGCCGCGTACCGCCTGCCCGAACCTCACACGTGCTCCCCGCGAAACCATGTTTTCCCTGGGGAAGGGCTCGGGGGCACTTCGGCGCCTCGCAGGTGGGGAAACTGAGTCTCCAGGGGATTAAGTCACTTGGCCCCAGCGCACCGCGAGTGAAGGGCGAGTCAGGGGCTTGGCCCTAACCTCTCCCAACTCCCAAACGACAGATAGTCTTGCTCGGCTCTTGCTCCGGCCCTCCTGATTGTCTGAGGGACAGCCCCCGGCCATGGTTCCCAAATCCTGGAAATGTTTGGGGGGCTACCCAAACCAAAAGCTAGGGAAGCATCCTTGCGGGTGCCCTGCCAGCGCTCTCTAGATATTGTGTTGTGCTGCGTTCTTGCTTCCCCCTTCACGTGACTCCTGATTTTATTAGAATGCCATGCTGCAGGGTGTGCTGCTCAAACCAGAGTGTCCGGCCGAAAAATCCAGAAAGAGTGCATTCAGGTCCACGCCGCATGGGAGCAGAGGACACAGAGGCTGCCTGAACGGCTCCAGCCACTCGAAAAATCTGTCAAACAGTCGTTCACTTTTTACAAAACCACCGAAGTGCTAAAGTAAAATCTAGGGTTGCCGCTGGGAGAAAGCCCAGCGGGGAAAGCCATGATAGCACTGGTGGGAGGGTGGCCTCCCACTCTCTCGACCCCGAGCCACCTCTGTGTCTCCCACGAGAGATGTGCCTGAGGCCAGGTGTTGGCTGGAGGGAGGCGCGTGGACACAGAGCGCTGGGGGCGACAGAGCTGGATGGAGTGGCCTCAGGGGAAGCCAGGTCGCAAAATGATATGACGCATAGCTGTTGTGTCTCTTTCTGAGCTGGGCTCCAGAGCGTCTCTTCCAATACTGACAGCTCACGGGGTAGGGGTCAGTTGTCCTGCGGCCCTTGAGGCCCCAAAGCTAGCATCACTCCTTCTTTTCTGGCCTGCTGCCACCCTGAGGCATTACAAGGGCCCTAGCAAAGCTCGGCCACGTTACTTAACAGGAGCTGCCCAAGGGACAGCTCTTACTGAATCTGCTTAGTCACAGAGATCTCTGGTGTCTCTCTGGGGAGTCCAATGGGCTCCTCCTCATCAGCACAGGGCCTTCCAGTGACAGTCTGGACCGTGGCTTGGCTCTGACAGTCTCCCGCCCTGTGCCATGGGCCAACGATGCTCAAACCTGCACGGTCCTCTTTATAGCATGTGCTACCCCCGTGGAATGTTCCTTCAGAAGATTCCGTTTCTTTAGCTTCGGGTGATCCCGGGTGATGCTGTGCTACTCCTGCTTGGAGCTTCCCCCTTCGAGGTGTCTGTCATTTGTTTCCTGCGAGTGAGGGTCTTCATTCTATGTCAAGGGCGCGATCGCGAGCTCGGGGCTGCCAGAGATTTCCCCGCAGTTGACACAGTATTTCGTCCCTTTCCAGGAGCTGCAAAGAGGGCAAAGGGGCTAGAGAATGAGGGGATGGGACCAGAAAGCCATCTTTGCCGTCCATGTTTTGAGATGTTCATTGGAGAAGAATGGAAGAAGGGCAGGAAGTTAACAACGCAATCATGGAATCATTCGAACATGGCCAGTGGGCTGGCCTTACAGGAATTTACACAGCCCGCCTATAGAATCAGCGCGGGCCTGGAAAGCGTGTTCGGGGTCAGAGGTGCAGAAAGTGAGAGTGAAGAAAATCTTCACCGGAAGGGTGTCTGCAGTGGATGTTTGTTTAACCAAGTGCGGGGCAGTGATCTGTCTGCAAGGGAGGGCAGGGGGAAGACCAGAAGGTGCCTTCTGTTCCCTCAAAACCATAGTCCCCCCATGGGAACCGAAGGCTACTCTCCCTCTGCCCCGGGGACATGGTGCTGGCAGAGAACAGGAGGTGTTTATCCACACACCCATCTTTTCTAGAAGCCAGTGACTTACCCCCCAGCCCTTCGTCAGAAATGACTGTGCCTGAGTCCAGAGCCTTTTTTCAGACGCGCCTCAGACTGATGGGGCTGAGGGGAGAGGCCTCATGGCAAAAGTTGAACTGTTTCCCCTGGGAAGTGTCTGGCAACTCTAATGAGGACCAGCACTTTGCATTTATAGAGCACCTTTCATCTGTGGCTCTCAAAGCTGCTCCACAAACATTAATTAACTCTCACACCTGTGAGGCAGGTGAGGCTGGTTGCCCCCATTTTTAGAGATGAGGAAACAGGTTTGAAAGGAAAAGGGCTGTAGTGAGCCACCAGGGCTGGGGGCGGCTCTGCTGGAAGGAACTGGTTTTCTAGATTCCCAGCGGCCCTGACCCAGTGGCCCTGAGTGCAAACCCAGGGGGCCTCCCCGGGGGCCAGGCTCAGAATATGGGTCCCAGAGGCTGTGCATGGGGGAGACATGGCCACACGGCTCCCTTCTTCCCTCCTGCAGGCAGCCTGCCACCTCCCAGGCCCCGTGATCTGGATGGGACCCCTCAAAACCCTGAAGGCCTTTAAAACGCAGCATCCCCGGGCAGGTCTCTGCCCGGGCTTGGTGCTGGATGCTTCCCTTCAGAGTAATTGCTGGAACAATGACTGCATCTTAGCTGTACATGACTAACCAAGATGTCTGTAGCCGGCAGAGACAACGGTTGGCAAATACCAGAGCTATTTCACAACCTCGCTTTTTCCAGGATCCAAAGCTGGTAGGAGCTGACTCACATTATCATGGGGTTTCACCGATAGCAACAACGTGAGAATCCCGTGTCTGCTACCTGGGCGCCCTTCTAGGTGACTGCTAGCCCTCCTTCCTTGTGCCATGCTGCGTTCTGACTCCCTGCCGCAGAGGCCGGAGGAAACGGCGCTGAAGGACAGTGGGACTTCACCAGGGAAATGCCTCTTTCAGAGCAGAGAAGGACCCAGGGCCTGGGGCCACGACAGCACGGGGTTCTGAACGTAGCAGCAGAGCCCCGGGGGGCAGCCTTTTGTTTGCAGGGGAGCCCAGATCTTCCCTCCCAAGGGTCCCAGACGGGGAGATGCAAGCCACCACCACCAGGGCCCGCCCTGACACATCACCCTGGAAACTGACTCACATCTCTGAGCCCTGAGTCATATCCTGTTGTGCGTTTGGAGACGTCCAAGAGGGCATTACACCAGCTACCCATGACTGAGGTGAATCTGAAGGGCACCCTGGGAACTACCCTGCCGTCTTCCAAACAGAAAGAGGGAAAAAAATCCTCTAGGGAAAAAATACCAGGACGGCCCTGAGGGCTTCTATGTTCACCAAGCAGGTTTGGCTCTTAAAAATAGACGCTGGGGCCCCGTGACATACATAACTGTCTGGTCTCTGTTTTTAAACTGCTCTGAAAGGTTACCAAAAGGTCGCATCTTTTAAAGATATCAGCTGAAGAGCCAAAGGAAGGGCCTTCTAACTATAGTAGCCACGCCACAGAGTCACCAACCTCCTCCTGGCCCAGGGCAGAGAGAAGATGGTGGTGCTGTTGGGAATCCACGTTTTGAGGGTGGGCATTCAAGACCCCAGAGAGGTAGGTGGTCGAGTAGAACCCAGAGCGGTCTCTGGCCATGCTCTCCTGTGTGGCCTTGTGGGGGCCTGGGACCAAAGTAGGACCTTTTAAACTTTTCAAAGAACGGCTTTTAGTTTTGTGGATTTTCTTTGTCACTTTCTATTTCATTGATTTCTACTTTTTTTATTATGTCTTTTCTTCTGCTTGCTTTTGGTTTATTTTGCTCTTTTTCCCCTACTTTCCTAAGCTGGAAGCTTAGATTATTGATTCTGGATCATTCTTCTTTTCTAATATATGCATTCAATGCTATAAATATCCCTGTAAGCACTGCTTTCGCTACATTCCACAAATTGTGATATGTTGGATTTTCATTTAGTTCAAAATGCCTTTTAATTTCTCTTGAGACTTCTTATTTGACCCATGGGTTACTTGGAGGTGTGTTGTTGAGGCTCCAAATATTTGTTCTAGCTAACTTTCTGTTGTTGGTGGGGTTTTTTGTTGTTGTTGTTTTGGTTTTTTTGGTTTTTTTGGTTTTAGTTTTAAATCGATGAGGCCTGAGAATATACTTTGTATGATTTCTGATCTTTTAAATTTGTTAAGGTGGGTTTTATGGCCCAGAATGTGGTCTGTCTGGGCAAATGTTCCCTGTAAGCTTGAGAACAAAGTGTATTCTGCTGTTGTTAAATGGAATCTTCTATAAATGTTAATTACATCAAGTTAGTTGGGAGTACTCTTCAGGTCAAAATGCCCTAATTTTCTGCCTGCTTGATGCATCAGTTACTGGAAGAGGGGTGTTGAAGCCTTCAACTAAGTGTATTTTTCTATTTCTTCTTCGAATTCAAAATCAGTTTTTGCCTCATGTTTTTTGACACTGTTGTTAAGTGCATACATGTTAAGGATTGTTACATCTTCTTAGAGAACTGACTCTTTCATCATCATGTAATTCCCATCTTTATCCCTGAAATTCTTCCTTCTTCTGAAGTCAGTTTTCATTAAATTAATATAGCTACTCTGCCTTTCTTTTGGTTAGTGTTAGCATGGTCTTACTGCATCTCTTTACTTATACCCTGAGTCTTTATATTTCAAGTAGGTTCCTTATAGACAACATATAGTTGGGCCTTCACTCTGACAATCCCTATCTTTTAATTGGTGCATTTAGAACATTCATACTTAAAGTGATAATTGATATGGTTGAATTCATATCTGTCATGTTTGTAACTGTTTTCTATTTGCTTACTTGTTCTTTTTTCTCCTCTTTTTCTGGCTCCTCTGGTTTTAATGGAACATTTTATATGATTCTGTTTTATCTCCTCTCTTAGCCAATCAATTATACCTTTTTAAAAAATGTTTTTAGTGTTTGCCCTGGAGTTTGCAAAATACATGTATAATGAATCTAAGTCACCATTAAATAACACTATACCATTCTTTCCTTCCCATTCTGTCATTCCTGCTATTCATCTCATTTACCAATATGCTGTGATCACCCAATACATTATTCCCTCTATTATCATTTTAAACAGACAGTTTATCTTTTGGATCAACTAAAAATAGGAAAAATAAGACTTTATTTTACTTTCATTTATTTTTTCTCTGAAACTTCCGTTCTTTGTTTCAGTTGAATTTTCTGACCTATATTTTCCTTCTCCTTGAAGAATTCCTTTTAACATTTCTTGCATGACAGCGCTGTTGGGTAAATTACTTCAGTTTTTGTCAGATAATATCTTTATTTCTCCGTCACTGTTGAGATATAATTTTGTAGAATATGGAATTTTAGGCTGGTGGCTTTTTTCCCTTTAAACACTTGAAATATTTACTACACTTTTTGCTTGTATGGTTTTTGAAGACAAATTGGAAGTAATTCTTATCCTTATTGCTCTTGGTAAGGTGTTTCTGTAGATTATTTGGTATTTATCTTCCTTGGTGTTCTCTGAGCTTCTTGGATCTGTGGTTTGGTGTCCATCACTAATTTTAAAAAATTATTGGCCATTAATACTTCAGATATTTCTTCTACTCTGTTTTCTTTCCTTTCTCCTTCTGATATTTCCACTATGCATATGTTACACCTTTTGAAATTGTCCCAAAGTTCATGGATGTTCTGTTTTGGGTTTTTCTGTTTGTTTTTTTCTGTCTTTTTTCTCTTTACCTTTTAGTTTGGGAAGTTTCTATTAACATATTTTAAAGCTCATTGATTCTTTTCCTCAGCCATATCTAGTCTGTTGATGAGCCCATCAAAGGCATTTCTCATCTATCTGTTACAATGTTTTTCATTTCTAGAATTTCCTTTTGTATTTGAGAGTTTCCATCTCCCTCCTTACATCACCCATCTGTTCCTGCATGCTGTCTCCTTTTTCCATTAGGGCCCTTAACACATTAATCACAATTAAATTCCCTGTCTGGTAACTCCAAAATCTATGTCATATCTGAGTCTGGTTCTGCTTTTTGTTGTATCTCTTCAGACTGCTTTTCTTACCTTTTGGCATTATTTCTGATTTGAAAGCTGGACATGAGGGGCACCTGGGTGCTCAGTCAGTTAAGCACCGGCTCTTGGTTTTGGTTCAGGTCATGATCTCAGGGTCCTGGGATCAAGCCCCGCATCAGGCTCTATGCTGAGCGTTGAGTCTGCTTGAGGATTCTCTCCCTCCCTCTCCCTCTGCCTCTCTCCCTGCTTGCACACTCCCTCTCTCTCTCTCTCTCTCTAAAATAAATAAGTCTTAAAAAAAAAAAAAAGAAAGCTGGACATGATGTATCAGGTGATGGGAATGGATGTAAATAGGCCTTCAGTGTGAGATTTTATGTTCATCTAGCTAGGAGTTGGGCTGTGCTTCATGTTTACTGTAGCTGTAGATGCCAGAGGCTTCAAATTCCTCTAATGTCCTTGTTTTTGTCTCCCTTGTTGTCTTTGGACTTCCCTAAGAACTCTTCCCTAAATAGTCTCTTTCAGCCGTAACCCATTGTTATTATACTGGATCCCGTGAAAACCTGGAGGAGTTCCTGATGCCAATGTCATGAAAGTGTCCCCACCCGAATCCCCATACATGCACACAAGACTGCAGCCCCTAGAAGTTTCTTATTCTCACAGTAGACTATACTCGGTCTCCAACAGTTAACCAAAATTACCAGTTAAGCGTTCTGACCAGTTTACGGCTCTAGCAGCTTCTGCTCCTGGTACGCAGACCTCAGGTGATTTTCTAGTCACCTGCCTCTCAAGATTCCAGGGTGGCAGTTTGCCCTACAGTCTCAATTCTCTAACAGATCCAAGAAGAGTCATGGATTATCAGTCTGTGCCGCTCTTTTCTTGTAGAGAGGGGAGCGGTGACCCCCAAGCTCTTTACATTTCAGAGCTGCAGCTGGAAGCAGCAGAACATCTTGACATCAGTTATTTGATAGGGTCATTTTTCACTCTGGAGACTTTTTGTTACTGCTGCATCAAAAGGTGAAAGCACTCTACTTTCTTATTGAGTGATGTATGCCCTGGATCCCTCTGACTTCACCACTCGCCTCCGCCCTAACTTATCCCCAACTTCCCCCTTCTCTGACTTCATTTCAAAGAGAAGGGAGAGAGGGAGCTCCGTTTTACCCACTTTTTTGATGATCAGACAGCTGAAAATAACCCATCACAAAATGACTTCAGTAAAGTGGCTGCATCAAAATATTATGTACCCTGAAAAAAACAGGAGGCAGAAAGGCTCAAATTTAAATTTTCTAATCCAGTCGTTTTCTTAATGGACATGTGAACTAGTTGAGATTGGGTCTTTGCCTCCTCTATCCTTACCTCAAATCTCCAGATTTCTTGAGCTTTACCACTTAATCTCTGGAGCCCAGTTCCTCTCCAGTGCTGAAGACCAGCCGGCAAGCCCTTTATCAGTGAACAGCGTGGCATTACGAGGCTCACCCTGGAGCAGGTGTGTGTGGCCTTACCAATAAATTATCAGATAAATCCCTTGGCATGGGTTCATTTTCCTTTTTAATAATATAATCATAAAAAATAGTCAGACTTATTGAGCATTTAATACGGCCAAAAACTGTGTTACTTGCTTTACATATGACTTATCGCACTTATTCTTCACTACTACCATTTGAAGTAGGAAAACTACATATCAGAGAAAATAAGTGACTTGCCCAGGGTAAAGGCAGAATTCAGACTGAAATCTATTATTTAAATTAGGTGCTTTCCCTAATCTGTTCCTTGCAGAGGCAGAACATAAGTGCATAATAAATGTCATTAGGGTTATCTCTAACTTGGGAACAGCTGTTTGCAAGTCCAGATTAGGCAGATAACCCATCAGTTCTCCTGAGTACAGGTCCCCCACTAGCTGTGATTCCCTAAAGGCAAGGACTATAATCCATTCACTACTGAGTCCCCAAAGCAGTGACCCTAGTAAAGCAAAAATGCTCATTGGCAACATGAATGAATGAGGATGTGAATAACTTCATGAGCCTATGAATGAATGAGTGAACGAACTAATGAATGTGAATGAATAAATGAAGCAACTCTCAGCATATAATCAGTGCCATAGGAAAAAACCTTTTGAAGCATCATCTACTCCCAGGATCTTCACTGATATCAGACTAGAAGCTCCAATGGGGCAGGGGATTGGTCTTATTCATCAGGCTATTACTAGCTAAGTTAGCACATGCCTAGCACATACTAAAATTCCAATAAACTTTTGTTCTTTTTGATGGACTGACTTATCAGAGGCACTCCCTTCAAGAATAAATAGCCCTGCTCTCTGGAGAATGGCTGACAGTGGTTCTCTTCCTCACCCTACGGCTTCTTTTCTGGATAACTCCCATCTTCTCCCTGCCTACTTCCTCTTCCCGGAATAGGTATATTTATTGTTATAAGCACCATTCTTCACTGCACCCTTCCACCTGATTCTTTCTTAAATCTGATTAGCACATGTTCATCAGAGAAACACTGTAAAGGACCTATTTGAATTAGAATCCTGCACCGTTACTGTTGGAAGGGGCTTTGAGATCATGTGTTTTTAGAGAGGAGAATGAGGACGTGTAAACAAGTGGTCCAGGCTCAAAGACAAACATGGAGGCCACTTCTCCTGCCTCTCAGTCCCATGCTTGGGGTTGCCCACAGCACTGCCATTTCCATACTGCCTTCATATGTTCGAGTTGGCCCCATCAGAGCAAGAATGGTAACAGAACAGTAAACTCAACATACACCATATCGTCGGCCCTAGTTTTTTTGTTCTATTTTGTGCTTTTGGTTTTTTTTATTAATAATACACATAGAATTAGAAAACACCCAAAAAACCTGACATGAGAAGCTCGCCATCACCACCTTCTGGCCCACCGCCGGCAATGAATCCAAAGGCAGCTCACTATGGGTCACGTGAATGAAAACTGATCACGCAGGGGTTTTAAGTTAGAGGTCGCCCTCCTCTAACGCTGGAAAGCTAAGTTGTGGTGTGAAGCAAGAATGTTGAATCTAAAACCCTGTGTTGAAAAAAAAAAACAATCATAGAACTTGGACTTTAATCATAAAGATCATTTTACCAAAGCATATTTTTAAAAGGCTATGAAACATTATGCAACGTTTGCATGGTTTAATTATGAGTTTAGAAAAGCCTAGCACAACTTTTTCACTACAGTAAAACATGACAGAGCATGAATCATGGCATAATACTTTATGCTTACTGTGGTTTTAGACATGGGGTTAGGGGTGCTGGGTTGTCTACACAGCAAGTCTTGAATTACTGAACCACAATTCACACCCCAGAGGGCTTTATGACAATTATAAAACCTCTTTTGTTTGCTTCTTAAATGATTAAAATATTTGAGTACTATATACTCACCTTGCAAATGTGTATAGCTAGGACATACGCAAGTCTTACAAAAATATCTGAGTCTATAATTTATTTTTCACTTGGAGGAAAACCCTTGTAGTAAAATGAGAATATTGAACAATCTGCTGTTTTGTTCTTTGCTTTCAATTATTGGAAACACTGTCGCCTGGAAGGCTGTGCAGGATCTTTGACTATAGCTGATCATTCATTTCCACTGAGTTTAGAATGGACCAGCTCTTTTATTCCTTGCCTTCTGTTCAATTCCCCAAAATTCAGAATGGAATGAGGACCCTTCTTTAATATTAGATTTCAGAGATTCTAAGTTAAAATATTTGCCCAGATTTTCCAAACTTAAAAATTGAGTTATTTTTAACGAAAAGAAAGAAATCGATCCACATGAGGGACAGGGGGAGGGGGCAGGCAGGCAGAAGACCCGGGGATCCAGGTGGATCTCCAAACCCCTGATTCTGTTATCCACTCTGCCGGCTTCGAACAGATAAACAGAAACAGCAAACTTGAACTTCTGGAAATGAAAAGCCCCTGGAGGAATGAGAACTGAATATTTCACAACGAGTAGGAAGAACTCACTTCTTTACATCCTGGCACATACACAGCCTGCATCCCATATTTTCCTGAGGATCGTTGCTCTTTCTAGATGTACTCCCAGCATCACGCAGCCCTGGCTATGAAGACCCCTGGGAACTAGCGTAGTCCACAGAGAATGTGGGACACAAAGAGAAAATCAATGTTTAACCCTAAAGAAATGGAGGCTATCTTGTGGGGGGACCATGTCCCATTCAACTTTTTTACACGTATTGCCTGAGATTAGAGAGTTTGTTCATTTTTTCTTCTCCTTTTCATCTGCAATGGGATGCTTTTGAAAACTAAGACTCCTATGAATGCTGGAGTCAAATTTACAAAATCCTTTTTACCTAAATCTTCTGAAGTCAGAGTTTTGTCTCTTCTCTATCCCAGTCCTCATTTAATGGCCATCTATAAAATACTTGCTCAACATTCTGCCCTTTAAATGTTGCAGACTTGAGGTCTTGAAAAGGTGCGGGACACCTGTCAGTCTGGGGTGGTAGAGCCAGCTCTCTATGCTGGGCTTGTGAACTAATCCTCAGGCCTCATCACCAGCTTCCCAGCCAGACCTTCTTTTCTAAATTCCTTGGGAGACAATTCACCTAAATAGAGGATATTTAAAAGCCCTTGGGATATTTTTGCCAAAGGTACAAAAAAACAAAAAACAAAAAAAAAACCCTCTATGTTCTTTTTCGCTTACTGAGTACAGATGGATAGGTGATCGCCTGAGTTTATAAAATGTTTCTGAGGATGAGAATTGTAACTCTTGGTAAAGCTGATATTGTCTGGGCAGTTGAAACGTGCTGTAGTTCAACAGGTGAGCATTAACAATTCTACCTGGAAAGCATATTCAACTTCTCCTATCATTATTAGCATGATTAAATCAAACCTCCAGAAGGAACAGTTATCGGAGGAAAATCTTCAAGAATCGCACACAAACTGTATTTCAGTATCTTTGTGGGAGGGATGGAAATCATCAAACAAAAGCAAATACTTGGACTTACTAAACACTGGTCAACAGGCCACAGACATGTATAACGTATTTAAACAAAGGTGACTAGGGGTGCCTGGGTGGCTCAGTCGTTAAGCGTCTGCCTTCGGCTCAGGTCATGGTCCCAGGGTCTTGGGATCAAGCCTCATATCGGGCTCCCTGCTTCTCCCTCTCCCACTCCCCCTGTTTGTGCTCTCTCTCTCTCGCTGTGTCTCTCTGTCAAATAAATAAATGAAATTTTAAAAGAGAAAAAAGGTGACTAGCTTTTTATTAAAAAAATTTTTTTTTCTTAAATCCCACCCCACTCTACGTATGACTGACATCCCTGATTCTCTGCAGACACAAGGCAGATCCAGCCATCCCCACCGTGGTCCTATGATCAGTCCTACCAATACCTGGGATCGATCGCCTCACCTTCTGTACACCCAGCAACACCCATCTCACCTGGACGGGCCAGTGGCATGACAACCCTCTCTGCAGAGCTTTCCAGTCGACTCACAAGTAAGTTGCTTGAACACACCCTTTGAAGTCGAGCTAGAGTGGAAGGTTTGAGAGACTGGAGATTCATGAAGGGGTTGGCAGTCATTCTGGGGGGTAAAATGTGGTTTAAAGACAAGGTTGTCTAAGTCCCATGTCCATGCACTGATTTTCCCTGACACCTAGAGACAGAGATTATGAATATGAAGGCAGAAGAGGATTCTTTGGGTATTTTGGGGTTGCTCATATTTAGCAGACAGAGGTAGCAGCTGATGGGTTAATAATATACAAGGCCAAAGGAATCAACTTCTAGAACTCAGGTGGGACTATCCATCTGACGGTGGTGAGTTTTCAAAGGTCATGTGAACAACACTGGGGTACCTGTGGAATGGGAGGCAGCTACACCCCAAATGAGACATTTCAAACTAAGAGCTGTTCATCCCAGATTAGAGGAACAGAATGGAAAGCTCAGGTGTCGTGGTTAGCATAATTGTTGTTAATACGTGCTCATTAAATATTAGTCATTTAACCTATGAGACCTTTGGGCTTGGCACTCACCTTTGCTCGTGGGCAGGGAAATCGGAGGTAGAGAAAAATTCCTTTGTTGAAAGCAAAAGAAGAAACTAACTCCCTGCTTGGAGCTTTGAAATTGGAGCTGGACCAAACTGTGAAAATACTTAAGAGAACTTCAGCATTGTGAAGCCTGCAAACATACTTCATATGTGTCGGGGGGAGGGTGGTTGTCTTTGCTTTTCAGCTCTTGAGATCAGATTATAGTAGATTAGGGGGCAGGCGAAAGGGGCAAAGGCATCACGTCTGCAATTTTAAATGTCATATAATGTGGTGTTTTCCAGACAGTTGTGATTACTTGAGATTTCACCAAATGCTTTAGCTTCTTCTCGGAGCTTCTCAACAACAGCACCATTTGCATCTGGGGCCAGAGAATTCTTTGTTGTGGGGGGCTGTCCTGTGCACTGCAGAATATTTAGCAACATCTCTGGCCTCTAGATGCAGCAACAGGCCTCCTCCCCAGCATCAAGACAACCAAAAATGTCTCCAGACACTGCCAGGTATCCAGAGGGCCCCCAAGCTGCCCCCCAGTTGAGAACCACCACCTTCGAGTATTCTTAGGCACTGTGGTAAAATGGGAAAGCCAACTTAGTTGTCCACTTTTTGCATTAATGCCAACATTGTCAGGGCACCTGCTGGGCTAAGGAGTTGAGGAAGTAGCATAAGAATGATGACGTCTGTTCAGCTTGTTGTTTCAGAAGTTCTGTTCCCTCAGGACCAGTTTGATTCCAAAGGCACTTGTCAACTTTTATTGATTCTTCTCAGTGGCACTGCTCTGCTCTCTACAACTAAAACAATTACTGTTTTCCTTGGTAATGTGCCTGCTCTGGGCCCCTTGGAATTTATTACGTAAGACTTTTGACTTGGTCAGCACCCAAGATCTGCACCTTATAGTTTCAAGAGCCCTCAGGGGGCAGCCGCTCCAACTGACCAGTGTTCAGATGTGAGGGTTACTTTTCCTTTTTTTAAAGGGAATCAGTAATGTGCGCTCCCAAGTCCCATGTAGCTGTTACACTTCTGAATAACCAGGACTTCAATTACCCAAGGAGTGGGGAAGGACGTTTTATGGCATGAGGGTGTGAGGTACACAAAAACCACGTCCCATTTCAGCGCCCAAGAATGATTCTCCCCTGTCATGGAGGGAGGGCAGGAGAGAATTTCAGATGAGCTTTCTCCAGTGGCTGGGAAAGGCATGGGAGACTGCTCTTCAACTTGGCAGGTCTCCCTCTGAGAAATCAAGCCTGGAGTGCCGGCCTGAGAAGCGTTGTCATATGCCTGGGGGCGGTAGGGGATTGCAACACATAAAAGCCAAGTGGCTGCCTGGCTGCCAGCCTTGAGAACCTGACACTGCTCTGCTCCTGCTTTTCCTTTTAATCCCGCCCCAGAGCTCTGTGTTCGGTCCCTCTCCCCGTCCCCAACCCCACCTGGACTTCCTTCTGCATGGGGGCGGGGGAGGGGGGGAACTTGCACTGTCTCTCTCTCTCTCTCTCTCTCTCCTTTGCAGACAGTCTCCACACCTTGTCTGAAAAGAGATGTCATCTGGAGGTTTTCCTTTATTTTTTTTTTCTTTAAAAAAAAATATTAATGTTTAGCTGCCAACCTGGGCGACAGACGGCATGCATTAATCTGAGTCATGCAAAATATCCTTTTAAGGCCACCATTATCTGCTCAGGCTGTTTAATCCTTTGGGGGCAGTGGGAGGGGCTGGAATGGGACAGCTTTCATCCATGTCAAGTTGTAGAACGAACACTTGAGCTGTCATGGCAAATATTTAGCGCCATTGGTGGGGAAACATTTCCAACTAAAATACCTGAACCTCCTAATCCCCAGATTTCCTACTCTTTAAAAGCTCCCTGTGACTATCAGGCATCCCCACCCCCACCCACTATGGAATAGGGGGGCACCAGGCCAGCCCAAAGGACAAATGGGCGACGGACAGGTGGGGTGAATGGTGCGTGACCGTGGGGCTTGGTAGGAAATGTCAGATGGGACATAAAAATGGAAACAAATATTTGAATAGATCATTTGAATTGGAACATATCTAGAGGGCTGAAGCTCTTTTATTATCAAAATATGCGGGAAAAGCTACTTTCACCAAACAGGTGGTCTTTTGTCCAGTGGCACTGGTGCCATGTAGATAGAAAGAGAATCACGGGCAGCACTGAAGATCTTTCAGATATTCTGCCCACAAGTGAAAGAACTATTTTCCCCTGACAGCTGAGACCATAACATCATTCCATTACTTATGTCCGTGACCAGCCTCGGACTCACTCGGGATTACGGTAACTTGGTACCATCACCACATTACCATGTAGTCGTTGGAACAGTCTGGCAGAGCATGTCCAGACATCGCCATGAAACAGGGTGACCTTTCATTCATTTTCCAGTGGATTCACCTTTTTGTCTCAGGGCAAATGAAGCAAGAGGAATACTGGGCGGAGTCATTAATTTGTGTCCAGAGTCTTGCATCAGATGCCAACAAATTGATTGTATTTGCCTAATGCTCTTCCTCCTACCTTGGCTTCTCCCTAGACTATAGAAATCTAACTGGAAAAATGGAGTCAAGCTTCCTGTCACAGCTCTCTGGGTGAGCAAAAACAAGTGACACAGAGCTTGCTCACAGACAGCCCCAGTAAGCGGGCAGGGACAAACTGTGTGGAATGAGGTGCGGTCTGGCTTCAGGACGAGCTAGAGAGTGGCCGTGGAAGGGCAGCCCCAGAACCACTGTCAGTTTACAACGTTTTCCCTGCCCACATGTCTGACTGGCTTTGAAAAGATTAACAGGAGTGTCTGTTTGAAAGTCAGACTCCTGGTTTCCTCATTAGCAGAGAGATTGGCTGCAGACTTTGGTTGTTTCTATAAACTTTAATTACCTCTCTGATGAGGAGTATATACCTCCTCATCACATTCACCCCAAATTTATAGAGGAATTCGGAGAGAGGAAAGGAGGAGAAGGGAGGGGGAGAAGGGGGAGAGAGGGAGAGAGAGAGCAAGAGAGAGTGGGAGAGAGACAGAGAGACAGGCAGAAAGAGAATGAGAACACTAGCTCTCCCTGCTGGAATAATAGGCTTGAAATATGAGGAAGTTGATCAACCCCGGATGCCTTCCAAAAACAGATTAATCCACCCTGGTAGCTTTCCTTTCAGAGCAAACTCTTGGCTCCATCAAGTTTCTCTATGGGCCTGAACACAAAAGGACACCAACCACATGCCATTCTGAGCTTGAAGTTATTTTGTATGTTGATTTGAGAACTTACAGATTTTAAAACATTTCATTCTTGCCTCTGCTATCTTTTGGGTTTGCTGTTGTAAAGAGTACGGTCCTGGCCCAGTATTTGATGAATAATTCTGAGGAACAGTTACCCCCAGGACACCATCCTATATTTACATGGTGGTTCTCAGTTGGGGCGGGGGGCAGAATTCTTGCCCCCCCCCCACCCTACCCCCAGAACATTTGGCAGTGTCTCGAGACATTGCTAGTCGTCACAATGCGGGGTGTGGGGGCACCACAGACATTTGGTAGGCAGAGGCCAAGGATGCTGCCAAACATCCTACAATGCATGGGACAACCCCCCACCTCCCCAACAAATAACTATCTGGCCCAAAATGTCAATAGTACCACTGCTGAGAAACTGATCTACAGGACACAGGGAACACTTCCTGGCACCCAAAGCCCTAGTGGTTCCCAAGGGCAGCCTATGCTGAAGAAAAATGCAGAAGGATGCAATAAAGGCCGAAGCCAGTTTCTGAAACCATAAATGCAGAATCCTAACAAAATGAGTTTTACAGACAAAGCTTTGCCATTCCTGGTAAAATTTCAACATGTGCAAAAATGGAGTGGATAAATCAAGGCCCTGTGGCCATTTGTGTTAACAAATCAGTGAAGCACATGTGAGAGAATACCAGGTGACACTGAGGCCATATTTTTCTAAAAATGTAGAAGTACTTTATGTGGGAGACAAAGAGTGGTACTGATACTCACTGACATTCACTCAGTCACTGCTATGCCACACATTAGGTCGAATCATAAGAAATTGCCAATTTTTAATTGTTTGAGACCTACAGAAACAGCAGTTTCCTATGATTCAATCTAAATATTATGTATAATGTATTATAATGTTATTATATATTAATATTAAAACACAATATCATATTATGATATATTCTATTAATATTAATCTAGGGATGCATCCATTTCATTAGTATTACATAATTTTATAAGTTACACATTCTTACAATGATATTAATATCATAGATTACATTTATATTAATATTGGCATATTAATATATTGATTACAGAGGGCTGGTAAACTTTTTTCCATAAGCGGCCAGATACTAAATATTTTAGGCTTCCCGGGTCCTGTGGTCTGTGTCATGACGATTCCACTCTGCAGTGGTGGCTCATCAGCAGCTATGGTAATACTGAACAGGAGTGAGGCTCATTCCAGTGAAACTTTAGGCATGGCCACCGATATGGGAATTTCACATAATTTTCACGTCAGGAAATATTATGTCTTTTCACTTTTTTCAGCCATTTAGAAAAGTAACTCATTCTCAGCTTGGGGCCGTACAAAATTGGTGGTGGCCAGGCGGTCGCTTTGCCAACCCTGTAATTACATCGATATTATACCTGTTTTAACTATACATAGTATGTGTTACGTTACATTGTATTACAGTCTATTATATTGTAATGACATTGTAGCCTACCCCACCTTACATTCCGTGAAGCCCCGGATTACCACCCTCTCTCATGGCAGAGCATCACACCACCTCCCTGCCCACTAGCATGCTGAGTAGGCGGCGCCCTCGGCTCCCAGGGCAGCAGCCCTCTGGGTAATCCTCCTGTGGGCGGGCCGCGGGCGGGAGGGGCGTGGCCTCCCCTGCTCCAGCCTCACGCTCTTTTCTCGCTCGCCCCCGCAGCGGCCCCCGACCTGACGGCCTTCGGCGACCCGCGCCAGTTCCCCGCGCTGCCCTCCATCTCAGACCCTCGCATGCACTACCCCGGCGCCTTCACCTACTCCCCGACGCCCGTCACGTCGGGCATCGGCATCGGCATGTCGGCCATGAGCTCGGCCACGCGCTACCACACATACCTACCGCCGCCCTACCCCGGCTCGTCGCAGGCACAGGGCGGCCCCTTCCAGGCCAGCTCACCCTCCTACCATCTGTACTACGGCGCCTCAGCCGGCTCCTACCAGTTCTCCATGGTGGGCGGCGAGCGCTCGCCGCCGCGCATCCTGCCGCCGTGCACCAACGCCTCCACCGGCTCCGCACTGCTCAACCCCAGCCTCCCGAACCAGAGCGACGTGGTAGAGGCTGAGGGCAGCCACAGCAACTCGCCCACCAACATGGCGCCCGCCGCGCGCCTCGAGGAGGCCGTGTGGCGGCCCTACTGAGGGCCTCGCGGCGGCCGGGCGACAGGAGCGCGCCTGCCCAGGCCCAGCCCTCGCCGGGGAGAGCCCGCGAACGCGGGGTCCGCGGCCGGCGCTGGGGAGGGGGCGGGCCCCTGCGAACTGGGTTCTGGGATCTAGCTCCGGTCTGCGCCCCCCCTAGGCCCTAGGGCCGCCTACGCCCCCCGAGGCCGTACGGAGCGCCTGAGCGCCGTCACCGTGGGCCTGGCTCACCTTTTCCGAAGCTTGACCCAACCTGAGGGTGTCCGTCTCGCCACCACGCGGACGCGTCGTAAGGCAAACAGGAAGATTCCCAGAGGGAAACTGTGAATGCTTCTGATTTAGCGATGCTGTGAATAAAAGAAAGATTTTATACCCTTGACTTCACTTTTTAACCAAGTTGTTTATTCCAAAGAGTGGAATTTTGGTTTGGGAGGGTGCAACTCCTCTTGTTTGGTATCTAATTCATATTTTTTAATTTTCTTTTCCAGCACCTTATGAATTGCAAAATTCGTATTTGCATTTGGGGTGGTTTTTATTTTTATATATATATAAATTTGAGCTTGCTTCTTTCTTGCTTTGACAATTGAAAGAAATATGATTCCTTTTTCTGTAAGTTTTATTTAACTTTTCTTTTGGACTTTGGTGTAGTTGTTTTTTTTGAGAAACAGCTACAGCTTTGGGTCATTTTCAACTACTGTATTCCCACAAGGAATCCCTAGATATTTATGTATCTTGTTGTTTAGACACTTACTTATGTGTTGATACTTTTTTTATTATTTAAATGTACTTATATTAAGAAGAAAAATATCAAGTACTACATTTTTGTTTTTGATAGTAGCCAAAGTTAAATGTATCACATTGAAGAAGGCTGGAAAAAAAGGATGGGCAATGTGATGACTTGGTTATCTAAATATTGTTTACATTAAACTCCCTTTCATGTTAATCAAACGAGTTGGTAGCTAATGCAGCAATCTTTTTAATATGCTTTTTAGATACTGAGGGTCACTTGAAGGATCTGAAGTATGGAATTTTCTGCCAAGCTCAACAAAGGGTCTCATATCTGACTCCCTCCCTTCAAACAGAGAAGGTCAAGTCTGGTTCCAGGAGGTTCAGATAGATGCCAATGATTGCACCTCTGGAGAGGATTTATTTTCTGCCTAGGGGTTTGCTTCCTCCATGGGCTCTTGATAATTTCAGACATGCTTTGTAACCATTGAATCCAAAGTAAGCTATGTGGAAGAGCAATATCCACATGGGAACCGAATGAACGGATTTATGGGTTCTTTAACTGCTCCCTTCTGGGGGAGTAAGGAGATGATCTGAATCCAGAATTCAGATTTTTTAGCTCCAAGAAAATACTCCTATTTGATACAGTACCTGTTCATTGATGCAGAACAAAACTTGTGGCTGTCCCCCAAGGCTGGGAGTAGAAGAAACTAGACCTGGTGCTTTTGATGCCTGAAAGTCTCCAGCTCAGTTTTCATAGGGTGGGCTCAGAAGCAGAGCTGAACAGGACAGTTTACATCTGTGTGCCTCCATGGTGTCACATGGGAAAGTACTGTCCCACCTGTGCCGGACTCCATCCCATGCTGCTCATTCAGCACCCAACTTTGCATTGCTTTCACCAGGCTGAGACCCTACCTAATGGGGTGTGTGCACTTTTATGCGTGCATCTGCATGACAGGAAAGATTCATGTCACTGCTGCCCATGGCTACAATTCAAAAGTATCCAATGTCACTGTAAATTTTATGGCACTATTTTTGTTGGAGAATTTGGTCAGAATGCAGTTGTACAACTCATAAATACTAACTGCTGATTTTGACATATATGTGCTCAAAATGATCTGGTTGTTATTTAATGTACCTCTTAAATTAGTTGAAATGATTTCAGGTCAACTCTGAAGAGTATTTGAAAGCAGGACTTCAGAACAGTGTTTGATTTTTATTTTATAAATTTAAGGATTCAAATTAGAAAGATCTTTGGCTGCAGGCAGCAAAACAGCTGGTCTTATTTAAAGCAACTTGTTTTTGAGTTTTCTTATATATATATATTGATTATTTGTTTTACACAGATGCAGTAGCACTTTGGTAAGAATTAAAATGTAAAACAGTTTGTGTTGTCAGTCAGGTCATTCTTATCTAGAAAAGAGCTAAAACAGATCTTGGAGAAACTCAGAGTATATTCACTTTCATTTTAGACATGATTCTCTCTCCATGATTCAATTTGATGTTTTATTCTATATTACATTTTTGCAGCAAAATTACCCTTAAATGTCAGTAAATTGAAAATTTTTATTTTTGAAAAGGACCTTTGGTCCCTTGACCCCAAATCGAACCTAAGTGTTCTTTTCAGCACATGTTGCCATATCTGACCTGACAAAACGATGGGGGAAAATGAAGGAAAAAAAATTATATTTTCCAGTTCATTTCTGGTACCTGAAGATATTCCAGCTCAAAACCAGCCTAATGCCCTGGAAGGGGATCAGACAGTGCTTCACATTGAATCTTCACTCTCAAAGACATGTATGATGAGGGCTTGTCACTTTGTTGGAGACCCACTGGTCTGGCCAGTCAAGGGTTTCACAGACCCTTACCAGCATATGTAGTACTTAATCATCCCAGAAAAAATTAAATAAAACTTCAGTTGTTTTGGAGATAGGCCTCATGTCACACTTAATGCTTTTTTCCTCCCTGGAGAAATAGCATTCATTGCCTTCAGGTAAATTAAGGTGGTCCTTCAATCAAGGAGACCTTTAAGCCAATAATGTAATAACTGGATGTATCTGGGAGCATTGGTCCAAGAGAAGAAAGACTAAATAAGCCATTTCTACTGCTTGTTCATGCCTTTATTTATGTCAACATGGACATGTATTTTAATTCTTTTTGGTTTTCTTGCTATATTTCTTATATGACTTATATTTCTTATATGACTTACATTTCTTTCTTTCTCTGACCCCCTAATATCTCCCTCTGTTTCTCTTCCCTTCCCTCCACCAAGCCTCTCCTCCCTCCTCCATTCTCTCGCTTTATATAAGGAGACAGCACACACACACCCCCAACTTCACACCAAATGTCCAGAACACGAGGAGCTGCAGGTCTCCTCCCTTTACATAAAGGAGCATGGTGAGTCAGCCTTTCTCCTGCTCGTTGTGGGTTTCTTCCAGCAGAACAGAGACATTGCCAACCATTTTGGATCTGCTTGCTGTCCAAGTGCAGCAACAGAAGCCTTCCTGGACAAATTACAATCAGTGAGTTAATAGACAGCCTTTCTGCTGCCTCGCCATTTCTGTGCAGATAAACAGAAATGCTCTGATTGGAAAGGAAATGAATGGTTTCACTCAAATGTCCTACAATTTAGGATTGCAGGTTTCTGTCCTGAAAGACCTGCTTCCTTAGGACATTCCGTCCTGGTGATTTTTGTTTCTGGTGGTTGTTTTTTCTGGGGGTACAACATGTTTGGGGTCTTTTATACATGAAAAATCAGTTAACAATAATCTCAGAAAACATTTTTTACATCTGAACAAAATGCCTTTTTGTTTACCTACAGTATACAATTGTTTGGGGTTTTTGTTTGTCTGTTTGGAGTTTTTCCCCTCCCTTTAGCCAGATCAGAATTGATGAGGCTGATCATTTGGCATTTTTTTTTTCCTTCCAGAAGAGTTGCATCAACAAAGTTAATTGTATTTATGTATGTAAATAGATTTTAAGCTTCATTATAAAATATTGTTAATACCTGTAATAACTTTTTTCAATTTTTTTGTGTGTGTTTCTAAGGACTTTTTCTTATGTTTGCTAAATACTGTAGACAAAAAATGCTTCTTTCTACTTTGTTTATTTTAGACTTAAAAATGAGCTACTTTTTATTCACTTTTGTAAAGAGCTAATAGCATGGTTCCAATTTTTTTTTAAGTTCACTTTTTGTTCTAGGGGAAATGAATGTGCAAAAAAAAAAAATAACTGTTGGTTATTTGCGCTATTCTGGATGTATAAAAATCAATGGAAAAAAATAAACTTCCAAATTGAAATGACAGTAAAACACATCTATTGAAAAAGTAACAATGGGAATTGCAGTCCTACTTGGACAGGCCCCACCTAGTGTCTATTTGTGTAGCAGTTACTGGATCTGTTCACAAAGCATCCTGGAAATTTGTGTGTGCTTTCTTTCTCCCTGGTACTGACATATTGAATACTTCCCAAAAGGGAACTGTCAATCTGGAGGTTTAAACCAGATACGGTATGAGAGAACACCCCCCACCCCAAGTCCTCTCCAAGGTGTTTCCAGACAGTGCAGGAGAGCAGGCACTCCATCGTGTGTGGTCTACTGCTCAGAGTCAGGGTGGCTGCCCCCCCCCTCTGCCGGGAGCTTTCCCATGCCCAGCCTGTGCAGGGCAGCTGGACTGCTGCTGCCCAGGAGCCACTGGAGCCTTACTTTCTTTGTACCACAGTTTCTTCTGTAAATCCAACATTATCACTAGTGAATGGCAAATAAACAGTTTGGCAAGTACATACACCATAGCACACTGGTGTGGTCTTTTTCTGAGATGGAGGGGCTAGGAAGCCAAGTAAAACCACTGCAACACACAGGAGAACACCTTCAAGCGAGCTCTTCACGGGCTCGCCAGGCTTCAGGCTGACATCTGTGCCTTCTCCTTCCCATGCGTCCCACACCCCCTGGCTTCTGAGACCAGGACGGCCCAGGTAAAGCCCAGGCTCCCGGTGCTGCCTCTCTGGGTATAAAGGAGCAATGAAGCATGCTTTCATGTCTGTATAAAAAAATAATAATGATAATAATTCAAAAGAATGACGTGAGATTTGCAAACACGAAGTGGAAAGGGTGGATGTTCAATAGGAGGCCAGTCACCATCCCTGGCCTCCATTTCTTTAAATCACGGGAGTCAGCCTTGAGCTGTGATGGGGAGTTTTTTTAAAGTTCTTCCCTCACCACCCCCACGGTGCCAAGCATTATTCGTAGCTCGGCCTTGAGACTATGTGAAACAAGTTACCTCCTGGCCAAGAGTCACCAGCTAACCCTCCTTCACAGTTCTTGTCATTGCCTTTTCAGGGTCTCCCATGGTCTTCAGGGTGGCCACAAAGAATGTCAGGAACCCACGCAAGTGGGATCAAAAGAAATGACTGACCGGGAAAGTCATGGTTAATGAGCAGAGGCAAGAAGTGGGTGGGAGGATCAGGTTATATGTGTTCAGAAAGGGAACCTCGTGGAGCCGCTGCGTATGTCTTCAGGAGCCAGACTGCCTGGGTTTGAGTTCCAGTTCTGCCTCACACTGGGCAACAAATTAAACCAGTGGCCTCGCTCTTCTCACCTATAAAAGAGAGACACTAATGCTATCAGTTAGGAGATCTAAATAACTTAACATATGTGAAACGTTGTATAAAGCGTTGGCACATAATACATTCTCAATAAATGGAAATACACAGAACAATACTGCTCATTATTAACAACATAAACAGCTTCAAATAAAAAGCTAAAATGCTTTCTACTTCTCCCAATCCATGCCTTGCTATTACTACTAACTGGGTGGTGTTTGTCATTCCAGACTTTTCTCTATACCTATAATATACACCACATATTTTATCACATCTGTGCAAAAAGGCATCATACAATACGTATCATTGCATAGCTTTTGCGCTTAATAGACAATGTGAGTCCTTCAGCATGCTTAGATCTACCACATTCTTCTTAATGACTACATTGCATAAAACTGTATGGTTGGACTCATTCGTTTACCCCTTCCTTTACTGAGAGACAGCGAAGGTGCCCCCCATGTCTTGCTATGCAACAGTTCTCTGCATATATCTTATGACCTCATGCTTGAATTTTTGTACATTTAAAAGGAACTGCTAGTTCAAAACGATTTTGCATTTTGACAGATACCTCCAGAATGCTCTTTCAAAAGGTTTTATTGAATTAGATTTCCAGGGTCAGGGCCATGTGCTAGGAAGCAGAAAACAGAAACTTGCCAGGTAAATGCTTGATGGCCACTGTCTGTAGCAGGTTTTTAGAGCAGATCTTAGTGCCAGAGAGATCTTATACTTTCTGAAGTGCTTAAAGCATTCCAGAGGAGGAGTGAATTAAAATTAAAATTAAAAATAACAACACACATTTAAGTGCTTACTACAAAGTGAGGTTAAACAATCCACCTATGTCCCAAGGCTGTTGGTGGAGGAGCCAGGATTTGAGCCCCAAGTCTGGTGCATGACTCCTTGCCCTTCACCGTTTTCTAGACTGAAACTCTGAGCAACACTGACATTCACTGATGACCAAAGACTTGAGTAAACACTCATGGGTGGCCTTTCCCTTCAAAGAATGCTAGTCTGAAAAGCAGAAGGGAGAAATGAGTGCATGAGAGTTTCCAGAAAATGGGGAACCCAAGGGGCTTCCAAAGAAATTGTTCACCCTTGCTCAATACCGAAGATCATGGAAAGTTCCAAGTGAAAAGCCTCTTTCCTGCATGACTGAGTGTGTCAGGCAGACCCTCTGAGGTCTAATTGAAAGCCTCAGCCCTAGTCTTCCATACCTTCTCGATTCTACCTTTCATCTATTTATTTATTTTTAATGAAGAAACTATGTTTTTTAAGACAGTTTTAGATTTACAGAGAAGTTGAGCAGATACTACCTAGAGTTTCCATCTCCCCCGCACCCTCTGAGAGCCCCTCCACCAGCAACCAATTTCCCCTATGACTAACATCTTAAACATTAGTATAGTGCATTTGCAACAACTAATGAGCCAATATTGATACCTTATTGTTAACTGAAGTCCACAGTTTATTCAGATTTCCTTAGTTTTCGCCTAATGTCCTTTTCCTGTTTTAAGATGGTGCATTATGTTTAGTTGTCATGTCTCCTTAGGCTCCTCTTGGCTGTGACATTTTCTTAGACTTCCCTTGTTTATGAGGATCTTTAAAGATACTAGTCAGGCATATTGTAGGACGCCCCTCTATGGGAATTTTTCTGCCGTTTTTTCCTCATGATTAGACTGGGGTTATGAGTTTTGAGGAGGAAGATCACAGAGGTAACATGCTATTTTTATCATATCTTATCAAGGGTACATACTATCAACATAATTTATGACTGTTGGCATTGACCTTGATCAGCCGGTGGAAGTGTTTGTCAGGTTCTCCTCTGTAAAGTTACCCTTCAATCTCCACTCCCCTTTCCATACTGTGCTCTTTGGAAGGAAGTCACTACAAACAGGCCGTGTTTAAGAAAGGAGGAATTATTCTCTCTCCCTTCAAGAGGCAGGAGTTCTTGCTGAGAGCACTAGGATAGCCCCAGCAGCAGTCAGGTTGTTCCTGGCATAAAGCATTCTCTCTGCTACCCTCCTGCTAAGTGCATGAGCACCCTGTCTCTGCCCCCTCCAGCCTAGACAATCCAAAGTTTCAGATTTCTAGAAACCAGCTCCATGTTGCCTAGTCACTTTGGGTCCAGTGTCTTTTTTCAAAGCCAAGTTTTCCTTCACCTTTTACTTCCAGATGATGCTAATAAAGTCCTGACCAAAAAGTATCCAAATGTGGCTCAGGATGCCAAAAAGTAACCACCATCTTTTTTTTTTTTTTTTTTCGGTTTGTGGATCATTGGTTGAGCTCTATCTTATGACCTGACAGAATTCCCCGTATCTTTGTTCAAAACCAACCCACTCCACATCCACCCACCCCCGCCTTAAATGGTGTCTCAGAATCCTAGATCCCAGAATCCTAAGGGAATTCTGAAGTGAGGAAATTCCCCTCTCTCTCTGATGCATAAATACCCTTTTCTACCCCTTACAGTTTCTCAGGGATAGCCTTTCCTCCTTCCTGACATGTTCTAGAATTAAGTTCCCTGCTCACATTTTCAAAGGGAGAAAAGATGACACAGAATGTGTTTACTGCCCCAGAAGGAGGAGTGTTCATTGTGTGCCAAATTTTAATATTGGTAATTAAGTTTTGCATACCTCAAATTCTCCCTTGTTTCCATTTCATTGATGCTATTGTAAAGATTAATTAATGTTTTGGAAGTGTTTTGAAGATGAAAAGTCTTACATGCATACAAAGTATGGTGATTTGTTATTACAAGTAGTGGTATGGGGCCACTTTCTTCCCTCACTTTAGGGATTATGGGAGGGTTTCGGCAGACAATTCAAAGCTGCAGTGTCTTTCTTACAAAATGGCTGCCTTTCATCAAAAACTTATTCTATAGCAGTGAACAACAGAGTCTTTCCCTCCTACTGGGGGAAGCCGACCCCAAACAAATCAACAATAACATATTGTGCATCAGATGGGATATTCATTTCCAAGGATTGCTGTAACAAAATACCACAACTACATGGCTTGCAACAACAGAAATTTATTGTCTGACTACCCTGGAGGCCAGAAGTCCAAGACCAAGATGTTGGCGAGGTTTATTCTATCAGACAGATGCATTTAACACCCAGTGCTCCATACAATACATGCCCTCCTTAATCATGGAACATTACATCAAAAACTAATGATGTACTGTATGGCAACTACATAACATAATTTAAAAAATTATAAAAAAGAACAGATGCAGCCTTGGAGCAAAGCACACAGTTCAATGAGTAGAGCTCATTTCAGCTCCCGTTCACCTACTCAGCTGGGTGCTCCAGGTAGGAGATTATTGCAGAAGAGGAGGTAAGGAATGGTTGGATTCTGAATCTATTTTCAAAGTAGAGCCACCAGGCTATGCTGATAGATTAAATATGATGTGTGGGAGAGAAAGGAATTGAAGATACCTTTCAGGTTTTAGGTCTGAGAAACAAGAATGAAGTAGGCAGTCTGGAAACAGAAGTCTGGGGAGGAGTGAGTTTGTCTAGAGACCCCTGTCTCGTGGTGGGTCAGGGGAAGAGGAGGATGTACTACATGCTTTTCAAGATTTCTTCCAACAATGGAGAATCCACCCAGGTGGAAACAGAAGCTGTGGTAGCCAAAAAAGATTGGCCTCCATTGCTTGTTAAGAATTCTACTTGAGAGCCACATACATGGTTTACTAAGAAAGTAGTATTCCATTTTCCAACAAGTATTCTGTGATCTAGATCTGACTTTTTGCAAAACCAGAGGGGCGGGGACAGGGGGGCCTTGAACTCTCCTCCTACCATGTTCTCATTCTTTACTTTGGTAGGTGAGGAATCTTCCCTCCATGTAGCCTTATGGCCCATGGGCAGACAAACCCAGAGCAAGGCCTAAGTGTCGGCTTCACCTTCTCCCTACACCAATCAGCTGGCATCCAAGGATGGAGGGAGGATTTCACTAATTTTGTTTGTGCCTTGATTTTGGTTGTCAAACAGAATGGCCTGCATGTTAAAACCCGCAAAAACAACAGGATTCATATAGCTGAAATACATGTACCTTCCTTTCATTAATAAATTTTAGAGAGCCAAAACCTGCAAGTTGCCTATCCCAATATCTATTTTCCTTAGTAAAGATTCCCTTAGGCACATGACTGCCTGGAAGAAAGACTGTACCTCCCAGACTCCCTTATAGCTTGGCATCCCATGTAATAAATTTCTGGCCAATATTATCTAAATGGAGGCAGTTTCCAGAGAAACTACTTAAAGGAGAGTGGGTATGCATATGTTGCCTCTTGTTCTTCATCCATTCCCCAGCCTTGCTGCCTAGAATGGGGAGGTAATGGTCAGTGGAAGAGACCTATACCCCAAGGAGTGGATGGCATTAGGAGCCTGGTCCAATGTCTTCATGGAATCTCCATCCCACCTGAACTGCCTAAGTCTGGATGCATGAAAGAAAACTAAACATTTACCTCTCACTTAAGCCACCTATATGTGGGGTTTTCTGTCACCACAGACAAACTTAATCTTAAGTGGCATGCACACATAAATGATTACCTTATGCAGAAGCACTGACTGGAGGAAGAAGTGCTGTCTTTTCTCCCAAACTCTGATTCCTTCCAGTTTATTAGGGGCCCTTCTGGGTGTTCAGAGACTGAAAAGTAATGAGGAAGTGAGAGGAGGTAGCACAGTTGCTCCAGAATCTACCAGGATGAATGGCCACATGTGTCCACTGCTAGTTCATCCCTAACTCTGCCCTAACATTCGTAATAACCCAAAAATGCCTAGGTCAGTTTGTCAGTAACCACTTTGCCTGTGATCCATTTGCCTGATCATCAAATTGCCTTAAAATTTAATCCAGCTACAGAGTTTTCACCTTCTTTCCATGTCCCATCCTCATCTGCCACATTGTTTTCCTAACTGTTGAATATGTCTGAGGGCATTTCTGACTTTTTAAAAAAGCTTTTGATAGGCAGTCATCAAATTTGCAGTGTTATATGGATAATGTGTTTTTTTAATTTGCATATTCTTTTTTCCTTTGTAAATAAATGGGGGACTTTTTAGCCAGTTTTTCTAAAGATCCTTTTGTCAAATTTTAACCAATATTGGTTTTTATTTTTTACTTAGTTTTATTTAGTTATATTGTTTTGTATTTAGTTTCACATGAAGAGCTTCAAAACAGATGCAAAACCTTCAAAAAAGTGGATTTGAAGAAAACTGGCGATTAGATGACTGGCCATTAATTCGGTTTTCTATAAATTGGTTTTGAGTGATATGATCTTCTCCTTATACATAAGACATTTCCAAAATCTATGCTCTTTAAGCCTAATAGAATGACTTGAAATTCTCAAGCCTCAACTTCCACACCTGTGAGATATAAATTAAAATGTCCATTTCATCTATTATAAATAATAAATATATTTGGCAAAAAATAAAGACAAAAGAAAATGTTGGAGAGAATAAGTAACAACTACAACTCTCCTACTTTGCAGGTGGGAGTATAAATTGGCATAACCACTCTGGAAAACAATTTGACATTACCCTCAAAAAACTGAACACATGCTTACTCTTAGTCCCAGCATGTCCACCACTAGAAAAATACTCAATACATTCTTCATACACACCAAGAGATTATTTCAAATGCTTACAGGAGCACAGCATTAATTGTCATAGCAAAAACTAGAAACAACCCAAATGTCCACAATAGAAGATTGATAAATAAGTTGTGTTATATTCTTACAATGGAATAGTATATCAAGATAAAAGTGAATGGACTGCAATTTCATGTAGCAAAATAAATTATGGGTAGAAAAATCAGAAGAGTGTACAGAGTGTAATTCTATTTATATGAAGTTCAATAGCAAGCAAAATATTTTAAGGGATGCATACACAGGTGTTATGAGAAAATTAGGGGAATGCTTAACACAAAATTCAGGATACTTGGTTACATTTGGTGGATGAGGGAGAAACAAATAGAGATTCTGGGATATTGTTATATTGTTTCTTAGCTTAGGGGGTACATATAGGCATATTTATTTAATCATACACATAGAACTTGGTTCAAGTAGACTGCTAATGAGATCAAAACTCAATTTTGGATCAGTGGCTCTAGTCCCATGAACCAACCTGTCATGTGACAAATATATGGGTGGTCATCATGGGAACTAAGTAAAAGAGTAAGTGGCTGCTATTGGAACCACAGCTCAGATCCCACATTCCAGTGCCTGTGGTTCTTATATAACCAGATCATTTGGTCAGAGGAAGAAAAAACAAGAACATGCTAAGAGGACTGAAAGTATCCATGGGGACAACTGGTATACTTATTTGACTTCCTTTGAATGTTTTTTAACAATAAACCATCCGCAAAGCCCTGATGATGTCCCTGAAGTTATTTATGAACCCTCTCTAGTTGCTCCATGAAACAGAGGAAATAGCTATGTTGTCCAAAGATTAACTCTCCGCATGTGGTTAATGATTTCAATACTGAGGGGGATATGTGCACGTGGGTGGCACTTAGAGGTAGGAGATAGTAAAAGTAAAAGAAGGTAGCAATAACTCCAAATTTAATTCAGAAACAAAACAGTCTTTCGTTTGGTTTCAGTTGTCTTTTTCTTTCTTCACAAATACCTCATGTCTGTGTAATGATTGGTTCAAGATCCACTTAAAAAACAAGCCCTTAGCAAGACCCCAGCTCATTGGTTAGCAAGGAGGGAAGAAAGCTTGCTTTATGCTGTAAAAGGTTTGATGTAATTGCCCTTCTCCCTGGCCTCTTTGTCTAAACCACAAACTCCTGCAGTCCTGAGATTCTGCTTGGATTTTCTCCTAATATTTGAATACATAAATATAGGTCTGCAAGTACACTGCCCCTGTTTATGAGCCTTTTAAAGATCAAAGAGTCATTTTCAGCTCTTGGGCTTGTCACTTTGAAACATGTACTGTACTACCATTTAACGGGTAGTTCTTTCAGAATAACCTATTAGGCTCTTCCCACCTTGTCTTAACAATGAGTCCTACAGTTTGTAAAGAAATACCTTCAATGGAGGATTCACCTCTATTCCCTACATGTTGAAAATCTCAGTTCCTCCCTTTAATGGAGCTGAGTTTTAAAGGGTGCAGGTCTGAGTTTCCGTATGTGTCAATCTGAAGATGCCGTAACTATGATTCAAAATCAAATGGTCACATTGACAAAAGAAAATATCACAAAGTAGGAAAAAAGTAAGAGCTCATAGGATACCACTTCTCTAGGTGCTGCCTGAACTTGAAGTTTAAAGAATGGCTCCCCAAAAAAAAGTCTCCAAAGTCATGGAGAGCCTGGGGACCAAGTCACATTGCTTAATAGTCATTGTCCCTACATGTTTATCTTGTATCTTCTTGGCAACATTGTATTCAAATCTGAACTTTGGGACAGTTTACATATTTCTTACCCAGACTAAGATAGAACAAATAAGAGCAAGAATAAAATGGGAGGGTAAAGATATAAAGTCAGAAAAGGAGTTTAAATTAATACATTTCCTGAAATCATAAACATAATTTAGGGTTTCAAAGACCTGATTCTCGGAAGTTTATTAGACTGCCTATCATGAAGTTAAGAAGAATTATGCATTTGGTATGTGAAAAGTAGGTTTTGAGAGATTTCTGCCTCCAGTAATGGTTGGAGTGCTTGTTTCAGATCAACACTCCCATATGGAACAACTAATAAAATTTCAATGTGTGTGTGTCGTGTGTGTGTTTGAAGACATCAAACCAAGGTAAGCAGGGACCCTAAGGGGTCAATATCCTAGAAAGCAAGGGAAGTAGAAAAGAAGTGAGAAGTGATATGAGTCTGACATTTGGCATTACTTTTGCTTTTCCCTTCCCGTCATTTTCTGTATCTCAAGGATGCTAAGAAGCTAAAAAAATTTTTTTGGTTAGTCTTCAAAGTACAGGGACAAAAATCAGGTTCAGGGCCCTGTAAGAAAGAGACATGAGAGAGGTGCTATAAATTACCCAGGCTTCCCACTGAAATGCTCAAAGAACTATACTTGGGAGTATAGCCTCACAAACACTGAAACACAGACTCTAATCATTTCAGTATCTGCATGGATTCAGTTACTCTAAACCCAACTGCTTCCCAAAGCATAACGGATCCTCAAATTATATGAACAATTATTTATACACAATGTTTGCTGTACCATTGGAAATTATTTAGCACACCAAAAGACATGAACACATAACTGAAAACCAAGAGAAATCACAGATAAAAGAAAGAGTCCCACCAGAGTTGTCAGATACAGACTTCAAAATCTATGTGACCAATAAATGCAAGAAAGTTAGATGGCTATTTGTAGACCCTCAGCAGAGAACTCGAAACTATAAAAAAAAATGTAGACATTCTACAATAGAAAATACTTGAATTGAAATTAAGAACTTTACTAATGAATTTAATAGTAAATGAGACAGGGCTGAAGAGAAGATTAGTAAACTAGAAGATGGGTCAAAAGAAATAGCCAGACTGAAATACAGAGTTAAAAAAAAGAAAGCAGTACATAGGGACACCTGGGTGGCTAGGTCAGTTAAACGTCTGCCTTCAGCTCAGGTCATGATCCCAGGGTATTTGATCAAGTCCCGAATTGGGCTCCTTGTTCAGCAGGGAGCCTGCTTCTCCCTCTGCCTGCCACTTCCCCTGTTTGCACTCTCTCTCTCTCAAATAAATAAATAAATAAATAAATAAATAAATAAATAAATAATAAATAAAATCTTTCTTAAAAAGCAGCACATACAGAACAGAACATAGGAGACATACAGTACATGGTGAACGTTCTAATATACGTGTAATCAAAATTCCAGGACAGGAATAAGAAAGTAGGTAGGAAAAATATTCAAAGAGATGACAGCCAATAAATTTCCACAACTAACGACATCAAGTCACAGATTTAAAAGTGTTTTAAAAAAGCAAGCAGTTTAAATACTAAGAAAACTATACCTAAGTACTTCATATAAAACTCTTTTTTAAAAGATTTTATTTATTTATTTATTTGAAAGAGAGAGAGAGGGAGAGAGAGCACAGAGGGAGAGGGAGAAGCAGACTCCCTGCTGAGCAGGGAGCTTGACATGAGGCTCCATCCCAGGAGCCTGAGATCATGACCTGAGCTGAAGACAGCCGCTTAACCAACTGAGCCACCCAGGGACCCCTCATAGTAAAACTCTTGAAAACCAAAAACAAAGAGGAAAAAGCTCCTAAAATCAGTTCAAGAAAAAAAGGGGAAAAACATATTACTTTCAAAAGAGCAACCATAAGATTGACAAACAAAAACAGTAGCAGCCAGGAAGTAATGGGGTAGCACCTTTATTATAACACAAGTGCCCAATTTAAGTTTTTGATTACCAAGACATCCACTTCAAAGATGGCTACTTTGAATAAACAAATTGCCAGTCACAGGACTAGATAAAGAACCAGCCCTCTCCACCCCTGAAGTTTCCCTCTGTTTTAGAGATCTCGTGTAGACTCAGATAAATGACCATTTGGTCACTTGTTTTCCCCTTCCTGCACTTTAATTCCCACTTTTATGTCTTAATCACTCAATAAAGAGTGAACCTGCAAACCTTAGGCCCCCATCCTTGACCCCAATAAAAAACAACCCTAGGGATGCTTCCCCCACCTCCCCTCTTTCTTCCCATGTCCTCACTGTGTGGCCCCAGGAGTGCCATGTGCCCTCCAGGACCTGTAAGTAATAAATCTTGTCTATTTTCTCAAAGTTTCTAAATGGCTATTCCTGAGGTCATCTTGCAATCATAATAAGAACTACAAAGGCCAGTCTATCAACAACTTTGGTTCAAAAAAAAAAAAAAAAGATGACTGGGAGGAACTCACCACAGGCCCAGGTGAGTGCCCCCAGGCATTTCCTGCCAATAACATCACTATTAATAAGCTGAGGCCTGCACAAAACAAACCAGAATAAAAGAATATATAACCAACAAATATCTAACAGAGTAAAAGAATAATAAGAAATAATTACTCCAAATAAAGTAAGAAATGTAGCAGCTTAAAGAAAACTTAGCAGCTAAAACAACACAGTAATATTCCACAGTTTCTGTGAGTCTGGAATTTAGAAGCAGCTTGGCTGGTGGTGCTAGCTCAGAGCCTCTCATGAGGTTTCCATCAAGATGTCAGCTGGAGCTACATTGTAGGAAGACTTGACTGGGAGTGAAGAACCTACTTTTAAGATGACTCCTTTATAAGCCTATTGGCAAGAAGTCTCAATTCTTCACTACATGTGAATGGATGTTTGAGAGTCCCAATAACGTCCCTTTTGTGATCCAGTCTTTTAAATAATTCACTGTCATTTCTGCCTATTCTATTTGATAGAAATGAGTCAGTAAGTCTAGGGCACATTCACAGGAAGATAAAGCTGTACCTCTTGAAGGTTGAAATATCAAAGAATCTGTGGACACATTTTAATGCCATGAAAAAAATGAAATTAAAGGAATTGTAGAAGATGAGACAAAAAGAGAACAAAAGACAAAAAGTAGATTTAAACTACATATATCAGAAACCATTCAGTATAAAAACCAAATATTCCAATGAAATGACAAAGACCATCAGACTGGATAAAAAAATATGCTGCTTATATGAGGCACACCTGAAATGAGTATACAGAAAAATTTTAAATAAAAGAATAGAAATAGATACACCCTCATGCAAACACTAGCCAAAAGAAAGTGTACATAGCCATATTAATATCAAACAAAGTAGCCTTGAAGGCAAGGAGCGTTACTAGATAAAGAGGAACATTTCATAATGATAATGACATTTTGTAATAAAAGGGTTAATCCACCGATAAAATACACTACAGATATGAAATAGATAAAAGATATTAAGAACAAAATGCCAATTATTATGAAAACTTAAATGAATGGAAAAATTCTTTAAAAAATATTTCCAAAACTGACACAAGAAGAAATAGAAACTCTAAATAGATCTCATGTCTATTTAAGTAATCGGATCTATGATTTAAAACCTTCCCATAAACAAAACTCCAAGTCTGTATCTTTCATTGGTAAAAAGTTTGTTTACAATTTGTGTTATTAATTCCCCAAATTTAAATCTATTTAAATTTACTTAAATTTAAGTTTAAATTAATTTCTTAAAATTAATAACATTAATTATAAACAAACTTCTTCAGATGATAAAAGAAAAGACATTTCCTACCTCATTTTCTGAAGCCAGCATAACCTTAAACCTGACAAGAACATTGCAAAAAAAAGAAAGAAAAGTAGAGCCCAATCTCATCCATAATACCATAGAGGCAAAACAATTGAACAAAATATCATCAAACTGAATTTAGCAATATAAAAAAGGATAAGGCATCACATCAAGTTGGGTTTGTTCCAAGAATTCAAACTGACTTACTATTCAATAATCAATTTATGAGGATGGTATAAACTGTGGCCTATTTATGCAATAGGATACTATGCAGTAATGAAAATTAGTAAATTACTGATTCAGCAACAAGAGCTTTCTCCCAAACATATGATTTAGTTAAGAAGCTAAACAAAGAATACATACTGTATGATTACATCTATATAAACCTCAAAACAGGCAAAAATAATGTAAGGTTATAGAGGTCAGGATAGTGATTACTTCCTCTAGGAAGGAAGAAGAGGATAGTGATTGGGAGTAAGCATAAGAGAGGCTTCTTGGGTATTGATAATGTTCTATCTCTGATATGAGTTACATAGAAGTATGTTCATTTTGTAGTAATTAATCAAGCTAATCACTAGTTACCATTTGTGCTTTTTATGTATATAAATGGATTTGAATATCAGAACTAAAAACTGACGTTTAAACACCCAAGACCCAAAAAACTAAATTACACCAAATAAAAACTGCATAGCAGTTTACAATTCCAAAAAGTGTATTTATACATTATCTTCCTTGCTCTTCACTCCAGCCATCAGAGGGAGCATAGGGTGTGCAGGTGGATATTGTTATTAACCCCATAACACAAATGAAGCAACTGAAATATTGACAAGTTCAGTGACTCATCCAAGATGTTATAGCTACTATCACAATTCCAAGTTATCTAATAACAGAACATTCTAGGATTATTGAACCATTGACCATATTGTCCCCTTGGAGTCCAATTTAACAAAATCCATTTAAACCACCGTAGTGAAATCCATGAACATGGCTATTCAGACTCCATTTTTCCCATTGCTTTATAAAGCCAGATCATCCTGTGCAGAATGGTGGATGGAGCATAGACTTTGAAGTAAGATTAAATCTGGGAGGAAAAAAATCCAGACCTTGTCACAAATTGACTGTGTAAATTCGGACATGGTACTTCATTGCTCTCAGCATTGCTTTCCTTGTCTACAAAGTGGGATGAATAGCATGCCTTTCAATAAGGTTGTGTGAAGAGTTAATTAAATGACCTGAGAAAACTGCCTGGCATGGTTCCTGAAAGCAACTGGTACCATTATGTTGGTTCTACCCCCTCCTCCCAGCCACAAGTTTCATAAAGGAAGTGAGTTGTCTGCCCTGTGGAGATTAACCCAAAAATCCTTCAAATAATTGTGAGAAAAGCATAGAGAGACACCTGAATTTATTCAATCCAGCAGAGGTGCTTGCAAATGAACTGATTTGTAAGGTCATTACTTACGCACAAGCTCGACTTAAAACCTAGGTCCAAAATCTACCTAGGCTCTACGAATTTGGGTAAATCCGACACCACTACCACTACCAACCTTTCTTTTCCTCTGGGGAGAGAGACTGTTTCTGCTTGCAACCCAGCCAAAAGCAAGAGTGAAACATCCAGCCTTTATTGAAATCCCTCAAGATCAGGCTGTGCAAGTAGAAGGCTAACCCCAGACAAAAGTAATTCCTCCCTCCCCTTTCCTCCCATTACATTTTATATTTAATCTTTCTATAGTGCATGTTCACATTTCATTGTGATACTTTACTAGTTTACCCTTGGTCTTCTCTTGGGAACTCAGAAAGGACAGAGTCTGTGTATCATTTATTTTTATATGTCCAGTGCAAAAAACAAATGTATTAAGCTTCAAAAGATCTGTATAGGAGGCAGGAAGGGAGAAGGGGAAGAAGGGAGAGAGAAAAAAAGGAAATCAAATTAATTTGTGAGCAAAGGAGGCAAGGTTTGTCTTTAAATACCCAGGCCTCTTCCTCATTGCCCTTGTCCTCTCCCACTACCTCTCTCACCCCATCGAGTCTTCCAAATTGGTCAGTATTTTCTCCGCCTTTCTAAGGTCCTCTTATCTCAGCCTACTCTCTGAAACAAGCCCCTGGGCCAGTGATTGACATTGCTAGTGTGATTAAGAATCACTATGTTGCTTTTTTTCCCCGGTGGAGATGCATTTCAAGAATCCCCTAGAATTACAGGAGGCTTGGCCCCTTGTTGAGGGAAAGCAGGTGAGGAAGTCAAGGAGTTAGAACAGGGAGCCTTCTCAGTAGCCATGAAGCTGACCCTTGCTTCACTCATGAAGAAAAGTGGACCTGAGCCTGTTACTTAATCTCAAATTCCTTGGACTTCATTCCCTGTTTGTCTTCTCAGACCTTACACCCAGTTTCCCACAGAGCCACCTGTTCCTTCGAGCCTCTGATCAGATGCCTCAGGCTCTTCCCACAGGTGTCAACATGTGTTGGGTTAGTGGCCACCTCACCTGGGTTCCACTGCTAAACACATCTATGTGGCCCAGCCTTCTCAAATATCACAGTTGAGTAAGTCTGGATAGTATGATGTAATAATTGCTGCTTCATGTCTTCTCCAGGTGATTTCTGTTGCATTGTCCTCTGCCACAGAGTCTGGGCTTGAATAATTTCCTGTTACCTGGCTACTACTGAACTTAATGATTACCTCTTTGGTCCCTTTGTGCATGCCTACATCCATTCCCTTCAGCAAGAGATGAATGTTTCTAGATGTGTCTGGGACCATCTTTCAGCATCTTACTGTTGGGAATGAGGCTGGGGGTACCAGCTGAGGCACAAAAGCAGCTGAAGTCAACCTAGCCAAGGATGGGGACCGCCCACAGACACAGACGTATTTAAGGTAGGAGTCAACGGTTCATTCCACATATTGAGAAAGACTCAGATGCCCTCCAGACATGGGTCTACAAGGGAAGGATAAGAGGGGATTAGATCACATTTTCCCTTTAAGACTTGCTCTCTCTCTCTCAAGTAAATAAGAATTAAAAAAAAAAAAAAAGACTCAAGTCTACCTTGCCTGGTCCAAACATCCCTGCCACTAACAGCGTGTGTGACCATGGGAACATTATTCACAATTTTGCCATCAGTGAGAAAGAGGATTATAGTTCCTCACTTCTTAGGTTTATTGTGAAGCTCAGTAAGTCAATAGATATGAAGCACTTGGCACAAAGTAAATTCTTCACAATGTTGTTGTAATTATTCTTAATAGCTTTTTGTTTTCTGTGCAATTGACTCAAATGCTCATATCTTTAGAATATTTAGAGGAACATAGATTAGCTTTGTCAATCTACCTCAAAAACATATTGGTAAAATATATCTTGCCTTAACATATTTAATGTTAAAACACATGAAAAATCATCCTTAACTTTCAAAAAGTTTGTTGTAGATGTTTTCCCTTTATCATCATCTGAAATTACATAAAATAGTCAATCAGTTTTTCTTAATTACTAATCACTATGAAAAAAATTCCAATTTCTAAAAATAATAGGTGGTTTATAGCTTACCATGTATGTCCCTGTGCTATTTTCTCTGAATCCTAATTGTTAATGCTAAATGCTAATAGCTAATGCTGATGTTAATACATAATCCTAATGCCAATTCTTCATCAACCTAAAATTAAATTTCTTTCTTAAAAATAAGCAAAAATAATTCTACAAAACAAACGAACAAAACTCAAGTCCACGTGGTAGACACTACCTCCAATGAATGATTTAATTAAAGGGATCACACACACCCTTTTGGTAAGGGAGATATGCACTCTCCAAAAAAGAAGCAACAAAATTTTTCTGTTAAAGGTGCAAGGACAGGGTCATATTCATCCATCCTCCTACTAAATTATGAGACCAAACACAATGATGGAGCTAGTAGTAATCATAATGATAAATAGTAAATGTATCGAGTGTTAACTCTGTGCTTAGCCCTTATGAAGTCTGTACCTGGATTACCTCATTTAATCTTTACAATAACCATATGACAGGTACATTATTGTTTTCATATTACAGATAAAGCACCTGAGTCTTAGAGAAGTTAAGCAGCTTGCTCATGGTCACACAGCCAGTAAGTGGCAGAGCCAGGGTTCCAACCCAAGTAATCCTCTCCAGAGCCCAAGCTCTTGGTCTATACACTATACTGTTTCCCTACAGATCATGGTGAATGAATTAATGAATGAATAAATGAATATGTGGGTGAAAGAACATATGAACTGAATGCTTACTACACAGCACACAGCAAACTAGGGGTACTGCCAAGTTTTCTAATTTGCACAGCCAGGTAGGTGTTTCCATTGGGTCTGGAGGTAAGAAACACGAAAGATTGGACATCTATGAAAAGGAAGATAGTGGGTTAAGTTTGAGCTGTGTGGAGTTAGGATATCAATTTGGGACATCCTGGGAGGCTCTGCATAATGATCTCCCTTCATACCTCCCATCCCTAGGTTTTCAGTCCATGCTGAGATGGACAACAAGGGAAATTGTATTTCCCTGGCATTGCTCATGTATCTGTCAATTGAGTGTGTCAGGATCTTCCTAATCAGACTGGTAGCTCTCAGAGAATAGGAAGCTTCCTCAAATGTTTGCAGGTCCTATTTCACTACTCAGTGATTGATTCAACATGACTGTTCTCAAATTTGGGCCATAGATGGCTTGGAGAAGCTAAAATTTCAAAAGTGCGTTGAACAAACCTGCTTCCTAGTGACATGGTGCATATGTCTTTTGGCCAAGCAAGAAGAATTCTGCTGGCTTTCTGTGAGACACCACTGACAGGCTGTCAAAGTTGAATTATGTGCTTTCAATTAGTTGTTAATGGGCCTATTTTGGAAATAGCATCCTTCAAGCCTCGGTATAAATCCCATCCTCTCCATGAAGCACTCTCTGAGCATCTTGGCCCATGGTGATCTCTCCATCCTCCAGACAACCACTGAAACCCATTGTCTGGACCATAATTTGGCCCTGGCCATCTACCACTTTGTTCATTCCATGACTTATACCAACTGTAAGTCCCATGAGGACAAAGACCATGTCTTTTACTCCTTTGAGTAGAAAGATAAGATTTTTAGTTATCTATTAATTCCACAAATCTTTATTGCACATCAACAATATGCCAACCAGGAAGGCAACAGAGACAAAACAAATCAAAACCCCTTCCATAGTGGAGGTACTCTCCCCCATGCTGCCTTGTTCTTTCCATAACTCTCTTCCCTTATTCCTATAGAAACACACACTCATTAATGTGTACAGAGTACACAGAGTACAGAGATCAGAGTCACTTTTTGTAAGGTAATCTCCAAAGAATGGCAAGCCCAGGTCAACCATAATGGGCTTAAAAGAGCATAAATGAGAACAAGATGAACCTTTCCCTAGACTGGAGAAGGGCTGCCCAAACAAGGGGATAGAAACCGAAGGGGAAAAAGTTGTGGGTGTCTAAAGAGGGCCCCTATGCCCTATCCCAGTGGTAAGCTTGAAACACACTCATGCTAGCAGCCATTTGTTAAATTTTCAGAAATTTTGTAGACTGGTTGAGGTTAGCAGCTTAAAATTGGACATGGAGTTAGTTTTCACACTTTTGAAAAAAGCAAAACTACAAATTTGGGCTTTTCTACATCCATCCCCCTCCCCAGCACCAGAGACAGTTGTTAGACATTTAGCAGCACTGCTGAGCCTGCAGTGTTCTCCCAGCCTCCACCTCAAAAGCAGTTGGGTAGAAAAGGCAGCAGGACTAGAAGGGAGGATGAGATAGCATCAGAGAGGCTCAGAGAGCATCAGAACAAGAAAGAAACAGTCACAAGCTGATAACTGGAGACTTTAGTGGGATACAAGCATCTCACAATTATTTTAATCATTATTATAAATAACTAATGCAATAAAAGTGGGTGATGGTGAGAGTGTGGCATGAAGCAAGGGTTATGAATAATCCAATTCTGTGCTCGCAAGATCCACAGAAGAGGAAAAAGAGAAGGAGGAGAAAGACGTAGCCATGCACTGGTTGCCTGGAGACAACCATGATGAGACCACAGCGGAAGCCAAAGACATGCTGCCATGATTGTATGCAGATGTTGCCCTGGAAGGAAGGAGCAGACAAAAACTCTTGAACTTACCAAGCATGTTCCCAAAGCAACTACCCCCCCAAAAAAAAACACCAAAATGAGTAAGTTACCCTGGAGTAAATATAATTTTTTTCTACCCATATTAGTCTGTTCAGGCTGCCATAACAAATTACCATAAACTAGGTGTCTTAAACAACACTTATTTTTTATACTTCTAGGGGCTGGAAGTCCAAGATCAAGGTCCATCAGGGTTCAGTTTCTGGTGAGAGCTCTCTTCCTAATTTCTGGATGGCCACTTTGTCCTCACGTGACCTCTTCTTGGTGCACATGTGAGAAGAGAGAGCATGATCTCTCTCTTCCTCTTCTTATAAGACTACTAGTCCTACTGGATCAGAACCCCAATCTTAAGACCTCACTTAACCTTAATTACGTCCTGAAAGTCTTATCTCCAAATGCAGTCACAGTGGGGCTTAGAACTTCAACATTTGAATTTGGGGGGCTACAATTCAGTGATTGGCACTATCACTAGGTAGAAAGGGAACTCCCAACAGGGACTGAGTAGACACTCTGTTGTTGGGGTTGTGGCCAGCAGGCACTCTCTCCAGGGCCAGTGTAAGTCTAAATTGGCACAACTCTATGGACAGGAGTTTAGAAATATTCATAAAACTTACAGAAGCACTTACCCTGTATTTCAGTGATTCCACTTCTGGGAATTTTTCCTATTGATGTACCTTCCTCTGTGCAAATTGATATATGCACACAGTATATTATACTATATTGTACACTTGAAACTAATATTACACGGTAAACTAACTGGAATTTAAATAAAAACTTAAAAAAAAAAGATTGAAAGCAACCAAGTGTCCATCAACAGAAGACAGGTTAAATCAATAATGGAATATTCTATTACTAAAAAATAATGATAAAACTCTCTACATCATGATATGCAAAGGAAAGCATTTCATTTTTATTCCATTTAATGTCAAAGGGGAAGAATAAGAATTTATGCTCACATTTGGTTCTATTTTAAAAGGATTCAGAAGAAACTAATAAAAGGGAAACAAGACATCTTAAGGTATGGCTTTTTAATACTGTTTTGCTTTTATGTAATGATTGTGTGATCTACTGAAAAACAACAAAAAAAGTAAAGTTGCATTTCTGCACATCTGACTTTGAGACTTGTAAAGGATTACTACCTGCTCTTCCTGTATCTACCACAATGAGATGTTCAAAGAGCGTTTTCTGATTGACTGCTTCTGATCCTATTGAGTCATGAGTATGACATTCTTCAACCCAGGAAGAATGTGATAAGAATGGATGTTATGTCTGACCCTGCCAGAAGTAGGGGTTGAGTCTGTTGAGTAGCATATGACTTTAGGCAGGTCACTGTCCCTCTCATAGCTTCAATTCTTACATTATAAGGAAAGGAATCAGCTCAGTTCAGCAAATATTCGCTGGGAGCTGACTCCCATCCTGGAGACTCAAAGCTACATAAGATCCAGCGCCTACCCTCAAGCACTTTGCAGACTGGTTGGAGGAGGCAGTGGAGACAAGAACAAGGGCAACAGAATGTGGTAGGGACCCTGCCAGAGGTGTCTCCAGGGAGTGCTGATGCCTGGAAGAGAGCTATCCCCAACTTGTGTGCTCAGGGAAGACTTTCTGCAAGAGAAGGGTGAGGAGGGAAGGTGTCCCAGGCAAAGAGAAGAGCAAGAGCAAAGGCATAACCAGGGAACAGGAAGGAAGCCCGAGCAGCATGGATTATTGACATGTCAGCATGGGCCAGGAAGATGCAGCAGATGCAGCTGTACTTGTGCCCTTCCTGAGGTCCAGCCCACCCTGATTCTCCAGGAGGTGTGTTCTGTCTCACTATGGGAGCTTGTGGAAGGAATCCTCAACCTCCTTGACTGGACCTTGGGCCACACCAAAGGCAGTGAAAGCAAAAGCGGCACCACAGGGACCAGGGCCAAGGGAAGGTTCCCTTGCACCCACTGGAGGCCTAGGCTCAGGTAGAAAAGAACACCCCATCCAGGCCCCAGTTCTGCCAAGCTCTTCAGGAGCTATCTCCATTGCTGCTGAGGAGTTAGGGACATGGTCTCCAGCACTGACAACCCTCTATCCCCAGCACCGTGGTGCCCCAGGGACCTACAGCTTGTTCTGCTATCAAAGAAATGGACCCACCTTAGATCTCTTCCCCTCTCCCCCACCCCAGGATCAGCACTGCTTCTAGCTGCTGCCATGCCCATCTGATCAGTGGTCTTGCAGGGCTGGACTCAGGGCTTGTGTTTCATGCCATCATCCTTATCTTATTTGATTCTCACAACAATCCTGCAGGGTTGTAATCCTATATTCATCACACATATGATACACTGAAATTCAAAGGCATTAATTGGCCCACTTTCTTGGGGACACTTATGTCAGAGCTAGGATTTGATTTCAGGTCCCTCCTTCCCAAGCCAGGAATCTAAGCCTAGAAGGGAAGGCCTGTTTGTTTCCTTGACCAACAGGTTGGCTGTTCCAAACTTTGTTGCAACCATCTGGGTTGAGCTCCTCCCACGCCCCAGCCCGCCCCACTCATCCCCCAAATCCAAGGCCAGTGATGCCCCCTCCCCTGAGCATGGCTGGATCAGATTAGCAAAAGCAGCCTCATTCACAAGATTGCCCTACTTGGCTCCAGCAATTAATTAAGAGCCGTCTGAGAGCCTCCAAAGGGCCTGCAAGCTCCAGCAAGATACAGCACACATAGTTTAATCCAAAATATTTGCTGTGTTTTTCCCTTCACTGGAGAACCAGTCCTTACCTGTTACCTGAACCTGATTAAATTTTTAAGCCTCTCATTCTTGGTGCCAACCATGAGCCAACCTGTTGGTCACTGGAAGGTGGGGAGGTGGCTGGAAACTTGACAATGATAATAATTTATCAATACACACATCGTTGTTTACTGGCTGCACCATGGAGCATCCAGGATCCACACCAGGCACGGCTTGTCCTGGTCAACAGTGCTGTTTGCATACATGAGACCTGCAGGCTCAGCCACGACATGGTGGGAGCCGGAAAGATCCAGCTTAGACTGATGTATGGACAGGGCTGCCTGTGGCAGAAGAGTAGGGGATCCTCATTTCATCTAGAATTCAGCTAGATAACTATCAACTCATTCTGAACACCTGTGAATTCAACCTGAGATCTAAGAAAAGAATTGCTGCAATTCTACAAATAGAAAAGTGACCACTTCCTAGGGAAGGTAGGAGGTGCAGAGAAGTGAATCCAAGACAATACAAGGGAAGATAAACTGCAGGGGGAGAGAGCCTCCATAAGCTGTCTACCAGAAAGTGATATAGCAATGGAGTGCAAAATCAGAACTTTTAGAAGTGTGCTCCAGTGAGGGCCCTCCCTGCCTGAAAGGCTCTCAGGTGGTGAAGCAGGGCAGAATCCTAGGTGGGACAGCATGGTCTCTGGATCCCCAGGGTCACAGAAAGAACAGTGGTATCTGAGTGCTGCAGAATTCCCAAACACTGGAGCTGGCTACAATTACCAAGGCCCAGAGTGGCCTCTCAGCTAGGTGTTTCCATAAACCGGGAACCACAGCGCCATCACGTGACCACTCTCGGAGCTGGGTCCAGCAAGATCAAAACCACTGGGAGACCAGAGCAGGTACACCCATGATTGGGCAACCCTCCAGGAGAAGGGACCCAGCGAGCCCCGGGGCCACGGTGAGACCCCCCACCCCCTGCCCTGGAAGGACTGGTGCCAGCGTGCACCACAGGAGTTTGCAGAGTTGGCACACACAAAGGGGATTGACTGCTTTTCCCTGAGGGTGCACTGAAGAGTGGGGGCTCTGATCATTCAGCTTCAGGGCTGGAGATTGGGGCACCGCCATTTTTACTTTTTTTTTTTCATCCTCTAAAGCTGTATAAAAAGCCTTCAGGAAACAAAAGCCACATAGAGCAACCTGAAGCAGCTTACACATCCAAGCCCCCTGGAAAGGGGGGGTGCAACTCTGCCCAGGCAGACACCTGAGAATCAGCACAGCAGGCCCCTCCCCCAGAAGACCAACTGGAACAACAGGCAAACACCAAGTTTACAGAGCACACAGGACTGTGTGGTATCTGAGTGCTGCAGAATTCCCAAACACTGGAGCTGGCTACAATTACTGAGGCCCAAAGTAGGCTCCAGCACTAGGGGAAAATAGTATATAGAATTTGAGGGGTTTTTTTTTCTCTTGATTCTTTAGTATTTCAGTTTAAAATTCTCTTTTACTTTTTTTCCCTTTTTTCCTTTTCAACTAGCTTCTATTTTATCAACTCTTTAAGTGTTGTTTGTTTTTTTTTTTTACTTCTCATTTTTACATTTATATTTTATAGATATAGTCTTCATTTTTGGCTTTCTTTCACTGTAATCAATTTTATTTTTGTATATATGTAAGTTTTTATTTCTTCACAATTTTGGGATCCAGTGTCTTAAAAAAAAAAAAAAAACAGACCAAAATACACCCAGGACTAAGGGTATCACCCTGTTCTGTCTACCTGTTTGATTATATTCTCTCTTTTTTCCTTTTTTCTTTTTTGGTGTCTGGTATCTTCTGATTTGCCTAGTGGATAGTTTGCTGGGGTCATGGTTGATATTTTTATTTATTTTTTGTCCTCTCATTCTTCTATTCTTCTCTGGACAAAATAACCAGAAGGGAAAATTTCCAGAAAAAAAGAACAGGAGGCAGTAATCACTGCCAGAGATGTAATAAATATGATGTTGGTAAAATGCCAGAGCTAGAATTCAGAACAATGACTATAAAGATACTAACTGGGCTTCAAAAAAGCATAGAAGACACTAGAGAATCCCTTTCTGGAGAAATAAAGGAATTAAGATCTAATCAGGTTGAAATCAAAAAGGGTATTGCTGAGATGCAATCAACAATGGAGGCTCTTACTGTTAGGATAAATGAGGCAGAAGAGAAAATAAGTGATATAGAAGATAAAATTATGGAGAATAAAGAAACTGAGCAAAAGAGAGATAAACCATTACTGGACCATGAGGGGAGGATTCAAGAGATCAGTGATAACAATAAAGCAAAATAATATTAGAATTATTGGGGTTCCAGAGGAAGAAGAAAGAGAGAGGGGGGCAAAAGGTATATTTGAGCAAATGATAGCTGAGAACTTCCCTAATTTCCCTAAGGAAATACGAATTCAAATCTAGGAGGCACACAGAACACCCCTCAAAAATCAATAAAAATAGATCAACACCGCAACATATAATAGTGAAGTTTGCAAATTTCAGAAATAAAGAGAAAATACTGAAAGCAGCTTGAGAAAAGAGGTCCTTAACCTATAAGGGTAGAAACATTAGACTGGCAGAAGACCTATCCACAGAGAACTGGCAGGCCAGAATGGGCTGGCATGATATATTCAGGGTACTGAGAAAAATATGCAGCCAAGAATACTTTATCCAGCAAGCCTGTCATTCAGAATGGAAGGAGAGATAAAGAGCTTCCAGAACAACCAGAAACAAAAAGAATTTGTGATCACTAAACCAGCCCAGCAAGAAATTTTAAAGGGATCCTGTAAGCCAAGAGAGAACCCAAAAGTAACATAGACCAGAATGGAACAGAGACAATACATAGAAACAGTGATTTTACAGGTAATACGATGGCACTAAATTCATATCTTTCAATAGTTACTCTGAATGTAAATGGGCTAAATGCTCCAATTAAAAGACACAGGGTATCAGATTGGATGAAAAAGCAAGACTCATTGATATGCTGTCTACAAGAGACCCATTTTAGACCCAAAGACATCTCCAGACTGAAAGTCAGGGGGTGGAGAACTATTTATCATGCCAATGGACCTCAAAAGAAAGCTGGGGTAGCAATGCTTATATCAGACAAATTAGATTTTAAACCAAAGACTATAGCAAGGGATGAAGAGGGACACTATATCATACTTAAAGGGTCTATCCAACAAGATCTAACAATTGTAAATATTTATGCTCCTAACTTGGGAGCAGACAATTACATAAACCAACTAACAACAAAATTAAAGAAACACATTGATAATAATACAATAATAGTAGGGGATTTTAACACTCCACTCACAACAATGGACAGATCATCTAAGCAGAAGATCAACAAGGAAACGAGGACTTTGAACGACACAATGGACCAGATGGATTCACAGATATATACAGAGCATTCCACCCTAAAGCAACAGAACACACATTCTTCTTGAGTGCACATGGAACATTCTCCAGAATAGACCGCATACATACTGGGGCCCAAATCAAGTCTCAACCAGTACCAAAGGATTGGGATTATTCCTTGCTTATTTTCAGACCACAATGCTTTGAAACTAGAACTCAATCACAAGAGGAAATTTGGAAGGAACTCAAATACTAGAAGGTTAAAGAGCATTGTACTAAAGAATGACTAGGTCAACCAGGAAATAAATAAGAATTTTAAAAATCCTTGGAAACAAATGAAAATGAAAATGCAACAGTTCAAAACCTTTGGGATGCAGCAAAAGTGCTCCTAAGAGGGAAGTACATGGCATTACAAGCCTTTCTCAAGAAACTAGAAAAGTCTCAAATACACAATCTAAATTTACACCTAAAGGAGCTGGAGAAATAACAGCAAATAGAGCCTAAACCAAGCAGGAGATGAGAAATAATAAAGATTAGAGGAGAAATCAATGAAATAGAAACCAAAAGAACAGAAGAAGAGATCAATGAAACTAGAAGCTGTTTCTTTGAAAGAATAAATAAGATTGATAAACCCCTAGCCAGACTTATCAAAAAGAAAAGAGAAAGGATCCAAATTAATAAAATCATGAATGAAAAAGGAGAGATCATGACCAACACCAAGGAAATACAAACAATTTAAAGAACTTATTATGGGAGGAGCAAGATGGCGGAGGAGTAGGAGACCTGGATTTCGTCTGGTCTCAGGAATTCAGCTGGATAGGGATCAAACCATTCTGAACACCTACGAACTCAACAGGAGATCAAAGAAAAGAATAGCAGCAACTCTCTGAACAAAAAAGTGACCACGTTCTGGAAGGTAGGATGTGCGGAGAAGCAAATCTAAGGAGATATTCCGGAAGATAGACAATGGGGGCAGGACCACTGGCAACTGATAGAGCAGCGGAGCACAAAATTGGAACGTTTAGAAGTCAGCTCTGCTGAAGGATGTCGCTCCAGTGGCTAAGTGGGGGGTGGAACCCTCAGTGGGACAATGTGGTTGCAGGACCTTAGGGGTCACAGGAAGACTGGGGGTGCCTGAGTGCAGCAGAGCTCCCAGGTATTGGAACGGGGAAGCCGGCTGCAGATGGAGCCGAGGAGCTGGCTCTCAGCTCGGGGTTGCCATAAACTGTGATCCGAGGCACAGTCAGGCCACTGCTCTTCCAGCAGGGACCCAACAAGGAGCAGATCCGGGGAGACTCCCCTTTCTCCCCTGGGAGGAGCGGCGTGGGAGCACACTACAGTCATCTGCTGGGTTTGGAGACTCCACAGAGGGTCATGTGCCAGAGACAGAAATGCTCAGTCACAGGCCGGGTGAGCACAAAGTGCGGCCGGAGACTGGGGAGACGGGAGTGATTGACTGCTTTTCTCTGGGGGCTCACTGAGGAGTGGGGCCCTGAGTTCCCGGCTCCTCTGGGGTGGAGATTGGGAGGCTGCCATTTTCACTCTCATCCTCCAAAGCTGTACAGAAAGCTTGCAGGAAACGAAAGCTCCTGAGAGCAAACCCGAGCAGATTACTTAGCCTGGACTGGCAAGGGCAGGACAATTCCACCTCTGGCAAAGACATTTGAGACAAACAGCAACAGGCCCCTCCCCCAGAAGATCAGCAAGAACAGCCAGCCAAGACCTAGTTTACCAATCAATGAGAACAGCAGAATGCCAGCACTAGGGGAATATTGCAAATAGAATTCATGGATTTTTCCCCATGATTCTTTAGTCTTTCAAAGTTAATTTTTTTAATTTTCTTTTTTTTTTTAATTTTTCTTTTTCCCTTTTTCAACCAACATCTTATCAATCCCTTTTTTAAAAATCTTTTTTATTTTTCATTTTTAGAGTCAGAGTCTACCCCTTCATGGTAGTTAACCTTATTTTTGTTATATATATAAGTCATTCTCTCTTTAAACTTTTGGGATACAGTTTCTTCTAACAGACCAAAATGTACCCTAAATCTCTAGTGCATGGCTTTGTTCTAGTCTCCTGCCTGATCACATTTTCTCCCTTTTTCTTTTTTTTTTTAAATCCTCTTCTTTCTTTTTTCAACCAACTTCTTATCATCAATTCTTTTTATAAAATCTTTTATAATTTTCATCTTTACAGTCATATTCCATCCCTTCATCATATTTACCCTTTTTTTTTTTACATATGTAAGTTTTTCTTTCTTTAAAATTTGGGAGGCACTTTCTTCTAACAGACCAAAATATGCCCAAAATCTAGTGTGTGGCAATGATCTATTCACCAGGCTAATCATATTTGATCATATTCTTTCTTTTTCTTTTTTCTTTCTTCCCCATTCTTTTCCCCTGGTTTCAAGTCTCTTCTGATTTGTTTAGTGTATATTTTTCTGGGTTTATTGTTACCCTGTTAGCATTTTGTTCTCTCATTCATCTATTCTCCTCTGGACAAAATGACAATATGGAAAAACTCACCTCAAAAAAAAAAAGAAAAAGAGGCAGTACCAACTGCCAGGGACCCAATCAACATGGACATTAGTAAGATGTTGGAACTAGAGTTCAGAATAACAATTATAAAGATACTAGCTGGGCTTGAAAAAAGCATGGACGATACTAGAGAAACCCTTTCCAGAGAAATAAAAGAACTAAAATCTAACCACGTAGAAATCAAAAAGACTATTAATGAAGTGCAATAAAAAATGGAGGCTCTAATTGCTAGGATAAGTGAGGCAGAAGAGAGAATTTCTGATCTAGAAGACCAAATGATGGAGAATAAAGAAGCTGAGAAAAAGAGAGATAAACAACTACTGGATCACGAGGACAGAATTTGAGAGATAAGTGATACCATAAGACGAAACAGTATTAGAATAACTGGGATCCCAGAAGAAGAAGAGAGAGAGGGGCAGAAGGTATATTGGAGCAAATTATAGCAGAGAACTTCTCTAATTTGGGGAAGGAAGCAGGCATCAAAATCCCGGAGGCACAGAGAACCCCCCACAAAATCAATAAAAATAGGTCAACACCCTGACATCTAATAGTAAAACTTACAAGTCTCAGAGACAAAGAGAAAATCCTGAAAGCAGCTTGGGACAAGAGGTCTGTAACCTACAATGGTAGAAACATTAGATTGGCAACAGACCTATCCACAGAGACCTGGCAGACCAGAAAGGACTGGCATGATATATTCAGAGCAGTAAATGAGAAAAATATGCAGCCAAGAATACTATATCCAGCTAGGCTGTCATTGAAAATAGAAGGAGAGATAATAAGCTTCCAGGACAAACAAAAACTAAAAGAATTTGCACACACGAAACCAGCCCTACAAGAAATACTGAAAGGGGTCCTCTAAGCAAAGAGAGAGCCTAAAAGTAACATAGATCAAAAAGGAACACAGA
>NC_138369.1:183920191-184031448 GCF_054177405.1 Leptonychotes weddellii | reverse complement strand
GGAAAAAATAGTTAATAAAAAGAGTATTTTCATCATTAAAAAAAGAACTTATTATGAACAACTCTATGCCAAAAAATTAGGCAATCTGGAAGAAATGGATGCATTCCTAGAGATGTATAAACTAACAAAACTGAAATGAGAAGAAATAGAAAACCTGAACAGACCCATAACCAGCAAGGAAATTAAAGCAGTAATAAAAAAAAAAAAATCTCCCAACAAACAAGAATCCAGGGACAGATGGCTTCCCAGGGGAATTCTACCAAACATTTAAAGAACTAATACCTATTCTTCTGAAGCAGTTTCAAAAAATAGAAATGGAAGAAAAACTTCCAAACTCATTCTATGAGGACAGCATTACCTTTATTCCAAAACCAAAGACCCCACCAAAAAGGAGAAATACAGACCAATATCCCTGATGAACATGGATACTGAGATTCTCACCAAGATACCAGCCAGTGGGATCCAGCAGTACATTAAAAGGATTATTCACCATGACCAAGTGGGATTTATTCCTGGGCTGCAAGGGTGGTTCAACATTTGCAAATCAATCAATGTGATACACTACATTAATTTAAAAAGGACAAGAACCATATGATCCTCTCAGTTGATGCAGGAAAAGCATTTGACAAAATACATCATCCTTTCTTAATTAAAACTCTCCACAGTGTAGGGATAAAGGAAACATACCTCAGTATCATAAAAGCCATCTACAAAAAGCTCACAGCAAATATCACTCTCAATGGGGAAAACTGAGAGCTCTTCCCTAAGGTCAAGAACATGATAGGGATGCCCACTATAATCACTGTTTTTCAACATTGTACTAGAAATCCTGGCCTCAGCAATCAGACAACAAAAAGAAATAAAAGGCATTCAAACTAGCAAAGAAGAAGTCAAACTCTCACTCTTTGCAGATGCCATGACACTTTATGTGGAAAACCCAAAAAACTCCACCCCAAAATTGCTAGAACTCATACAGAAGTTCAGGAATGTGGTAGGATATAAAATCTATGCACAGAAATCAGTTGCATTTCTACACACTAACAATGAGACAGAAGAAAGAGAAATTAAGGAATCAATCCATTTACAATTGCACCAAAAACTGTAAGATATCTAGGAATAAACCTAGCCAAAGAGGTAAAGGATCTGTAATCTAAAAACTACAGAACATTTATGAAAGAAATTGAAGAAGACACAAAGAAATGGAAAAACATTCCATGCTCATGGGTTGGAAGAACAAATATTGTTAAAATGTGTATGTTACCAAGAGCAATCTACACTTTCAGTTCAATCCCTATCAAAGTACCAACAACTTTTTTCAAAGAAATGGAACAAATAATCCTAGAATTTTTATGGAACCAGAAAAGACCCCAAATAGCCAGAGGAATGTTGAAAAAGAAAACCAAAGCTGGTGCCATCACAATGCCAGACTTCAAGCTCTATTACAAAGCTGTCATCATCAAGACAGTATGGTACTGGCACAAAACAGACCATAGATCCCAGAGATCAATGGAACAAAATAGAGAACCCAGAAATGGACCCTCAACTCTATCGTCAACTAATCTTCAACAAAGTGGGAAAAAATATCCAATGGAAAAAGGACAGTCTCTTCAATTAATTGTGCTGGGAAAATTGGACAGCCACATGTAGAAGAATGAAACTTTTCTTACACCATATACAAAGATAAACTCAAAATGAATGAAAGACCTAAATGTGAGATAGGAATCTATCAAAATCCTAGAGGAGAACACAGGCGGCAACCTCTTCGACCTCGGTTGCAGCAACTTCTTGTTAGACACGTCTCCAAAGGCAAGGGAGACAAAAGCAAAAATGAACTATTGGGACCTCCTCAAGATAATAAGCTTCTGCACAGCAAAGGAAACAGTCAAGAAAACTAAAAGGCAACCTACAGAATGGGAGAAGATGTTTGCAAATGACATATCAGATAAAGGGCTAGTATCCAAGATCTATAAAACGTTATCAATCTCAACACCCAAAAACCAATAATCCAGTCAAGAAATGGGCAGAAGACATGAACAGACATTTCTCCAAAAAAGACAGACAAATGGCCAACAGACACCATGTCACTTGGCATCGGAGGAATACAAATCAAAACCACATTGAGAAACCACCTCACACCAGTCAGAATGGCTAAAATGAACAAGTCAGGAAACAACAGATGTTGGTGAGAATATAGCGGAAGAGGAACCCTCTTGCACTGTTGGTGGGAATGCAAACTGATGCAGCCATTCTGGAAAACAGTACGGAGGTTCCTCAGGACGTTAAAAATAGAGCTACCCTACGGCCCAGCAATTGCACTACTAGGTATTTACCCCAAAGATACAAAAGTAGTGATCCAAAGGGGCACCTGCACCCCAATGTTCATAACAGCAATGTCCACAATATCCAAATTATGGAAAGGGCCAAGATGTCCATCGACAGATGAATGGATAAAAAAGATGTGGTGTATATATATATACAGTGGAATATTACTCAACCATCAGAAAGGATGAATATCCACCATTTTCATCGACATGGATGGAACTAGAGGGTATTATGCTAAGCAAAATCAGTCAGTCAGAGAAAGACAATTATCATGTGGTTTCACTCATATGTGGAGTATAAGAAGCAGCACAGAGATTCATAGGGGAAGGGAGAGAAAACTGAATGGGAAGTCATCAGAGACAGAGATGAACCAGGAGACACTCTTAATTATAGGTAACAAACAGTGTTGCTGGAGGGGAGGTGGGTAGGGGGATGGGGTAATTGGGTGATGGGCATTAAGGAGGGCACGTGATATGATGAGCACTGGGTGTTATATGCAACTGATGAATTATTGAACTCTACATCTGAAACTAATGATGTGCTCTATGTTGGCCAATTGAATTTATATAAAAATAAAAAATAAATAAATACATTTTATTTTATTTTATTAAATACATTTAGACACACTAACCCCAGATTTTAAATATATATGTGATAAAGAAAGATTGTGCCTATAAATTCTATATTTCATACAATCTAATCTAATGATAAACATATTTATAAACAATTGCTAAGCCCAGAATTCAGGGCCTCATAAAAGAATTTCATGTCTCCTGAGTTTAAGAGAGCACTACTGAACAACTAGAGACTATAAGAAAGACTCTAAACAATTACAAAGCACTCTACAGTTCGCCATATATTGTCATTACCCCTCTGCCCACAACAAACTGCAGATTATTATTCCGGTTTTAGAGAGGCGGACACTTTTCCAACATCACAGAACTAATAAATTGCCTATCCAGGATTTGACCCTAGGCTTCCAAACTTTAGACTCAGTGTTTTTTCCATCAGGGAAAGAATTATTTTGAAATTTTTTCAAGAAGAATTAGTTGGACAAGTGTTAATTACTGCAAATTCCAAATTAGTAGAATTCAAATTAATGACATTATAGTTATATCAGTGACTGGCCCATGGAAGATTATAGTTTTTTTAAAAGTTTCCTGTCCCTACCAATGTTTTACTGAGAAAACTTTCCAACTTTCCACTTGCTCAGGGTTATGAAGTTCCTGCTTATTTATACAAGGAAAAGAGAATTTTATAGCTAGATTTCTTTTGACAAATACAGTAAAAGGAAGAATAGCCCCTGGACTGAATTACTTTCCCTTTATCGCCTGAGGACAGAGAACATGATGTGGGATAACAACACAATTCCACATTCACATCTGTTTGTTAATTCAGCAGACATCTGAGGATTCAAAGCATCATTCTCTGACAGAGGACTTTCATCATCTTGTCTCCCATAACCATACAAAGCAGAGAGGCCAGAAGACTGGTGTGAGTCCTATAACCAAGGAGGATTCGGTGACAACCATGACAAGATGAGGTTGACCCACCTGGCAGTTGTCAATCCCCACTGTGAGCTTCTCGGGGACTTCTACCTCTGTGAGTTCTGCCTGTCGACAGGCATTCATCAACACCCAATCCGTGTATAGAATTTTAAGAGCTAGCTCTTAAAAGCCAATGTAACCAGTTCTCCAGACGATGTCTGACTTCAGTATTGAGAACTGAAGACCATCATGGTCTGATGCTCATGTGGATGAGGCAATTGTTGGAAACATTTCCAAGGCATCTAGGTTTTATCACAAACAATATCACAGTCTTAATTAATACTAGGTACACCACATGAGACCTGAACCTGCATTCTTTTGTCATGTAGGCTTCCAATCACCCCCATACCATTCACTTCCCCCGTCTCTACCTCTACCCATGCAACCAGTCCACAGAAGGCAAGCCTTCCTCAATGTCCCCATAGGATCCTGGGATCTGCTCCTTACTTCCTACTAAAGCATCAGTTCCATACCAGAATAACTTGGGGTGCTTCACAGAATACTGATACCTGGTGACATTCTCAAAGATTCCAGTTTACATGGTCTGGGCTGGCCATCAGGATTTCTAGAAGTTGCTGGGTCATACTTACAGGCAACCAGGGTCAGAAACTTGGTGCTAAACTTCTCTGAGCCAAAGATTTGTAATTCTGGGGGTTCCAGCTCTACCCAAAGGGAAAGGTTAAGGCTTTAATTGATGCAGGGAGGCAGCAAGTAAGGTAAATGAGTGAGTCTCTATACTTCCAGTTCTCCAGACGATGTCTGACTTTCCAGGGCTCTCCATAGTTTAGACCACGCCTCAAGTTTCCTGTGTAATGTGGTTTTGAGGTGACACATACACACACACAAACACACCCAAGTAATTGAAAAATAATTAAAACTTTTCAACCAAATTTAATGAACAAATATTTTAAAAGCATAATGGTTAGCTTGTTGGCTTGTAGACAATTATCAGGGTTTTGTTTTTTGACACGCACATGTAATTGAGAGGCTGCCTGAAAGTGAGGTACTCATTGCGAATGTACTGAAGAGTTTTAAGCCTTTCGAGTAAATTTTCAATGATTTATGTCTGTATTTGTTTCCTGTGGTTGCTGTAACAAATTATCACAAACTAAGTGGCTTAAAACAACACAGATTTATTCTGGTGGTCATGGAGAGAGCTCGCCCAGCACAAAGCACCGTGCTCAGCTCTGCAGTAAATAGAGGGAGGCTGGGGACACAATGCTTGTGCTCCAAGGCTTGGCATTGAGTTGGGAAGAAAAGAGATGCCCACATGAAAAGGCAGTGAGACCAGGCAGCGCAGGAGGTGCTCAATCACAGGACCGGCAGAGTTCCAAAGTTGTTGGTAGGTCAGTGTTTTAGAACTTGTACACAATGTAATGCATTTTCTGTAAAAACGATATTCTGAGAAGAAGGTAGGTTGCTTGGCTAGCTCTTAAAAGCCAATGTAACCAGAAAGCATGTAAGCATGGCACTCCAAACACCTTTTCAGGTGCACCTGCCTATCTAGCATTGAAACCTCAGCAGGAAAATGGCTTCTGGTTCCAACTTGCTACCAAAACATTCCCATTTCCTCACCACCACCACGGGCAGCCCGAGGGCAGGGACTTGGGGGGCAGGGGGGTCGGGTATTCAAGGCACCAGTAACTTGCTTAAGTGCTAAGTGTCCTTCTCCTGGCCAAGCATCTCCTGATGGTTGGAACTGGGAAACCAACCGGGACGTTGTGGGTTGTTCATAAATTAAACGTTATGAAAGCAGAACTCACCATCTTGTTCTAGATGCCAGATGGGTGGGTAGGAAACAAGACAGGGGACTCCTGGTCAGGGATGCATCAGAGAAGAGGCAGGGATTGAACGGGGCCCACAGGACAAGCAGGATGAGGTAGAGAGAGGCACAAAGCGGGACAGGCAGCAATGAGCACTGAACCTCAGGAACCACTGACAATGGGGCACTTTGGGGAAATAAAACCAAGAGTTCCTACACGGAGTCCTGAATAAAGGCTGAAGAGACGGTGGGGGCAAGTGGCAGGGGGTGGCAAGGAAGACAAGGGCTCTATAATTGCCATGGATTCAGTGACAGTGCATGGGCTTGGTGGGTCCCCAACTGCCCGCGTCAGGCGCCACCCCCAGACTGCTGTAGTTCCTAGGATGGGTGCTCATGCGAGCGTGTGAGTGTGTGCACATGCGTGTGTGTAAGTGTGTGCATGTGAGTGTGCGTGTGAGTGTGCGTGTGCGTGTTTTGCCAAAAGACTATTTTTCCCAAACTCCCACTGTTCTGTGTTCATCTTAATTTCTTTTTTCTGATATTTGAACTTTTAGTTCAAAAATCCTTCAATTTTAAATACCATACTTCAATAATTAATGCTGTGGAGCGCCTGGGTGGCTCAGTCGGTTAAGCGTCTGCCTTTGGCTCAGGGTCATGATCCAGGGTCCTGGAATCAGCCCCACCTCAGCCTTGCTGCTTAACAGGCAGTCAGCTTCTCCTTCTCCCTCTGCCCCTACCCCCACTTGCGCTCACTCTCTGTCTCTCAAATAAATAAATAAAAATCTTTTTTTAATCAGTTAAATAAAAAAGTGACATTCTTTATTTGTCTATCAAACCTTATAAAGTGAAATCTTTTTTTAATTTTTTAAATTTTATTATGTTAGTCACCATACAATACATCATTAGTTTTTTTTTTGTTTTTTTTTTTTAAGATTTTATTTATTTGACAGAGAGAGACACAGCGAGAGAGGGAACACAAGCAGGGGGAGTGGGAGAGGGAGAAGCAGGCTTCCCGCGGAGCAGGGAGCCCGATGCGGGGCTCAATCCCAGAACCCTGGGATCATGACCTGAGCAGAAGGCAGATGCTTAACGACTGAGCCACCCAGGCGCCCCTAACTTTATGACTTTCTATCACTGTGCATAGGTAAGTATGACATCCACAGTATGTCTACTACATATGGAAGGTACCTGAGCCCCTAGAAGCTATTTTAATCTGAGTTTTGAAGAATGGCAAAGAATAGATGCAAACCCAAACTAAGGTTGGATAAACAATGCCACATCTGTCACCTGTTCTAACTTCTTTATTCATTCAAGGGAGGCAGAAAGAAAACACAGATTATTTTCTTTTCAAACACAGGGTAACTATTGACAACCACCTAGAGATCTGGTTCTTATGTTTAATAGCTTAAAACTCACATCCATACCCCTATTTCTTGTTATCATCATGTCATTTTGCTAAATGCTGTCCCAAAATTAAAGACACACATGTGCTCAAATAGATGCTCTCTCTTTGTAAGATGTCCCTGGCAGGAGGAGCTGATCATGGTTTATTAAGTTTATGTACCAACAACACATGCAAGACGTCACAGGAGATGAGAAGATGGAGTGCTTCCTGCTTCCCACTTCCTGATGTCAAGAAGTATAAATCACAAAGATACCCTTTGTACTTTGAGAGAAGGTCAAATGAGCCGGCTTACCTCAGCAGGTAAGCTATTCCTGGGAAGTAAATCCAGTGAAGATGAGTATACTGGGATGAGTGCTGGCCCCCCAAAATTTATGTCCAAGCCCTAATGCCCCACACCTGTGAACATGACCTTATCTGGGCACAGACAGCCTTCTGGAGTGGTGGAAATGTTCTAGACCTTGATCAGGGCGGTGGTCACATGGGCATCTCTATACATACAAATTCATTGAGTTGTACACTCAAGATCTGTGTGTTTTATATGTTATATCAATTAAAAAGTATTTTAAAAAACTAAAAAAAAGTTGAGACAGCAATGAGATGTCGCTGTAAAATAGGAAAACATTTTTGAAAATGAATAATACTCAGTGTTGGCATCTTACTTAGTGCAGTGGGGAGGACACTTGTGACAACATTTCAGAAGGGTATTTGATCCTACTTACCCAAAAACCTTAGACATCCCCACCTTTAACCTAATATTCTCACTTGTACAAATTTATCCCAAGGAAATAGCCACACAGATGTACAAAAATACTTATTCAAGGATGTTTATCACTTCATTGCTTATGACAGCAAAAAACAATTTGAAGCACCCAACTGCCCAATAGTGGAGGACTGAGTAAATATATTTTGCCGCAAATGAAGAGAAAGATCACAAAACAACATGCTCATTATAATCATATTTTTATTAAAAGTAATATATATGTTATATATAGTATCTATCTATCTATCTATCTATCTATCTATCTGATGGATATGACCCTAATATGATGATTGTTCTCTCTGAATGGTGGGATTAGGGACAATGTTAATTTTGTTCTTGGTACTTTTCTCTACTTTTAAACTTTCTATTAACAGAAGACCTGGTAACCCTTAAAGAAAGGATACTGCTCTGGTAGGAAATAGGTAGTTAGCCAAAGAAATCCCCAAGAGCAGTGTTCTTTCCTGCTGCATTTAGCATTCATATGAGACAAATGGTGGCCCCTGGCAGGGCTATGGTGGGGTTGGACAGATGATGTATGCAAATACATGACACGAAATGGCCAACTAGACAACTTGGAGAAGTTGTCGGTTCTCTAACATCACACACACTCACACACATGCACACACACACATATACACACACATGCACATGCTTGCGCTCTGACCCCCTGGCCACATCCCATTGACCTCATCATATCTGGGCTCCTGGGGATATGAGGCTGGACCTGCAAGACCTAAACACCAGGAGTTGAGGCCAGGCCACGTGAAAGGCAGCTGTCCTGTGGGCAGCTCAGCATGGAGGGGCCAGCTTAGCATGCCCTGGCGCCCCTGAGCCAGTAAAACTCCCATCTCTTTCTAGTACCTTCTCAGCTTCAATTACATTTTGATTCAACTGATAAGCCAGAATCTATCTCTGTGGTTTGTAACCAGAAGGAACTCAGCAACGACTCCAGCGGTTTGGGTGAACAGGAGCCCCTTTCCTCCTTCCTCCCCTCCGTTCACCAGCACATCCATGCTCCGGGGCCAGTGCATGCGGAAGGCAGGCCACAGGCAGACCATGGTGCTCTGTGCTTTTTGGACTTCCAGGGGGTGTGAGTCAAGGACTTGCACTCAAGGTCGTAATAATCCAGCTCAGAGTTTTGTACAGGCTGTCAAGACATTAAACAAAACTGCTTCCCCAGCCACGTCAGGCCCTGGGCTCCAGGTGAGAAGGAAGGAAGGAAACACGTGCCCAGCACAAGAAAGGAAAGGTCGCACTGGATTCGGGGGCTTCTGGTCTTCCCTCCCAGCCTTTTATGGTGCATCTAGACTTTCCAGTTTCTTAAATGATTTCTCTTGCCTTCGGTTCAGATGCAAAGGAAACCAAGTTTTCCGTCTACGAGAATTACATCACTGAGAGCAGCAGGGGGTGTCCAACACCCCGCTTTATAGGGATTAATTTTAAATTCTCTTAAGACGAAGGCTAATATCTTAGGTCCCAGTTGTAGGAAGCTTGCCTTTAGGATTTTGCCTGCTAGCCACTTCAGCACTCACATGTAACGGGGAGGACGGGAGGGAGGGACTCAGCAGCTCTTAGGGAAGCTCTGCTCTCCAGGTCCACTTCCAGCCCCATCACCCCTCTTCCTCCTCCTGCTCTGGGCTCGTCCTGCCACCCCTCCCACCCCCTCAGCTTCTTCACAGGAGCCTCCTAGAGGCTCCTGTGAGGTAATGTTGATGTGAAAGTTCTTTATCAACTAGAGCATCAATGCCACATTCCAAGGCTTCCATTATTCTCTGTGACTTTGTTCCATTGGTGCAGGGAGACCCCCTCATCTTCCCTCCTGCTCCTCCATCCCCGGGATGAAGCTGCAGGCACTGCTCACCCCAGAGCTGGCCTGGCACTTGGAGGTGTTGCTCAGTGATGAGAATGGCACCCTCTGCCCCGGGGAAAGGCCACAAAGCCACCAGAGCACCCACGTCAGTCTATCTCAGCCCAGCAGAGTCCTTAAAGGACCAGCACCCCCTGCAGATTCTCAGTAGCTATCGGGGGCGGGGAGGGGGGCTGTGACTAGATCAGGGTGAGAGGGACGAAAGCTGAGTGTGACCAGCCCCTTTGCTGGGACTCCGTGGGCAACCCTGTGGGGCTTGAGATAGAGGGAGTATTGGCAAGTGGGTTCACCTAGGAGACACTTCTTGACCCACAGGGGTGGGCTGCGTGGTCCGTGTCACCAGAGAAGGTCACCAGAGTGGACCTGATGACTTGGAGAGGTGCTCAGAAGAGCCCCAGGGAAGAGCGTTCCCAGTCTGGAAACAACAGAACTCACCACTCACACACACTTTTCATCTTCAAAGCCCAGAACCTCAATTAAGTAATTAATAGGTCTGGTCATGTTTGCAGTTCTCTAAAAATGAGACTGGGGGAGCTCTGGCTTTCACTGCAGGAGAAGTGCTTTCGTGTCAAGCCCAGAGAAACTCCTGAGAAGGCATGCAGTAATCCAATAATCATTCACCTTCCAGAAGCAAGTTCCGAAGGGCTCTGCCACCCCTGGGGCGGCCCCAGAAACGCGGCCGGCATTGTGGTTTGCTGCCCCCTTGAGGAAATTCTGACCATAGCAAGCAAATGGGGCGCACAAACAATGCATCCAGTAATGGGAAGAAAACAGCCGGTTTTGTCTGAAAAGGAGTGTCTGGCATGCCCAAGACTTCTTAAAGAGAGGAAAATATTAACGCGGGGCATAATAAATCTTCCCTCCTTTTAGTCAAAACCTAGACGGGACTGTGTTGATATTCCATGGGCTAATACCTTCCGAATGAAATGAGAGGTTTCTTGAATTAATGGATGAAAACTCCCCTTCTCACATCAGAGGACTAAAGGAAGGTAATTGCCCTCAATATTTATTTTCGATTTGGAAAGTCCAAAGCAAGAAAGCTTTGAAGAAGTCAAGATCTGATTATAATTCTAGGCTTGGTGCCAACGGGATAAATCGTCTGGCAACTTTTTGTAGAGTTATCGACGCTGTTCGCATCTGACGCCAGTGGCCCAGCATGGTACAAAGCCTCATAAAGCACTCAGAAGAGGGTGTCGTTCCTACATCCCTGGCAAAATGCAGAGTGCTGGGGCTTCAGGACTGCCCCCCACTGATCATAACCCAGTCACTCCGGGAGGCTGTGGCGCCTCAGTCCACCAGAAGACCAGTAAACTGGATTCTCCCAGGAGGACCCTTCCATCTCTGCACACCTTAACGGCTGTCTGGCTTCCATGTTCTCATGATTTAGTGCTCTGGGTTGGCGTATCTAGTGACTTCTTGCCCTAGACAAAATTTTTTAAATAAATAAACAAATAAAAAGCCCCTCTTTCACCCACCCACACACCCACCCCCCCCCCACACACAAGCATGCAGTGTGTGCCCCAAGCTAAGCTGCCTCCATTCAAGCTTTAGATTTACAGAGTTTTCTATCTGGACTGGGCTGGTGTCCCGGGAACTGGCCTTCAGTGGTTCTGGGGGGCATGGAGAGATGGGTCACAGGCAGCATGCTTGAGGAGAGCAGGAAAGCAGCTGAGGACGGGCGCACCAGCCCAGCTAACTGAATCCCAGCCCGGGAAGGAGACGTCGTGGTTGGGGTCAGCAGGACGCGTGGCTAGACGGGGACTTGTCCAGCTGGAGTGACCCACCTCTGCCTCCCCCAAAGCTCAAGTGGGGGAGATGTCAGAGGGGCAGAGAAGGGGCTACGGCCAGGGAGAGCACAGAGATGATCACAAAGGAGCAGCCCAGGCCTGCCCTGGAAACAGCAATTCCAATAGCCTAGCAATGGAGTGACAGCCTTTGGAGCTGGGTGTCGCCCAGACTTTGATGGGCTCAGGAGCTACAGGTCAGAAAGAGGCAGCTCCCAGTACGGGCCAGTGACCTCGTCCAAGAGCAGCCCTTTCCAACTGACGCCTGGAGTGACCCGAACGCTCTCCCGGAAAGTCCAGTCTTAAGACGACGCAGCTGCCTGTCATGGGGAGCAGCGTCCCAAAACCGCAGGGGGAAAAAATCCAATAACCAAATCCCAGTGACCCCACCCTGTCTGCAGTTACTCAGAGCTCACTGGCCAAAGCCCAGGGAGCAGACCTAGTCAGGCTGAAGTCTATCCAAATTTAATTTTCAATTGAAAATGGAAACAAGTCAAGCCAAGACAAACCCAGGACCTGACTTAGCAGCAGCAATGCCCATGGCAGACGTTGTCATCTGGGGGCCAAAGATCGGCCTCCACCGCCCCGGGGACATCCCCGACAATGGCATCCAGACCCCGCTGAGGCATCTTTCACACAGAAAGTCATTTACTGGGTGCCTGGGTGGCTCAGTTGGTTAAGCGACTGCCTTCGGCTCAGGTCATGATCCTGGAGTCCCGGGATCGAGTCCCGCATCGGGCTCTCTGCTCGGCAGGGAGTCTGCTTCTCCCTCTGACCCTCCTCCCTCTCATGCTCTCTGTCTCTCATTCTCTCTCTCTCAAATAAATAAATAAAATCTTAAAAAAAAAAAAAAAAAGAAAGTCATTTACCACATAACCACTGTGTGACATAATCACGGTTAAAGGCTTCATGTTGTAGGTGGGGAAACAGAAGAGGTTGGCTGACCAGCCTCAGCCCTTACGGTGCATGGGAGGCAGGCCTGAATCCACGAGTCTAGCTCCAGACGGGCCTCCCGGGGTGGGCCTCCATGCTCCAGCCCCTCACGCTCTGCAGCTGCAGACCCCAGGGTGGTCAGGTGGGGATTCGGCGCCACAGTGAGCTCCAGGTTCCCACGACCCTGGGAAGAAGTCAAGATCTGATTATAATTCTAGTAGCCTACGTGCTCCTGGGAACAAGGTCTCATGCCCTAAGTCCAGTGTCCTGAGGACATGAGGTGACATCCTGAAGGGGAGGCTCGGACCCCCACTGCCCATGCCAGCTACCCCCAACATGGGCCCCATGAAGCCCCACACCACAGGGGGTTCCCAGGGGCAGGTCGGCACACAGCATGGGCATGTGGAGGCCCCTCAGCCACAGAACATCTGGACGTTTATTTCCTCCTCTAGAAGATAGCCACCATGAGGCCGGTTGCCGGTGTTGGGTATAATTCTAAATCCTGACGGATTTAGAAAAAATATAATAACAACAAATAATATCTATCTCCTGTGGGAGTTCCTAGCCTTTGACGTCTACAGAGTATCTATCTACCTATTATCTATCTATCTATCTATCTATCTATCTATCTATCTATCCAGCATTACCTGTCATGTGCGTACCTACCTATATGTACACGTCTCAGACATTCAGGCTGCTGTGTGGAATTTTGATTACACACTCTCAACACACCTGGGTTAGAGTCCAAGTTCTGAAAACCATTAGCTAGGTGACCTTGGATAAGTTACGTAACACCTCTGTACCTCCTTTTGGGTTTTTTTTTTTTTTATCTGTAAAATGGGAAGTGTCAGAGTGCTTATCTAATTGGATGGTTGCAAGAACTAAATGAGGAAATCTGGGTAAAAGGTTAGTTTGACAGTCTGGAACTTGTGAACTTTTGATAAATGGAAGGGAAACTACTCCGGGCTGGAGTACTGTGCCCAGAAAGAGAGAGCAAAGTGATCCTGAAAGCTTTCAGAGTTGTGCTTTTAGGAAGAGCCCCGACCTGGGCCAGCTGACCTGAGCTCATTTTTACAGTTTTCCTGGAGATAAGGCCTGGAGAAAAATCGGCTTTGGCTACCAGACAAGAGAAATTCAAAGGGGCCAACACCACGGAGGTCAATAGGAAGCTCAGCACAACAACAAAGGCCCATAAATGGGGCACGGAGAGGACGCCAAGGCCCTCCAGAGAACCAGTCATGAAGATGACTTCAAGGCTGGTCAGCTCTGTGTGTGTGTGTGTGTGTGTGTGTGTGTGTGTGTGTGTGTGTGTAAGACCTGACACATATCCTGAGGAGGAGTCTTGCTAGGCCCCAGGTCACTATGAGGAACCCCTCCATGTGACTCATGGTCCCTGACCCATGCAGGACAATGAGGCCCAAATTTGGAGCATGTCTGGAAAAAACATGCAGAAGTCATAGACCTTCTTGAGGACTCAGGCACCTTGGGACCCTCTGGCTCCCTCCCCACCCCGCACTGGAGCCCTGGGCATGTCACCGGGTACTGAGTGCTGATGGACAGACAGGACGCCGTGTCCGTGGCCCTGGGTTGGGGCTGCTCTTCAGGTTGGCTCCAGGTTTGCTGGGAGAGACTGAAGTTTGGAGAATGTGTTGCTTGTAGGGCATAGCAGAGCCCAGCTGCCCTGAAGGGTAGGGAGGGGTCCCCCGAAGTCTGCACCACAGCACGAAGCAGGCAAAGGTGGGGGCGGCTTCTGCCTCTCGGGGAGCCCCCTCGGGAGCTGGTACTCATGGTGTTCACTGAACCACCTCACAGAGAGCGCCTGGGTCAAGAACCCAGGAGGAAGAGGCCTCACGGTGTCCCACGACGCCTACGCCGGAAGGGTGCAAGATGCTGTGGGTTCCTTCTGAGACCGTGTAGAATCCTTCGTGGCCTCTCGCTAGCTTCTGGGAGTGACTGGCTGGGCCTCCCTCGGCAGCTACACCTCTACACTCTCTCCCTGGGTGTCTCCTGCACTCCCTCCCTGGTGTCTCTGTTTAGTCACATGGCCATCGTGCCTGTGGGTGTCTCTTCTCTTCTTATGAGAACACCAGTCCTATTGCTTTAGGGGACCCACTCTGCTCCAGCAAGACCTCAGCTTCGCGAACTACATCTGCCAATAGGCTCACGTCCTGAAGTCCTGGGGGTTAGGACTTCAACATATCTTTTCGAGGGACCCAATTCAACCCGTAACACCTACCAAGAAAAACAGATTCCTGGTTCTCACCCCTAGAATCTGTGTCTTCAACTGTGCCCCATCCCACCCCAAAAGTGGTTCTGGTAAGTTCTGAGAAGCCCAGAGACAACCCGGAGGAAGCCTCACTTGGCAGGTGGAGCTGCCCAGGGGACACAGGTCACATCTCTCCATTCCCCCACGCAGCACAGCCCCAGAGGAGACACATTCTGGGAATTTGAGGCAAGCAGAATCTTGTAACAACTCTGCAAACTGACCCAATCCAAGGAAACTTAAACAAGACGGAAGATACCACCCATTAGGCCAGTTGTATGTATGCAAAGCTGATATTATGGGTTGCATTGTGTGCCCCCCAAAAAGATATGTTAACATCCTAACCCCCAGTACCTCCAATGTGACCCTATTTGGAAGTAGGCTTGCTGCTGATGTAATTAGTGAAGATGAGGTAATGCTAGAGTAGGGAGGGCCCCTAAGCCAATATGACAGATGTCCTTATAAAAAGAATGTCATGTGAGACATTCACATGATGAGACAGAGACACAGGGAGCCCACGTGGAGACAGAGACAGAGATTGGAGTGCTGCTGCCACCAGTCAAGAAATGCCAAGGATTACTGGCTGTCAGCAGAAGTTAGGACGGAGACCTGGGACAGATTCTTCCAGGACAGATCCTTCCTCAGAAGGAGTCAACCCTGCTGACACCTTGATTTATGACCTCTGGCCATCAGAACTGGGAGACAATACATTTCTGTTGTTTTAAGACACCCAGTTTATAGTACTCTGTTACTACAGTCTTAGCAAAAAGAGAGCTGGTGACTGATTTGCCACAGACACCAGACTTGGAGGGGCGCCCAAGGCCTCCCAGGTCGCACACTTGGACTTGGGGCACTCAGGGCAATCCCAAGGGTGGGGTGTGCGTGCTTCTTATGCTCAGCGTGCAGAGCCCTCACGTGTCCCTTATGTGAGCCTCAGGGATGCAGTGGGTGGCAGGGCGACCATGGGGATACACCTGCCACAGACTGCTCTCTCTGGGGAACAAGCCAGCAGGGCAAGCTCTGTGGCCTTTTCCCAGAGCTCCATCCTGCATCCAATCGATCCAGCGGAGCCATGGCTCAGAGCTGGGCAAGAACCACGCAGCCTGGGTTCAAATTCTGACCATGCCACCTCCTAGCTGTACCACTGGGAGAAGATCCTTTCTGGTTTCTTGCTCAGTATGCCAAGGATTCACATGATGTCACTTCCGTGGGTGTGAAGAGGACCAGATGAGAGCAGGCACTGGACTGGCTTAAAATGACACTGGGCACGTGGAAGGGTCCACAACACACCTACTGTGTGTCAGTGCCAAGAGCTCTTTCGGGGCTGTGACTGTCTTCTATGTGGACCCACAGGGAGGCGCTGGGGCTTCCTTTCCAAGAGTAGAGCCCTAGAATCCACCCTCATTCTTTGTTCCTGTCCTTCTCAAGTCGCCCTCACAATAGCCCATCTTTGTAAAAATAAAATGGCCTCGTGTTGTCATCATACCTACCCTGTGAAGTCCATGTGATTATGACTCCACTTCTCAAATTTGAAAACTGAGACTCCTGGAGATAAGTGACTTGCCAAGATCACAAGATGAATGTCAGCCGTAATTACTGTGTTTTTAGAAGGTGTGAGAAAGGATTGAGGGAGAATGGATAGTGGGAGCAGGGAGCGTCTAGATGTCTCTGGCTCCTGCTGGTAGGGCTCAGGGCTCCAGCCTGCTACTCTGTATGGCTCCCAACCCAAACTCCAAGTAAGTGCAAAGTCCAGAATCTCCCTGAGGTCCGTGGCATGCCGGGACACACCCACCACTGGAAAGAGACCACAGGCACAGGGACACTGGCGAGACCCAAGACCTTGCTTGGCACAAGTCTACTACAAACACACCAGAGCACACAGCATCTCTTCACTCAGAGGAGTTGCAAGGTGTGGGGGTTCATCATGGCATCTGCCTATCTTGGTCACCATGCTTTACGGACACAGTGGAAACCCTGGGTGCTCAGGCACTGTAGGAGTTGTCTTCAAAGCACGTGATGAATATTATCTGATGATCAGCAGGTTTGCTCCCACCTGAAAGAGGAAGCAGTTTCCTGAGATCTCAAAGCAGGCCTATGGCAAAGCTGCAGTGTGGGCCCAAGGGACCCTTGCCTTCTTTATCAGCAGGAACAGCACAGATATAGCCATTCTCATTAATGGGGGTTGGGGAAGGGATAACTGGGTGATGGACATTAAGGAGGGCACGTGATGTAATGAGCACTGGGTGTTATATAAGACTAATGAATACTGACCTCTAGCTCTGAAACCAATAATACATTATATGTTAATTAATTTAATTGAATTTAAATTAAAAAAATAAAAGAAAATAAAGGAAAAAGAAAAGAACTTGATGTCTCACAGTTGAGGATTGGGAAAGCCGTATGCGTGCATGAGGAAAAAAGAACGAGATGGGGAAAAGAAGATGACAAACTCAAGCCACATCTCCATGTTTTCTGTTTATCCTCCACACACAGCCAGAGCTGGGCCAGGATCAACAGGCGTGCAAGGCCTCATCCAATCTCTCTTCTGTTTGAAAACAAAAGCAAGCAAAATATGGTGCTGCCACCAGCTCATGATCCCAAGCCTTTTTTTCACCTTTCCACCATAGATTGGGACGTCTACAGACTTGAAATCAGAGGTAGCCCCCAAATCTTGAAAAGTCTGGGTCCCACAGCTTAGGACAGCCAAGACCCTGAGGCACCAGCTTGACTTAGGGACCAAATCCCATATGAGCTACCTTGGGAAGTTTCTGAGGCTGTGGCTTTCCTGCTAAGACAGAGCTTCTTACCTGGGTACTTGACAACACTTTCAGGGTTCCGAGTGCATTCGTGCGTGTGTGTGTGTGTGTGTGTTTTAGGAGAGCTTCTCAGTGGGGTTGAAACCTGAAGAGGGGTTAAGAGCCACTGTTCTGAAAACAGCTCATCCTGAAGACCACCACAACCTGGGGATATTGACTACATTCCAGTACCTGAGGTGGTGGTGTTTGTGGCGGTATTCAAACACACCAAGGAGGGCTAAATGCAACCTTCATTGGTGATGTGCATAACATGCTACAGGCCTTCCTGCGCATTAGAGTACCCAACACCAGGGTGGTGAAGGTATTTTTATTAATCCTTATTTTGCTTGTAAAGTCCCGATGTTCAGGAGCTTTTGTGGCCTCTCTAGGATTGTTCTGGTGGCCTGGTGACCAGTGACTCATAACCTGCCTCTGCCTTCAGATGACACTGGGACCCATGAGCATGGTGAGGGGACTGCTCTGTGACTCACTCAGCTGCTGGGAGAGGCAGAAGGGAGTCCTTGACAAGATTCTCCAGCCTCGACTTCCACCACCATGGCTGGGGGAGCTTCTAGTGTCTTCCAGATGCTTCACTCTTTATTCTCTTGCCTTTCTCTTAGGCCAGATACTGGTATCAGTGACCTATTTAAAAGTTCCTTTTTTTTAATGGACATTCTGGACCCCTGGCCTTCTAGAAGGCAAAGAGTACAAGCTTGGTAATGGCTCAAGTACCTGCCATCCTCCCTTCCATTCTTGAGCCCCCACACCACACATTAGAGCCTCTTCTATATAAGCAGTGATATCAGAACATAATGAGTTTGCTCAAAGAGAGAAAGGGTCTCTGATGTGAAGGGCAATGGGACAAGGAGGACCATAAAAGGAACTCATCTCTGGATGGCCCCAAAGCTAATGTGCATGCAGGGAACAAGATGGAGAAAGGTGAGTTACCAGGGCATGGGGGTAAGAGAAGGGAGAAGAGTGGAGAGAGGCAGAGCTTTAAAAGTGGGTTGTCTCTTCTGGGAGAGCCAGCCGAGCCTGGAGCCACCTGTTCCCCACTGCCTAGACTCTGAATATAAGAGTGCCTTCCTCTGGGAAGCAATGGACAGGCATGTGTTGCTGATCTTGCTCTTCGTGACCTGCATACCCACAACCAAAGTGTTGCTGATGGAATTTGAAAGGCTTCCACTGCAAGAGGCTATTTCAGGGACAAGGTTGAATTGAGCCTTTTTAAGGAATGGAATCTAGACAGTGCTGGACTGGGAGAGCCTCAGTGGACAGACATCACATTTTATTCTTCTTTGTATTCTCAGAGCCTGGCCCTGGTATGTGGATGGATGGATGGATGGATGGATGGACGGATAGATGGATGGATGGACAGACGGATGGATGGGTGGGTGGATGGGTGGATGGATGAACGGATGGATTGGTAGATGAATGTGTGTGTGGATGGATGGGTGGTTGGAAGTCAAGGGAAATACAAAAGAAATAAAATTCCTTCTATACCCTAGGCCTCCTTCCTCACCTAGCAAATGAGGTGGGTCAATTTAATAATCTCTAAAACCCCTCCACACTCTGTCACCCCATGTTTTTATGGTGTCATTATTCTGAACTTCCCAGGACCCCCAGGCTAATCTGTGGGGTGAAAGGGGTGATTTGTAAGGGGTCCAGGGTTTCTAACCACTATCTGCACCAAGGAGCTAAGATTCCTAGAAAAATCAGATAAAGCAAATTCAGAGGGAAGGAGTAGTACCTGCTGGGACCAGAAAGAGACTGGAGGTGATTCTGTGCACACACAGAGAGGTTCCCAGGCCTGAGGTGATCCTCCCACCCACTATAGCCCTTGGGTGGAGAGAGACACTGGCTTTGGGGAGCACAGCTCTGGCAGAGGTAGGAACTCTGCCCTCTTATCTTTGTGTAGGAAAAAGACACATTTTAAAATACCTAGTCCCTGGTCAACAAGAGAAAAAGACCCTGAGATTTTTGTCTGTCTGCATGAGAATCAGCTCCCCCAAAGGCTGATGCTCAAAGAAGTCCCAGGATTCACAATCTCAGAGGTACTTACAGGAATTTCCACCAGGTTGAGAGAAAATAATTTAAAAATGAATAATTAACATCTATCATTGTCCCTTTAAATGATTTCTAGATAAGAAATGGTTAAACATGGCCTTAGAGCTATGTATTTGGAAAAGAGGAGTGGGAACTAAAATGTGTCAGGTGTCATGCTAGTTTGGAGTCTCTAAGGAGCAGAGACCAAGATGGATATAGACACCACTGTGGTGGAAAAAGGGAAGGAGCCAGGAGCGGGAGAGCCATCAGACTAGAGGCAGGTCTGACCCTGTAAAGGAGGGAGAGGGGAGCAGATAGGCAAAGTCTCTCTGTAGCACAGTTCTAAGAAAGTTCCAGTCAAGCCCATAGAGAGTCCTCTGACAGAGGAACCCCACATCCCTCCAGGAATGCATCTGTCATAATACCTCTCTCACACCCAGTCACTGACTGGAAGCAGCCCAGGGCAAGAGTGGCTCTACACAAACTCATGGTGGGTTGAAAGAAGCAGCAAATGGGGTCATCACCAACCATGAGTGGAATATCTCAAGGCCCCCACAAGCGCTTTCCATGGGGCCAGTCACTTTCTAAATGTCTCCTTCAGTCCTTAACCTTTACTGTTGGATATTGCTATTACTAGCCCATTTTACAGATAAAGAAACTGAATTTTGGAAAGGTTAAAGTACTCCAGGACTATAAAGGACCAAGCTGGGACTTGACCCCCTATAATTGTCTCCCAAGGCCTCCCTGGTCACCAGAGCCCTGTGCCAAGAACCGGAGACTAGGGTTCGCTTTGGGAAGATGGCAGAGTGAGGTCAGGGGACTAAATTTAAGGGAGAAGAAGAAGCAGAGGAAGGGCAGGAAATGCTCTCCAGATGAGGGGATGTAGGTGACACACTTAGCCCAAGATGCAGGGAACAGGGGCATCCCCGCCTCACAGCCATCTGGTGTAAAACCTCCATCCCACTCCTGATTTAACACTGAAATAAGGGTCACTGAGGCACAGTGGGAAACGTGGCACGTGGTGGGAGGGAACACAGGTTCTCCCCTGCACTGTTTGCCGAGACCTCGGCCCCCGCAGGACTCCCCTTCTGCTTGGCCTTTGGCCTGCCTGAGGGCTGAATTTATTTCCCTGGGTTTGAAATGATGGATGGAAGTTAACTGCCCATTCAGCTGTCCCTCCAGGATGATGAGATGGCGAACATGGCAGCTGACCAAGGGACACGCTTCCGGCTCTGGCGGCCAGTGCCTGCGAAGGCAGAGAAAGAATTCCGTGCCTTGGGGAGGAGATGGGACATGGAGCAGGGAGCAGAGCTGGCTGCTGTGTCCCCACCAAGTGGAGAGAGAGAGAGAGAGAGATCCACACAGAGGCCATGACAGCAAACTTAAAGTATGAGTTTTCAATGGATTCTGTGACTCCTCATTAAGGAGAGAGATAAGATTCCTCAAAGACTAAAGCAACTTGAAAGTCACTTTTTCCAGTTACCTTTAAAAAATTTTTTTATAGGAACAGTCAAAGGGCATGAGGGCCATTATTCCTGCCATTTGCTGTCACGTGGGCCCCAAGGACTAAACCTGGAGGCGGCCAGCCACCCCCCTACACACACTCACTCACACACACACATACAATCTGAGATGGGGAAGAGCCAAGAAGGGGCCCCTTCAAACCAAGCCCTCCTCTGCACCCCTACACAGCTCTTATCTCCATAATTAGAGTTCTCTCCATGCTTTCCAACAAAGGACTGGAGCTCAGGCTTGGAGCTCTGGGAGCAGCTGACTGGCAGAGAGAGGAGCCAATAGTGAGGGAGTGTTGATGGGTTGGACTTCACAGCCTCTGCCTGGGAATGTGGGAAGCATGCTCAGGTTGGAACTGGTAGAAATCTATTCTGAAAATAACAAATTGCTTTGTAACAAAGAGGGTCTCAGATGACCTTTGGGCCAGGGAAGCCCACAGAGCCACCCACAGGGGAGGGGTGTGCAGGCTTCCATGGATTCACTGGAGATGACAAACAGGCCACATTCTTTTCCTTTAAGGAGACAAAAAGAGAATAATTGTTCCTTATATCCTATTTCTTGGGGCACCTGGGTGGCTCATTGGTTAAGTGTCTTCCTTCAGCTCAGGTCATGATCTCGGGGTCCTGGGATCGAACCCTGCATCAGGCTCCCTGCTCAGCAGGGGAATCTGCTTCTCCCTCTCACTCTGCCCCTGATTGTGTTCTCTCTCTTGCTCACTCTCTCTCAAATAAATAAATACAATCTTTAAAAAAAAAAAAAAGAAAAGAAATAAATCCTATTTCTTAAGCATATGAATAGATATTCAAATGAAAACTACACTGGGGCTGGAAAAATTACGGTGGAAGCTGGGAGGCATGTTGCCAGGGAAAGTGTGAATCCACACAACACCTATGGAGGGCTATTGGGCAAGAGTTAACAAAACTGCAATCCACATGTCCTCTGACCCAGCCACAGGGCTTCTGAGAATTTGTGCTGAGGGGACACTTTTGAGATGACATGTGTACAAGATGATTCATTGCAGCTTCATTGGCGATGGCAAACAACTGGAAACAAACCCAGATGTCCATCAAGAAAGGCTTCGTTAAATAAAGCATGGAAACTCCAAGCTACTGTGCAGCAACACAAAGAATAAGAAGCTCTCTGTGTACCGATATGGGCAAAGTCCTAGGACATTTTATTAAGTAACTAAAAAACAAGGTCCAGAATATTGTGTATGGAATGTTACCTTTTGTGGGATGAAGGGGGCAGGTGATAATGTATATCATGTTGGCTTATATTGGGATACACGGATTCTTCCAGAATATATACAAATCGACAAAGGCACAGAAGAGAGGAGAGGGGGCGTGGACTGATGGGGGCTGGGATGGAAGAAAGGAAGCCCCTTTAGACATTTCTATATATATTTCCAAACATCCCTCTCATTCTAGAAAACTGGAGTGCAAATATTTGTTTTTGCTGCAGGCATAAAGCTTTTTCTTGAACCCCTGAGAGACACAAGCTCATGGGAAGCCCTATTTCATGAATTTATCCAGAGCTAAAATTCAGTGGGGGCACCTGGGTAGCGCAGTTGGTTAAGCGTCTGACTCTTGATCTCAGCTCAGGTCTGGACCTCAGGGTTGTGAGTTCAAGCCCCATGTTAGCCTCCATGCTGGGTGTGGAGCTTATTTTAAAAAAAAAAGAAGCTAAAATTCAGCAAGTGAGGGTAGCAGTGAGTGGGATGGGAGGTCAGGGGTTTAGTCAGAGGGTACCTGAAATACTGCGTGCTGGAGAAAGTATGGATGTGAATCCCTTTATGCATAAACCAAAAGCTACAGGGGCTGCCGGGGGAAGCAGAGGAAAAGATGACTTCCCCAGGGTGGAAGAGTGCCCAGGCAACTGAACACACAGACCCAAAGACAAGACATCTTTATTTTTAGGGATGCTGGCATCCATCCGTCAGACCACAGAGCAGGTCCAAGTCTATGTCAGCATTCCTGGCTCTCCCAAAAGGTCCATGTGAAACCCACAGTTAGTTGACTGCTTACAAAAGTCACCTGGCCAAACAGATGACGATGCCAGGTTAGAAACGGGCTTGGCCCATTTGAGTTGGGATCAGGAGATCCTGAGGCTGCATCTACATCCATGACCTTCCAGAGAAACCTAACTTCTGGATCTGGTGGCAGAAAAAAGGGATGTAGAGGGGGACTAGTTTATAGAGCAGAACTTTTCAACATATTATCTCATTTTTTTCCCTCACAACAAAGCTGTGAGGTAGGGATTCCATGTCAGCAAACAGGTAACCAGTACTCTGAGAGTTAAAAGTGGCTTCCCCAAGCTGCTCAGCCTGTCAGAACTCAACTACCACATATTCGTGTGAATCCCTATCTCTCTCTAAGATGTGATATTATCTCCCACCAGGATTATGAGTGCGGGGTGTGTATGGTGTGTGTGCACTTGTGATGTTGTTTACTGCAGAATCTTGAGGATACCCCATCCTCTCTGTGACTCAGTTTGCTCACTCGTGAGCTGGAGACAGTAATAATGCTTACTTCCTAGCATAAGTGTGAGTATGACAGAAAAAATAATGAATTTAAAACAGCAGTACCATGACTGAGCCGATACTAAATCGATGTTAGCTAATGTTATCTTCAAAAATAAGAGTAGTCGTAATTCTCTATTATCTAGCATGGTTGGTAACCAAGTTTTCTGATTAATGAAAAAAATCTGATAACTAGATAACTAAATTTATATATATCTCACACCAATGGATTACTATGTTTCCAAAACACAATAAAATACCCTGAAGCTGGATACTCAACTAGACATTTTCTTGGACAATCCAGAAAGCCTTCAGGAACTTAATAGCACCTCACTATAAATACCAATTTAATTTTCATGCAAATGTGCAGCCATACAGGTGTATAGACTGATCCAGGGAATGGAAGTGGACCACAGAGAATTTATTGCTGCAATTTGAAAACGCAGATGAATGAAGAACCCAGTCCAACTCTGTAGTCTGCTTCATGCTTGCAAGGCAAGACTGGCCTTGATGAGGTACGCACTCGTGATTCAACCTTCTGTGTCCACTTGCTGTTTGCTGGAGTCTCTTCCAAGTTCAGAATCAGCCCAAAGCTCTTTCTTAAAAAGAACAGCTCAGATGAAGGAGGCTGCTCAAGTGACATGTCAGGCTGTCCTGGGAGCACAGTTGTTTCCCAACCACCGAAGTCATGTCAAATTGCTTGAGGCTTGTACTGTAGAGAAGCCTGAAAATACCTCCCTACCTCCCAGATAGAAGGTTTCAGAGTCAATCACTGAGCAATGCACCTAAGGCCAACCACCCAGCCCCCTCAGTCATTAAGGTCAGCACTTTTGGGGTCCTCAACTGAATGGAGAAATTCAATCATATAACTTCCAGCACAAGCTCTTTCCTCTAACCTGACCAGTCTCAGGTTACTGTTACTATTTCCAGAACTCATTAGGCCCATTTCCACCACATGACTGCTAATTCTCTCTCCCCACTGACATTTCCAACCTCATCTGTGCAGCTCAAGGAGTTCCCAAACTCATAGTACTGCCTTGATGTCTGTAGCATTCAAGGATTCAATCATATTCTGCCTTACATTTCAATAGAAAAGCTCCCCTTGTCTATGCCATGACTCCCCATCAGCTACCTGAAGGAAGGATGTATGCCCAATATGTCCCTCTGATCTATATGGTGCCTGATGTGGGAATGGGCACTCAAAAATGAATGTATGTATGAACCACATCTTCTTTATCCATTCATCTGTTGAAGGACATCTTGGCTCCTTCCACAGTTTGGCTATTGTGGACATTGCTGCTATGAACATTAGGGTATATGTGCCCCTTCTTTTCACTACATCTGTATCTTTGGGGTAAATAGCCAATAGTGCAATTGCTGGATCATACGGTAGCTCTATTTTTAACATCCTGAGGAACCTCCATAGTGTTTTCCAAAGTGGCTGTACCAGCTTGCATTCCCACCAACAGTGTAAGAGGGTTCCCCTTTCTCCACATCCTCGCCAACATTTGTTGTTCCCTGTCTTGTTAATTTTAGCCATTCTCACTGGTGTAAGGTAGATGGAACTGGAGGGTATTATGCTAAGTGAAATAAGTCAATCAAAGAAACACAGTGATCATATGCTTTCACTCTTTGTGGAACATAAGGAATAGTGCGGAGGACAATAGGGGTGGGGGGGCGGGGAAACTGAATGGGAAGAAATCAGAGAGGGAGACAAACCATATGAGACTCATGACTCCAGGAAACAAACTGAGGGTTGCGGAAAGGGAGGTGGGTGGGGAGGGGGTAACTGGGTGATGGGCATTAAGGAGGGCATGTGGTGCGATGAGCACTGGGTGTTATATGCAACTAATGAATCATTGAACATTGTATCAAAAACTAATGATGTACCATACCTTGGCTAATTGAATTTAAATTAAAAAAAGAAAGAAAATGAATGTATGGATGAATAAAAGAAAGTGTGATAAAAATCACTGTTCAGCACTCAACTCTTCTACCCATGATGAAAAATTTTGAATTGATAACCCCCCCAAAAGGTTTGCTTTTGCATGCCACGGAAAGTGCTTCTCAAACTGCAGCAAGCATCAGAATTCCCTAGAGGACTCATCAACATTCAGATGGCAGAGATTCTGATACAGCCATCCCCTGGACATTGGCCGCTGAGTAACCTGCCGCTTTTGCTTCGTAAGTAAAGGTAGCAGCCTTCAGGACTGGAGCTCCTAACACACTGTGGAACAGCTCTTATTTTCAAATAAACACCCCTGGGAGGTGAGTGTGGTTTAGTTCTCAACTATAAGTGAGCAAGTTAGGGGTACCTGGGTGGCTCAGTCAGTTGGGTGTCTGAATCTTGGTTTTGGCTCAGGTCGTGATCTCATGAGGTCGAGCCCCACATCAGGCTCCTTATTGGGCTCCACGCTAAGCATAGAGCCTGCCTGCGATTCTCTCTCCCTCTCTTTCTGCCCCTCCCCCTGCCTACCCTCCACCTTGCACAGGCTCTCTCTCTCTCTCTCTCAAAACAAATAAATAAGCAAATCAGTGAGCAAGTTAAAGTAGAATTGTTCATTTGTTGTCAACATTCTCTCTTAGACACCACTCATCTCGCCTCTGGTGCTTTAAAAATTTCTGAAAGTAATTTAGAAAGTGGCTGACCAAATAACTATCGATATAATGAGCATTTGTGTTGCAACTTGCCGTTTTCAAAGTGCTTTCCTAGGAGTTCTCTCGTGTAATCCCGGCTGCTCTGTAATGACTGGGTTTCTCTAAAGCTTTGTGGTCATGCCTAATGGCGGCTCACAATCTAGATGACAAAATGGGACCAGCTAAAAGCAGGAAGCCTGAAACACGGTTTATGCCTTACAAGGTGCTTTGCGTGCTTTCTCCACCAGAGGAAGTGAATCAGACTGGATGTGGGTGCCCTCTGCTCAATTATGGCTTCAGAAACGACCTGGACCCAGAGGTGACCTCCTCCCAGGACTGCATGTCAGAGTCTTCTTGAGGAGGTTTCAGGGACAAAGGGCACCTGGGACCAAGCTAGGCAGTTAACAAGAAACGTATTTTGGAGTGATACAGCTCCCCTTAACGCCATTTTTTTAAGACAAAGTCAGACTGATTTCACTGCCATTTCCTCTTGTAGCCTCAAAAAGGCAGGTGTGACTTTCATTGGCCTTGGGGGAGAAAAGGCACTTAATCAAGGCCTCCTGACCAACAAGAGACTTGACACCTGGCCCAGCTACCTGGTCACCAGGGTGCTCTACCTTCTGAGGCCCAGCCCAATAGCCAGGAAGAAAGAATAAGAATCTTTGACGTCACCTAGCTTCTCATAGTTTCAGGCACTGTCCTATACTTTCTATAACTGTTCTAAGAGCTGGGAGAAAAAAAAAAAAAAAAGCCTTTCACAGATGAGCGACATGAGACTCAGCAAAGTTAGAGGACTTGCCCAAGGCAAATCCTTTTACTCAGTTATCTGAAGTCCTAGTTAAACAAGGAAGAGGGGCTGGTGTAGGAAGAAACCGCAGACCGAGGATAGGCCGACAGGGAATGGTGTGAGATTGGTCTCACCGAAACATCTACAACTGCTTGGTCATCTCAGTAGCCCACCACCACCACCCCGCCCCCCCACCGGGTCACATCTATGCTCCTCACCCAAGTACATGGAGTCATTTCTGAAAGCATTTTAAAAAGGGGGAACACTTTGTCCCTGAAAAACATTTTCTATCTTCTTAAAAGTTCACTGAGGGGCGCCTGGGTGGCTCAGATGGTTGGGTGTCTGCCTTCAGCTCAGGTCATGATCCCAGGGTCCTGGGATCGAATCCCGCATCGGGCTCCCTGCTGGGCGGGGAGCCTGCTTCTCCCTCTGCCTCTGCCTCTCTCTCTCTTTCTGACTTTCATGAATAAATAAATAAAACATTAAAAAAAAAGTTCATTGAAAACATGAATCTTGGGGTCTCCTGCTTGCAATAATTAATTGTCCAAATTAACCCAAAGTTTTTAGCACCGGCTCCCGGGCCAGTCTAAGACAGTGCCAAGGGAGACCCACACAGAGCCGGCACGGAGGCGCATCTCCACAGGGTTCAAACAGTCCCTGGGACAAAATCCTCCTTAAAGCACCCTATTGATTGCTCTGTTTATTAAATCTCCACTGGCTTCTGTTTCGCATTTTTATTTTCTGTCCAACAAAGGATATACTGTTCTCTACTAAGATCCCTTGATTAAAAACTCAAGTGTTGAGTAATCATGCTGCTCCCACCCATTCTAAACCCTCGCCCTGTTCCTTGATTCCATCCACTTCAACTTCAACCTTCTCTATGCCTCCTTGGAAGATGAGGAGTTGAAATCTGCATTTGCGTGATCTGGCCGTACACACATGAATCCGTCCAAACAGTAGCCCAGGAGGCCTCGGCATGGGGGCTGAGGGAGGAGTGCTGGGGAGCCGGGAATTGCCTTTCTCCTGATATTACTTGGAATATTCCACAGAAAGGAGCCTCGGGGTTAATCCTTCTGGGTTCTAGCTGCGAACTTCCTTTATTATTTGTTGCATAGCATGCCAGAGGGCTGGGCCTGGCCAGCCTTCATGGGGCAAACAGGGGAAGGCCTCTTTTGACTCCGGCAGTGGCGGGGAAGGACAGAATTTTCTGGGGTGGCAAATCACTGCTGCGCCACCTGGCCCAGAACCACCAGGCAAACATCACAGGGCCTCTGGGGCAGTCTTCCAGGGGCTAAAATTCCCCACAAAGTGTTGTTGAAGGGGGGGTCACCACAGAATAGCACACAAATTTCACCTATGAATGTCGTTGCATTTCAAAAATGTCTCCTCCTTAGAAATGGAAATGGATCTTCAGACTTCTCAGGAATACCAAGTAGAACCTCTCTCATGGAAAAGTAACATTGTTGAATATTACTCAGCCATCAGAAAAGATGAATACCTACCATTTGCATCGACATGGATGGAACTGGAAGGGATTATGCTAAGTGAAATAAGTCAAGCAGAGAAAGACAATTATATGATTTCACTCATATGTAAGAAATGTAAGAAAAATAGCACGGAGGACCACAAGGAAAGGGAGGGAAAACTGAAGGGGAAGAAATCAGAGAGGGAGACGAACCAGGAGAGACTCTGGACTCCGGGGAACAAACTAAGGGTTACAGAAGGGAGGGGGGTGGGGGTGGGGTAACCGGGTGATGGGTATTAAGGAGGGCAGGTGTTGGGATGAGCACTGGGTGTTATACGCAACTAATGAATCGTTGAACACTACATCAAAAACTAATAATGTACTATATGTTGGCTAACTGAACATAATAAAAAAATTTTTTTAAATAGAAAAGAAAAGTAACATTGCTGAAATCTGGGGTACTTTGATAGATGATCTAGCCGGTTTCCCAGGTGCCAGACGGGGCCACCCAAAGATATCTCCCAGAGAAAAGAAGTTTCCTTTGTCAAGATCTCCTGGGGAGGAGACGTCCTGTCTCCTGTAGCCACTTGCATTTCTAGTGATCATCACTCTCCGGAAAGTTTTACAGAGCAAAATCAAATCCCTCCTGTGCTCATGGATAGTATTCACAGGGTCTGGTCCTGAGGACAAGTAGGGAACATGCTCCTCCCTGAAGATCACATCCTCAGGGAAGCCCAGAGCCCTCCAAAAATGTGCTTCTTAATAGAGATAGAAATCATTTCATCTATGAAGATGCATTGTGGTTGAAACTGTATATTCATTTCTTACCAGGGAAACTGCTTTTATCTCACTTAACATGAGTGAAGAAGATAGCTGCTGAAAACAAAATCAGCATGCCCTGCTCGTATTTGTCATTCTAAAAAAAAAAAGAAAGAAAGAAAAATATTTGTTCTTAGAACAGAAAAACATGAGACTAAGAAAAGTGAAAAATACTTTTTAAATTTTAATTTAAATTTAAAAACATAACAACCTTATGTCGTTTAGCATCTCTCATGAGGAGAAACAAACCAACCAACCCCAACTTGAAAGCCGGTTGAATTGCAGCTCTTCCAAGGGGTGAGATATCCGGGATTTATTTGGAGGTGGTCTCTTGTAAAAGCTGGGAAGTCAGGCCGTAGTTACCAGGCTACGTGAAGGACTGTATGCTGAACAGAATCAGAAATTTTACTGCTAAAAACAACGTTGGAGATTACATAGACTGAATTCCTCTCTTGGCAATAAGAACCCCGGGGCCTGAGGACCAGCATTCCAGCCACTTAACATTTGCTCTGGTGATCTTCCGTTGAGCCAGGCTTCCCTGGAACCTCATGTGTACACAAGCTTAGAGCGCCATTTTTTCCTCCTCTCCCCAACTCAGCATTCTTGTTTTGGCAGAAAGCTCCCCTTCCCATTCGAGTCCACAGGCCTAGGACTCCTGAGGACCCTGCAACACAAGCAAGAGAAAGCAAATCCATTCCCCTGAAACCCCTGGCCCTTGAAAGGCTGCCTGATTTGGACAGATAAGCCAGGAGCACCCCTGAGCGAAACAGACAATATACCTGGATTGTGACTTGTAACCATCAGACACTGACAAACAGCCGAGGTTGAAACTCAAAAAGAGAATAGAAGAGAATCAGCTGTTTTCTGTTTTGTTTTTCCAAACTCCCTGCAACTGCTCTTAGAGTGTTTCTTTTCTTTTTAAGTAGGCTACACACAGAGCATGGAACCCAACATGGGGCTCAAACTCATGACCCTGAGATCAGGATCTGAGCTGAGTTCAAGAGTCAGACCCTTAACCGACTGAGCCACCCAGGAACTCCTATTTGTTTCTTTCTAAAGATAACTCTAACATAGGAGGAACCATGGTCTTTCTTTCTTTCTTTCTTTCTTATTTTTAATCTTTACAACTGGCTTTGGAGCTGCATGCAGGGAAAGCCAAGGAGGACAAATCTGTCTGCTTTGTATGTGGGACACTTGGCCACCCGTGCAACACAGAGCAAAATCATAACAAAGCACGGTATTGACCAATTGCAAAGAATCCTTCCTTCGCCCTCTCTCCCCACCCTTTGGCAAAAGCCTGAGTAAATAGGTACATTTGGTGCCCAAACTTGAAGGTCAACAAAATTCCTGTTTTGTCAGAGGAACCTGGAAATCAAGTCCACGGACTTCACTGAAATGCTGTACTTTCTTGCTCCATGGGTGTTTGGGCTTAAGGATTAGAAGTATCTCAGGGAATCCTGCCAAGAACATATGCAGCAGACGTTTAATGCTATGGTGTGGCTTGGGGCCACCTAAGATGTTTTCCAATATCATCTCAGCTGACTCCAACCCGTGTGTTTTGTACCTTGAGGCAGACTTCCTTTGGAATGGCCATTATAGATTCTCCAACTCATCAGTGACAGAAGAATCCTAAAATAGTCCCCAATATCCCCAGACCCCATGTGCCCTGCATAATTCCCCCACCCTCAAGGGGGGCAGGACCTGTGAATACAGTGGACTATCACTCCTCTGATTAGGCTACATTATATGGCAAAGATGAAGGGGATTTGCATACATCATTAGAGGCCTCGATCAGTTGACTTTACTTAAGAACATTATCCTGTGTGGGCCTGACTTCATCAGTTACCTTGAATCCAAAAGGAGAGTATCCTGGGTGGGCCTGACCTAACCAGATGAGCCCCTTTAGAGAAGGACTAGAGGTCAGAGTTGGAAGAAGTCAGAGGGATCTCAAGTAGCAGTAACATTCTTCTGTTGGCCTTGCAGAAGCAAACAGCCACATTAAGGAGAGGGCCATGTAGTGGGCCATGGTGGGTGGTCCCTCAAGGCGGATGGCCTTGGTCTTACAATTGCATAGAACTGAATTCTGCCAACAACCGGTGAGTTTAGAAGTGGACCCTGGCCTCAAATAAGCATCACAGCCCTTCCTGACACCTTGATTTCAGCCTGTGAGACCCTGAGCTAAGGACCCTGCTATGGTGTGCCTGGTCTCCTGACCCCCAGAGTCTGTGACATGGTAACCATGTGCTGCATTAAGCTGCTGAATTTGGGGTAATTTGCTGGCAGCAGAGAAAACAAGCACATTACCCTAGAATTGCAGAGAGGAAATGGGACCACATTTTCTCCATCGTTTCTCCATCCCTGTGTTTTCTGTGCCCCCTTCTCCCTGTCAAGGTAAATGTCCAAAGTCAGGGCTTTGGTTTGGATTATAGAAAGTCTGGTTGATGGTGTAGAATGTATTCTGAGAAAAGGTAGCTCATTAGACCCATTGTGGGTGATTAATCGTTCCTTCATCTTACATGATCAGATGATTAGATACTGTTGGTTTAGTCTCAGATTGCAGAGATATTCCTATATGGGGCGAGTGGCTCTGCCAGAAAGCAAACATCTAACAAAAATCCCCAAAGCAGGCAGCTAAAAGGGTTTGAGCTTAGAACCAGCCCTGGGGCGAGGGCTGCAGGAAGTGTGATGCTCATCCGTGCGGGGTGGGGGGAGGGGGGCTCTTCCCAAGCACTGTTACCAGTGCTTAACTGCCTTCCTGTCTCCAGGTTTACAACTCAGTAGTGGGAAACTACATGGAACTACCTATCATCTCATCCCCACATTGGACAGATAAGGAAACCGAGGCCGGGAAGGTTAGCTGTCTTTCCTGAGACCCCAGCCAGAAGCAGCAGCGCAAGAGCAACACGCAGGGCTCTCAACTATATCCCGTCTGGTCCCCCGTCCTCCAGCACAAAATGACCCAAGTGTTGCCTGTTGGCTAAACCACCAACTCCCTCAAATAGATCCTGGCTCAGTCTGCACCTAGCTGTCCTTGCTCTGGGGAAGCATGAAGCCAGCTCTGCCGAGGCTGACTCGCCTCACCCTAGCTGCACAATCAGCTCTGGAATCATCTGCTCCTAAGTGAGGATGAAATGGCTCAGCCACTCCAAGACCCAAACTTCACCAGGTAAAGTTTCCTGGGGCTGCAGCAACACAGGACCCACAGAGTAGGGGGCTTAAAACAACAGAAATTTATTCTTACTGTTCTGGAGGCCAGATGTCTGACATCGAGGTGTCAGCAGAAACGTGCTCCCTCTGAAGGCTCTAGGAGAGGACCCTTCTTTGCCCCTTCCAGCTTCTGCTGGCTGTGGACAAGCCTTGGCAATCCTTTGGCTTGTGGCTGCACCGCTCCTGTCTCTGCCTTCATCTTCATGTGGGCCCCTTCCCTCGGGTTATGTATGTCTCAGTGTCTTCTGTTCTTATAAAGGCCCTAGTCATGTTGGATTTGGGGTCCACCTTGATCCAATAAGACCCCATCTTAAACTAATTATATCTACAAAGACTGCGTTTCCAAATACCGTCACACTCTGAGACTGAGTGGGCATGGATCTGTGGGAGACGCTATTCAACCCGGTACATGGTGTTATATGTATGCCCATGGCTGGCTCAACCAACTGCCCTAAAAGTAGAGATAGATTGTATGTGCAACCTTTTCCATCACTCCTCTCCCTCACCCACCACCACCAGGACTCATAACCCAGACCCAGAAATTAGAGAGAGTTTATGCTGGAAATAGCTCAAGGAGCATCTAGCCACTGGCTGTTAATCCTGACTGTACAAGAGAATTGCCTGGGAAATTTGTTTGTTTGTTTGTTTGTTTGTTTGTTTGTTTGTTTGGAGAGAGAGAGAGAGAGAGTGGGGAGGGGCAGAGGAAGAGAGAGACTCCCAATCAGGCTCCATACTCAGCATGGAACCCAAAGCAGGGCTCCATCTCACAACTCTGAGATCATGACCTGTGCCAAAATCAAGAGTCAGACGCTCAACTGACTGAGCCAGCCAGGTGCCCCATTGCCTGGGAATATTTTTAAAACACCAATGTCCAAGCCTAACCCTAAAGATTCCAATTCAGTTGGTCTGAGGTATGGCTTGTGCATTGATAATTTTTAAAGCTACCCAGATGATGCTAATATGCAGTCAAGATTGAAAACCCACCAATTTAGCCCAACTGCTTAGTTTTCGGGTGAAGAGTTAGAGCAGACAAACATTTACCTATGGCCCTCCCCTCCATTTATTGCTATCTCCAAACCTGCCAATTCTCTGACTGGAATGTCCCGCCCCCTCTAGATGGTCCAAGGCCCTGAAGTTGACAGAACAAGGTCTCTGTGGTGGTCCACACCCTCCACTCATAGAGAGAAGCAAGTAAGGCTCCTCCAGGACCTCCAGGCAACAGTGAATCATTTGTGAGCTGCACTAAATACATACATACATGCATGCATACATAAAATAAAATAGAAATGGAAAGATTCAGATGGAGGCAAGACCAGTCTTGCTGCTCAGTCTCCTTTAGAATCCTAGATCCCTCCCTAACCCATTTTCTCCTTCCTCTTGGCTCCAAACTTGGGAGAACCCCAGACCACGAGGAAAGGGAACCCCATGACATGATGTGACCAGGCCTCAACACCTCAGCCTGGCACAGACTTAAGAACCAAGAGGCAAAGATCCCTGTCAAAATAACCTACATTTTTCTTTTACTCCTTTAGCTCAGTCCACACTGTGGGGAAAGTGTGTGTACATGTTTAAGAAGACCACGATGTGCATGTACATTTCAAAAACTCTGATACATGATGTGACTGGAGAGGGCCTGGTGGCCGGCTGGCTGTCACTGCCCCAAATCCCCAGGCCACACAGTGCCACCCGCCAACCTCAACTCCAGGCAATTTGTAAGTGCGGCTACACTCGATTTTTGTGTCTACTCCATGGCCTTCCTGAAAGGTCCTTCAGGCACCAGAAAGTGCTTACATACCTGTGGTGTAAGCCACAGTCACCTCCACCCAGGTGGGGAGTCCCGCCCCTCCCCCCCTCCTCTGCCCCTCCTCCCTCCTCCTCCTCCCTCCCCTTCTTCCTCTTCCTCCTGCCCCTGCCCCTCCTCCTCCACCTGCCTCCTCCCCTCCCCTTCTCCCTTTCTTTGAGGCCTCTTCCAGGAAAATCCAAGGTCTATCTCTATTTTGGCTTTTTAATTTTTTTTCTGAGCAGAAAGATGTGGATAGAATCTTCCAGGTCCACTTCCTGTGGGGTCCTGAGGAAGCTGCCTTCTGGGCCGATGAAAGGCTGTCCTTCCTTTACTAAGGAACACACTGGAAAAGTCAGCACTCCAGGATGCAAAAAAAGAACCAGCAAAGAGGTGGGCTTCGGTCAGGGTCGAAGGTGAGGGTCGAAGGTGAGCACCACGGGGCTGCTTTTTGATCTAGCTCTATGGTGAAATCAATGGATGGATTTATCGAGTGCTTGGCCACTGATTGGGGAAGAATTAAATAGGTTGTCAGACTCCATCCCAGCCCTGAGGACATCCAGCAGCGACCTCACAGGAGCAGGACCCTCTTCTCCCTTCCTCTGACCCCACAGTGAGCAGCCCCTCCACCCTCTGGGCCAGGCAAGGGGTCAAAAAGTTTGTGGGGACACAGACACAGGATGGAAGAGAGACAGTGCCTCCCCACCAGCCACGACCACCTTCCTCCAGGCCCGGGGCTTCGAGCAGAGCCCAGAGCAGCTCAGGGAGCTGTGCTGGGCCCAGGAGCCAAGGCTCCTGGGAAGAGGAGGCAGAAATCTCCAGATGCTCCAGGTTTCTCAGGATCCAGGAACTTGCCCTGTCCAGGAAGCCCTCATGCGTCTCCGAGCCATCAGTGTGTTGGGCTCCAGGAGGGTGCGCCAGGCTCATGGTTCCGAAAGGAAGGGGCCAAGGAGTGGCCCAAGGGCTCTTAGCTCCTGAAGTCCACAGGCAGTGCCCGCCCCACCCCCGTCGGGGTTCACAAGCAGGAAGTGGCTGAGTTGGGTTAGGGGTAGTCTTGACCAGGAGCTTCCAGTCCTTGAAGGCACTTCCCGCGGCCAGACAGAAAGCCACAGGAGAGAGTGGGAGCCCCACCAGGGACAGCCGGCAGTCCATCAGAAAGTACAGCCCGGCTTGGGTGGGGGCCTTCTGGAAGTGGGCTGAGACCAGCGGGAGCATTTTAGGCTTTGCTTCTCTGGCCCTGAAAAGCCACCCTCTGACAAGTGGGCTGACCTTGAACGACACCAAGGAGGCTGGATTGGGTGTGTATGAAGCCCTGGAGCTGAATCGGCATCAGGCCTGGTGGGGCGGCGGTGGGGGGTGTTGTTGCCAAGCCAACTGCTACCTGCGGAAGGTGGGGTGACGCCCCCGCACCTCAGGGAATGGAAGGAAGGGCCACGTAGTGGGGAGAAGGACAGCTGGGCCCCGGGGGGCCTCGGGCTCTGGCTCGAACACCACTCACTTTGACGCATCCGCTTTCCCACGTCTCCGAGCCTCAGGTACGTGTCACACAACTGAAAACTGTGTCTCCAAGCCAGATGGGAGGGGTCTCGATGGAGGCATCGGTCCACTGTGGAGCCTGTCCGTTCACAGGATGCGTGACAGATGACTGGTCCCGCCCACAGTGACCCCACCAGAGGGGACAGCGGAGCACTTAGCGGCCACCATCCCCCAGGAGGTGCTTCATGGCGGGGAAACAGGAGGTCAGGGTTTAACTGCCTTCCACTTCCGGAGAGAAGTTCATGGTCCTGTAAACCTGTCCATTTTGACACGACCCATATAAGAAGTGCAAATACAGGCAAAAACCACATGTGTGCACCCAGCCACAGAGAACTGCTAAGTACACCGATTGCTACCTGACCATGAGATAGTGTTCCCATTTTCCAGATGAGAAGAGCAAGGCTCGGAGAGATTAAATGATTACTCAGACGTGTCAGAGGCATCGAGGGCCGACTTAGGACCCAGCGTCTGCTGTTGTTTGGTTTTTGGTTTATTTTTTTTTATTTTTTTTTTTCTGTATATTTATTTATTTATTTTATTTTATTATGTTATGTTAATCACCATACATTACATCATTAGTTTTTGATGTACTGTTCCATGATTCATTATTTGCGTATAACACCCAGTGCTCCATGCAGTATGTGCCCTCTTTAATACCCATCACCAGGCTAACCCATCCTCCCACGCCCCTCCCCTCTAGAACCCCCAGTTTGTTTTCACATCCCCGCTGTTTCAAAGGTCCTCATAGGGAAGAGGCTAGTAACAGGTTTAACTTGTTAGCACTTAATGCCAGATAAGGGAAAAGCAGGCAAGCAAACAAAAACCCTAATGCTATTTGAACTCCCTTTTACAAAACCAAGGAATGTTCTGAGCAATGGCCATTACCCTCTTACGGGTACGATTATCCTGGACCCTGAAGGGATGTGTACGCTTTACCGGCTTCCCAGGACTCCCTGTGGTGTTGGTGAGGTATTTGGTAGCCGAAGGCTGGGGCTCAGAAAGGGGCCTGACTCAGGTTCCCAAGCATTAGGCCCTGGAAAGGCAGCTTTGCAGGGGAGGGAGTCCAGCAGCAGGTCAGCGGACTCGTGGGTAACGCCAGGCCAGTCACTGATGGCCACTGTCCTTGTCCACCCCCCCAGGAGGACAGCAGGGAACCCATTACAGAAGTGGGGGGAGAAAGAGATGGGAGTGGAGTGTCATCCAGAAACTGGCCTCTCTTCCAGAGGGTTGTTAGGACCCCTAAATGCTCAGGCGCCGCAGGAGAGGCACTGAGACAGGACAATGTGGACAGTGTCCCTGAAAGGGAAGAAATGAACAGCAGGTGGAATAAGATCCCCATCCCCAATCACTGGGCCACGGGTGGCCCATTGCCAGGCCTGACTTCCTAAATAGATGCCTTTCACCCCCAAATCTGCAACTCCCCGCTCTTGAACACAATTTCCCCTGGACGGTGACAGGGACCCCAAAACCGCAGCTCTGGGGTCGCTCCCTGACTCAACGGCCTTCTCCAGGGCAAAGGTCATCAGAGACTCGGCACAAACCCTCCGTGATGGGGAAAATGACATTGTCAGGGCACAGGCTACAGCAGCAAACAGCTGCCCCACCGGGTCCCTGAGCACACAGGCAGGCAGCAGCAGGGTCCCCCTGACCTGCAAACGCCACCTCGAGTCGCAGTGATCGACAGTCCCTCTGGGAGCAGGGGCCACACGCGTGCATCTGCTCTTACCAAGTGGCCGTGCCCTGAAATGTGGTAACACATTAGACCAAAATGTAAATGTCTGGAGGGAAACCGACCATATCGAAAAACTCAGAATTAAAGCTCTGTGTGGAAAGAGAAATTATTTTGGAATGCAAACAAATGTATCCCAATGTATCCATTGTATGTATCCAGTGTTCTGTGAATTATATATTCTCGGGATGATGCACGCCTGGGTTTTCTTAACTGTAAAATAAATGGTGGATTTTTCTTACTTAAAAAAAAAGATATTCTTTTAAAACTCTTCGAAAGCCTAATTATGAACCACTGGAGTGGGGAGTGAGGCATGGGTAATAAGAGATGTTATGGTCACTGACTGAAGGACACATGAAAGGGAACAATGTTGACCTCACCCACAGTGTGTGTATGTATGTGAGTGTGTGCCTATGTGTGAGCATATTGCGTTATATGTGTGTCTGTGTGTTTGTGCTTGGAACAGCGTTATATGTGAACATGTTTCTGTGTGTGTGTGATTGTGTGAGTCTCTGTGTGTACGTCCGTGAGTGTGTGTGTGTGTCTGTCTAGAGGGCTTGGGCATACATTCAATGCCTGGAGATGGACTTTGTAGATCAAAAATTACCTCTTGAGACCTCTGGTCTCTAGAATCCCTTTCCTGGACTGAATGTCCTCATTCCTTCCCCAATCCCTGGGCAGTACCCAGAAAGTATAATTTTGCGACACTCCTGTATCCATTCCAGCCTACAGGTTGGAACACAGCCTTCTGTGTTCAGAAGAAAAGCTGATTTTTTTTTTTCTAATTTTAGGGCCTTTTGGGCAACCAGAAGTGAGAATGGGATCCTCTCCACCTGGAGAAAACTCAGCCAGCCTCAAAGTGGGGATTCATTCACTGAGTGTCCGTATTTGCATCCTATACAGTATGTTTTGAAGAACAAACACATTTTGTTTCAAGACCTGTGCTGTAATAAAGACTTCAAGCCAGTGAACAGCCCTGGAATATTTCTTGCCTTCGCCAAAGGAATAGCCTTTTAGGGGCCCATGAACAGGATGTAAGGGTGGGACCCCAGGGTGAGGCTGGCCAGGGACCACCCACTTGCCTACAACCACACTGAAAACTGAAAAAAACAGTCTGATGACCTCTACTGTAGCCACCTGGACAAGGACAGTTCACACAAGGACAGGTCTTTTCTGACCTCTTTTAAGTCTCCATTAAAATGTCTCTGTGGCTCACAATTCAAATACGGGTTATTTCTAACTCAATTACCAATAATCCCTGCTTCGACATTGCTCTTGTTGTTTTAAAGGAAGCCATTTCTGTTCATTTTATTCCTTTAAATCTAAGTGAGGAAGGGAATGTGGAAAAAAATTAAAGATCTTGGTTTCGTGTAAACATCTTTATGCGTTTAATTTTTATGGCACACAGAGTTTATGTAGATCATGTCAACATCTAAAAATACAAAGTTCGCACTAGTAACAAGTGGTAGTCTATTCATTGACCACGTGTAGATGTACCATTATAACAAGAGACTTGAAAATCTGACTCCAAAACAGATGTGAAACATGCATGATGGGGAATGCTAGACATAACCTCCAAAAATGTAAAGAGTTAACAAAGAGAGCAGACTGCTGGGTGGGCAGCCCCTGCATGAAACTGGAGCCTCCAGTAAGAGGGAATACAAAGTAGCCACTATATAGTGGACTTTGTTTCTCTTACTGGACATTTCTCACTAAATCCCAGAAGAGTTGCTGTTAATGCTTTTTATTTCATTTTTTTAAGATTTACTTATTTATTTTAGACACAGAGAGAGAGCACAAGCATGAGGGGCAGAGGGAGAAGGAGAGAGAATCTCAAGCAGACTCCTTGCTGAGCGCAGAGCCTGATGCGGGGGTCCATCTCACGACCTTGAGATCAGGACTGGAGCGGAAACCAAGAGTCAGATGTTCAACCGATTGAGCCACCCAGGCGCCCCACATCTTATTCTTTTCCAAAAAATGCAATAAATTCTTTTCCAAATAAATGCCCATGGAGCAAATGCATATTTTTTTTTAAATGAGCATTTAGCATCAACCACAGGCTACCACCAAATGGACAAGAGGGTTTCTATAAGATGTATGTAAACGTCAAAGGAACGCAGCCCCGAGAATGCTCGAGAATGCTCAAACCCAGAAGGGTCGTGATGCGTATCTACACAGCCTTCTACACCGTCTCCTGTGCCTTCAGCTGGAGCCCGGCTGCCCAGCCCAGACGCACTACAGACGAGAGGCTGGCTGTAGGGCGAGGTGGCAGGGAAGCCACAGACAAACCAGAAAACTCTCGAGCCTGAGTTTCCACTTCCTCCCCAACTTGACTGGTTACCAGAACTACCCAAGAGTAGTCACCATGAATTCAATCCCCCTGGAATTTCCCTGCCTGACCAGAGAAGCAACAAGAACCAGGCTAGTCCCACACCCCATCATCGTTGAAGAAGCGCAGTGCTGGGTCTTAGAGAGGGCAGCCCTTAGAAGGAATCAAAGTGTGCTTGGTTCACATTTCACCACAAGACAGGAGGATCCTCCAACATGCAGCTGACGTTGAGCATCCACAGGAAGGCATGGTCTCATGAGAGAGGAGGGAGTGAGAGAAGGCATCCAAAAGGAAGCTGGAACAAAAGGCCATGTGCACTCTCCTCCGCTGCCTGCCCTGGGATCCAGAGACAGCTGCCATCACCAAGGTGGTAACGAGGCAGAGAGGGGACCTCCCATAGCTCCCAGCCCCTGTGGTCCCTGCAGGTCCCTGCGGATCTGTGGACTCCAGTTCTCCACCTGTGAAACCTGATCTCAAGCAGCCTCTAGCTCTGCAGTGCCGGATCTTTTTGGATCCTCTATGGATGATCATCAGGGCTTCACCCACAGGCCCCCTCACTGATTTCATAGGAATGGAGTTGTGTGCAGTGTGAACGTCTGTGAGAGACTAAGGAAGGAGAAGATGTTCACCAATAAGTTACCGGGAATTATCTAGGTGGAGTGAAATTTTAGGTAGTGGTTTTTTTTTCTTCCTTATATTCTCTCACATTGTTTTAAAATATTAAAATAGGCATGTAATCATCTTGTGACTGTAAAAACAGTATTTTAGTTCTGTAAAAAAAAACTATTTTAGAGGAGAAAAATAAGCTGTATATGATGATTATGAAAACTATCAGAGACAGATGAATTTTTTTTAATTGAAGGAGGAATTGAACTCAAATCTAATTTGTCTTGAAACTTAAACTGCAAAGCACATGTCCTAATATCATGGTTTACAGGGTCCGCGAATGCCGAAGAAGTAAATTAAGAAGTCAATTGGACAAGTGGTGGGTGTCACAATAGATATCGGTATTATTCAGTCACACAAGTGAGTTGACAAATCACAAGGCCATGTACCATTTGGTGCTGAGTGGCTCTCACTATGATACAGTATTATTAAAATATGGGCATTATGGTTTTTGGAAGGAATACAAAGTACACACTCACAAAGAACACACTCTCATCATAGCCTAGTTCATACAGCCAAGAAATAAGACTGAAAACACTCTGGCTTCACTTCATTCTTTTTGCAACATCTGAATATGCATGTTCAATCTCCTGGTCAGCTGGACATGTATTCGTGAACTCATCCCTAGCATAAGCATTGTTCAAGTATCTCCAGATGCCAGTCATTTCAGAAGGAAATTCAAAATCTCTGTATCTCTTGGCCACGATCTGAAAATCAAGAGGAAATAATCAGCAAAGGAAAAGCCCACTAATGTAGACAATTAGATCAGACAATCCACTCTTTTAAGGTGTGTAATATATTCTCTTTCTCAAGTCCTGAAGTATTCTTCTTACAGCCAGCCAGGCGACCCCAGATTTCACTTCAACTTTGCAACAGGAAAGTTCATGAAAGTACTGGGCTCAAGAGTGGCTCCACACAATCCTGCCCACCAATTTATCCTAGATAGATCTTGGGATCCACTGGCATGAATTTGGTCTCTACTTTGGTGGACTTCTCCTTGTCTTGCCAGCAGTTCGGGCTTTGTGTGTTCTGCTGCTGTGTTATTTGGTGCCTAAAGATTCATGAGGATCTTTAGTTTAGACTGTGCCTGATTCACTGTGAAGTGCTCTCTTTTTCCTACTTGCTGAGCTTCACCTCCTAAAATCCCAGATATCTGTGTATATTATTCCTACAGATTTCCATCATTCTGTCACTGAAGAGCTCACCTCATTGTCAACAAAGGAACACAAATCCTTATCCTCATGGAAATGGTGGATGTGAGGACAGGGCAATTGAGAGTGAACTTCATGGGAAACACAACAGTGTGAGATGTTTCCTTTGGCTGGAGGGGCGTCGGTGAGGAATTTGTCAGAAAGGACAATATATTCTGCTGGGCACTTTATCAGGTTCCTGGGGCTGCTGTAACAAAGTACTATAACCTGGGTGGCTTAGAACCGAAATTTATTTTCTCGCAGTCCTGGAAGCTAGAATTCCAAGATCAAGGTGTCAGCAGGACACATTCCCTCTGGGAGCTCTAGGGAAAGATCTGTTCTCTCCCCAGTTTCTGGGAGTTTCTTGACTTGCAGCAGCATAACAGCAATCCTCACATGGCATTCTCCCTATGTGTGTGTCTGTGTCCAAATTTCCTTTTTTTATAAGGACACCAGTCCTATTGGAGTGGGGGCCCACCCTACGCCAATACAACCCATCTTAACTAATTACATTTGCAAAGATCCTATTTCCAAATAAGGTCATGTTCTGAGGTACTGGGGATTTGGACTTCAACATACGAATTTGGGGGGATGCAATTCATCCCCTAACAGGGACCCAGGACTACAAAGGTCAGTTCTGCTTTGTTGCCTCCTATTGCATTGGTTTCTGGGTTGTCTGGATGAAGTGAACATGGGACAACACAAATTAGAAGATCTTTGGGACCTATCACTCAGATCTTGCAGGCCAGAAGCCACTGATGCAGCAAAACAAGACAATACCACTGTCAGAAACCCTCCTAAATTGTTTGACCTCTTTTACCTTAATTCAACCTTACTGCTATTAATGTTAAGAATTCTGCTTTCCTTTTGTTTGCAAAAAGTCAAGGTTAAGGTTAGAGCATCCTCCACTCTGAGGCTCACAGATTAGGCAAGAGGTCACCATGGCTAAAAATGAAGCCCAAGCAATTTACAGTCTCTCTCTTAACTGGTTCAAGGACTGCTTCTTTTCTCTACTCAGCAGCCACAAAGCAGAATGCCACATCACTTCCCTCCACTTCCCCTCCCTGTTCCTTCAGATTAAGGGACAGGTGCCAGAATACAAAGATGGCGCCTCTGTATGGTTCCTCCTTCAACTCTCCCTCCCCAGAGATCTCAGCCCAGAAGTGATCTGTGTGGGGCTGTTCCCTGATTCTCCTCTCATGGCCCCAGTCCTCAAAGAAGTTTGGTGTTGGGCATTTCAGGACTGTACTATCTACTTTTATAGAAATCTGAACTTTGCTGAACATACAGGGAAGCATGCGTTGGCTCTGTGACACCACACACCAGACAAAGTTTCTTAGTCTTCGAATTGGTATTCTGTCCTTTTCCGGTTTTATGAGAGATGAAGCTTTACTCTATTTTTTCATATTGTTTTCGGTGGGTTTATAAATTCCTTTACTCTCTCATCTTTTATCTTTTATCATAAATTCATATCATAAATATCATAAATTATATATCATTCAAATTATTATATCATTCATATGGTGGGTTTATAAATTCCTTTACTCTCTCATCTTTTATCATAAATTCCTTTAGACCGAGTCTCATTTCCCTGCCGAAGGTGCTCCATTCTGAAAGATTATTAAGTTGTTTGGCATTTTGAGTGCTCAATGGCTTTGAAGAATTTGCTCTCCGGTCTTATATTGGAGCCAGGGACTGCGTTATTTTACTCTGAAGTTTACCCCATCTACTGAAATTTAAAAAACTCTTTTCTTATAGGAGCTAAACAAGTGGCAATCGATGGTGTATGGCTGGGGCATTTCTCTTGCTCTTCCCCAACCTCCATGTACCCCTTCCCCAACCTCCATGACCATATAATGGTCATGGCAATGACTACAACACATCCACTGAAGGGACTAAACCACCCACAGCTACGTAAATATCTTGTTGAAAAATGGCTCCCAAACATAGGAGGTTTTGATGAGTTGAAATGCTTTCATTACATTTTAGATGTTGGGAAACTGGCAAAGTTATTGAAAACAACATTCACTTGAGGGCTCAGATACATCTTCAAGGTTTGGATTTCAAGTTAGTATCCTTCAAGCACACTGGGGAAGAGAGAAGAGGAGAAATGGGGCAAGGATTGGGAAAGGAATCGGGAAGGAAGATGAAATGCAGAAACGAAAGGCAAGGCAATGATGAGGAGCAACCAGGGGTAGCTGGTAGCCTGTAGGAGTATCAGCAACACAGATTAGGTGAGTCTAATTTGTAAATTTCTAAATGCCAATGACATGCTTTATTAGACCACGGGGTCCTTGATTTGGACTTCCCTGTGCCTTCTTGCCCATCTCCCCTATCCTTCTACCAAGGACCTAGGTTTGGACTTGGTGGAATTTTAATCATAAAAGTGCCCCAGAACAAGGCTTGGCCTTCTTCTTGGGGCCTTCAAGGCTACTGAGGGCCAAGAACATTGCAATTGTAATAATGATAACAATTAACACCTATAAGTGACGTGAAGGCTGGGGGCACCATTGAGAGCAAGCCATAACTCCGGAGGCCAAGTGTAGGGCCATCTACTTTGGAATCCCCCAGGGTGACCCCCGGAAGTTCTGATTTAGGAGACCAGAGGCTGGATGGGGGATTTACAATTCTAAAAAGCTCCCCAAATAATTCTTATGCCTACTAATGCTGGAGAACCAGTGGTCTAGAGAGCCTTTAAACCCTAAAATATATGACGCATGATGCTGACTTCCCATTCAACTATCTGGGAAGACATGATGCCAAACCTGGCAGAGGCCCAGCCAAGGAGCTCCTCCCTAGCTATAGGGGGTCAGTACTAAGAGCTGAGGAGACACACCTCTGTCATCCCTATGCAGAGCCATTTCCCCCGCCAATCACCAACAACTGACTGAATTCACACTGCCATACTCCCAGAGTCGGCGCATCGTCTCCAAGCCTCAAGCATTAAATGCCGGGTATAGTCACTGTCGCCCTCGAGTTGTCTTGCCATAACTTTTCTTTAGGCTGTGGGGGTAAGACTTGGAACAAGAAGCAGTGAGGATGGAGGGGTGAGAGCCAAGCTCCCAAATGTTTCTTGAGACCACCTGAAGAATACCTGGGAATATCCATGTATCTGAGACTGGGGATTCGACTGCCTCAAAGAGGAAAAAAAAAAGAAACTGACTTTTTAATTCAGGAGTCTGCATTTTAGATTGTTTTGATGTCTGGCCAAAATAAGACAAAGGCCCATTCGTGTATTCAGCACCTGCAGCAGGAGGAACATCAAACCTTTATAATGTGAAGCTTGGGTAAGAGGTTACAGTCGGCTAACGTGAGCTCATCCCCATCCAGGAACTTCCTTCCAGAAACAGCGACGTCCTCAGTGCTGTAAGCATCGATTTCATCAGGCAAAGGGCTATTTAAGTAATTATCCAGCTTCTTCAGGGCCTTCAACAGGTTCTTTTCATAAACTAGAACACAAAGGCAGAAAATGACTAAGATAAGCCATACGAGTTAATGTCACCTTTCTCTAGATATCAAGGAAGGAGTCAATCACCTTTCCCTCATGGCACATGGCTGGGCAGCACCGGGGAACTGGAGGGAAGGATGTGGATTTCTAAGATCTGCATAAAGGACTCACTCCTCCCTGGAAAATAATTCTGCTGTCTACACAACACTGCTCCTTCTTGAACTCATCCACGTATTCAAAAATATTTATGGGAAGCCCATAAGGAAGTAAGCACTGGCAAGAGCGTCATTGAAACTGATTCCCATGGTGCAGCAGGCGATTCCTGGTGGGGATTCTTTTCCCCTCAAAATGTTCTTTTCTGGGCTCCCAATCTCGATCTCCTGAAACCCACATGCAGATTCAACACTAGAGGTACTTTTTCCTTATTTCTAGATACAGGTCCCTTCTCCCAGGGACATCAGTCAGAACTCCCAGGATCTTAGAAGCCACACCAGAGGCTGAGCAAGGGGCAGTCCAAGTGGAGAACACTGAACAGGAAGATGGCAGGTACTCACTCTCGTTTGCATCCTTCTTGGTGTTTTTTATAAATGCGGAGAATTTGGCAAACACATCATTTCCGGCAAAGTTAGAGTCAGGGTGTTGGGTCCCCAGCTTAGGGTACCTTGAAAAATTTAGGATTGGAGTATCACAGATAAGCAATGTTTGAGTTGGGCTCATACAAGTGGGGCGAGGTGGGCGGGGGGGAGACAGGCCTTTCTCTGAGAGGATATAAAAGAAAAAAACTTCCCCCTTGAATGTTTTCCTAATCTTTTTATCTCCAAGCTTTGGAAGCAACAGTCTAGGGAGAAAGCACTTGCTGTTCTCATCCTGGCACACCTTGGACCCGGCTGGTCTTAGTTTCAAGTAAGACGAAGGTGGTGCACTAGAAGGTTCTCTTCCAGGTCCGGCACTCTGCAACATCCCATGGTAACATGCACACCTTACCTTTCAGCAGTGGACCTAAGAAATGGCCGACCCATTAGACATCGACCCACCTCCTCCCCACTTCCTGCCATCAAACCGTAATTGCCAACCTGCAGGTGCAAAGCAGAGAGACCCAGGCCTATCATCACTCAAGGCTTCTGATCTTGCTCTGTGTTTTCTGTGGCACACCGCAGTACACCAAAGGAAGTTAAGTGCCGTGGCCACGGAAAACCAAATACACGAAGCCAGGAGCTTTCAAATTGTCTGTGAAGGGGGAAAAGTGACAATCAGGTTGTGAGTGCTGGTTTTATAAGGCCTACCTCGGGGGAGCCAGTTTCTCCTCCAAGAACTCCTCGATCTTATTCACATCCGTCTTGACTTCACCATCAAAAGTCATAAAGGGAGGGTTTGTTCCAGGAGCCAGATTTTGCAGGTCTGCGGGTTTCCTGGGGGGAGGGGGGGGGTAGTGAACAGCAGCTTTTGTAAATAGTTGGCAAGGTGTAGACTCATTTCCAAAGCTTAGCCGGGTCCTCCCCAGTTTACAAGGAGCAACCCTTGAGAATGTCAAAAGTGATCGTGGGTTTACAAAATGTCCTACTGACAACGAAAGTGTGGCTCTTCTCTGGATGCAGAGGTGAGAGAAAGTGAACTCTCCCCAGTGTCCTCACAGGAGATCTGCACACACAGGCTTTTGAGAGGTTCTCCGCTGACCAGGAACAGGGTGGGGGGGAGCAGGTTCCTTATGGTGCCCCCAACTCCTCCCTGATCATGTCTGATCCGATCCCGTCATTACTGATGAGCCCAGACTTGGGCTTCAGTTCAGAGTCCTGACCGAGGATGGATGTGCCATGATATCGCCCGTGGGTCCTAGGAGTGTGTGCATGAGAGTGTGTGCACATGTGAGTGTGCCTGAGTTTTGAACGTGTGGGTGTGTTACATGAGTGGGGGGGTATGAGTGTGGGGTGTGAGTGTGGCTGTGAGTTGGGTGTGGGTATGAATGGGTGTGCCTGGAATCAAGTAGAGTTATTTCAATAGTACATCTTACCTCTTCAGGTCCACTGTTGTCACATTAAATATAACGCCCTTTAGCCAGAGAATCATAAAGAGGCGCTGGGAAAACGGGCAATTCCCAATACTCTCACCATCATAACCAGCCTAAGTGGAAAAAGGAATCCTTATCAGAGCCAGCCTCACAATTGTAAGTGCCAGATTCCACACCACGCCGGCACAAAACCGTTACAGATTTGTGTTAATCGTCATGACGCTGTAAATACCCTTCTGGGGCCATTTCACTGAGCCGCTGAGCTCCACTGGGGTGAGGGTGGGGGAAACACAGGGACGGGCTGCACCGAGCATTTCCTTCTTCCTTCCCACCACTCACCACTTCCTGCCACGCTGGGCCTCTGCACGGCTTCCGCACAGGGAAAGATCGGCAAGTGGGAACTCCCTTTGTTACCCAAGACATGCTCTTTCCCTCCCTCTGTCTCGAGATCCTCTACAGAAACAACACACCTCTTTCCAGGATGAGCAGGCTTAGAAACACCCCAGCAGACTCTCCCCCTGAGACACCAGCCCTCATGGTCTCTGCGGTGCCTGTCTGCAGAATGAGAAGGTTGCCTTATCTGCATCCTAGATCCCTGGACGCCATAAAACTTGGATGTCCCCTCATCTGATTCATGGGGTGGCAGAGAGCTGGGGGGCATTTGTACCGAGAAGGGGGATTATTACACAGTTGGTGTTGGGGGGGGTGACTCCTCCCTGGTGACCCAAAGCAGGTCACATCCACACACAGCTCCCCCAAACACAGACACACCCATACTAAACACACGTCCTTCTCGTGGGCTCCTGGCAGAGGGGAAAGGCAGGTGATGGATGGGGAAGAGAGGAGAGGGGGGGCTACACACCCCCTAGGAAATGGAGCAGTAGAATCAAGGCCAACAAAGGAAGCTCCCAAATGTTTCTTTCTCCTGCCATCTTGCCCCCAAGCCTCATGTCTCTGACAAGCTTGTGGCACAAATAAGATGCTGCTGGAAAGGCAAGAAGGTGGCTTGGAAATGCTCTTCACATCTCCAGACTGCAAGCACCACACCCAGCCAGACCTCAGTGACAGAAACAGCCACAATTAATCCAGTCGCACATAGTTAGGAGAAGCCGGAGGGGAAAGCACCGTGTCTATAACCGGCCTCAGAGGACATGAGGCAGGAAGCGAGCTGCTGGCTTGGGAACTGAAGAAAGGCGAGAAAAGATCCCAAGAAAACTGGACCTTCAGAGAGATAGTGTCCTTAAGTCACCTGAAGGAGTTGTTTTTTCTTGTTTTTTTCTTTTTAAAGATTTTATTTATTTGACAGAGAGAAAGAGCGAGAGCAGGAACACAAGCAGGGGGAGTGGGGGAGGGAGAAGCAGGCTTCCTGCAGAGCAAGGAGCCCGATGCAGGACTCGATCCCAGGACCCTGGGATCATGACCTGAGCCGAAGGCAGACGCTTAACGACTGAGCCACCCAGGTGCCCCTGGAGGGGTTGTTAATAATAAGATGTCCTAGAAATTAAGAGGGTAAGAGAGCCTCAGTTTTTAAAAGATTTGATCGGCCTTTTCACAAAAGACACATCCAAATGGCCAATAAGCACAGGAAAATGTTCCTAACATCGTTCGGCAGCAGGGCAGTGCAAATTAAAGCCACAAAGAGATCCCATAGCATACCTCCCAAAACGGCTAAAACGAAAAGCTCTGACGATACCAAGTGTGGACAAGAATGCAGAGCAACCGCACTGCCTTTCGCTGCAGTCGGAGGGCAAATGACACAAATACCCTGGAGACGTGTTTGGCTGTCATCTACCAAAGTTAAGCATAAACCCTACAGCACGCCACTTCCACGCCCGATGGGAGGGAGCGCTGAGGGGCACGAGAGACACAGTTGTTGAGAGAAAGAAACCAAACTCATAGGAGTTCAGACACAGGCAAACTTCTCTGGGTGACTGGAGTCCGAAGAACAGTTGTTCCCTGGAAAGTCAAGTATTATCCGGGAAGGATGGGAGGAAGGCTTCTTGGTAGCAGAAATGTTCTAGATCTTGATCTCCATGGTGGCTACACAGGTATATTCAAGCGGCAGAGTCTTAGGTTTGGGTTCTGTTACTGCATGACTTAAGGGGAAAAAAGGTAAAAATCTGAATTAAAACACTGCAGAGAGTTGGATTCAGTAAGTCTTGCCTGGGGCCCAGGAATATGAATCTTTAACAAGCTCTTCCGAGGTGATGTCACACTGGTGGCCAGAGACCCATGAAGGTGGTTTAATGCACATCAAGAGGCACCAACACACTTCGAGAACTGGATTCAGAGTCCTGGAAGCTCCAGGCCCTTGCTGCACACCCGTCCACCCCCTCCAACTCTCCAACCCCCACCCCACCCCCCAGGCAGGTGCTGGCCTGTCAACCCAGCAGGGGGAAGGGGCTGAGGATTCCCCCAGCTGGAGTCTGAAGCTTCCCGGCGGCGCTGGAGGGTTGGGGAGGTGGGCAGGCAGGACCCCCCCCTCCCCCCACACTGAGTGGGCATTACAACTCCCCTGCAGATGGGCCCTGAAACAGCACCCTGCTTGGCCGGCTGAGGCCATCCCCTGCCCCAGGGTCCACCCCCTCCCAGCCATTCTGAAGGCCACCGGGGCTCCTCCTCACTCCATTCTGGAGCAAGAAGAGCAGAGCTGAGTTACATAAAACTTCAGGCGGCTGGCTGCAAGGACCCCTCCTAAGTCCCGGTGCTTTCTTAACTGCTGCAGGTTGGGGCAGAATCAAGCCAAGAAGAGGGGGCGGGGCCCCGAAAGCACAGGGACAGAAAGCCACATATTTTGGCCAGTCCTGACTTGCTGGCAGCTTCTAAACCTCTTATTTTTAGAGTGGTTACACTAAGCACAGTCAAGTCTAAGATAATTTCTGCAGAGTGGGGTAAGTGTTTCTCTTTCTCCCTTGTCTCTGCAGCCTTGGGAATCCTGTCATAACTCATTCCGAATGTGGCCAAATCCCCGCAGAGCCCGTGTGTGTCTGCATTGACAGGCATCGACGAAAGCTCATCTTGACAAAGAACTCCAGGTCTGGGAAGGGGCCTGTCCCCCCCACCCCCAAATTGTTCTTCAGGCCACCTCCTGAATGCTGGAGAAACTACTTCTCCAGGAAGAATAAAGGGGTTAGGAGCAATCCGTCCTTTCAAAGTAAAACCTGCCTTTGCCACCCAGCTCTGCGGACACAGACACTTGGCAACAGGCTCCTTTCTGGAACAGGGACGGAAACAGGTGGCCGGAGGATGGCGCAGCGGCCTGCAGGCCAGGGCACCAGGAGCTCCCAAGGCAGGGATGAAAGTCACAGCTGCCTTCTGCACGTCCCCCCCATGTGGCCCCAAAACAGGACCATTGCAACCCAGCGGGGCTAGCAGGCTGGAGGCTGTCCGGCCTTTTCGAGAATGAGTCCGTTTTCGAGAATGAGCCAGCCACCCTGGCCGCCAATAAGCAGGATTTACATACTCGGTGTTGCCTCATCTTAAATGGCTCTGAAAACACTTTCCCGTCTCGCGGTCTGTTGTAAATGAGGGGTTCGGGGGAACACATGGAGGGGGTGGAGCGCCGAGGATGCCTCGCTGCAGGGTTTGATTACTTTAATGTGCTTTCAGTGCTAGGACACGCCAGCAAAAATAAAGGCGGAGCTAGGCAGTCTCCACAGCCCGGTATTGAGCAACACTGGGAGGGGATGGTGTTGGTCATGTTCATTACCCACTCCTACTCATACGGTAGGAGTGAATAACTGACTCCGTCGCCATAATTGAGATGTTTTATGGTACCAAGTTTTATTTTCCGTTGCTGATAATCCTCCCAGGCTAATTACACTCTGGGCTAAAATTTCTCAGCAGAGTTTCTCAGCCCACGGGGGGAAATTTCTGTATGTATACATTCCTGATAAAAATCAGATGAAGCAGGGTGAGCGATCAGAGTGTCTTGTTTCCAGTGAAGACCCAGACGCTTGGGTCACCCAGAATTGCGTGTCTGCCTTTCAAATGCAACTGTTCTGAGGGCCTGTGATGGTAATTCTCGAAAGGAAAACACAAATGCCTCCGACAGGGTCCGAGGCATTCCTTTCGCCACGGAGGGCAGCTGTGGCCTCGAGGGCTGTAATTCTGTGGGTCCCGGCCTGCACCCACCTGCCCCGCACAGAGCCCCCCGGGGCCCAAGGCCGAAGGGTCCCCACGTCACCGCAGAGCCTGGCGTCCCTCCTCACCTCAGGCTTCTTCAAACTAGAGCCTCTCCCACTTACCCTCTGCACACTCAAGCCATTCAGAATTTGTGGGGGAAATATGTTTGTTTTTTTTTTCAAATTTCCTTTCACTGCCTTTTGCTTCAGGCAGATGACCTCTCCAGCGCTGTACTGGGGTTACAGGGAAGGGGCACGACCCCCACCCCCAGCTTCCACTAAAATGTCTCCTGTGCCGCCTCTGCCTTTGAGGGACCAAATGGACCCCTGGCATCCCGGCCCAGACCTGACACTGGGGTGACAACCCCCCTCAAGGTATTTTTGGCAGCCCCTCAGCACCGCTCCCTCTCCTTTCCGTCAGAGCAGGCCACACACCCACCACCTTGATTCTCCAACTACTTGGCTCTATCTTCTTTCTAGAAAATTCTATGGGGGCCTAAAGGTTAAACACATTCTGTAAAGTAAGCCCTTTTCCCCTCCCCTACCCAGACGTAAAATGAAAGACAACTGGGGCGGGCAGAGGGAAGATAAAGGAAGAGGCAATAAATCACTAATATTCTCATTGTCCCTTAGCTGATAGCTGGCTTTCACCCAAGGGAGTAGGACAGCATCCCGAGTGCAGGGAAGTATTCCAGACCGACCCCGCAGGAAACCAGGAGGGACGTGGGGGCGAACAGCTCATTTGGCTCGTCACAGGGATTGAGAGAAAATCAGTGAGTCATGACGGGCTGTCCTGTTTCCAGCGTGCTGGAGGCACTCAGGCTGAACACAAACAGTAGCTGACCAGGGTGGGCAGGAGGCAGAAGGCCGAGTGTGACGTGGGAGGCCGCGGGCAGCCCCCTCGCAGGTTCAGTGTGTCTATACTGACTGGACATCTCCACAAGGCCGGGGCTCCCTTCCTGACACCTGACTCTGGGGTCTGATGAACACCTCTCACGGTACCTGAGGACTCAACAGCTATCGACCATGACGTGGGGTGCCTGGAATCCCCGGGGCTCGCAACAGAGAAATGTGGGAGCACTGACTGCTCCCCGTGCCGCCCAGCCTGCACCCACCCTGTCTCTGCACCTGCCATTTGGAGCAGGTCAGGACTGGGAGACCGTCCCACCCCAAGGAGAAGGCCTGTGGGGAGCAGTAGAAAGGTGGGGGCACTCCTCCTGGGTCTCTTCCGGCTCCCATTTGGAAGCAGGTCGCTCTAACCCTCAAAACGGGGGTGTCTGGAGGGAGGGACCCATCTTCATTCATCGGGGCCACTCCCACCAGCCCTGGCAGAGTTCCTGGCACACAGGAAAATGACCAGGGGCCTGAGTCCAGTGGCTTCCATACACCTGGAGCCTGGCTGGCCTCAGAAAGTGCCTTCCAGCCCCTCCCTGCTCTTTCTTTTCTGGGCCAGCTTCCATGAACTTTTCCCTTTCAGAAGCTCCAAATTCTTCCTACTAAGATATCACCCATGGAGAGTGATGGTTAACAGTGGGGAAGAAAATAGAAGGGGCTGGAGGGAGGGAGGTGGGGGGGAGAGGGAGTTGGGGGGGAGACCTGAGTTACAGGCTATAACGTCTTCCCCAAGCCTCTTGAATCTAATGGTTTGACCTAAAATGCAATATTTAAGTAGATCTGAGACTTCCTGATTTTGAATAATTCTGTAAATTTTTTAAAAAATGTATAATTCTTTCCATCTGCCTGATAAATGGAAGTTTCTATTCTGAGGCAGCACGGTCAAGGGGAATGAGCACAGGCCGTGGAGCCCGGGAGAGCCGGTGTGAACTCCGGCCCCACTACCAACCAGTGTGTGACCTTGGGCAATTCACGTGTTCTCCCTGAGCCTCAGTTTCTCCATTTTAAAAACAGGGATAAGGAGAGCCACACCTTGCAGGATCTTGGTTTGATACACCTGGGTCTCCCGGGCACTCAATAAAGGCAGGTTATTATTGTCATTATCCCCCATCAGCAGCATCAACATCATTACTCCACCAAACGGGAGGGCACCAGAACGGACAATTATGGAATTGAGGGAACTTTTTAACAAGGCTCAATTAGTGTGATTTTCGTGCCAAACCCTTAAAAAGCCACAGATCCCCCCCCGCCCAAAAGTAACGCCTCCTATATCTATTCCAAGTGAAAATTAACAACCGAGGTCGTTTTCTTAATTGCAAAAGCAAACACATCTTCACCAGGAGGCAAAAAAGGGCAGGGCCTGGGCTGGCATTCATGTCTGGGAGCTACACCAGCCTCTTGGGGAAAGGTCCAGAGGAAAGAACATCTGGACAGCTTGTGCGCATCTTGACCGATGGCAAGGCTGACAAGCCCCAGGGGACTGCTTTCTTCCCAGGAAATGGCACCAAAGGCCCCTGCTTATAAAAGTGAAGGGGATCTCCTCTCTGACTTTTGCCATTGGCGCTAAGGGACCCTGACTGGTTGTGGGCTGTCTTGTGTCCACTGTCACTGGGGGAGAGTGAATTGCACGTTGTGGAAGAGACCCCATCAGGATTTGAAGGTCTACACGCCAGACCTGCAGATCCACATGAAGAAAGGTTATTATAACCAAGGAGGAGAGAAATTAACCGATCCCTTTCTTGTCGAATGAGAATGTTTTTGAAGGAAATGCCTCCAAAACCAGTGATTTTTCAAAGCAAAGAGTCATTGAATAGTTGCTCTGATTTTAAATATGTTTCTAAACCACTGACAGCCATTAATCAGATTTAATCCTCTCAAACTCTTGTAAGATGCCTTAGAACTACTCCCATTTTACAGATGGGGAAAACTGAGGCTCAGAGAAGCTAAGCAACTTGCCCAAAGACACCGACAGGACTGGGTGAATAAAGATTTCTCTTATTCTCCCAAATGGAATCCAGTTAATGGTCCCAGCTTCTTTCCAGGTCCTCAAGATGGAAACCAGAGTCTTTACCTGAACATCGGTCTGTCCCCAGCACAACAAAGGTCTCAGAGCCTCCCATCCAAATTCCTACAGCAGCCTCCTGCTGGGTCTCCCAGCCTAGGGTTGCTAGCCCCTCTGATCTTTTCTAAATCCTGGACCATCTAGATAAGATGCCATTTTCCTTATATCTTAGATCATTCAGCTGGAATGTTGTTCAAATGCAAATTCAAATGAGGCTGCTCTCCGTACAGTGTGACCAAGGCAAAGTACCTCCCCTTCAGGGCCCCAATGTCCTCATTTACAATGGAGGGATAACAGTACCTACCTTTCCGCGTTGGACGAGAATTCATTAGATGTTACAAAGAACAACGCCTGACACCCAGAAACATTTGATCATCTGTTGCACCTTCCCTCCTTCTTTCCTCTCCTTTTGTGAAACTGAATGAAGGAAACCTCATTTAAAGTTCTCCTGCCCAACCAACTCCACTGCGGACCCAACAGAAAGAAGCATCCCCTGCATCTTCCAACAGGAAGAAGCCAGCTTTGCTATCCCAGCAGCAGGAAGGAAGATTTTCTCTTCACCCGGCAATGGCCCGGCCAATGAGAGACAGTCACAGCTCAGCCAATGAGAAACCGTCACCTCCTCAAACTCTCACTTTTCTCCGACAGACTTTCATTCAAAGCAGCCCCTCCAAGTTCCTCCTTTCTCTCTAAAGTAGCATTCCTCTCCTTTGTGCTCTGGACTTACCGACTGTTTTGCCACAGCTTGCACGTCCCAAATTTCGATCCCTCTGCCATTCCCGAATATACCCAGGTTTCCTGGTGAAATAATTGGCTGTTTTGTTTTCGAGGTTGACACTTTATAGGCCAGTTAACCCAGTTATTCTCCTCAAATGCTGTTCTCTCTCTGGCCAACTGCTGTGTCCTTAATTATCCCATGTCACCCTCCTACAAGACCTTCTGTCCACCTCACTACCATCTAACTGCTGCCTCCAGACCAGTAGGTCAGCACTCCCATTCTAGATCCCTTTCTGTGACTGTCCACAGGGCATTGCTTTTGCCCTTTGCTGCATTCTGCTCGCAATACAGACGGCTCCGCCTGGCTTAGCACCGAATTGTTGACTAATTGTTTCCTGTTAGTTGCATCCCTTCATGGCAGACCGTGTCAGCCTTCTGAGCCGGACAGGGGGTTGTCTGCTCCCTTGCAGTGTCTATAACACGCTCATCTCCTGCCTAACCCCCTGACAGCGTCCACAGCACTGAGCCAGGCCTGCGCAAGTCACTTTACAAAAACTCCTATGGTGGATCAAATGGCCACAGTCCTGCAAAGTTCTAGCAATTCCTCATCACCTATAGTTCCTTTAAAGCCAGTGAAACCCCGCCTTCTCCCTCAGGAGAACATCCGCCACACCCAGCAGTGTGGCCAGCCTCCTCAGCCCTCAAGCATCTCCCCAGCCTGCCTGCCTGTCCTGGGGCACCTTTCCCCACCCGCCCAAAATGACTATCTCTGGGTAACAAACTCATCCTGGTCTGATTTTAAAGCTGGAAATTTTGCATCGCCCTCCCCCAGGCCCTAGGCAAACTGGAACAGCTGGTCACCATACCATCTGCCCAGATGAGAGCCTTATTTTTTTAGGGGAGGAAAAACATAATAAATGTCCTCCTAGATGACCTAGAAGCAGGGCTTTGCTCCTCCCTAACCAGAACATCGGCATAGATTAGTGTAACGACCGATCAGATTAGGTAGCTGATACCTTGAGTGCTCAGAACTATCCGGCGCCCTGGAAGAGCGGACAATAAACAGAGGGTGAGGTCTGCAGGGGTCCAGGAGGGAGGTAGGAATTACGACCAGCCTGGCAAATGCCCCAAGTTATACAACACCAGCTAATAAAAGAACAGCCTTTCCCTTCCTAGCGGCTAGGGGAGCCCTTGGGAAAGAAAAGCAGTTAAAAATCAGTGGTGGGGTTCGGGTGGCAAACTTACCCCGGAATCACCCAACTCTGGGTGTGATGGATGCTCTAGACCAAAGGGAACCACAGACCCTGGAACCCAGAACCATGGGCCAGGAACCAGGATCTCCAAGGCCACAATTTCTCTCGAATCCTCCCTATTACCCCTGGGATTAAAAGGAACAGCAAGATGGGGCGCCTGGGTGGCTCAGTCGTTAAGCGTCTGCCTTCGGCTCAGGTCATGATCCCAGGGTCCTGGGATCGAGCCCCGTGTCGGGCTCCCTCCTCGGGGGGAAGCCTGCTTCTCCCTCTCCCACTCCCGCTGCTTGTGTTCCCGCTCTCGCTATCTCTGTCTCTGTCAAATAAATAAATAAAATTAAAAAAAAATAATAAAAATAAAAAAAATAAAAGGAACAGCAAGAACATCCATCTCAGTCAAGTAGGAAAACTTTCCGGATATACCCTACATCAGAAGCCGCTGGGGAGAAAACCTGCCTCACGGGAATTTGGAGTTGATAGATCAGTACTGATTAGGAAGTGTTACCTTAGAATTTATCTCCCATCTGTCAATCCAACAAGAAGACACATAATTAGATGCATCTTCTCAAAATAATTCACCTGAGTCCTTAAGAGGATCATAGATCTCAGTTCTTTTACAAGTGTCATTGAGAATAGAAGGACTATGTTGTAAAACAGTGATGATGAGGACAACTAAGAATTAGCATTTACACTCCACCACTCATTGTTCTAAACACTTCACTTATATCAACTCAGTTCTGACAGCAACCCTATTAGATGTAGGTACTATTACCAGCTCCATTTATAGGTGAGAAAACTAAGACACAGAGAGGGAGAGTAACTTGCCCAAGGTCACCCAGCGGGACTTGAACCCAGGAATCAGCCAGAGTCCATCCTCTTCATCCTACAGAGGGACACCGGCTTATGTTTAAATGGAACTCCAGCAAGGTCCTTCCTCAGACTAAAGGTCTGCCTCTTGGTTTTACCACCATCTCTTTTCAGTAAGGATTGGAAGTGGCTTGGGGAATCCGTAATTATAATAAAATGCATATTACAAGCAGATGCAAAGGACAAACAGTGGTTGGGACAGAAAATGGAGCTGGGTTAAGGCTACCAAAAATGCATGCCCTGTGTGCTGGGGCAGGGATAGAGGCAGAGGGGAGAAGACATTTGACAATCCTGGGAACATCTTGGCGGCCAAGTGGGCTGCAGGCCGGTGGGGGGGGGGGGGGTGCCCTCTGGCCATGTGCTACATATTCTGTTCCCTAAGAAACTTTTGCTAGAACTCGAGGTGACAATGAGTTTGACATTGCGCCCCCATCCCCACAGCTGGAACACAAACAGTCCTTCTGCCCAATCAACACCAGAACCCCCCTACCGCATCCAGGGCTGCCATCTGTCGGCAGAAACTAGGGAGTGCTGCAAAGCCATGCACCTTAGCAGATGATCCCGCCTCATCTTCCAGCAGGGCAGGCAAGGCCAAAGTGCTCCTTGAAAAGATCCTGTCGATTCCACTGGAATCCACTCCATCACAGACCATGTAGCATGCCCCATGCCATATGGCCAAAAGAGTTTGGATCTGGAATTTTCTTAAGGCAGATAACAACCAAATGCCTGATCTTGGCCATGAGCAGCCTTCATTAAAAACCTGCAGAGAGCCCTAAGCATGAAGCAAGACCATTTCCTGCTGCAGCCCAAGGACGTTCAGACTTGCTCTTCTCACTGGGGAATCTGAGAAGGCGTGGGTTAAGGACCAGGAGGACAACCTCAGAAGCAGACAGGAAAGTACCCACCAACCAACTTTCCAAGTAGGTCTACTCTTGACCACAACTTGCTCTGGCCATGGCCCAGGGCAATGATGACAGAGGGTGAAGCATAAACTCTAAGATGACTTACTGGTGCACATGGACAGAATAACGGCCCCTCGGGGACGCCCACATGCTATGTTACCTTCCGGGGCGGAAAGAGCTCTGCCAGTGTGATCAAGGCTGTGGCTTCAAGATGGACAAGTGATCCTGGATTACCAGGTGGGCCCAATCTGATTACATGGGTCCTTGCAAGATATGGTATGTGACTGGTCTGCAAAGATTTAACAAGGGAACAATGGTCAGAGAGATGAACGCTGCTGGCTTTGAAGATGGAGGAAAGGGGCCATGAGCCAAGGATGCAGGTGGTCTCTAGCAGCCAGGAAAGGCAGAGACCTAGATTCTCCCCAGAGTCTCCAGAAAGAGACAGAGGCCGGCTCGTGCCTTAGTTTTGGCCCAGGGAGACTCAGGTCAAGCTTCTGACCAGTGAAACTCAAGATAATAAATTTGAGTTGTTTGAAATCACCAAGTTTGGGGTGATTGGTTACAACACCAATAGGAACGAATACAGTTAACTGTTCCTTATGAGAATGCTAAACCTCTTTTCAAGACAGTTCAGTGGATCAGACAACTAATCAGTCATGGAGAGGGACAAATCCTGAAGCATTGGCACTCGGCCTATTCCTAGAAACTTCCTGCATGGAGCCACCCCTCTCATCTGCCAGGGATTTGTGTGATGGCCACGGGCACAAGGAGGATAAGTACGGCTACCATCTGAAGAAGGCCCATGTTGAACCCACTAACAGCCAAGCCAAGACCACAGCTCCTCTCTATGGACTTGTGAGACAATAGTGCTTTGACCTGAATGGTGGGGAATCTTGCTTGTTCCTCCATGTCACCTCTGGGGTCACAGCTTATGATGAACCAGCCCCAAGGTAGTTTTCCACTGGGACTCACCCGGCTATATTCTTTGCCCAATTTTTTATTTGGTAAGACCCAAACTGAGGATCATCCGGCCAAAAATCTAACTGGTCACAGTCACAAATCATCATATCTAGAGGATGAGGGGTCCCCCAAGGACATTTTGCCTCTTATAATCTTGGTTCCTTACTGTAGTTTATAGAACCTGCCTTTTCAAAAGGCCTTTGGAGCATCAAGCTGTAGAACAACTTCAAGAGGCTGATGGCGCTCTCTAGTGGTTCTGAGATGCACCTTCAGACTTCCCACCTTCACTTTTACCACATCCATCCCTAAGTTCTGGGGGACAATGTCACAAGTTCGTTTTTTAGCCCCTGTAGGGGGCTTTACCTTTCTGATTTGCCAGGGACTCAGAGGTTTCCTGCTACCTAGATTTTCGATTTTTAAAACCAGTAAAGTCCTGGATAAACTACAATGCACTGGTCTCCCTGCCCTTGGACTCCTCTTAGACCCCACGTTAAAACCAACAAAGAGGGCATTGTCTCTCTGTCCTAGGCACTGGGCAAACACAACTGGGACCTGAACAGTATGGCTTTAAAAAGGCCTCTTGATTTGAGATCAGCAGCTGAATTGTGCGTACTTTGCTCATGTTAGGAAAATAGCAATTTATGACTCGTAAATTATTTCTCAATTCTCACTGAAGAACAATGGAAAGAGGAGGGAGGAAGCACAGTGGGTGGGAGAGCAGGGTCACATTTGCTGGGCAGAACAGAACATGGAAAAAAATCTAATTATCTCCAGAAGCGTCCAGATTCAGCTTTCTCAACTTGCTCAGAATTCTGTAGCTCTTTTGCAAAAGTCATTAGAAATCTGTAGCTTCCTGAAAAACAAAAGAGGTACTTGTTTTCTCTTTATTTTTCTTTGTAATGTTTATAAGTTTTTTACCATCTATTTACAAAGAAGAAAGTTTACTGCCTCAAAGACACTCAGGTTGGTTTCAATGACCAACAAATCAAAGTTGTATTGATTGGGACAGGGAAGGGGACTAGGAATTACATAGTACTTTTTGTTCAGATTAAACTAGACAATTAATCAGAAATATCTTAAGGGTTACCGAGGGAATTCTTGAAAGACAGTTTAGGATGAATGTGGATTTTAGGATGCTTTCCTTTTAATATTTGGCAGAAACCAGAAGCTTTGTGGTTACCTTTTCAGGTGGAAGGCAAAGATCACCTGGGCTGTATGATTTGTGAGATCTGGAAGAGCCCACCTAGCTAAATATGCCCATACCAGCCTTCCACGAAAGCCTACATCTCAGAGAATCATCTAGAAAAAAAGCCACAGTCTGTTAAGATAAGTGGTCGCGGTTACTCTTCTCTTCCCCGGGAGGACACGGGCCCCAGCAACCGCCAACCTTCCCACAAATTGACACTGTCCATTTCCTCGTACACAACACAAAAATGTCCACTTTGATGATCCTTTCTGCACTTTCCTACAGGTGTTTGCTCCAGTGGCAAAACCAGATCAACACTCTTGTCTCGTCTTATTAAATGTCATTTTGTAAAGTTATGCTTGTCAGATCGCCTTCCAAAAGTTTCGAGGCACTTTTGAGAAGCCATATTCATTACCACAGCTATAGTTCTGAAGGATATTCAAAATTTCAAATTAAGTCATTTGGTCTACTATCATGGAATATCGCTCAGCCATAAAAGAGTGTAATCTTGCCATTTGCGACAACGTGGATGGACCCAGAGGGTATGATGCTAAGCGAAATAAGTTAGAGAAAGACAAATACCATTTGATTGCACTTATGGGTAGAATCTAAAAAACAAAACGAATGAACAAACGAAACTGACTTTTAAATATAGGGAACTAGTGGGCGAAACAGGTGAAAGGGATGAAGAGGTACAAACTTCCAGTTATGAAATAAATAAGTCACAGAGATGAAAAGCCCAGCGTGGGGAATATAGTCGATAATATTGTAATAAGGTATGGGGACAGGTGGTGACTACACAGCGTGGTGAGCACTGCATAATGTATAGACTTGTCGAATCACTGTGTTGTGCACCTGACACTAATATAACATTGGACATCAATTATACTTAAATAATTAAAAAAAAAAAATCTGGTATACTGAAAAACAGCAACCGAGGGTACCAAGTAGGACAAACAGACCAGAGCCATTTCTAGGCATTAGTTAATCAGTGTCTCCTGCAGTTGTCTTGCCTAATGGAATAATGGATTATCCCTGAATGGCTTTTGCACTTCAACAAGAATAGCAAACAAATGAACAGCTCCCAGCACAAAACACAACTTCTCGGTGAAGGAGAGAGGTGATTACATAACTCACTATGGGACCCCAGACCAGATCAATGGTATAATGGGATGGTATTTTTACTTAAATGCAAATTTAGTAAACTTTGTCCTGTATCTTCCTGGTTAATAAGAAACCTGAGCCACATCAACTTGCTAATTTTCCCTGACTCACCCTGTTTTCCCACTGAGATCTGAAGGTAAGCCTGCATTACTGAACAGAAATCCCAGGCTTCACAAGCTTTGGACTCAAACCAGCCTATCATTTTGCACCGGTTAAAGGAGACAGAAGAATCAACCAGGAGGTCACAAAATCCTATCAGGTATAAGTTAGGAAGGGTTGGCATTAAGCTTCAAAAGCAAGAAAATCAGAGTCAGAATAAAAAAAAAAAAAGTGCATTTAGTAAAATGACAAAATGCTACAGGAACTATGCTTGGGAAGGTAACAGCTCCAGTTGTAACAATTAGATTTTATTTTGCATTTCCTGGCAGGCTCTGATGAGCTCCATACAAGTCCAGGGGTTCCTAGGTCATGGATAATAAATGTGTTGAACTTTGAAGTTCTTTGTCAGTGAGCAGAGACACACAGTACCGATCTACAGATGTTCATAATTTAAATGGGGAGACTTGGGGGCTCCAGACATTACAGAATTATCTGGAGGCTTTATTAGTCCCTAGGACTATATTCTATGCCCTGGCCTGACCCACACAACAGGGAAGGCAGGTGGCCTAAGGCCAGGGGGATCAGCTGCTCTCCAGACAAGGAGAAATACCAACGGGCTGGCCACGGCTGAGGCTAACGCCCTGGCTTTATTGTAAGGAAGTCTTTTCTGTGCCACATGCTTTTTTTGGCAAATATTGTAACTCCCTCCCCACCCTCACCCCTGGGAAAAGAGAAGGAGGGGCCTATTCTATTTCAGGATTCCCTAACCCTGACTCTTCAGCTCAAAAAAGACAGTGAGCCAGAGATCAGCTTCCCAGAGCTGTCCACAAACCAGTCAAGGAGCAAACCCTTCCAAGGCTCCTGTTTTAAAAGGGGCAGTTACAGTAAGCGGCCAGGAAACCGATGTCCCTAATTTGTTGCAAATCATACTGTGGCCTCCGAAACCCAGTGTCGGGGTGATGAGTCACTTCATCGGCCCAATGGAGACAGACACAAGAGGAGAGGCTGGGGTTTTCTAAAGATGTTCGCTTATTGTCCTAAATCCAAACTAGACAAGTCCAGTTCCTTAAGAATTGCTGTATTTCGGGGCACCTGGGTAACTCAGTCGGTTAAGCGTCTGCCTTTGGCTCAGGTCATGATCCCAGGGTCCTGGGATCGAGCCCCTCATCGGGCTCCCTGCTCGGCGGGGAGTCTGCTTCTCCTTCTCCCCTCTCCACCAGTTCACGCCCTCTCAATCTCTCTCTCTCAAATAAACAAATAAAATCTTAAAAAAACAAAAAAAAGAATTGCTGTATTTCGGTTTTATGTTGAGGGCCAAAGTAAGGCTTGGGAAACTGGACTTCAGAAAGGGAGGCAACAAAATACTCCTATTTGCATAGAATAACTTGCAAATATTGCACTCTAGGGTGTCTGTAGCTCATTAACTACACAGAAGAAGACAGGTGCCCTCCCTTTCAGGAAGAATACGGAGTGGGAAGATGATCTGGCTGTGATATGGCGGATGCCACCCATCAACCAGAAGTCGATCCTGGGCCCCTGGATATCCAGGCATGTTCCACCCTCACCCATCATAAGCTTGAGCAGGATCAGAGTAGCCCCTCGCCCTGCTCCAGCCCCCAGGTCTGTCCTTTGGGAGCAAACAAGGGTCCAGATGCCCCCGCTGGAACCCCAAACAAGCGCCCATGATCCATTTATAGGAAAGAAGGGGACAGTCTTCTGTAGGAAGAAGGACGCAGAAGCTTTTCTCACCCCATGACCACAGAGCCAGAATCAGGGTGGCTGCTCAAAGAGGATATGGGCATCTGTTCAGAGGGTGGGGGGAGACCAAGGAGCATCATTTTACGCTGCACTGCAGGTGAATCAAAAATCAAAAAGCACCAGGGAAACACCGCAGCCAACAAATGGACTGGTCTAAAAGCTTTTGCCAAACCCAGGGAAGTGAACCCAAAAGAAAAATCTCTAGTAGCCACAACCCCCAGAGAAGGCCGTGGACGGCCACATAGCACAGCAGTTATGGACACATTCACACTCCATACTCTATGCTGGGGATTTAGTGCCCCTGGAGTGGTGCCAACCAACTCTAGGGGACACCAACATCAATCCCCTCCCCAGACAGTTCTCAGAAAAAGGTAGCAGAACTTCAGACCCCTCAATGCACCAAATGAGAAGCTTGCAAGTGCACCTTCCATAGAAGAAAATGAGCCAGAAATGAGGATTGGCAGAAAAAGATCATACAAAACGACACTCAGAATGGATGGTGCAATGCAAGGCATGGGCTTTGAAACATAAAGACCTCGGAATCGCTCTCTGGTTTTATTTTGCATCCACCTCCCAATCCCCAAAGGAAAACCATTCCTCTTCAGTGAAATCCTTGCTAACACCAATTAATTTGGCCTTCCCTGCAGATAGCCGCCTTCCTTGCAACACACCTGTGTTGGGTTGTGTGCTGAGTACTGACAACTTCTTCCCAAGAGTGTGTCTGACCGTGACCACTAGAGGGGCGGGAAACCAAAGTGGAGGTGGAGAATCCAGAAATGGACACATCTCCAAAGGCAAGCGAAACAAAGGCAAAAATGAACTATTGGGACTTCATCAAGATAAAACGCTTCTGCACAGCAAAGGGAAGAGTCAACAAAACCAAAAGACAACCGACAGAATGGGAAAAGATATTTGCAAATGTCTTATCAGATAAAAGGCTAGTATCCAAAATCTATAAAGCACTTATCAAACTCCACACCCAAAGAACAAATAATCCAATCAAGAAATGGGCAGAACACGTGAACAGACATTTCATCAAAGAAGACATACAAATGGCCAACAGACACATGAAAAAATGCTCCACATCACTCAGCATCAGGGAAATACAAATCAAGACCACAATGAGATACCACCTCACACCAGTCAGAATGGCTAAAATTAACAAGTCAGGAAGTGACAGATGTTGGTTGAGGATGCGGGGAAAGGGGAACCCTCCTACACTGTTGGTGGGAATGCAAGCTGGGCGGCCTCTCTGGAAAACAGTATGAAGGTTCCTCAAAAAAGTTAAAAATAGAGCTACCCTATGACCCAGCAATTGTACTACTAGGTATTTACCCCAAAGATACAAATGTAGTGATCCGAAGGGGCACCTGCACCCCAATGTTTATAGCAGCAATGTCCACAATAGCCAAACTATGGAAAGAGCCGAGATGTCCATCGACAGATGAATAGATAAAGAAGATGTCATATATATATAAATGAAATATTACGCAGCCATCAAAAGAATGAAATCCTGCCATTTGCAATGACATGGATAGAACTTGAGGGTATTATGCTGAGCAAAGTAAGTCAATCAGAGAAAGACAATTATCATATGATTTCACTCATGTGGAATTTAGGAAACAAAACAGAGGAGCATAGGAGAAGGGAGGGAAAAATAAAACAAGATGAAATCAGAGAGGGAGACAAACCATAAAAGACTCTTTAACTCTAGTAAACAAACTGAGGGTTGCTGGAGGGGCAGGGGTGGGGGGCTGGGGTAACTGGGCGATGCGCATTAAGGGGGGCACATGATGGAATGAGCATTGGGTGTTATATACAACTGATGAATTACTGAACTCTACCTCTGAAACTAATAATACACTATATGTTAATTGAATTTAAATTAAAAAACAAAAATTAAAATAAATACATAAATACATAAAAGTGCCCCAAGTTATCAGAAAGAAAGGTCCTATGGCAATAAAAGCCGATGCCTTATTTTCAGGCCCCTGGGTAGGCTCTCACTTGTTGCTGAAATAATCTACACAGAAACAGAAGAGCATTCGGGGGATTAAAGGTGGGGAAGGATTTGCTGGGTCTTAGGTCTGGGACCCAAAGTGGGCTACATGCCCCAGCTTGCCCAGCTCACCCTTGAGCACCATCTAAACTGGACCTGCTCTGGTTCCCTGGACTCCATTTCTCTCCCAGTCCACACTAACTGCCCAGGACCCCGGGCATAGCAACCCTCCAACTCTTGCCAGAAGAAGAGGGACCCGCAAGGGGATTGATGTCACACTGGCTTGCCTGTCAGTCTGTTCAGTAAAGGAAAGATCTACTCGACAAAGTAAGGCTCAATGGTAAAAATGGCACCAAACACTGTGTGCCCTCAGCTAGAAAACACAAAACCCCCTTCCAAAAGGTAAAGTTGCGGAAAAAAAAAATAGAGGAAGATTTTCTTTTATGGAATTTGGGATGCTTAATGCTTGCTGAGCCAATGAATGAACACAGGAGTCGATCCATAGATCAGTGATCTCCCAAACACACTGACAGTTAGCACCCCACCACAGTGCGAACAGAAGCATTCGGTGTCTTTAACTTGTCAACACATCCTCAAGGTCTAGGGGACAGTGACAATGGGGCGAGAAGAGAGGCCCAACAGGGTAGGGTCAGCTTCTGGAGTGTTGCTTGCTTGACTCCTACTCCTGACCTAGTTCTGGATACCCATTGTGGAGAGAACATTCTGGAATTCCACCTACAATGGCTAGTGTGTGAGAAATTCAGAGCTCTAACCTCATTTCACACATTATTCTCGAGGAATGAGTTGAATAATTTCAGGGGGATTTTTAACTCTTTCCATTTTTATTCAGATGCTATGGCGCAGGAAGTCACAACTTAATAATACTCAACAAACCTTGAATAGCTCATCAACCTAATTTGTCAGAATAAGGAATGCCACAGGCTTGTAGTTCTGAAAATCTGGATTACACGTTTAAAAAAAAAAATTCATTACTGAAATAGGAGTCACCAATTCCTTTTAGGGGGAAGGACATTCTTAAAAAGGAAACTTCATTCCTGGGAAAGATGATGTGAGTTGAATTGATATATTGACTGATTTTCCCATGGAAACAATGATACAACAGATTATTTTCTTTGCCAAGAACTAATGGAACAACTTCTACAGAAATGCCCAACCAACCACAAAATTGGGGAAGGAGTATCCTAGGAAAGGTAAAGTATTCTAAAAGATATATAAACCCCTTCAGTGGTCGACGGAGATGACATGAGGGAAAACCAACAGAAATGCGACAGAGAGAGTACCAGTCCCTAATGCACTAAGCTCTTGCCTCATTTCCCCATTTCTGTAAGGTGCAAGGGAAGTAGGAACGCTGCTTTCGTTGGGGGAGATTCTGACCCTGCAGCCATCAGAAATCTGATACCCCAACTCCAATGCTGGAATTCCTATTTTCGAGCCTCCCTTCAACTAAGGGAAACCAGTCTTACTGCATCTCAGTCACAAGACAAGCCCTTTATGGAGGCCCGATGATTTTGTTGCCTGCACATTCCGTGCAAGCTTTTCTCAGCTCAGCATCACCACCTCCCGTCTTCCTGTACGGCGTGTGCCAGCAAAGGAGAATCCGCACTGGTCCTTCCCCCACCTCTTGGTGCAGGATGGAGCCATGCAGCGTGGGGCGGGGGAGCAGGCCACCTGCAGATGGGAGGGAGGAGGGCCCACGGGGAGTGGAGCAGAAAGCCGGACCGTGCCTTGCTGGAATCCTGTTATCACCACTGATTACAGTGCCAAGGTAACTGCCAAGGTCAATAGAAAGGGCTGTATCGGCAGCTTTCAGGCAAGAGGCCAATGACTGCGATGATCCCAGCTGTATCATTGCCATGACTGCTGCGTAGTAGAGACCATCTGCAAGGCTTCTGGTCTTTAACTTTTCCCAAGGCCGAGGGAACGCTAACTGGACGGGAAACCAGCCCTCCAGCCCATTGTCTTGTCTCGTGCCTTCCCTCTTCTGCCATCTAGCGGAGCAGCAAGATGATCAGCGAGGACAGCGACAATCCACAAACCCTAGGACAGAAGTAAGGTTCCTTGGAGAACAGGAGTCAAACGGAGAGATACTCTCTTTCCCCACACCTCTGAGGACTGAAGAGAAAGACCGTTATGCCCCCCGTTTTCAGATCTTTGTTGGTAGTTTATTTTTATACTAGCATATGACACAAAGATTATGTGTCCCGCTTCTTGTAAGCCTTTCAAGGAAAAAGGTATCATAAGTGCAGCAAAGCCTAGTTTAGAAAAGAAAAATTGAGTGTTTTTTTTTCTTAAATAAATACAAACCTGCACTATTGATAACGCTTTCAAGATTGACTTTGCCCATCCAATGGTTTAGGCTGTCCGTCCCCAGTGGAGTGGAGAAATGGGCCTGTTGTCTGTACTTTATTAATATATTGTGTTTATGAAGTCCCTCACTCCAGGCCACACACACACACACACACACACACACACTATATATATATATATATATATATGCTCTATTTTGAAACATGCTTCTCACTCTTCCATATAATTTGAACTTAAGAACAATTTAAGTCATCGTTATACCTACTACATCCTAAGAAATATACTTTAGATCTTAAAACTTTGAAACATAGATCTGAACTTTTCAAAAAAATATTCATCCTGAATACATTCCCAAGTATGTATAGTATTTATTCTTTCCAACCGTCATGACAATCAATGTATTATTAGATGGATTAGGTGGTTGACCACCCCCCGACCCACATAGCTTAATCACCGAATCAAACTGCTCTTAGCTTTAAATTCTGGCCAAAGGCTTAGTTGTGTTAGTATTCATCGTCACAGTAGGTGAAATCAAGTCATAAGAAGTACACAGACGAACAAAATGGAACTTACTACTTATCCTCATATATGAATTATGCTTTAAAAACTCCAGGGCTATTTTAATCCTTATTTAATAATATGGCCTGATACCAACTGAAGCTTTTACACGGACATGAAAAGCTTATTTCCTTGTAAAATTCTCAAAAGGAATTATTACAACAAAGGAACATCTTGTTCTGGAAAGCCTGCTTAATAATGCAGCCTGTTTTTATATACCCTGGTGGTTTGCGTTCTTGAAAGGCTGAGAATATTCCAGTCCCTATAGTGACCGCAAAGGGGAAAAATGTATGCAGCAAACAGACGAACCAGCCACAGGGAGCCTTCCTTTCATTTGTATTGCCCACTCCTGGACTGGCCTTAAACCCTTCCGTCCCTCTCACCATGCCCTGTCTTTTGACCCACCCAGATTAGAAGAGACATAAGCCATACCTCCCAGTTACCTACTGCCAAGTAACAAATTACCCCAAATGTAGTAGGGGGTGCTGCTTTTTTATGTCTCGTGATTTCATCAGTCAGGAATCAGGACAAGGCCTTCCACTAGGTGACCCTTCTGTTCCACGTGGCATTGACAAAGGTCCCTCAGTGGTGTTCAGCTGGTGAATGGGCCCATCTGAGGGGTCCAAGGCAACTTCACGCACTTGTCTAGGGTCTCGGCAGCATGGCTAGAAGGCTGGGCTCAGCTAGACTCATCAGATGGAGCACCTACACGTAGCCCCTCCAGCTGGTGGCCTCAAGAGGGTCAGTGAACAAGGCAGAGCTGCATAGCTTTTTATAGTGAAAACCACACAGCATCACTCACTCTTACCATATTCTACTGGTGACCAGGCAGTCACGGGGGGTCTGGCCAGATTCGGAGGGAAGAGAGAGACTCAGACCCCATTTCTCAATGGGAGGAGAGTCAAAGAACTTGCAGCCACCTTTAACCCACCACATGATGATGGGATGTCAGGGTATGCCGAAATGCTCCAATCGTCTGTTTATAGATCCAGTTCTTTACTAACTTGAGCTGGTTTAAGAAAATTTTAGCAGTGCCTCAAAGCAGTGGAGTTATGTTTTTTATATCCAGTGATGGGCAGAGCGATATCTCCGCAGCATTTTCTACAGCAAATATCAATATCTGGAGAGTGACAGAGCAATCTTACTTTATTGCTGATGTTTAGGACGCAGAGTCATAATATATTGCTTAAAGTGGCAGTTAACAAAAAAATGTGCCGCTCATATCTGATGTGTTAATACTTCTGAGTTTTCTTAAGCATCGAATTCTCTGCAGAGTTAAATGACACAAAGAAGCCATTGAGTTGCAACCCAAAACTTCATCCAGTCTGACCATGTATGGGAACAGAGTCAAAGGCATCCCCGCCTGGAGCTCAAACAAAGGGAACAAAGTTGGGGTGGAGAATAAGTCGGTCCAAGAGTCTTCGAACTCATTGCCTCCTTGACCCCAAGGCACCCAAAAAAAGTGTTAATTTCCCTCATTTAGGAAGAAAGCCCCGTGTCCCTGGATCTCCAAACCAATAACACTTTTATTCTGCATGGCCTTTAAAGCACGTGAGGTCTGTGATGTGCGGAGTGCGTCAGACATGCCTGTGGCTGTTGTCCGAAGGGCCCCATCAGAACCCCCACAATGAGCTCCTGCCCTGAGTCCTCTTCCCCCCACCCACTGGGGCCGGGCTGGGGGCACTCAGGGAGCACTGCTGGGGGTGCATAAGGAGGCTCTTCCTACTGGACCGCAGCATCCTAAGCCCCCCAGGAAGGTTAGAAAAACACAAAGATAAAGCCTTGGGCAGAATGGGTCCGGGTTTTCTCCTCGCACAGTGGCTGGCCACCTCTCCAGGGGAGAGCCCTCCTGGCCAGAAAGCAGAATCACACAGCTTTGTGAAAGGGGACCCAAGTCTCTTGTGACTCTGGGACCGCTCTGGACCCCCACACTCGGAAACAAAAGGGGGCGCCGGGGCGAGTCTCTACTTAATTGGCACAGTGTCTCTTCTCCTTCATAAGAAAAAATGGCTGCTGGGTGCCTGGGTGGCTCAGCTGGTTAAGAGACTGCCTTCGGCTCAGGTCATGATCCCGGAGTCCCGGGATCGAGTCCCGCATCGCGTCCCGCATTGGGCTCGCTGATCGGCGGGGAGTCTGCTTCTCTCTCTGGCCCTACCCCCTCTTGTGCTCTCTCTCTCACTCTCTCTCTCAAATAAATAAATAATATCTTTAAAAAAGAAGAAGAAGAAGAAGAAGAAATGGCTGCTTCGTAGAGATGACAGAGAAATGACTCTAGAAAGGGTACATGGAGTGGCCCAGATCTCAGCTCGAGGTCCTCCTTGCCCGTGTGTTGTAATTACGGTAATTATATGGTATTGACATTTGCTGTGGTAAATGCAGCAGAGATGCCGCTCTGCCCATCACTGGATAAAAAACATAACTCCACTGCTTTGAGGCACTGCTAAAATTTTCTTAAACCAGCTCAAGTTAGTAAAGAACTGGATCTATAAACAGACGATTGGAGCATTTCGGCACACCCTGACATCCCATCATCATGTGGTGGGTTAAAGGTGGCTGCAAGTTCTTTGACCCTCCTCCCATTGAGAAATGGGGTCTGAGTCTCCCTCTTCCCTCCGAATCTGGCCAGACCCCGCATGACTGCCTGGTCACCAGTAGAATATGGTGGGAGTGATGCTGTGTGGTTTTCACTATAAAAAGCTATGCAGGGGCGCCTGGGTGGCTCAGCTGGTTAAGCGACTGCCTTCGGCTCAGGTCATGGTCCTGGAGTCCCGGGATCGAGTCCCGCATCGGGCTCCCTGCTCAGCAGGGAGTCTGCTTCTCCCTCTGACCCTCCTCCCTCTCATGCTCTCTGTCTCTCATTCTCTGTCTCGCAAATAAATAAAATCTAAAAAAAAAAAAAAAAAGCTATGCAGCTCTGCCTTGTTCACTGACCCTCTTGAGGCCACCAGCTGGAGGGGCCACGTGTAGGTGCTCCATCTGACAAGCCCAGCCTTGCAGCCATGCTGCCGAGACCCTAGACAAGTGCGTGAAGTTGCCTTGGACCCCTCAGATGGGCCCATCCATCAGCTGAACACCACTCAGTGACCTCTGTCTCTCTCCCCCATTTTTTATTCTTCTACTATATTCCTTGCTACAGTCTCTGCCATAGAAACAGAAAACCAAAGACGATTTGCAACATGCTCAGACCTTTAACAGCTGTTCAGTTACTGTGCTCAGACACAAGCCAAGGTCTGTGAATGCAATGTGATGACGCGTGAGGCATTGCTAACTTAGATGGAAAGAATTTATGAGATTATAAAATTTACATTCTGCAAAATACATCATTAAAAACTGACCACCCAATTCTTTTTACCTGATGCGGTAGGCATGCTTGTACATTGCTCATTCACTTTCCCATCCATCGTATATGGCACAATCTTCCAAAGGGAAGGGACTGCAGCAGAAGGCCAGAGCCCAGGCTATCAGAGATCTAGAGGCCAAATCCCCTCCCCCCTTTAAGGCTCACTGCACAGCCTGCCATCGTGCACCCCCCATCTATTCTAGCACCCCCACCCCCGTGCTCCCCATGCACTCTAGCCATTTCCTTCTGGATCACTCTGTAGGCTGAAAGCTCTAGGAAAGCAGGGGCTGTGTTCATCACTGTTTGTCACTGTTGTACCCCAGCCCCAAGCACAATGTCTGATACTTGGCAGCCACTTGGGTTCAAAACATCGCTCAGGAGTTTGGAAGACTGAAATGCAGCTTTTACTTCTCCCCACAGCAAAAGACTCAACGTTCATGTGGCCAACCAAGCCCAAAAGGGAGAAGAAACAGTGAGTTGAGGGTAGAGTCCATAAACCTAGTAAAAATCTGGAATTAGAGACTATTTCTAATCTGATGATTTCTTACACACACATATCATATTAGACTCACCCTTGCAGACTGAATAAGTATATATCAACTGTTGCCCATAGAACTATCCCCTGAGAAGCTGCCGAAGTATCTCTCCAAATGATCTTTGGTATTTGAGTATTTCAGTTACCCTCCTACTAATTAAATATAAACTCTGGGTAGTCTTCCACAATTCACTGGATGTCTACAATAGGATTTGTCATCATTCTCTATAAATTTTGGTCGATTCTTTCACCAGATGAGGGCACAAGTAGAACATCTGGCTAAGAGACAACCTCAGAAGCAATATTTTGATATCACTGCACCACTTATGGTTACTTTTCACCATAGTTTTAATTTGTGGGACTCAAGTTCATCCCAATAGATGGCACACCAAGATCAAAGTGATATATCTTACCTGTTCAGATGGAGCAGAGTGGCATGAAATGATCCTGCTATCTATATATTTTAAACCTTGTTTTGAGTAGGAATTCTTACGATGTAAGAAAGAATGTAACTCTCCAAGGGCACGCGCTTGATAAAAATGTTACCTGCTAATTAAAAAGGAAAGGAGAAAGGCAAGACTTGAAATACCTAATCCCTCAGGACTCAAGAAGTTATAGAATATAAAGTAAAACAGAGCATTTAAGATTCTAGTAAACGAAGCTTGAGATTCTAAGAGCTCTGTCACAGCCTATGTTTTGTTTTCCCGTGCATCAATTCCAAGAAGTTACTAAGACTAAAAGGATAAATTACTCCAGTACAAATAGTCAAAATAGTCCATTAAAAATATATGCAACCCACATGACAGACACTGGCCTAATTTCCTTAATATAAAAATCAGGGAGAATAAGGCCAAACGTAGATTTGAAAAATGGGCAAAGGACATAAGCAAGTTGCTCATGGAAAAAAGATACCAAAAGTTGTTAGATCTATAAAAGTAAACTCAGTCTCACACACACCAAAAGAGATGTGAATTAAATGACAAGGGGCATCATTTTTCACCTCTCAGCTTCAAAAAGTCTGAGAAAACTCTGAGTGGGGAAGGTTGGGGAAATCAACATGGCCTCCATACTGTGTCAGGGGGACATTATGTGGTGGAACCTCTGAAGAGGAAATTTGGTAAAGGTTATCAAAATCCTAAACAGGCATATCCTTTCCCATAGCAATGTCATTTCTAAGAACTGAGCTTCCATATGTGATTACACATCTGTTTGAGGGATATTCACTACAGCATGGTTTAACACCCAAAAGAGGAAACCACCTAAACATCCACCTGTAGGAGACTGACTATAGAGTATACCCATCACTAGAAAACTGTGAAATTTTTAACAAGAATTTGATAGAGCTACAGGTACCAATAGGGAATGATTTCTAAGATATACTATTAAATAAAGAAAGCAAGATGTAACCCAGTGTATTTCCAGTGTACTACTTTATATGAAAAAAAAAAAAAAAGGTGGGTGTGGTATTTTAAAAAAATATGTCCACAAATCCTTTGACTTTCCCTTTAAAAGGTGGAGTTTAATTTCGATCTCCTTGAGTATTGGACTTAGTGAATAAGACAGAAGTGACAGTGTGTGGTTTCTTCTCTCTTGGATCTGTGCTCTGGGGAAAGCCAGATGTCATGTTGTGAGCACACCAAAGCAGCCCAGGGAGAGAGCCCCAAGTGGTAAAGAACTGAACCTCTTGCCAACAGACGTGTGAGTCAGCCACGTTAAAAGTGGACCCCCACCACCACCCTAACCAGTCCTTCAGATGAGACCACAGCCCTGCCAACATCTCGATTGCAACCTCTTGAGACAGAACTACCCAACCAAGCTGATCCCAAATTCCTAACACAGAGAAACTGTGAATAACAAATGTTTGTTGTTTTAGAGTGCTAAGTCTTAGAGTAATTTATTACACAGTGTTAGATAACTAATACAGTGACAATATTTACATGTAAGCTTGCATATGCACAGAATATCTCTGGAAAGATATGCAGTGGCTGTCTCCACGAAGAAAAACTGAGAGGCTGGATGGACCTCAGGGGCAGAAAAAGACTTCCTTTTCATTGCATTGCATTGCATTACATTGCACTGCATTGTATCTTTTTATATTTATAATCTCTATTTTACTTCAATCTCACCTAAATCAAGATCAGGGACTGCACAGAAAAATAACATTTCCAACAACATGTATAAGATGTGTAGTGTCTTAAATATTTTTCACTGTGATAGACACTGCTGATTCTTTCCTCAATAGTCATTCCCCTTCTTCCTTGCTAAATAAAACTCCAATTTTGTGCCAGCGGCAATGTATCTAGTCCCAGGTCATGAATCAAAGGAGGTTTAAGCCATGGGTCAGCAAACCTTGTCTTAAAGGGCCCAACAATAAATATTTTAGGTTTGCAGACTCCAGCTGAAAATGGAATTGGGTATTGTCTCCCTATGGGGAGGAGAATGGGTTGCCAGAAGACATGTTGACGTCTTTAGAAGTTGTCTATATTGTGAAGAAAGAATCTTCCCCCACCCCCAACTATGCCCAAATACAAAACCTAGTTTATGAATCAGCATTCTGTCAGGAAAAAAAAAAAGCAGACGTTAATGATGGAAAAGGAGTTTAGGAGATTTAAACATCCACCTCCCCAACTCTCAGAGAAAACTTTTCTTTGCTGAACCTCACAGGATCTCAGAGAGTGGCTAGAGCAAAGGAAACCTATTTTCAAAAATCTTGAAGAATATGTACTAGGGACTCTCAGAGGGTCCCACTCTCTGTGTCTCCCCAAATACAATCAAATTGATAACAATTTAGTGACCACCACTGTATCTGCGGGTCCTTCTGCTATATACTCCTACAGCCTCCTACTCACCTTCGCTCCCTCCTCCCCTTCCTGCCAGCATTAAGCAGGTGCCTACTATGTGCCAGACCCTGGCTGGGGGTTGGGAGGACAATGGTGGGCAAATCTTTGCAGTCCCTGCTACCACACGCTTTCAGTGCTCGGTCTCCGTCCTCTGCGCTAGATGGTAAACTCTGTAAGGGCCGGGACCCTGTCTGTCTTGCTTCACATTGGGTCCCCAAACTCTAGCACAGCGCCTAACACATAGGAGGTGATAAATCCACATGGGCTAAGTTAACAGACTCATCTACAGCCCTGTGAACCACTTGAACCTAAACCATGGCTCAGAGCTTTGTACTTTATACGTTCCTTCAAAGTCTAGGTTTTATTTTTCTATATATATGAAACTAAAGGGTAAATTTACCTGCTTAAAGAATCCAGTGTGGTGTTTCTGAAGGTATCTTACAGATCTCCAGCTAGTCAGGGAGGTAGGATATCTGAGAGGCGGCCTCCTGGAGAACAGCTGACCTTGAGAAACCAAGGCTATAAAGGAGACCGCCCATGAGGAGGAGGAGCTCATGCTGGGGGTGAAGCATGATCGCTCACTTACTTCCAGGAGTCCAGAGCACACGGCCCATCAGCCCAGTGAGGGGCAGAAGCTGTGGCATATCTGTACCCAGCAAAGCAGAGCCAAAAATTCCCACAGCCCAGAGGGAATTCCAGCATCTTGCAGCCCTGCTGCCAAGACATCTTCATGGAGAATGGCTCAGGCCCTTTCAGAAGGGATGCTGGACTGGGACAGTGGGAAACAGGTTTGTGTCCAGCTTCTCACTAGCTGAGTCACCTTGGACTATGCATCCATTTGGCTATTTACCTATCATTACCAAAAAGCACTGACTGAGAGCTTAGAACAAACCCACCGCCATGCTAAAGAAGGAGGACACGATGTGGAGAAGCAATTACGACGTGGATCTCTCTCATTGTGGAGAGAGGGACCATGACCCTCAGTGTGCATGTGCGTAGGCATGTGTGTCAGAGGTTAGCAGAACATGGTGTTCGACCTCAGTTTCCACCCCGACTAACTCTACTGATTTCATAAATGTGTTTGTAAGATCAGCCATCAGAAAGGATGAATACTTACGATTTACATCGACCTAGATGGAACTGGAGGGGATTATGCTAAGCGAAATCAGTCAAGCAGAGAAAGACAACTATCATATGGTTTCATTCATATGTGGAATATAAGAAACTGTGCGGAGGATCATAGAGGAAGGGAGAGAAAACTGAATGGGAAGTCATCAGAGAGGGAGAAAACCATGAGAGACTCTTAACTCTAGGAAATAAACTGAGGGTTGGTGGAGGGAGGTGGGTGGGGGATGGAGTAATTGGGTGATGGGCATTAAGGAGGGCATGTAATGTGATGAGCACTGGGTGTTATTCGCAACTGATGAATTATTGAACACTACATCTGAAACTAATGATGTAGTATATGTTGGCTAATCGAATTTAAATTTAAAAAATGTGTTTGTAAGCAAGTTGTATAAGACACTCAGAAAACAAATAACAAAAAATGTTATTTTGCAGGGAGAGGAAAAGTCATAGAAATGCATCTTTGCTCATTTCCCTTCAGAGCACATGGTCATAGTCCACACATAGTTATGAAAATACCACCTCCCTTACAAGCTCCTCGGACACCAAGCCCCCACAGAATGGTCTCAGCATGCTCTCTCCTGGAGAATGGTGCATGGACTGCTGCAGCCAACTGGTCTACCAGGATTCACTCAGCTGCCGCTCCTGGACACACACCTACCCCTCCCATCCTCCCGTGGCCACGTGGTGTGGCACTACTTGGCTGGCTCCATTTATGTACTCATTTACGTTGGGGGGCAGTTCTCAGTGACAATGCCTATTCAGAGGTCACGTCTTTCCTGAGTTGGACTTCATTTCATCACCAATTCCACCTGTCTAGAGACCCAAATGTGATGGTAAATGCAAGTTTTTGAGCTCCACAGTAGCTGCATGTTAACAGTTAAATGTGTCCAAAACCTAGTTTAAGAAACTCTTAGACTCTGGCCCAGGATTATTCATTGGTCACACTGAAGTTTTTTAGGTCATGTGAAACTTGCCAGGAAATCCGTATCTTAGACTGTCCCACCCCTAGACCTTGCCTCAGAGTATACACAATCACCAGGTACTCTTGGACTAGAAGCACCAAATCTGTAAGCAAGACTTCCTTAGTGACTGAATCCCCACAGCTGGTGAAGTCCCTACCTTATTCTTTGTTGTCAGTATTTTGTCGTTTGTTATTGTTATGTTGGTATGTTATTATGTTGTTACCCCCTATTATGAGTAAAGAAGAAAAGAATCTTTCTTACTAAACATACTGCAGGGTTACCCTATAATTTGATGACAAATAATTAATACATCTTTGTAAAAAAACAAAAGTAAGAATTAGCATGATTAGCAATTAATTTCCCCATACAATAATCCAGGGAAGCTCTCCTCGGCGCATTCTGTATGTTCTTGGCTTTTTTACAAGAATACATTCTTGCATACTTACAGAATAAAACAAAATGACAAATTAGTAAAATGACAATTTCCACAAAGATGGAGACTATAAACCACCAGGTGGCTAAAAGTAGAAGCAGATTTGATTTGCACCTGTTGCTGGGTCATAGGTTATCACTGTGTGGTATATTTGTAGCCGATGTATTTATTTAAAAAAAATAGGGGGGAAATGTAAAAGTTAAAAATTGACAAATAAAATAGGGGCTAATTAGTTACAACTGTGTTTACTAGGCTGTCAGATGAAGGCGAAGGGAACGTTTGGAATGTTTGCAGTACTTCTCCTTACAGAACAAATCTGTGAATTCTGCACTCCAGAGATGGCACAGAAAAATTCAACATGTTTACAAAACCCAGGAGGTCAGATGTCTACTCTGGAGTGTGGTCCAAATAAAGTGGAGCCCAAAGAAGGAATCTCAAGAAAGCTAAATTTGGCAAAGAAATCCTATTTTAAACTAATTTAAGGATTTTAAATCAAGTATGACAAACGCAAAAGATAGAAGGGTCTAAAGGGTTTTTGCCTGATTTTGGCATTGGGGTCTTTTTGATTTTAAGGGGAATGATTTGTAGGAGAAAAAGAAAGTGAAAGTGAGGTGCCTTAACAAGCCGACGAGGCACATCTTAAGTGACCCTCAGACCTTATATCAAGTAGCAGTTGCTTAAAGACCAGTCTCCCTGTTTGGAGATCTGTTTTCTTAAAGGAAAAAAAAAAAAAAAAAAAGGCGGGGTGGAAGCAGGCAACTGAGCACCAAGCGGATCACGTCAGAAAAGAACAATCTGGATAAGCTGTCCATGACAAGCCCCTTGCCTCTGCCCACACAAACTTCTCCTGAGCAGGATCTGAGGAAAAAAATTTATTTTTACGTTTCATAACATTCCTATCCCCAGAGAATGGAGGCAATTAGCTACCTAGAGAGATTTTCTCTTAAGAAAAAAGGGGGGTGGGCACCTGGGTGGCTCAGTCGGTTAAGCGTCTGCCTTCAGCTCAGGTCAAGATCCCAGGGTCCTGGGATCGAGCCCCGCATCGGGCTCCCTGCTCAGTGGGAAGCCTGCTTCTCCCTCTCCCACTCCGCCTGCTTGTGCCCTCTCTCTCTCTCTCCTCTCTCACAAATAAATAAATAAAATCTTTAAAAAAAAAAAAAAAGAGGCAGGGATGGAATGGGCAGGGGAGTGTTTCTGTGCAAAATCAATGGACGTTTGTGGGAGCTGAGCAGATAAAATGACAAGAATGCGCATTTACACTATGCTTAATTTCAAGCCAGGTACTATTCTAAGTGCTTTATGGAATCTAATTTTTGAATCCCCACAACAACCTCGGGGGGTAGGTACTATGATTATCCCCATTTTATCCATAAGCAACAAAGGCACAGAAAGGTCACGTAGCTTGCCCAAGGTCACACTGCAAGAAAGTAGCAGAGCCAGGATTTGATCCCGCTGGTTCTAAGGTCCCTACTATTGATTACCGCGGTATATACACCTCGTTCCAGCAGCCACCCATTCAAACCTCCATCATGTTCCAAGCCTGGGCTCCACATGGAGGATGGAAGACGAACTTCACACAGTCAAGGGAAGAGATAAAACACGCAATGTGTGAGTGGACCTTCAACAGAGGGACACCCAACCCGGCCTGGGGTTGGCAAAGGCCCCCCAGAGGAGATGAGGCCTGTGCTGAGTCTAGACACACAGGAGATAACCAGGCAGGAGGCCGGGAGGGGGGCGAGGGGGGAAGAAACTCGAGTCGGGCAGAGGGCACAGCACCTGCACAATTTCCAGGCATGCAAGAATATGGTTCTCTCAAGGAATGATAACTACTTCAACATGGCTGGCCTGGTGGTACCATGGGTGACAAAGTCGGGGGGGACACCCAGGCAATACCGCAGAGGCACAAATGCCATCATGAGTGGCCTGTGGCCTGGCTAAGGAGGGTGGACTCATTTGAAAGTCTACAATAAGCAACTGGTGCAATTTTACTTTCAGAAACAAAGTGATCGGATCTCATTTCCTAGCTCACTGGCTATCACCGAGGGCCTAGCCAGGAGAGCTGGGAAATGGAAGCAAGAAGACAGGGTAGGAAAATGTTACTGTATTTCAAAAACCGTAACAAGAAACTGCAAAGATGTGCTGGAAGCAAGTGGCCATGAGACGAAGCAACGGGGAATTGCTTAAATCAAGAGCAGATCTGGGGTACATACAGGCAGCACTGTGTTCAGCTCTCCCCTTCCTCCTCCCCTCCCACTCCCCTTGGCCTTTCCTGCAGACGTCCAACTCCCAGGGGCCTTCCTAGAGGCTGTGCCCTTAGATTATATCCCAACACTTAACCTTAATATGCTCCAGGGGCTTCAAAAATGCTCAGAACAACGCCTTCCCACTAGTGAAGAAACAAATGCATGCCCTCTCTTCCCTAACTCCCTTGCCCCCCAAAGGATTCTTGAAATTCTGGTGTTAATCACTTTGGAAACTTTTCTCTTTTTGCTTATTAGAATTTGCTTACATTCCCGTCAAGGAGCTTTAGGTCCTAACTGGCTTCTATAAGCCTGAAAGTATTTTGAAAGGATTATGATTGAACATGCAATGCACATTCTTGACCTTATTATCTGCTGCTCTCCTGGTCTGGCCAAAGGTCCTCAGAAAGAGCTTTTTTTTTTTTTAAACAAAGATCCCCGTGTGTGTGAGCTACAGCTGGACCTTGCCCCTTATTTTTGATGCCTTGTAGAAAGGCCTCTTTAAACTCCAAACTTCCTCAGTCGTGTCCTACAGATTCTTTAACAAAATCATTGCTTTCTTCCCATTTGAAGCGAGGTTGAAATATGACATAAAGGCAGATGATGTTCAAGTCACCCAGCATCTCGTGTTCTTCCAAAACCAATGTTAAAATGCTCAACAAATATTATAATATTTAAATAAATTTCCACTTTCCTTCCAAATACTAAGGAGGGATACTTTTTTGGAGCTGAAAACATTGGCCAACTGTGGGCCTCTGAAATTTGAGTCCTGGGGAGACTTCTCACATTACAACCTGTTCGCATTTTTTTTTCCCCACTTCAAGTATTAGAGCTTCCTTTGGCATGAATTGCTTTGAACATCAAGAGGGCGTGTCACTTTTTCTTTTCTTTTTTTTTTTTTTTTTCATTGATTCTTCAGTAATCTCCGGACTAGAAGGGCCAGTTAGGATTTTCAGAACAAAGGACAGTGGGATGCTGGACCCGCACCCCACTTCCCCTACGACCCTTACCCGACCTCTTTGTTTCCAAACCATCCTGTCTCCCAAAACGCTCCTGAAACTCCCCCATGACCCCCAGGCTGTGAATAGAAGCGACAATCAGGACACCTGGAAGACCAAGGCTCAAAAAGCGCTACGAGTTGCCGGGACGGCTCAATTTACCTTCACGAAGAGGGTGATGTCGTGCTCCTGCCGCGGGGCCCCCTCCTCCGACGCCTCGCCGTCCTCCCGGCGGCCGTTCACCCGCGCGGTCTCGTCCCCGCCCTCGACGCTGCCCTCCTCCGCCAGGTGGTTGCTGATTTCGGCCTCCGGCTGCTCGGCCTCCGGCTGCTCGGCCTCCGGCTCCGCGGCCCCGCTTGGCGCGGCCGCCTCCGCCGGCGCGCTGCTGCTGTCTGGGGGCTCCTCCTCGCCCCCGGCTGCGGCCTGCTCGCCTGGCCCCTCCGGGCCGCGCTCTTGCCTCTCCTCCTCTGCCTCCTCCATCTCCTCCTGGGGTCCACCCTGGTCCCCGTCCTCGACAGCTTCCGCCCTCGCGTCCCCCGGGGCCACTTCCTCCGACTCTTCTGTCCCCGGGGCCCCCGTCTCGTCGGCGGCGGCGCCCGCCGCTGCACCCCGAGGCTCCCCTGCAAGCTCCCCGGGGCCGCACCCCCCAATCTCCGCCGCTGCGGCCTCCGTGGCCTCGGCCTGGAGCTGGGGGCTGGGGTCCCCTCCGTCCCGGGGTTCACCCTCGGCACCGTGCGCCCCTCCCGCCTGCCCCGCGGCTTCCATGCTGGCCCCCGGCGTGCCGCCTCCGGGTTCCTCCGGCCCTTGCTCCGCTTTCTCCTTCTCCCCGGGGGCCTCGGGCTCCCCGGGCTCCCCCTGAACCTCCCTCGAGGCTTCGCCCTGCGTGCCGCAGCCGGGGCTCGCCTCCTCCACCTGTTCGGCGCCGCTCGCCTCCTCTCCCTGGGGGACCTCGGCGCACCCTGGGGCGCCCTCCTCGGCCTCCGCCTCGCCCTGCGCTGCCCTCGCGCCTTGCGTCTCGGCCCCCGGGCCACTGTCCGCGCCCGGCTCCGGCTCGCCCGCGCACCCTCCGTCGGGATCGGTGCCTTCCGCCTGGTTCACCGCGGCCGTCGCGGCTGCGCCCGCCCCCTCGCTCCTCGGCGCCTCCGCGGCGCCCTCGCTGGCCTCCTCCCGCTCCGCCTCCTGGCCCGCGGCCCCCAGCTCGCCAGGTTTCTCCGCCCGAGGCGCGGGGCCCTCAGGCGGCCCCTGGGGATCTGGGGAGGCCCCCTCCAGCTCCGCGGCCTCGGCCATGGCCGCAGATCCCTGTCCTCCACTGGAGACCCTTCCTTGACACTGCTGATAGAGCCAGTGGCCCTGGGCGAGGAGCTCGGTGCCAGGGGCCCCCTGCGCCCGCTCCAGGAGGACGCCCCGCTCTGGGCTCGGGGGAAGGGGGCCGCCCGGCGGGGCGGAGCGCTGGACCTGGGGGCAAAATGGGCTCGACCCCAAGACACTGCGCCCGTTCGCCCGGTTTAAGCTTTCTGGTATCTTCCTCCACCGTAACTGCGTCTCCCCGGTTACACGTCTGCTTCCCACCCGGACTCTAATTCTGACCCGGGTTCCCTGGTGGCGCGGGCCACGGAGGAGCAGAGTGTGGCTGGGGAAGGCCTCTTAGCTCCCGCACCCTTTGAAATGCCTGGCCTGCCGTCCTGGGGCTGACCAGAAGTCATCCGTGCCAATGCCATCCCCCTGGGGCTTGGGCGGGGTTTGCACCCCCTCCTCTCTCCCTGTTCGAGTGGCCTGGGAGCCTGGCCAATGACAGCCTTTCTCATGGCCCTTTGGATTTCAGTGAAAAGATCCTGGTTCTACTGGCAGCTTGGGTGTTTTCTGTAACAGCATCAAGTTCCAGAGCCATTTAAATCACCCCCCCCAACACCCCACACTGGACACCCAAAGACCTAATCACCACTCTCCCCCAGGGACCCAAGCGTTAAGCTTCTCAGCTGGTACCCAATGCAGATGCCCATGTGCTCCCTCAATGTCCAAGAGCAAGTGGGGTAAATCCTGGAAGAAAGGAGAAAGGGAAACCACCTTCCAATTTTTGCAGGCCCTTCCTGCAAGTTCCTGAGGCCCCCATATAGAAGCAAGAGGAGTCGGTTTCGGTTGAGCTGCTCTGACTAAAGATGGGCTCTGTTGTGCATGAGGGGCCCTCTCCTCAAGGTATGACAAGTATGGGGTCCTTATACTGGGGAAAGGTTAGATCCTTTACTCTAAGAGTCTATCTTTCAGATTCTAGGTATTCTAAACCCATGGCTAGTGTTTTAGCCTGAGTTGTGTGTTAAGGGCTTGGGGAGGTGGGGATAGGGAGGTGAAAATACAAGATTTAAAGAGGGGAGCTGTGGAATTTACTGGGTTAGGAACCTCCCGGAATCCCAGACTGGACACCTTTTCCCCAAGAAAAGGAAGTTATGATGAAAATTATGTAGTAAGTTTATTATGAGTTAGGCTGAATCACATGGGTTACAGAGAGGACCCCACTGCCCCGGGAAAACCCAGTCTAAATGTGATGGAGCAGGGAGCCCAACTCAAGACTGATTTGAGTTGTCAGGCTTTTAATGGCTTTGACACTGCCCTGAGACACGTTAGTCTATCACGTCCACAGAGGGCTCTGTCATCACTAAAAGATCAGATGGTATCTTTTGATATGGTTTGGAGTCACCCATTTAGCCAACCACCAGGATGCCTCCTTCTAATACTCATTTTCCATCACTGACAGGTGACAAGACAGGAGCCCAGTGTCACCTAGATTTGTGCTACCTTTCTCCAAGGTTGTGCCCTATCGGGAAAGGAAGGGGCCGGCAGCTTCGTCACCACAAAGCACGGCACGCACACATAGAAACTAGACAGAACTGTCAGAAACAGACCCTGCTTTGCAAATGCTCCAGTCGCCGGGAAAATCCTGCAGCATTTGCAAAGCGAGACAGCCTTATTTCTTAAGGAAGGACAAAGTCAGCGCCATCAGCCCCAGACAGCAAACACAGTCCAGGACGATGCAAAGCCTGTGAGGCCAGATGTGTTTCAGAAAACAGAATTCTTCGAAATAGAAGGATGGCAGAGTGTATATTATACTTTCCAGTGTATATTATGTAACGCGGTACACAACCCTGTGATCAGACACGTTATTATTTCTGCAGTGGCACAATTCACATTAGATGCAATATGTAAAAACCATACATAGCTTCAGGGACCGCAGTTCAAGTTCACCACCAAATGAGTTCTGGTCAGTCTGGCTTTGCTTCCAGATGAGGTCCCCCCAAAAGCTGGCAGTTTTCAAGAGTTTTTTGGATTTCAGAATGTAAACATGCAGTGTGGTCCTGTGACCCACTGCAGGGCTCTAGGTGTATTTGTTCTACTTGGAAACATCCAAGATTAGTTACATCTATACATTGCTTCTTAATAAGAAACCAACTGTCTCCAGTGCTCTGTTTTCACAAAGAACCAAATTAAAGGCACTTACGTATGTGAGTAACAATACTCCATGAGCCTTAACTCAAGCAAGGTTTATAGAAATGTCCTGGTTATGGGAAGGTTGGCATCTCTAAAAAACCTCCTTTTGGGGCGCCTGGGTGGCTCAGTCATTAAATGTCTGCCTTCGGCTCAGGTCGTGGTCCTAGGGTACTGGGATCGGGCCCCACATCGGGCTCCCTGCTCGGCCGGGAGCCTGCTTCTCCCTCTCCCGCTCCCCCTGCTTGTGTTCCCTCCCTCGCTGTCTTTCTCTCTGTCAAATAAATAAATAAAAATTAAAAAAAAAAAACAAAAAACCTCCTTTTGAATCAAGTGATAATCAAGAGACGATTAACTCATGGATGCAAACTCAGTACAGTTGACTGGCTGGCTGAAGGCTAGCCCCAGGTAGTGTCCTTGTCAAAAAACAGCAATAAAAAAGTCTATTCTGTCCTAGCAACTGATCCTGCACATCCAACAAAGCTGTTTTATTCTATAGGATTAGGATTTATTCCTGTATACTGTTTAGATTCATTTACTCACATTGACATTGGCTTTCAAAATAACACCAGGCCATCTGTAGAATGTAGACTCTTTCACATTTTAATCATAATCTTAATAAACAATTGTTAAATGTTTACATCACATAATTCTGCAAATTTATTTTCTATAATTAAAAAAATGTATTATTTTTAAATACATTAAATATTCCAAGCTAAAAATTGGAAAGACAGAGAATAACAGAGCTCTTTACAATTTTTCTGTAATTCCATTACTCATAATAAATACTTTCTTCATTTTTGAGAGAGAGAGACTATTCTAGACACTGGGCATACAGCAACGAACAAAGCCTTGCAGGGCTTTGGGATGGAGCAAAAGTAAATAAGCAAGCAATTAAGCCAGACACCTTTGGATAATGTTCAGCTTTATATAGACTTACACTCTTATACTCACACATGCATATTCTGAACACCTTAACTCCTTTCACTCACACCCTTCATCCAACCTGCCAATAAATCCTATTATCTCTGCTTTTTAAAACATATCCAGACTCTAACCTCTTCTCTCTACGCCCACTGCTCCCCACTGGACCAAGCCACCATTACCTCCCATCTGGTCCTGGTTTCCCCTTGCTTTTCTTGTCTGTTCTCCACCTCACAATCAGATGACCCCCCTCGAAATCACGAGTCCACCAGGCCACTTTTATGCTGGAATCCTTTCTTTTTTTATTTCTTTTTTTAAAGATTTTGTTTTTAAGTAATCTCTACACCCAACATGGGGCTTGAACCCACAACCCTGAGATCAAGAGTCACATGATCTACCGACTGAGCCAGCTGGGCATCCCTATGCTTGAAACCTTTCAAAGGTTTCCTGTCTCACACCAAGAAAAAGTCAAGTCCTTATCCATCAAGTATGTATCCTATAAAATCAGGCACCCCAATCTCTTTCTGGTCTCACTGGCTTCTTACACATCAGCCTTTCTGCTGTTGCCAGAATTTGCTGGGCATTTGTCTGCCTGGTTGCTCCCTACATCTGTGTAGCTCACGCCTTACCTTGTTGAGATTTTCATAAGCTATTTCCTCTAAGCACCCTATTTCACTTTATTATCTTATTTTTGTGGTGATAACATTTAGGATCTACCCTTTTAGCAATATACAATACGATATTAACCATGGTGACATTGTGGTACCTTAGATCTCCAGAACGTATTCATCTTGCATCACTGAAACTTTGTGCCATTGACCAACATCTACCTACTTCACCCTCCCCTCCCCAGCCTTTGCTAACCACCATTCTACTCTCTGTTTATATGAGTTTGACCCTTTAGATTCCACATATAAGTGAGGTCATGCAGTATTGTCTTTCTGTATCTGGCTTATTTCACTTAACAGAATGTCCCATAGGTGTCACAAAAGGCAGGTTCCCCTTCTTTTTAAAAACTGAATAATATTCCATCATGTGTATATAGCATGTTTTCTTTCTCGGTTCATCCATCAAAAGATATACACATTGTTTCCATATCCTGACTATTGTGAGTAATGGATAAGCATCCTATTTTAAAGCTCAATTCCTTCTCCCTGTCAGCCTTTTCGGCCTTATTTTTCCCATAGTTGTTATCTCCCCGTGACTTATAATGTATTTTGCTTCTTTATTATCTGTCTCCCCCGTCCCACCCCACTAGGATGCTGGTGCATGAAGCCAGGGGTTTTTGTCGTCAGTGCCTAGGACAGGACTGAGCACGTCATAGCAGAAGCCTAATACCTACTGAGTAATGAATACATGGATGCTTTCAAATACATATGTATCGACTCCAACCAGTTTTCAAAAATACTCACCTCAGTTGGTTTTATACTTTGGGGGACAAGCTAATGTCACAGACACACTGTCCACAGAAATTCTTATCTACTGACTTTGGTGAATACTTCAGCGAATACTTTTAATTATTAGCAAAGGCCAAGTCAGTTCATGCACAGAAACACAAAAGGAAATACTAAAGAAACACAATTGTGAAGGTCAAGGTGAAGGTGCTTAGAGGTTTGCACATCGTTAACTCAGCAGTCTGCACCAGATTAGCTATTTAAATACCAAGGAGGGTTAGACAGAGGTGACAGATTCGAGGCTGGGATGCAAGAGACAAATGTACAGGTAATTAAGTAGTTCTTAGTAATTACAGAGCTTGCCTACCATATATTACTAGGAATCACGAAGTAGGATAACTCAGGGATTAACGAGGGAAAACTCAAGGGCTTATAACTAAACAATGTGAAGATTTGTCCTTTTGCTGTTTTTCCAGAACGAATGGGCTCACGTCCAAGAGATCTCCTCTTTCTCTAGCAGGTGTCTGTTCCATTCAGAAGGATCCTTGGGATTTCAATGTATGCATAACATTCAGATCACAGGATGCATTATGACTGAGCGAAAGTCCCCCTTGCGCTGATTTCTCTTCAAACAACTGTTCCTCCTCACCTTAGAGTGGCCCCAAACCTGCCTTAATTTCCCTGGATTTACCCAGTTAATTGTAAAGGTATATTTCAGTTAAAAGAAGGCTATCACTGGGGTGCCTGGCTGGCTCAGTCGGTGGAGCATGCGACCCTTGATCTCGGGGTTGTGAGTTCAAGCCCCATGTTGGGTGAGGGGTTACTTAAAGGAATAAAATCTAGAAGACAAGGAAGAAGGAGAAGGAGGAGGAGGAGGAGAAGGAGAAGAAGAAGAGAAAGAAGAAGAGAAAGAAGACAGCTATTGCTGAAAATCAGCCTAAACTAGAAGGCAAGGATTGGAGCACAGATATTATCTAGAACAGAAGACGTTGTAATAGGACCATGGCCATTATAAGTCAGACAATGTTCGTATCGTACTGAGCACAGCATTGTTGTTGACACTGTGACCTCGCTGTTAGTATCGTCTCAGAGGACACATCGTGATAGAACAGTGTATTAAAGTGTTGGAAAAACCACGACACTTCATCCCACTTAGCCCATGACAGTCCTGGGTTATCCTGTTGACTGAGGAGCATAATCACAAAAGCACCTCCTGTCACTCACAAACGCATCTCAGTTTGGACAATGAATCATATGGTCACCCTACCATGAACTCACCTAGCTAGGGAGGATTTTTTCTGTTTTCTTTCCACATGATCTTGCACTGTTCTCAAAACAAACGAGATTTGGAACAAATACCTGTTGGATGAGAGAAGAGATTTTTGACAAAAAAGAGGGGGGGGAAGGAAGGGTAGAAGGAGGGGGAGGGAAAGTAGGGGAGAAGCCTCCAAAATTGTATTACAAACCACTTTCTGAAAGCCCTTCTGGAAAGGCAGCCTACAGTCTGGGAGGGAAAAGACAAAGCCGTGTTGCAGGCCTCATGGTAAGTCTGGGGAGAAGGATAGGGGTGGAGGGGTGCAGACCCCTGTGCCAACCTGGCTCCTGGGAGCAGAACCTCTTATTCTCACAGCACCTTCCCTTCTGAGCCCAGGAGTAGCAGTAACAATCCCACTGCAGATAAAAACAACACTAAAACTCAAGACTGACAGCCAGTTTTAAACCTGCCACTTCTATCTCTGAAGTTTTTTTTTCCTAAGCATTTTCGCATTTTCCTCGAACTGTCCAATCTTCTGTATTGCTCTCTACATGTTGTAGAAACTCACTTTTCTTTTAACTCTAAACTCCCAAGTTTTCTCTCTCCTCCCTCCAGTCCTCCAGAACCCTGGAATCTACGGCAATGGATGGAGGTGTGTGTGGACACTGGGTTCAAATAGCAGCAATCATGCCCCTCGTGGGACATCTGGTAATGTCTGGACACACTTTTGGGTTGTCCTGATTGGAGGCTGCTCCTGGCATCTAGGGAACAGAGGCCAGGGATGCTGCTAAACCTCATCCCACGCACAGGACGGCCCCCCAACCACCAGGAATTAACCAGTTCATAACCTCAATTGTTGGGTGAGAGGCAGACCAGCCTCCCTCCGGCCCCCTAATTACAGGATTTTCCATAGAAAATTACTTCATCTCTTATATTGACTCTACCAGGAGCTTGGGGGCAGTAGATGAGGGGGTGCTGTGTTGTGTCAGGGGGGGTGTTCACTCCTCAAAACATCTCCTCACAGATGATTACTAATGAATCCTGATGAGAAGCTCTTTGAAAGGATAGAGAGATTATGAGATTTGCATCTAGAAGTCTAGGCTCAACTCTTAATTCTGCTGCAAACTGGCTGTGTTGTATTGTGCGAGCCACTTCTTGGTGATAAACTTACCACCCTGGGTTCCTCTGAGCATTGAAAGTGATAATGTGTAAAGTGTTTTGTAAACCTGGATGTTTCTGCACAATCGCCAAGTGATACTGATTTGCCTTCAGGTGGTGGTCCAATGGCTGGTCCGATTGTTTTTCACTGTCCAGATATTGGAATGGACTTCTTCTATAACACAGGACATTTATCTAAAATATTAATCCCTTGACACTTGTCAAAAAGCCAGCTTTCATGGCCCTGGGCATCCATTGACACATAAGGGCTTAGAAAATTCAGTTTCTTAAATTTCCATTCCTTACAGGAAACATTGGGGGGAAAAGTTATCTGTCAGAGTGAAAAAAGATGGAGGTATAGAGAAAAGATAATACTAAAGCAAGCCTTGTTCCCACATATCCAAAAAATACCTCTCATCTGCCAGGAACCAGGTAAGCTCTGAGTGGCCAGGTAAAGCACAAGCTGGCCATTGTGAGACTTTCAAATCTTTTGTTTTTACCATTTTACCTAACTACAGGTTCATGAAAAAGTGAGCACCACATCTTCTCCCTCTAACCTTCCCCCCTCATGTACTCTCTCTCTCTCTCTCATTCTCGCTCTCTCGAATAAATAAATAAATCTTTAAACAAAAAAAGGGGGGGGCGCCTGGGTGGCTCAGTTGGTTAAGCGACTGCCTTCAGCTCAGGTCATGATCCTGGAGTCCCTGGATCAAGTCCCGCATCGGGCTCCCTGCTCAGCGAGGAGACTGCTTCTCCCTCTAACCCTCCCCCCTCTCATGTACTCTCTCTATCTCTCTCATTCTCGCTCTCTCAAATAAATAAATAAATCTTTAAAAAAAAAAGTGAGCACCACATCACAAAATTAAGTTATCATCTCTGTATAATATAGTCATGAAATTGTCCTTTAGAAAAACCATTTCCATTCTACTCACAGGGAGCTTTGAGAAGCCCTACCCATCCATCCATCATCCAATCCACCCAATCCACCCATCCATCAATCCATCCATCCATCATCCACCACACCACAGTTTTTTTCTGAGGACCTTTCTGTGGCACAGACTCAGCTAGTGTTGGAGAAATAAACACAAATGGAACAAGTGTCCCACCCCGCTGTGGAAAAACCTTACTACAGTATAAACCTGCTGATGTTCATGCTGGCTCATTGCTGGTGTTTCATGCCATGCTTCCTCAATAACTTTGATTACGCATTTGTTTATTTTGAAGATCTTTAACCACACTCTATAAACTCAAATATGCCAAGGCCATGCTTTGTAAAAATATTTTTGCTGCTCATATTTTGAAACACATTTCTTAAAAACTTGGAGTCAAATGTTTGAAATGTATTTTTGTTCATTTATTCAGCACACTTAGAATGAGATCATTTAGCTCATGACTGTTACACCCCCCAAATCTTACCAAGATTTGAGCTTTCCTTTTTAATTTGGTTGAGTTTAATCTGATTGGACCAGAAAGAGATAAAGCCTGTGAAGGAGGGTCTACTTGAGCCTCAGCTCTGTGGGCACACTCTCCCTAGAGGTGTATGGGTGTGATCAGGAGAGTGGTGAATTCAGTGACCTTGGGAAGCCCCTTTCACTTGATGGGACATCATCCTGAATGAGAACCTTGAATCAGATGATTGTGGGGTTACTTCAGTACTCCAATTCTGTAATCTGTAATCTATGATCTAACATCTCACATACTTGGAAATCACTAATCAGAGCAGAACAAAGCTGAGAATCAAGAAGTGAGCAGAAAAGGTCTCCCCGAGCCAAAAACAATATAACTGAGTTTGCCTCTTAAAGTGTGAGTGTTTCCCCAAGGATGAGCAACTGAGCTCTCATTCCAAGCCCATGATTCTATCCTAAATTCAATCTAACCTATTTTCTGGTGTCTTGATCCAGAACACATCACAAACAGCAAAATAGGAAGGCTGAAGCAGTCATCTTCATGAAAACAAAATGCTTAAATTAAAAGCAAAAAAGTGCTTACAGTTTTAAGTCTTAGTTAGCAATGAGGTTTACTTCCTTATTTCAAATGAACCAAGAAAATGACTTATTGATTGAAAGAAAGAAAGGAAGAACCCAAGGAAGGGGACGGGGAGGGAAGAGAGAGGGAGGGAGAAAAGGAAGGAAAGAAAGGAAGGAAGAGCCCTATATGCCTAGCACATAGTACAGAATAATGAACCAAAATCTCAAAAGCAGACTGGGTGGTTGCGTGTGTTGGGGAAAAACAATATAGATATTTGGTTCTATTTTATTATATTTATTTATGAAATGGCACAGTATTATTGGAAAAAAGCCCCATATTTAAATATTTTAGGTACAGTGATTTAATATACATACATTATATATAACTACTTATTATATAATTATCCATCTTGCAAATAAAGCATTATAGTACCAATTAGAAATTTAACTAGAAATTTACATGGCACGGTAATTTCTGCCCTTTATACTTCCTTTATGACTGTCTAAATTAGGTTTAAAATTCTTCCATAATTCTATTGCAAGTATGGTTACTGAGAGCAAGATCAAAGACCTTAAAGATTGTTCTGTCTAGTTCCCTCTTCTAAATAGATTGTTATGCATTCTGCCGCTATACAGAGCATTCTTTATACACGATACATTATTTTAAATCACTTAATAATCTCATCAACCCTGAGAAGTGGTCACTGTCCCGGAGTATAAATAGGGGATGCCACAGAGTGAAATGACATGGGATTGAACTGGATTAAATTATGAGTTGTGAATTTGACTCTTTAAAATGATTTTTTTTTCTGAAATATTTCCCCTGAGGATAGCTTGATCACTTTCAGGCCCTTGTATAAAAAATATAATCATAATAATCATCCTTGGCAGTCGTGAAATAAGACATTGTGTTCCACTTTTTTTGCCAGCTTTATTGAGATCTAAGTGACATATCGCATTGTGTAAGATTTAAGATGTACAACAGGATGATTTGATGCACATACATATATATGGCAAGATGATGACCACAACAAGGATACTTAATACCTCCACCACTTCACTTAATTAACATTTTTTGGTGTGGTGAGCAACATTTAGGATCTACTCTCTTAGCAACTTTCAAGTATATTTCAGTCTTGTTAACTGTAATCGCCCAGCTATACGTTAGCTCGGCAGAACTTACTGATCTCATCACTGTAAGTTTATACCCTATGATCAGTATCTCCCCATTTCCCCACCCCCAGCCCCTGGGAAGCACCAATGTCTTCTCTGTCTCTATGAGTTCAGCTTTTGTAGATTCTATGTATCAGTCAGGTTGTGCTCCTCCTTAATGTGGAACTCTATTTTGGGAACCTGCTTCCCTCTCCATGCAGGTGGCTGGCTTCAGGCCACAGCCTCCTTCTTGTAGGCTCGCCATGAAGGTTGCTGCCCAAATCCCACCCCTATTCCTACCAGCCTTCCCAACACTGCTGCTAAATCTTGTTCTCTGTTCTCTTGTTTATTTCTTCTTGAAAATAGGGCCAATTAGCGCCCGGAAATGTGAGGTCCTTCCTGTTCTTTAGCTTGTAAACAATTGCCCCACTAGAAGCAGTGATGAGAGGCACAAGTGCCTTCCTCAGACTCTGTACCGTAGCCCCCAAACCCATAAAATATTCTGGAAAGATCCCAGTGCCCAAGGTGTTCTTGGCGGAGTGGAGGGTCTCCGTGGCACCTGGCACTTTTCATATATCCGAAAGCAGCAGGTGGGGCTCTGGGGAGCCCTGGCTTCCTTCTTCCTAGCTGTCTGACTTGGGGCAAGAGAATGGGTCCTTCTCCTAGGGGTGTTATGAGTCAATCTGTACAAAGTATAGCCGATCCTCATTATCTGAGGATTCAAATACTTCGTGAAACTTTTTTCTTTATTTGCATATATTCGCAACCCCATTTATACTTGTCAATATTTGTAACCCAAAAATCAAGAGAGTCCAAGATAATTGACCGGCCCTTTCTCTACTGAGACAAGGATGGCAACTTTCTCGCCAAGAAAAAAAAAAGAAAGAAAGAAAGAAAAAGAAATACATCCTTACCATCCAGCTGAAAGATTCCCTCTGGAGGGCTCCCGACTCCATTTGCAAATGGAAGCAGGCTTTTCTTAAAAGCCCATTTCATATTTAAGTCCCTGGTTTCACAGATGACACTCATGGCATTTATTAACATACAAGATTGTCTTTAAACAAAATTTCAGAATAAGCCAAGGGCAGACCAGCTCTACTTTCTTCCTCTTTTACTTGTGCTTGGTTTCTGGGTGTCTTTGGACAAGTTTCCCAACCTTACTATTGGGAAGTGGTCCCTGCCCTGCCCTTACAAGGTTATTTGGGACCAAACAAGAAGTTTGTGTGAACAAAACCCAGAAACTGTGGACATAACCAAGGTAAAGCATTGACAGCAGACCGTCAGGGCTCAAAGGCAGTGGTGCCCAACCCCAGCTGTGCATCACAATAGGAGGGGTGCCCGGGGCGTGCGTCAGAATGAAAGGTCCCCTGGCCCTGTCTCCAGAAATGATTTATCCAACTGGTCGGACTGGAGGCCCTGGTGTCTGTTCCATTCCTTCTGCAGGAATGTCTCACGTTCTTCCAGGTTTGGGAAGACCGCCTTGAGGATCACACATCTACTCCTTCGTGTGAACTTGGGTCAATGAGCTACCACACCAAAGAGCATCTACACTTTAAGTCCCTACCTCTATTTGGGAAATAAAAGCTTTGCACCCATGAACATGTTAAGAGCAAGTGAGAAACTATTTTTCAGGTAGAGAGCCTTTGACAGTTCCCTGAAGTTAACCCACCTGGGACCTTCGATGAAAGAATAAAAGGAAGGTATATGTTGGTCATATGGATGTTTATAGTGAAGGAGTGAATAAGGGACTTGGTGGGTGTGAAAGCAATGTAGACATACGGCAGTCAAAGGGGGAGGGAATTCTAGATTGTTTGAAGGAGTGAGAAAAAGGGTAAACAGCTAGATTTCAAAGCAACCTTATTTGGAGAAGATTTTGTATTTTTTGGATATAATTATTCTTCCTTGTAAATCTCGGTGGTTTATAAGACATTACCGGTCTCCATGTCTCTGGTGCACTTATGTGCATTACATCTGAAAAAATCCAGCTGGGTGAGTCCCGGAGCATTCGATATACACCAAACTTGAAAGCTGTTTTCGAAGCCTGTCTTTACACCAGGAAGTTGAATTCTCCCAGAATCATACTGGCTCATGTTTCAATAAAAACTCAGAGCTCACAAAATGTGGGTTACGGGTTGTATTTTTCTACTCCTGGCTAACCGATTCTTGCCTTTTTGTTTGTTCCTTTGTTTTTTGCTTCTGCTTTAACTGTGTGTATACTCTGCTATAAATTCAGGTGGCAGGTCTCCTAGGTCGAGATAAAAAGATGTTTCACCTCCCCGAGGACTTTGAGGGCTTTGTTCCAGTTTTCTTTCATGGGATTTAAAGGCATAATGGTTACGCTGCTGTAAGCTGAGCAGTTTCTAAAGTCACAGAAGCAAGTCGCGACCAGGCACCTGCCTGAAATAGGCGTTTATGCACCAGTCAACAGCTGGGAGTCAGCAGAGAGAAAGACCCAGGCTCTGTCTCTGGGAATATGGAAGTCTGCAAAAAAAAAAAAAAAAAAGTTGACCCGCCATCTCCCTTTTAGGGTTGTAGCAACAAAATGAGCTAGCTGGATGTTCTAATTACAACAAGGCACCATAATCCAAGTCCCCAAAAGGCGCTTGGATAGAATTCTGGAGGTTCCTGGGGAAAAATCGTATTTTATATTCATGAAACTCAAATTTGGCAATTCTTCCAGGGATGAATGTAAGGAACAAACTATTCCAGTAATTGTAGCTGGGGCTTTATCCCCAACAAAAATCAGAGACATTTTTTATCCACTTCCAGAAGCGAGTTATCTTCAAGTGTCATTTCCGTTCATCACTACTTGGAAATTTCAGTAGTTATCAGACCTGCCTCTGGAGTTTATGTAATGGGTTCATAAAGAAATACATATATTGTTCCTTCATTTCTTCTTGTATTTCTTCTTAATCACACATTTCTTCTTATTGTCTGCTAATTGCATTTCGGTATAATTGGCTTCCTTTGAGATCCTACGCATTTTATCTTAGGCATTGAAAGCGTTCAGAGAGGGCTCACCAAGCTAGCAAAGGGATCCATAGCTCAGAAAAGCTCAAGAAGCCTTGAAGTAGAATTTGTTTCTCAGCGGTATTTTAAATGAAACCTATACGTGTAACTGAAGAGGGGTACCAGTTACACAGGTATATTGATTTGTCAAAATTGTTAATGAAAACCATCTAAATGTCCTCGCACCAAGACATGGATAGACAAACTGTGTTATATCCGTACGAAGGAATACACCTCAGTAATGAAAAGGTCCAGCTATTAATACATGCAACCACATAGATCAATCTCAAATGCATTACGAAAAATGGAGGAAGCTAGACTCAAAAAGCTCCATAACATATCATTCCACTTATCTGACACTCTTTCCAAGCCCAAACCATACAGACAGAAAACAAATCAGTGTTGGCTGGGGGCAGGGAGTGGGGGTGTTCCTGGCACAGGAGCAAGGGGATTTCTGGAGATGGAATTTTTGTATTTTGGTGTATGTAGATTTACCTTAAAATGCTATAAATACGACCCATTTGCTAGTTGCCTAATATCCCCTATCTTTCAGCTCTCCCTAAAGATGCAAGTGGCTGGCAGCCCCATCCTGAGCATGGAGGGCACCCCTGCATCTCTCCCGTTTCTCCCTCTGTGGCTGGCTCCCCTGGTCCCCTCTGGCCCCCAGCTCCTATGTCTGCCCCACCCCCAGCCCGTCTCCACCGCTGCATCTCCTCTCCTCCTCATCTCCACCTCTTTTCCTTCATTTTCCAAACACACCACTGCACAGAAGGTAAATGGAGTAGTTAGGACGTAATTTATAGCCCAAACTTGTGCACTTTTAAAAGTGAAGGTGATTATGCTTGGGCTACGGGTGTAAACCACAAGACTGACCCAGCAAACGAGGACCCAGAGCTTCACAGCACAGCAGACGTTTACTTCAGAATCAGGGCTAACGATGGGCACTGGGTGAGTAGGTAGGTGACATCAGAGACAAACAGGTCCAAAAAAATGTCAAAAAATTGACATGTGGATTCTTAAGGGCGTTAGGTCATTCCTGGCCCCAGAAGGTGTCACTGGGTACATCTGCTGTTTATAACAGAACTAACACTCTCTCTCTCCACCTCGCCCTGAATGCTCCCCCTTAGCTTGCTCACACTCGTCCCAAAAATGCCCAGCAACAGGCTTCTGCAAATCAGCTCTTTCTCCTGATAGGAGCCGTCTCTCTGCTCCTGAGCTCCAAAACAGAGGCAGTCACACTACTAACTAACACACCATGAGAGTGGACCATCTCGTTTCAACCTTTGAGACCTCCATGAGGTACCTGAAATGACTAGCCCCATTTGAAAGATGAGCAGGTTGAGATTCAGAGGTGTCAAATAACCTTGGTAAGTGGCAGAGCCAGGAGTCCAAACCAGGTCTCTCGGGCAGCACGGGTAATGTGCAAACTCCTACATCCGGCCATAGTTAAGCTTGCCTCACCCAAGGGCACCTAGTGCCAATGTCAGGCACGTGTTTGCGTGTGTCTGCCTACCTTCTTGCTTGATTTAATTGTTTAAACAACCAAACTAACTCAGCAGCTGACAAATAACCTGATGATTTCCATTGCATTCAAACCTCAGGAGCTTAAATAATCAGTAAAGGTCGGTCTGAGCTCATGAACCCAGGCTCAGGAATCAAGAAAACGTTCTTGTTCTTGGTTCTCGAGTCGTGATGACCTTGCTCTGAAGTCCAAAGTCATTTCCCTTCTAGATTTTAAAATTCAGTCTTGACACCACACCAGGTTATTTCTCTGTAACTCCAGACCTGTGAATGCAAACTGAAAACGGTGGATGGAAAAATTTAGGTTTTCATTTTCTATCCAGTGGGCATAGGTTGGAGAGTTAGAAATGCCTCCAAGGCAGGTTTTAAATTTTTCTATTTTTTCCAGATGCTTGAGAATAGGAAGAAACCATCATGGTTTTATGTAACAGGCAGTCCCCTCTTTTCTAGTGATTGTGTTGACCGCCAGTAGGTAAGAATGTGAAATGTATGTTTCCACGGAAATGATGTGATAAATTGAGAGTCAGTGTCCAGAGAAGCTTCCTCACATGAGTCCTGGGGAGAGAGCCAAAGAAGGGGGGAAGGAAGAAAGGAAGTTCCATTCTCCTTTCCCAGATCAGAATTAACCTACCACAAATTCTGATAAAACGAATGAGTTTCTAGAATCTTCCCACGTCTCCTGCTCTCTTCTCCAAGGTCCCAACATTATCCTTGGGAAGTCCAGGCTCTTGGTTTTCTCCTACACCATGAGGACTCCCAGCCCACCCTGTCTCCCTTTCCCTCTTGATCCCAACCACCTACCATCGCCCTCAAACCTCAACTCTTACCTCTTAGTGTAGGTAAGTTCTATCAAGCATTAGGAAGCACCAGGACGCCTGGCTGGCTCAGTCGTTAAGCGTCTGCCTTCGGCTCAGGTCATGATTCCAGGGTCCTGGGATGGAGCCCAGCATCAAGCTCCCCGCTCAGCGGGAAGCCTGCTTCTCCCTCTCCCACTCCCCCTGCTTGTGTTCCCTCTCTCGCTGTCTCTCTCTCTGTCAAATAAATAAATAAAATCTTAAAAAAAAAAAAAAAAGCATTAGGAAGCACCAACAGCAAACTCATATAGTGCTGGAATGCCGAGCACTGTTTTAAGTACGTAACATATATTAACTCATGTGATTCTTACAATAATCTTCCAGGGAAATGCTGTTATGACCCTTCCATGCTAAAGATGGAGAGACTGGAACAGAGAGGGTAAGTGATTTGCCCAAGGGCACCCAGTTACAAACCAGCAGAGCCCAGAAACATACCCAGACAGCCTGGCTCCAGAGTCTGTGAACTTAACCCTTCCTAAAATTTGGGAAGCATGTGCCTAGTGCCAGGCACTGTACAGTGTGGGCGTGTGTTTAGCCCTGAGATATGCCCTGAGACCTGGGCTGTACCAGTCACTGTGCTAGTGCTGGGGACACAGGGGTAGACAGGCCACATGGCCCATGCCCAAGTGGAGCCACACTCCTGGACGGCCTCAGACAATTAGCCAAGCCATTACAACACAGAGGAAATAAATGTTCTGTTAGGACCATGCAGGAGGGGTGCCCAACCCTGACCTGAGACTGGGAAGGTGTGGAGTGAAGCTTGGTCAGTCTAGGGTACACCTGAAAGAGGAATAGAAATTTAGCTGGTCAAAAAAAAAGGTAGGAGACAACATTCCAGGCAAAGGAGTGAGCATGGAAAACCCAGAGCAGGAAGTACAGTGAGGATGGAGCTAAGCATGGATGGGCCAGTCAAGTGAAGGGCAGAGAGCTGTGCAGAGGTAGGCAAGGATCAGGCATTGAAGGGCCCTGTGAGCCCCATCAGAAAGTCTGGGCTTTATCCAAAGAGCATTGCAGCATCCCAAAGTGTTGTTCGCTGGGGGCAATATGAACTGACATGCATCTAGAGAGAGCACTTGCAGGAACGGGTTGGAAGGAGGTGGCCATGGTCCAGGATAGGGTCCACTCTCCGCAGGTCTAATGTAACTGCTTCCTGGTACGTGGAGAGCTCCAACCTGGAAGTCTGGGCCCTGAGTGTGGTTCTGGGCTCAACATCAAAGGGTGACCGAATTGGCGATATTTGTAAAGGGCTCACCCAACTGTAGGGCTGTGATTTTCCACCACTAGTTCCCAATGGGGGCAATTGTGTCCCACAGGGGACATTTGGCAAAATCTGGAGGCATTTTTGGTTGTCAGAGCTTGGGGGAGTATACCAGATAGAGACCCGGGTTGCGTGCTACGGGCCCAACACAGCCCCCGCACAAAGAATGACCCAGCCCAAAATGCCAGTAGTGCCCACGTTGAGAAAGTCTGCACTACTGCACAGATGACCGAAACAAAGCAACTTGTAAACAATTCAGAACAAGCTTCCCATGGGACAATGAGGGAGGAACAGCACCCTCCCAAGAGGCTAAATTCAAAAAGTCAAAACAAGTAATACAATTCTCTAAAAATATTCCAAGCAGAGAAATAAACACCGCAAAATAAATGAGCCTACCCCTGTGCTGGACCCCAAGTCCAGTCTTCAGCTTCCTGACTTCCTGCAGCAGGCCAACCATGGAGGTTCCCTCCTGCTCCCCGCTGCGAGCCTCAGCCGCCTCACCTGACACATGCAACAGGGACAAAGTGAGTTGGTGGCATGCTGGTCTATCACAGACACTCAAGAAACATCCGTCTCCTTTCCACTCCATCTCCTCCCTGTAGGTCTGGAACACGAGATGAAGGAGTGTCTAGGAAGGTGAACTTTCAGCCAATCTAGAACTCACTTCTGGGATCTGGGGAGAGTGGGACAGTGGTCCCCAAAAGAGTAAGGTGTCCACACCCGAGGGGTGAAGGAAGTAAAAATAAGCACATATTGAGACATTTTTTATCATCAACACTCTTTAATACATATTTTTGCATATGTTATATAGCATAACATTCTCTTACTAATATATGAAATCTATGAATAAAATATTTATATACACTGTTTTTTTTTTTAAAGATTTTATTTATTTATTTGACAGAGAGAGAGAGAGCGAGAGCAGGAACACAAGCAGGGGGAGTGGGAGAGGGAGAAGCAGGCTTCCCGCCGAGCAGGAAGCCCGACGTGGGACTCGATCCCAGGACCCTGGGACCATGACCTGAGCCGAAGGCAGACGCTTAACAACTGAGCCACCCAGGCGCCCTATATATACTGTTTTAAAGATTTATTTTTAAGTAATCTCTACACCCAACGTGGGGCTCAAACTTACAACCCCAAGATCAAAAGTCAGGTGCTCCACCCACTGAGCCAGCTGGGCACCCCTGAATAAAATACTTATATAAATAAATATGGGGTTAACATTTATTAATTAATATATTTACATATATTGGGATATTGGAAATATACATTCAAAAAATTTTTTTGCTCATGGGGTGCTCAGTCAAAAACTGTTGGCATTGACGGTAGACCATTAACACGGGCTCTAGATTAGGGTGATTCGGGGAGGGATGGGTCTGGGGGATTGTTCTATTTATCCCAATGTCTTAAAAAGTGTTTTGAGACCAAAGGTTTCTACCCTTCCAAAATTCAACTCCTCTTAAGGAACTTTTTCAGCTTCTGGCAAATGAAACTTGAAATAATCATGCAGATGATTTGGATTTTCAACACTAGGCCTGGTCCATTTCTAGCACAATCCTAGGGCCTCACTCCCGTTTCTTAGAAGAGAGGCTCCGCCCTTCACTGCAAGGTGGGTGACCCTTCCGATCAGGTGGAAAGGGGCCCCAGATTAAAGGTGCTGCCTCCTGGCCAGAGCTGGAAAGGAATGTTGTGTTCATCAACCCCTTCTCTCCCCGTTCCCATATTCCCAAAGAGGTGGCAGATACTGCTCACCAGGGTCTCTGGATGGTTCCACACAGAAATAATAACAATACACAGTTACAGGGGAGTGGGTGAGGGTGGGAGTGAGTCATCCCCGTGAATGCCTTTTTAGTATAGCTTTGACTTTTGGATCCTATACATTCATTACATTAAAATTTTTTAAATATTAAAATTTAAAAATTATTTTGCCAATACAAAAATAATAATTAATTTTTTTAAAGAGGTTAGCAATTCAGATTTTCAAATCTCTGTCCCTTCTGAACTTTATTTGTAAACTCTGGATTTTTCTGATGACCTTTCTTCTTAATAAATCAGTGGCATCTTTATCACAACACCATACTGGCTGGTATTCCCTTCCTGTGAAATTTACACAGTTGATGTGCACCTTATTTCTTTAAAAAGGCTCAACTTACCCCTTTAATCTTTCCTGAAGCCAGGAGTGATCTGGTTTCAGTGAACCTTGTTTTGTTCCAAGACTCACCTGTGCGATGCATTTATTCTACAGGGAAGCTTTTGAATGGACCCACCACCTGATCCCTCCCTGGTATCCATAGGCTCTGAGAAGGTCAGAATCCTGTTTTCTTCCACTGTGGCCACTCTCCCTTCAGAAGTCTTTTTGAAGGCTGGCTGGCTCATTAGGAGAGAGGATCATATATCCAAGGTGTGTAAGCCCTCCTTTCAGGACATGTCCACCTGTAAAGGGGTTTTTGGCAGGTCACCAACTTCCAGGAATTTGCTACCTCGATCATGGGGCCCAAACTCCCCAGTCTTGGGGTCAGCCCATGGAATTTATGATGCACCTAGCTGTATCAGGAAGCCTGGCATGCTTCTACTGGGCCCAGATAAATGGAATCAAAACCCTCCCTGTAATTCCAGGGGCTGGCCCTCAGCCGGCTCGCTTGGGAGGTAATGTGAGGCAAAGAAGATCCAGAGTCTTGGCTGGATCCATGGGAGTGAGTGAAGAGGGGACTCAGTGCAGAAGGAAATTCAACGTCCTGTGCAGGAGGGAGCTTCCCTTCTCTATAGGACTTGAGTGACATGTAATGTCATCAAGGGACACGCTAGCACCAGAAGTCTTCCCCCTGGGGACAGCATGTAATTTTTTCATTGAAATAATTTCAAAATGCAATAGTTTTACCGATGTTGAAGCAGCCAGCCATTAGCACTGGAAATAACGGCATGAGGGCACCTTTGTAAGTGCCTATAATGAAGAAGCCAAATTGGCTTTTATTCATGCACGAATAAAGATTGTCTTATGGACACATTGAATAAACTTGTGATGGGAACCAAAATTTTAGTCTATCAACATGCTTTTCTCTTGAGTGGGTGTGAGATTATAGAAAAAAATATGTTGGCGGTGCCTGGGTGGCTCCGTCTGTCAAGCGTCTGCCTTCAGCTCAGGTCATGATCCCAGGGTCCTGGGATCGAGCCCCGCATCGGGCTCCCTGCTCTGCCGGGAGCCTGCTTCTCCCTCTCCCTCTGCCTCTCCCCCTGCTTGTGCTCTCTGTCTTTCTCTCTCTCAAATGAATAAATAAAATCTTTTAAAATATGATAAAAGAAAAATATAGGTTGGCCCCTACCCACGGTTCCCGGTACGGAGATGAAATCTCCTTGTAACTCCCTAAGTGATAAGGGCACTAGGAGCATCTTTTGTTCTGAGATTTGGTCTTTGACTCCAATTCCTGACACAGGGCTCCTGAAACTTGTAATTTCCTGGATGATCAGAGTATCTTTTGTTCTAATGAGGTGACTCTGGGTGGGCTCCTGCCTGGGCTCCTGCATGGGGGCTGGTCACCAGAAAGAACAAGTCATGATTAGAAGCTTGGAATTTCCAGCCCACCCCTCACTCTCTTGAGAAAGGAGAAGGGCTGAAAATGGAATTAATGATTGGCCATACTTACGTGAGGAAGCCTCCAGAAAAATCCCAATTGTATGGGGTTCAGAGAGCTTCTGGGTTGGTGACCGTGTAATGTACCCGAAGAGAGCGTGGAAACTCGGCCCCTTTCCAACATACCTTGCCCTGTGCATCACTTCTGTCTGGATGTTCATCTGTGTCTTTTAGCATACCCCTTTATGATAAACTGGTATGCATAAGTAAACTGTTTTCTTTTCTGTGAGCCACTCTAGTAAATTAATCAAACCTAAAGAGGAGGTTATGGGAACCTCTGATTTATAGCTTATGGATCAGAAGCCCAGGTGACCACCCAGACTTGAAATTGGCATCTGGAGTGAGGAGCAATCTCATGGGACTGAGCCCTTAGATGCTATTTCCAGGTAGGGTAGCCGGGGTCAGAATTGGGTTAAATTGTAGGACCCCCAGCTGGTGTTGCAGAATTGCTTGGTATGGGGAAAACCCCCAGAGATTTGGTGACTAGAAGTGTCAGAATTGAAGTTTTCTGAGTGAAAGTAAAGTAAACACACAGTGGGGGGAAATGGTCTGTTTCTGTTTTCTGACTTAATGGGACACTTTAAATAAGTTAAACATAAGCTTTGGTTTAACAGCATAAGACAGATAGACGTAAAAACTTGTGATGCGAGGGCGCCTGGGTGGCTCAGTCGGTTAAGCGGCTGCCTTCGGCTCAGGTCATGATCCCAGGGTTCTGGGATCGAGTCCCAAATCGGGCTCCCCGCTCTGCAGGAAGCCTGCTTCTCCCTCTCCCACTCCCCCTGCTTGTGTTCCTGCTCTCGCTATGTCTCTCTCTGTCAAAAAAATAAAATCTTTAAAAAAAAAAAAACAAACTTGTGATGCGAATGGTATAATACTATAGAGGAGGATTTGACATTATCTAGCAAATTTATCTATGTATTTGCCCTCTGACCCAGCAATCCCACTTCGAGAAATCTCTCCCAAAGATATACAGGCAAAATGCGATGGAGCTATACACACAGGGCTAGTCACAGAAACTCTGTTTTTAATAGCAAAAGGCAGGAAACCATCCATATGTCCATCAGCAGGGAAGGGCTTAATAAATTAGAAACTGATTGAATAAACTCAGGCATAGGTACACAGTAGAATGTAGACGTGAATGAGGAATAGTTCCACTCCAGAGTAGTGATTTCCAGGAAATAGCATTAACCAAAAAAAAGCAAGATACAGAAAACAGTAAAACACATACATATTAATAACGTTAAGCTTAAAACTGTTAGTTATTTTACCAGCAAGAAAAAAAAAATGTGTTTATTCTGGAATACAAAGACAATTCAGGACAGGAAGCCTACGGCAAAACCATTGGCAATTCTACAGAACAAGGGAGAAAATACGCTCTTTTATAAACGAAAAGAGACTGGGGGGAGGGGCTGTTATCAGCAGAAAGTCCATAGGAGCAAACTGGGAGTTTGTAGTGGCTTCTCATTGGCTGAGCTGTGACTGTCTCTCATTGGCTGGGCTGTTGCCGGGGGAGGAGAAAACCTTCCTTCCTCCTGCTGGGGTCGTAAAGTAGTATCCCTAAGCAAGGCACCTCTCTTCCTGGTGGAGTCAGTTAAATGCAAGTGGTAGAGCGTGAGAGCTCCCTCTGCTGGCCCACAACTCCATTGTAGTGAGGTTTCCCTTCATTAATTTTCACGATACCTGTTCCCCACATTGGGGTAGGACTTGCAGGTGAGGAGTTCTAGGATTCCCTGAAAGGTTCCTCTTTTTCTAGGCTATTCCTAAACCCCTGAGTCCCTCAGTGGTAGTCTACTCTGACCACCATCTCCAGGTTCTGGCCCCTAGGGCAACCATCTAATTATTATTGTGGTGATGTGACGCTTTCTTTTGAGTATTATTGAACTATCCAAAGGCACTCTTCAGAGGAAAGGTTATATAGAGATTCATGGTGTCTTATTATCCAGGCTTGTTCACTTGAGGCATTTTATAAGACCCTAAATGGTAATGGGCTAGGAGGATGAAATAAATGAATATATGTACAATTCTTTGGTTATAACATTTGCAACCTAAAATCAATCTGAACCCCTTACCTTGCATCTGGAAAGAAATGCAGTGTGCTCACTGATATTTCAGTAAATTTCCAGGGGTAACAGTCATTCCTATGGTTATTGTGACTCCCACCCCCAGTCTGAGTCTCATTCATCCAAACTGGTTTAGTCCCATCTCCCCACACCCAGTCAGGCTGGATTCCAGAACTCAAACCTGAGTCAATCAACAGATGGCATTTTCCCACCAGAGATTAGTTCAACAGTGGACCCATTGGGTGATGGGTGTGAAAGGAGGTTGGGGAGGAGGGGTAGTTCTGGGAAAAAAAAAAAAAAAAACTTTGCTTTTTAGAGAAAATCGCAGAAGGAAACATTCTTCTCTTCCTTAGGATTTTGTCCTGCCTTGAGGTGAGACCTAGAACACTGCACCCATCTCATTAAAGGGCAGAAAGAAGAGAACCATGGGACGTGGAGCTGAAGTCTGACCTGCCCCAAGACTTACAGTTAGGTGAGTCAGTAAATAAGCCACTTGTTTGAGCCAGTCTGAGTTAGGTTCTCTTATTTATGGCCAACTGTGTCCTGATACAGAGACCTCTGCTTCATATTCCTTTTCCCCCTGAGGTCTTGAACTCATTCATATCTCACCATTGGTGGCTCTTCTCCGCTAACCCGCATGCAGCAGGCATGGAGCACCCCTCTAATACCCTTCACCCCGAATAAGTGAGTGTGTCCATGGACTGCAGGTTTGGTCCATGCAGCTATATTGCAGTGAAAAAAGCCCAAAAGGAAGGCTCTATTTATTTTTTTTTCCTGGGAAGTTCTTCATCTATATTTGCTGCCAACTTCCACCATGTTGTCTGACCCCCTTCCCCTTCTCTATGCCATCCGAACAGTGATTCACTCTGGGATGGGGAAGTGGGTGTGAGCAGGGAAGGCACACTGGAGCTTCGAAGTTACTGGAACGATCTGTTTCTTAATTTGGGTAGTGAATACATTGATATTTATTTTATTGCTCATGAACTTATAGGGATATATTTTATACTCTCTTAGATCTAATATGTATTTCACAACAAAAAGAATTTAAGAAGCAGCTGGGGGATAAGGTGGGGAGAAAGTGGTAGCTCGCCCTTCTTAAAACAACCACAGCAGAATGCTGTGGTTCACAGATGGATGAATCGCACTCCGTCCTGCCCCCTCAGGGATGGTGTACAGCTCCTCAGCCCACAGAACAAATCCCAAAGTCCTCAGCTTCAGCCTCTTGTTGTCCAACCCACTGACCCTTCCAGGACTTCTTCTGTTGCTGGTGCTTTTCCTGAAACTCCTTTAGCCCCCCAACACTGCAAGTCCCAGCCCAGAATGGTTGTGAGAGGCCTGTGCTCTCTATCTGCCTTCCTATCCTCTGAACTTTGGTTGGGATGTCATTGCACGATGTGCGTTCCCAGAGGCCACAACCATCCTCATGTCCCACTGGGTGCCAGCACCGAGCACCAGGCAGGTCTCTCCCCTGGAGCTCTCCCTGTCCCCCAGCTGGGGATCAACCTGGGAGGCAGTATGTTTGAGAAGCCTTTCTGGTTTGCCAAGGACCCTACACTCCCATGCACAGCAAGCAGGCAGCCATGGCTGGGCAGTGAGGGAGTGAGAACAGGGCAAGATCCAAAGCCAGTGTCCTGCCCACGCTGTGGCTCTAGTGACCACCCTGGGCCCCTAGGACTTACAGCGGAGACACATTTTTGACTCTGTGGCTCTAATGGGAAGCTCAGTTTTGTGAGTCTTTGGATTCAGTCTGGATTCAGGCCAAGGTTTTGAGACCCGTGGACATTGGGAGGAATCAAAAGATGACCCAAAACAGGGCAAGTGGGACTCAAGTCTGTGTATCGAGGGAAGGAAGCCTTCCCTGAATGGCATCACCATTGCAGGTGATACTGGCTGAGCAGACAGGTAGCTGATGACTTTGGGTTCCCATCAAGAGCTCTGCCCATTGTGGGCAGACTGTGCTGTCTTGTGAGCCCTATATCTGCCCTCTGGCCCCTCGGAGTGCCTTTTATCTCTAACAGTGACCCAGCAATGGACTTTTGTCACAACGTCCTGGGGCACTCCGGGCTACCATCCAAGGCACTGCTTTTCTGCCGTGCAAGTATTTGGGACATCAACTGGTAATCAGTAGGTTGCTTGTTGAACATGGACTCAGGACAGAGAAGCATTTATCATGGGTTGTGAGAAACATCTGACGACACAGCATTGACTGCACCCCTGTGTGTACCAGGATGCTTGTAACTGCGACTTTCTGACCTTCTCCCCCCCCCCTTTTTTTGTCTCTAGACTCCTCGCTGGTCACATTGTTTAAATATTCCTGGCCAACCGTACCTTTCTATTACATTCAATGGGTCTCCCAAGACTGCCTTCTGAGCGCCAAGGTTACCTTGGTCACAAGGGGGAAGTGATCCTGTTCCCTTCGAGGTCCTACAGACAGCCCCGTCTTCTCCGTTCTGTGGTGAGTTTACCAAGTAGACCTCCAAGAGCACATTAGCACCTTCCACGTCTGGGCTGCCTGAGGTAACCACCTTACACAGGCTGAAATAACGAGTGCTCTCAGTGGGGGTGAATCAGACAGAAGGAAAACTCTCTGCTGGGTGGAGTTAGGTAGGCAGAGCAAGGAACTGGATGTGCAGGTCAAGGAAGAAAGAAGGATCAAAAGTGATGGAGAACTTGAGTGCCTGTGACCGTTCATTTTATGTCAGGTTGATTTGCCATGGGGTACCCAAGTTCTTTCTGGGTGTGTCTGGGGGGGGGTTTCTAGAGATTAGCATTTGAATCAGGGGACTCAGTAAAGTAGAATCCGCTCCCCAATGAGGCTCATCTAATCCACTGAGTGCCTAAATAGAACAAAAGGCAGAGGGAGGGGCGATCCAGCCAATTGCTTCAGTGGAGACATCAATCTTCTCCCGCCCTGGGCTCTACTCAGACTGAATTTCACCACCAGCTTTCCTGAGCCTCCAGCCCACAGACAGCAAGAGGACTCCTCAGCCTCCATAATCCTGTGAGCTAATTTACCATAACAAATCCCCCTTTCTCTATGTCCTACTGGTTCTGTTTCTCTGAAGAGCCCTGAGGGATACAGTCCCTGCACACCAGATGATCGGTGAACTCCACTCACAAACCTAGTGCTGGGGGAGGAGAGGCTGATTTTGCCCCAAGGTGGGGAGACATTTACCAAATGGGAAAGGCTGCTGTCTTTGCCTTCCAGAAGCCGGTCACCGTCTAGTAAGTCAGAACCCTAAAGTGTCTCCAACAAACTCAGAGTCCATGAGACGAACTCAAACATGGCTGGCTGTGGGGGCTGCTGCAGGCGTCTTACCATCACGTAGAGCCTGAGGAAGACGTGCAGGTGGAGGTGGGCAGGCAGGACAGATGGAGCGAGACCAACAGAGAATCGAGTGAGCCCCCATGTGGGCTCCACCTCAAACTTTTCTGTTACAAAGCCAAACAAATCCTTTTTATTGATTAAACAAAGAGAGAGAAAATGCAAAATGGCGCAGCCACTGTGGAAAACCTCAAAAAATTAAACACAGAGTTATCACATGACCCAGCAATTCCACTTCTCGGTGTAAAACCCTGAAGAATCGAAAGCAGGGACTTGAACGCGTATTTGTGCATGTGTTCATTGCCACGCTGTTCACAATAGTCAAAAGGCAAAACAACCCCAGTGCCCATCAACAGATGAAAAGAAAACCCAGATGGGGTCTATACCTACAATGGACCCTTGTTCAGCCATAATGAGGGATGACGTTCTGCCACATGATACAACGTGGATGGGTCTTGGGAAACTTTGCGTTCAGTGAAACAAGCCAGACAGGGAAGGACAAACACTGTATGATTCCACTTATAGGGGGCACCTAGAACAGTCCAGTCATAGAGACGAGGCAAAATAGAGGTTATCAGGGGCTGGGGACAGGGGCAGAGAGAGATCTGTTGTGTAACGGACACAGGATTTATTTGGGGGCTGATAATGTTTTAGGTGAAGACAGTGGTGATGGTTATATAACACTGTGAAAGTATTTAATGCCACTGAATTGTATACTTACAAACGGTTAAAATGATAAATATTCCATTACGTATTATTATACCACAAGTAAAAAAAAATAGAAATTTATTCTCTCAGAATTCTGAAGGCCTAAAGTCCAAAATCAAGGTTTTGGGGGAAAAAGAAAAGAGGACCGGAGTTTAGATTTTTTAGTGAAGTTTGCACAATCTACTCTGATCAACCAAACATCTTAAGTTGCTTTAGAATAAGGTGGATGATAAATACATGCATATGTACTTACTCCGAGATCCGGGATGGCATAAGATGGATGAATATTCTTTCAAGCTTGTGGACAGGTGTGTGGTGTGAGACCTGGGGTGGCCTCTACCCCAGGCAGCTGAGCCATCAGACGCCCTGGAGGAAAGAGCCAGTTGAGCCTGTCCCCCTTCTCCTCCAACACTGAGCCAAGCATGCAGAACAACAGCTCAAAGCTTCTCTGCTCAGAAGCTCATTCTTTCGCTCCTCAGATTCCTTGGAAAATATCTTGGGACAGGTATTAAAAGATCTGGTCGTCAGATTATTCTGACGACAAGAGTGCCTAAGACCAGTGACTTCCAGATTTTAATCATCTGAGACTTTTATAAATCGGAGACTTTTATAAATGCACCATTCCCAGAAATTCCAATTCAGCAAGTATAGACTGGGCCCAGATATCAGAATGTTTAGCCCAGGAGCCCAGGAAATCAGAAGTATGTGGTCATTGGGTCCATCACAATAAATCCTGCGTGAGACACCAATTTCCTGATGGAAAGAAATTTTGCTTTGTCAAAAGCTATTAGTTCATTTTTTCAAGTTTGTATCACAACATCGGTTTTATCAACATCAACACTATGATTACTATAGTCTTGGAAATCTCCTGGTGGCCTCAACCACTGTGGCAAATGGCCACATAACAAAATACAGTGTTGTAGGAGGTTACTTTCTCCAATTATCAATACACCATGGAATTCTCTTCTGTCTTACACTCAGGGCCATTTTAGTCTTGCTGCAGATGCAAGTGAGATACCTGGCCTGGAACCATCGGAGGGTGACAAAACTCCTGAGCTTCACCGTCAGGGAAACAGTCAAATCCAACTGTTCTCAGGTGTTGTGACTTACTACATCAGCTCCTAGTTGATGCTGGTGGATTTGAATGTTCTGCTTCAGACTCCATTCTCCGTGTCCTTGAACCTGTGCAGTGAGCTCTGTGAATTCTTCCAAAATCTGGGGAGGGTTTGGTGCTCTCCAGCACAAAGGCAGGACTCTGGACATTTCTAAGCTGTGTGTCTGAAAGACCAGATTCCAGAGGAGTCTCCACATCCCTATCCACCAGCTTCTGGGGACTTCAGAAACAGAAGAACAACCAATTTTTGGTTGGTTCTGGAATGCATCAACATTCCACCTGAGTCCCAGAGCCAATGGCACCAGGCTTCCCACTGAAACCTGAGGCGCCTGCCTGGCCAGTGGGATGTACCTACACCCCAAGCTTCCTTCTGAGCCCTCATGCCTGGGACACTGCCATGCCTCTCATTCCACCCCTCCTAGGCCAGCTTGCTAAGGGGCACCTGTAGTTATGTATTCCCTGGAAGTCTTCTCATCCTGTACTCTTGTTGTCCCTTCACTGAGTGGTCTTGCTACTCTTGCCCTCGGTCGACCGTGTCTGCGGGAGCCACACCACTTTGCAAACACACTCCCCGACGCCATCCTGCCTCGTCTTCACTGGGCCCTGCACCAGTGGAAGCACTTAGGACCTCTCCAAACTTGGGTAGCTGTTTGTCTTCTAAGGTCTCACTGGGTGTGAGAATTGCCATCTGTATAACCAGGCGGGGTCCGCCTGTGGTTCCAGAAACCAGTCTAGCTATTTTAAGCAGAAATGCATTTAATAACATTTATGTGCTTCTAAAATCTTCAGAAGGGCTGAAAAGGCAGGCTGCAGAGGAGGCTTTCAGAAATGACTCACAGGCCAATACCTCAGAATGAACCTGCCAGGGGAGCTGCCACTTCTAACTAACTCCATGGAATGTTCTGGAACCAGGAAGCTGCACAGCCCTGGAGTCTCAGTGACAGAAGCTTTGCCTTTGCTTCCGGTGACAGGACACCTTCAGTGGCTCCTCAAACCTGCTAAATCTGCATGAGAGGGGGAAAAAAAAATGCCCCCAACTGCTGCCTCTCTGTGCACTTAATCCTGCAAATTCTACGCTTTCTTGGCCACATCCAATCTGCAGCTCCCAAATCCTGTGTGGAGCCCTGTTGGCAACGCAGGCTGGGAAATGCAGTTTCCACTTCTCCAGCTTCTGCAGAAAAGGAAAACCCAGTAGAAGGAGGTTGGAATGAACGAATGAGCTGGATCATAACTGGCATGCACCCTCACAGAGGTGTTGGGGGGAATACAGCTAAGGCCTCTGCTATCCTTATCATTCGTTCATGCATTTGTTTACTCAGGAAAGATTTATTGCCACTTATTGTACCAGGAGCTCAGTGGGGAATGAAACACAGTCCCTGCCCCCAAAGAGCTTGCAGTCTATTCTCCAGACTAAATTGTGCCCCCACCCCCACCCAAATTCACATGTTGAAGCCTTTCCCCTTAAGGTGACTGTGTTTGCAGACAGAGCTTCTAGAAGATACTTAAAGAAAAAAGCAATCATAAGAGTAGAGTCCTAACCTGATAGGACTGGTGATCTTCTATAAAAAGGAAGAGGTAGATCTCTCTCTCTCTCTCCATGGAGACACACAGAGGAAAGGGCATGTGGGGACACAGCAAGAAGGTAGCCATCTTCAAGCCAGGGAAAGAGCCCTCACTGGGAACCGAACCCATGCTGACACCTTGAGCTCAGACTTTCAGCCTCCAGAGCCGTGAGAAGATACATTTCTGCTGTTTAAGCAGCTCAGTCTATTGTATTTCCTTACAGATGCCCCAAGCAAGCTAAGACAGTCCAGCAGGGGTTTGGTCAAGAGAACAGGCAAGTATAACACAGCACGGTGGGTACCAGGGGGCAAGCGCCAAGGACTCTGAGAGCACAGAGGAGGGGGCATCTTGATAAGCCTTGCGGGGTCAACAAAGGCAGTGGGGAATCTGAGGGAACAATACATGGAAAGTTCCAGAAGGAAGAAAAACCCGGG